>NC_087369.1:98097788-98722788 GCF_030014295.1 Loxodonta africana
CCAAATTCTTTCTCCCTTTTTTTATCACTGTACTTTAAAGTTGATTTAATAAACTAAGTGATTTGAGCTTCTTAAAACAAAATCAGAGTCATACCAAGAGGAGTTAATATTGTGCATCTAGTGCATGAACTAATGGCACAGAATGAATAGGGAGGAAATTGCTGAGTAACAATTTTTAGCTACTGTTGGTGCTGCAGGAAACCCTGGTGGCGTAGTGGTTAAGTGCTACGGCTGCTAACCAAGAGGTTGGCAGTTTGAATCCACCAGGCGCTCCTTGGAAACTCTATGGTGCAGATCTACTCTGTCCTATAGGGTCACTATGAGTCAGAACTGACTCGACGGCAGTGGGTTTGGTTTTTTGGGGTTGATGCTGCATAAGTCCTTCTCTAAAATTTATTTTCAGAACAACATAAATTATATGAGAATATGTTTATGTGCTAAGCCAATACCCTGAAAGCACGATTATTTAGGCCAATATTGTTTAATTGCTACAAAAACCTTAGTCTTCAAAGGTATTAGCAAGAGATTAGATCAATGAGTGATACGCATGGTAATGATCAGCCAGCCTCGAGACCTGTATTTGTAATTAGGATAAGTCATCTCTCTGGAGATGGTTACCTTCCTTCCCTCTGACTTAACCTGTGCAAACCAAGAACAAAGTAAAAAATTTTCTATTCTCATATGCCATCCTTAATCATAAAACTTTAATAAAGAAAGTAAATTTGAAGAGATTTCCAGCATGAACTGTGCTCATGGAATCTTAAAGGACAATCTTTGATTTCCTGAAAGGTTACAAGCAGAATTATGTTAGCAGAAGCTCTGCAATGACCCCTTTAAGCAAACGGAGAGGCTACTTTAATGTCTTCCCATCATTTCATAGAAGAAGGGAACTAAGATATTCCTACTAAGACACCATATGAACCACAAACAGTAACAATCTAAAATTAAAGAAATGGTCCACTCATCTAGATAAATGCCTCAGCCCAGAAGATTCATAGCAGTAAAGATAACACTCCTATCACTGGGGTCATGAGAGAGCTGCAAAAATTTTAAAAGCAGTAGTAAAGGTGGACCCAATGTGGCGCTACATGCATACACACATGTATATCCTGTTGAATCTATGTATTCATAAATGGATAATTAACTTGGATTTTAAAAATGTGAGCGTGAAAGTGCAAGTAAAATGAACAGAAACTTGGCTATTTATGTCTATGCCTGAACAAAAACTAATTGAACAGAATTTATTTTTTAAGCTGAATTTAGGTGTTAAACAACCGGGATCTTTTTTTTTACCTATTAACAAATAGCTGTTTAATTTTAAAATGTTTTTTTAATGGTTTTGGGATGTGCAGAGCAAATCTAATATATATGAGCATTAATATAAGTTAAAATATTATTTTTGTCAAATATGAAATATTTGTAATAGAGAAATAAAGTTAAATGGTGTAGGTATTTACCTCAGTTTTAGTCATATGGAGGAATTGCAAATCATTTTGTAATAAATTATATAAAAATATAAAAAAATAATTGGTATGAAAATTAAACATCAATTTATTGTATTTCTTAAAAGTTGTATTTTAATCTGTTGTATTATACATGTAGTGACCCTATATCTCATAGCGACCCTATAGGACAGAGTAGAACTGCCCCATAGAGTTTCCAAGGAGCGCCTGGCAGATTCGAACTGCTGACCCTTTGGTTAGCAGCTGTAGCACTTAACCACTACACCACCAGGGTTTCTATAGGGTAGCTATAGGGTCGCTATGAGTCAGAATCGAGTCGACAACACTGGGTTTGGTTTAGGTTTATGATACACATTTACAGAAATCAAATTTAACATATTTCAAAATTCACCCAGAACTACAGAAAACATAAATACTTACCATCTAAAAGCGTTTGTTAATTGCCTCATGTACATAAACCATTGCATTCAGCATTAATAATGTTAAGGTGAATGGGAGAGTTCCCATCTTCAAAGTGCTCTGAATAGATAAGCCGGACACATCAAAATGTAACTAGGAGTTACTAGGTAAGAGATTTGGGCAAAATGCCACTGTTGCAGAAATAATAGAGTTCTAGGGAAATGTCTGAAAGTATCCAGTAAGAATTGAGTAACAAGTATTGATGGAGAGCATATGTCCCTTTTCCCCTCTACTGCTACACCCTTCTGGGAGACCACTGACGAGTGATACTTAGAAAAACTCAATAACGCTTATTGAAGAAGAGCAAATAAAGTGAAGAAATAGGAAAAACTACCCAGGAATAATGGAGAGATGGCTATATTTTTAAACTAAAAGCTTGGGGACTTTTATTGGGAAGTTAACAGTTGCATTATAATTTTTTTCTAGCCTATCCCTAGTATTTTTATTAGTTCACAAAAATTGTAAAATAATGAAATTTAAGTTTTATTAAGTTAAATACTCATAATGCCATGTAGTAATATAGGAGTCATAATTTACTAAATGATATGGAGATGGTTAGAAAGGTGTAGTTAACAAGCACAGGGTAGAGAAGTTTTCCTATTCCACAATATTTTGTTCAATATCTTGCATTCCTAATAGATCTATAAGTTGAAATAAATTGATCCAAGATGTGTCTTAGATTTAAAAAAAAAAAAACAGTGATATTTGTCAGTGTGTTTTCAGAAGAGAAGAACCTTAGAAGTTTCCATAAACATTAATAATCAGTGACCCAAAGGCAATGGATGTTTTAAGAGTTTAAAATAGGCCATAATTTTACATTTGAACCCAAAGGGAGTGATGAATAATACTGTGATCACTTTATCTATTAAAGGCTTAAATTGAATGCCTTGCTGGCCAAAATCTAGAATAAAATAGATATGGTTCCTTCTTAAAAATGTATAAGATTCATCTAAGCTTGTCAGAAGAAGTAATAAAGGCAAAGACAAAAATTTGATTACATTACATTTTAAACTTTTATGTCAAAATAAAGCATAATATAAATGGAAAAACAAATTGAGAAAAAGTGTTATAGAAACAAAAAAAGATTAATATCCTTATTATATAAAGTGTTCATACAATAAATTTCACCAACAGTACGAGTCCTTTAGAAAAATGAACAAAATGGTTTGGACCATTCACGAAAGAGGAAAAATAATTTGTTAACAAACACATGCAGACAACATTCACACATGGTGTTATATCTTCAATTAGAATATTAAGGAACAAAAGCCTAAACTTATAGGCATAGGTACTTCATTCACTTTTGATAAGACATAAGGCCATCGAATGACAAGAGCCATATTTTTCCTGTGTGCCCATGCTGAGTAAAAAAATATTGACATTTGAAAAATGGAGAAACCTAATAGTTCTGCAGAAATGTAAAATCTGATTAATAATTCAGTTATTGTTAAATCATTGTATTTCACCCCTTTCATACTGAGTATGACATTTCATTTAAAAACAAGAGAGCTCTTAATTCTCTAATAAACAAACACAGAACATTCTCAGACTACCCATTGCCATCAAGTTGATTCTGACTCATAGTGACCCTATAGGACAGAGTAGAACTGCCCCACAGGGTTTCCAAGGAGCAGCTGGTGGGTTTGAACTGCCCACCTTTTGGTTAGCAATCGTGCTCTTAGCCACTACGCCACCAGGGGTCCATATACACATACGTAGCAGTGCCTTAGTCAAGATATAAAACATTCTCATCACCCCAGAATGTTCTCTAATGACCTCATTCAGTTGATTCCATACCAACAGTGGCAACCACTATTCTGATTTCTATAATCACGTATTAGTTTAGCCTGTTCTAAAACTTCATACAAATAGAATCGTTTTTGGGTCTAGCTTCTTTCATTTAGCACAAGGTTTTGGTCAGCAGCCGTAGCTCTTATCCACTACACCAACAGGGCTTCCATTCTAGTGAACTGCAAAATCAGTATCCTAATTCAGTCAGTCACTAATACATTACCTTTGGCGTGTCACTTAAACTCTCTGGACTCATCTACAAAAATCTGCTGTCATTCTCATCATTGTCCCTTCATATGTAACATGTCCTTTTTTCCTCTGGGTATTTTTAAGATTTTTCTCTTTTTCACTGGTTTTAAGCAATTCCATCATGATGTGCTATAATGTAATTTTCTTCATTTTATTATGGGGATTATGCTAGAAATTTGCTGGGACCTGATTGGATAGAAAACTGAATTCTCTGCTTTCTGTTCTTTTTTCTCTAGTGCTTTTCAAGCTTCCCATGCAAGAATCAAGAGTTTCTACTTTGCTGCTGGATGCTCAGATGAAATGAATTAGTAAGTAATTTCTATTCATATACTGATTCAATATATATTTGTTGAGCCTCTACTATGTTTTAGGTACCATACTAGGTTCAGGGAGTACAATGGAATTTTTTTTTTTAAGTCAAATGATGTGATCCCCATCCTAATAGAGCTTAGTGGAGAGCTATATTAACTGACCATCACCTGTCTGTCAGTTTGTCATAATATGTTGGTTTACATGTTGCTATGATGCTGGAACCTATGCCACCAGTATTTCAAATACCAGTATGGTCACCCATGGTAGACAGGTTTCTGTGGAGCTTCCAGAATAAGACAGACCAAGAAGAAAGGCCTGGTGATCTACTTTGAAAATTAGCCAATGAAAACCCTATGGATCACAAAAGAACATTGTCTGATATAGTGCTTGAAGATGAGACTCCTAGGTTGGAAGGCACCTAAAATACACAGCGGCCACAACAATGGACTCAAGGGACCGGGCAACAATTTGTTTTGTTGTACATGGAATGGCCATGAGTAGGGGCCAACTTTAGGGCAACTAACAGCAACAATAATATTAGCTGAAATGAGGCCAATATGCTGGAACATAGAGAGGAAAGGGGTAGCATAACACAAGATGAGGCTATAGAGGTGGGTATCAGCCAAATTTTGCAGGCCTTATAACCCATCAGTTAAGAAATTTAGTCTATATCAAGAGACAAGGGAAGCAACTAAAATCTTTCCAGAAAGAGGTAATTTGGTCAGATAGAGAAGAGATTGAAGGAGGGTGCAAAGTATATGTGAGGAGACAGGGAAAGGCTAGTTTTCTAGTTTAGAATAAAATGGTTGGAATGAAAATGAAAACAAGTGGATGTATGCAAAATATCTTTAGGAGGAAAACCCATCAAAACTTGACTATAGCGATTGAGGGAGAGGAAAGTGTCAAGGGTGACTCCTAGTTCTCTGGCTTGTATAACAAGATGGATTTCATTGTAATTATCAGTGAGATTGGGAACATTGGAAGAGGACCAGGTTTCTCTGACAAGATTGCGAGTTTGGTCTTTGGAAATACAGACTTTGGGGTACCTTGAGACATCCTATAGATTTCAGATAGGCAGGACCTCTAAGTATGGAGCTGAGGCTGGAGATATAATTTATGAGTCATCTGCATTTATATGGTATCTGAAGATGTAGGCATAGGCGAGAACACCTAGGACTGTAGTTCTCAAACTTGAGCTTGCATCAGAATCACCTGGAAGGCTTGTTAAAACACACATTACTGGGCCCCACCCCCAAAGTTTTTGATTCAATAGGTCTGGTATACGCACCCACCCACTGCCATTGAGTCGATTCCGACTCATAGCGACCCTATAGGACAGAGTAGAACCACCCCGTAGAGTTTCCAAGGAGCGCCTGGCAGATTCTAACTGCCGACCTCTCGGTTAACAGCCGTAGCACTTAACCACTACACCACCAAGGTTTCCAGGTCTGGTATAGGGGCTGAGAATTAACATATCTAACAAGCTCTGAGTCAGATTTGACTGAGGACACACAAAAACAACAACAATTAGAAGCTCCTAGGTGATGCTGATGCTGGTGGTCCCAGGACTCTTTGAGAACCACTTGCCTAAGAAAAGAATATAAAAGTGAGAAGAGCCTAGAATCAAACCCTAAAGTATTCCAAATTGTAATGACTGCATAGAGCCTGCAAAGGGGACAGAGAGTTCAGAAAGGTAAGAAGAATTACAACAAAATCGTAGCATAATTATTTAAAATCTTGCCAGGATTCTGTAGCAGAGATGTATAAGCACAGCAGGTATATAAAAATCTGCCCCTAAGGAAGGAAAGATATCACACTTTTTAAGTCAGGGGTTGTTTTTACAGCTACAAGTTATTTTGTACATTAAGGCTTTGGCTGGAGAGGTGGATAAAAACCAAACCAAACCCATTGCCGTCGAGTCAATTCCAACTCATAGGACCATATAGGACAGAGCAGAACTGTCTCATAGGGTTTCCAAGGAGTGGCTGGTGGATTAGAACTGCTAACCTTCTTGGTTAGCAGCCACGCTCTTAACCACTGCACCACCAGGGTTCCGTAGAGGTGGTAGCATATGTAAATATCTATAGATATAAGCCTAAGTGCCTATCTCCCATAACTTAAAATTTTCTTGTCTAAAATGTGCCTTATTTTTAAGGGCTAAACACTTTCAATAGGACCATATGATGATTACTGTGCACCTCAATGTGAAATTAAAACCCAGAATAACGTTAGACACCTGACAGAGTGAATCTACTCAGCATTCATTAAAATCACTATGTTTTCACTGACTTTTAAGCCTATAGAATGAACAAGAAGGTAGCCCATATGCTAGTTGCCCTGTGTTGTTGGAAAGCATTGGGGTATAGTTGAAACTAACTGGCTTTATTAAAGCAGATATTGGGCTGCTTTTGGCAGGCTAACATTGCTTTGCATAGTGAATGAACACATTTTGTTTGATTAGTTCATACATTGTGTTAGTCATCTAGTGCTGCTATAATAGAAATACCACAGGTGGATGGCTTTAACAAAGAGAAATTTATTTCTTCACAGTAAAGTAGGCTAAAAGTCCAAATTCAGGTGTCAGCTCCAAGGGAAAGCTTTCTCTCTCTGTCGGCCTTCTCATCAATCTTCCCCTGGAGCAGGAACTTCTTTGTGCCGGAACCCCAGATCCAAAGGACACGCTCTGCTCCTGGCACTGCTTTCTTAGTGGTATGAGGTTTCCCTGTCTCTCTACTTGCTTCTATCTTTTACATCTCCAGAGATTGCCTCAAGACACAATCTAATCCTTTACTTTGAGTCCGGCCTCTCTAACACAACCGCTGCCCATCCCGTCTCATTAACATCATAGAGACAGGATTTACAAAATATAGGAAAATCACACAATACTGAGAGTTATGGCCCAGCAGAATTGATACACATATTTTGGGGGGACATAATTCAATCTATGACAGTATATGGCGGGTTGCATCCTATCATCATACTTATTCGATCTGTATGCTGAGCAAATAATCCAAGAAGCTGGGCTATATAAAGAAGAATCAGGATTGGAGAAGACTCATTAACAACTTATGATATGCAGATGATACAACCTTGCTTGCTGAAAGTGAAGAGAATTTGAAGTACTCACTGATGAATATCAAAGACTATGTCCTTCAGTACGAACTGCACCTCAACATAAAGCAAAAATCCCCACAATTGGACCAATAAACAACATCATGATAAATGGAGAAAATGTTGAAATTGTCAAGGACTTCATTTTACTTGGATCCCTAATCAATGCCCAAGGAAGCAGCTGTCAAGAAATCAAATGACATATTGCATTGGGCAAATTTCCTGTAAAAGACCTCTTTAAAGTGTTAAAGAGCAAAGATGTCCTTTTGAGGGCTGAGGTGCACCTGACCCAAGCCTTTGAATTTTTAATCGTCTCATATGCATGTGAAAGCTGAAAAAGACCAAAGAAGAATTGATGCCGTTGAATTATGGTGTTGGTGAAGAATATTGAATATACCATGGACTGCCAAAAGACCAAACAAATCTGTCTTGGAAGAAGTACAACCAGAATGCTCCTTGGATGCAAGTATGGCAAGACTTCGTCTCGCATACTTTGGGCATGTTATCAGGAGGGACCAGTCCCTGTAGAAGAACATCACGCTTGGTAAATTAGAGGGTCAGCAAAAAAGAGGAAGACCCTCAATGATATGGTTTGACACAGTGGCTGCAACAATGGGCTCAAGCATAAGAACAATTGTGAGAATGCCGCAGGACCAAGCAGCATTTTGTTCTGCTATATGTAAGACCAGCATAAGTCAGAACCGACAACTTGACAGCACCTAACAACAGCAACAAAAAGACATTGAATATGCTGATGTGGAAACAACCAATATGTTCTACTGTCAAGAATTGAACCAGAAACATTGGCTAGCATCTGGAAGACAATTAAGATTAAAGATAAAGTATTGTTCTATATAAGGCAAAATATATGAATATGTTTCTAAGCTAAAGGAAGGAACCATAAAAAAAAGATTAAAGATACAACGATAGAGGAAATGGCAAATGAAACAAGGTGAGGCAAGAAAGGGTGACATCAACAATTCAGTCTTAAAGAAATACAGGAAAGGAAACAAATAACTCGAATACAAAACGAGATGGGCCACATCACAACAGACCCAACAGAAATTAAAAGAATCATATCAGATTATTACGAAAAATTGTACTCTAACAAATTTGCAAACCTAGAAGAAATGGATGAATTCCTGAAAAAACACTACCTACCTAAACTAACACAATCAGAAGTAGAACAACTAAATAGACCCATAACAAAAAAAGAGATTGAAGCGGTAATCAAAAAACTCCCAACAAAAAAAAAGCCCTGGCCCGGATGGCTTTACTGCAGAGTTCTACCAAACTTTCAGAGAAGAGTTAACACCACTACTACTAAAGGTATTTCAAAGCATAGAAAATGACGGAATACTACCTAACTCATTCTATGAAGCCACCATTTCCCTGATACCAAAACCAGGTAAAGACACCACAAAAAAAGAAAATTACAGACCTATATCCCTCATGAACATAGATGCAAAAATCCTCAACAAAATTCTAGCCAATAGAATTCAACAACATATCAAAAAATTAATCCACCATGACCAAGTGGGATTTATACCAGGTGTGCAAGGCTGGTTTAATATTAGAAAAACCATTAATGTAATCCACCATATAAATAAAACAAAAGACAAAAACCACATGATCTTATCAATTGATGCAGAAAAGGCATTTGACAAAGTCCAACACCCATTTATGATAAAAACTCTCAGCAAAATAGGAATTGAAGGAAAATTCCTCAACAGCCAACAGGAAAGGAAACAAATAACTTGAATACGAAAGCCAACAGCCAACATCACTCTAAATGGAGAGAGCCTGAAAGCATTTCCCTTGAGAACGGGAACCAGACAAGGATGCCCTTTATCACCACTCTTATTCAACTTTGTGCTAGGTCCTAGCCAGAGCAATTAGGCTAGAAAAAGAAATAAAGGGCATCCGGATTGGCAAGGAGGAAGTCAAATTATCTCTATTTGCAGATGACATGATCTTATACACAGAAAACCCTAAGGAATCCTCCAGAAAACTACTGAAACTAATAGAAGAGTTTGGCAGAGTAAGATAAACATACAAAAATCACTTGGATTCCTCTACATCAACAAAAAGAACATCGAAGAGGAAATAACCAAATCAATACCATTCACAGTAGCCCCCAAGAAGATAAAATACTTAGGAATAAATCTTACCAAAGATGTAAAAGACCTATACAAAGAAAACTACAAAGCTCTACTACAAGAAATTAAAAAGGACATACTTCAGTGGAAAAACATACCTTGCTCATGGATAGGAAGACTTAACATAGTAAAAATGTCTATTCTACCAAAAGCCATCTATACAAACAATGCACTTCCGATCCAAATTCCAATGTCATTTTTTAATGTGATAGAGAAACAAATTACCAACTTCATGTGGAAGGGAAAGAAGCCTCAGATAAGCAAAGCATTACTGAAAAAGAAGAAGAAAGTGGGAGGCCTCACTCTACCTGATTTCAGAAGCTATTATACAGCCACAGTAGTCAAAACAGCCTGGTACTGGTACAACAACAGACACATTGACCAATGGAACAGAATTGAGAACCCACATATAAATCCATCCACATATGAGCAGCTGATATTTGACAAAGTCCCAGTGTCAGTTAATTGGGGAAAAGATAGTCTTTTTAACAAATGGTGCAGGCATAACCGGATATCCATTTGCAAAGACCTGAAACAGGACCCATACCTCACACCATGCACAAAAACTAACTCCAAGTGGATCAAAGACCTAAACATAAAGACTAAAACGATAAAGATCATGGAAGAAAAAATAGGGACAACCTTAGGAGCCCTAATACAAGGCACAAACAGAATACAAAACATTACCAAAAATGACGAAGAGAAACCAGATAACTGGGAGCTTCTAAAAATCAAACACCTATGCTCATCTAAAGACTTCACCAAAAGAGTAAAAAGACCACCTACAGACTGGGAAAGAATTTTCAGCTATGACATCTCAGACCAGCGCCTGATCTCTAAAATCTATATGATTCTGTCAAAACTCAACCACAAAAAGACAAACAACCCAATCAAGAAGTGGGCAAAGGATATGAATGCACACTTCACTAAAGAAGATATTCAGGCAGCTAACAGATACGTGAGAAAATGCTCTCAATCATTAGCCATTAGAGAAATGCAAATTAAAACTACGATGAGATTCCAGCTCACTCCAACAAGGCTGCCATTAATCCAAACAACACAAAATAGTAAATGTTGGATAGGCTGCGGAGAGATTGGAACTCTTATACACTGCTGGTGGGAATGTAAAATGGTACAACCACTTTGGAAATCTATCTGGCATTATCTTAAACAGTTAGAAATAGAACTACCATACAACCCAGAAATCCCACTCCGCGGAATATACCCTAGAGAAATAAGAGCCTTCACACAAACAGATATATGCACACCCATGTTTATTGCAGCTCTGTTTACAATAGCAAAAAGCTGGAAGCAACCAAGGTGTCCATCAATGGATGAATGGATAAAAAATTGTGGTATATTCACACAATGGAATACTACGCATCGATAAAGAACAGTGATGAATCTGTGAAACATTTCATAACATGGAGGAACCTGGAAGGCATTATGCTGAGCAAAATTAGAGGCAAAAGGACAAATATTGTATAAGACCACTATTATAAGATCTTGAGAAATAGTATAAACTGAGAAGAACACATACTTTTGTGGTTACGAGGGGGGGAGGAAAGGAGGGTGGGAGAGGGTTTTTTACTGATTAGTTAGTAGATAAGAACTGCTTTAGGTGAAGGGAAGGACAATACTCAATACATGGAAGGTCAGCTCAACTGGACTGGACCAAAAGCAAAGAAGTTTCCAGGATAAACTGAATGCTTCGAAGGTCAGTGGAGCAAGGGCGGGGGTTTGGGGACCATGGTTTAAGGGGACTTCTAAGTCAATTGGCAAAATAATTCTACTATGAAAACATTCTGCATCCCACTTTGAAATGTGGCATCTGGGGTCTTAAATGCTAACAAGCAGCCATCTAAGATGCATCAATTGGTCTCAACCCACCTGGATCAAAGGAAAATGAAGAACACCAAGGTCCCACGATAACTAAGAGCCCAAGAGACAGAAAGGGCCACATGAACCAAAGACTTACATCATCCCAAGACCAGAAGAACTAGTTGTTGCCCAGCCACAACCGATGACTGCCCTGACAGGGAGCACAACAGAGAACCCCTGAGGGAGCAGGAGGTCAGTGGGATGCAGACCCCAAATTCTCACAAAAAGACCATACTTAATGGTCTGACTGAGACTAGAGGAATCCCGGCGGTCATGGTCCCCAAACCTTCTGTTGGCCCAGGACAGGAACCATCCCCGAAGACAACTCATCAGACATGAAAGGGACTGGACAGTGGGTAGGAGAGAGATGCTGATGAAGAGTGAGCTATTTGTATCAGGTGGACACTTGAGATTGTGTTGACATCTCCTGTCTGAAGGGGGGATGGGAGGGTAGAGAGAGCTGGAAGCTGGCAAAATTGTCACGAAAGGAGAGACTGGAAGGGCTGACTCATTAGGGGGAGAGCAAGTGGGAGTACGGAGTAAGGTGTATATAAACTTATATGTGACAGTTTGACTTGATTTGTAAACGTTCACTTGAAGCTCAATAAAAGTTAATAAAAAAAAAAAGAATTCAGTCTTAAAAAGGAGTAATGGAGCTGAGCATGGATAAGGATGCAGGCACGACTCGATGGCACTAGAAAAAAAATATTTGCAGAAAAGGTGTAATTTAAGGTTGATTTATTGTCTTCATAAAGACGACAAGGTGATCTTTGAAATTTCAAACTCAACCTGCATGAATGCATTCCTTAATCAGTAAACCAGTAGTGAAACTGTCATGGATTGAATTGTGTCCCCCCAAAATATCTGTCAACATGGCCAGGTCATGATTCCCTTGTATAGATTGTATGATTGTCTACCATTTTATTCTCTGATGTGATTTCCCTATGTGTTGTAAATCCTCACTATGATGTAATAAGATGGACTAGTGGCAGTTATACTGATGAGGTTTATAAGATTAGTGTCTTAAGCCAATCTCTTTGAGATATAAAAGAGACGAGCAAGCAGAGAGACATGGGGACCTCATACTGCCAAGAAAGCAGCACCAGGAGCAGAGCGCATCCTTTGGACCTGAGGTTCCTGTGCTGAGATGCTTCCAGACCAAGGGAAGCCTGATGACAAGGACCCTACTCCAGAGACGACAGAGAGAAAACATTCCCCTGGAGCTGGCACCCTGAATTCAGATTTCTAGCCTATTAGACTGTGAGGGAATAAACTTCTCACTGTTAAAGGCATCCACTTGTGGTATTTCTGTTATAGCAGCACTAAGTAACTAAGACAGAAATTATGGTATGTAATAGACTCAAAGAATCTAAATGACTGCTTTGTTCCCGCCATCAAATTATTTTCTCTTGTAGTCAACAACAATGATGAATCTTTGTTGATTGAAGTTGAAATATGGATTGTAAAACAAAAACCTAGAACTCTTTTTGACCTTCTTCCAAGAATTGGATGTATTTTAAAAATGTATCACATTATTTAGGCAAAAACAGTTGTGCTATCTATTTTTTTTTAATTTCTATTGTGCTTAGAGTGAAAGTTTACAAATCAAGTCAGTCTCTCACACAAAAGCTTATATACACCTTGCTACCTACTCCCAATAGCTCTCCCCCAATGAGACAGCCAGTGCCCTCCCTCCACTCTCTCTTTTTGTGTCCAGCTTCTAACCCCCTCTACCCTCTCATATCCCATCCATGGAGGAGATGCCAACATAGTCTCAAGTATCAACCTGATCGAAGAAGCTCACTCCTCACCAGCATCACTCTCCAACCCATTGTCCAGTCCAATCCCTGTCTGAAGAATCGGCTTTGGGAGTGGTTCCAGTCCTGGGCCAAGAGAAGGTCTGGGGGCCATGACCTCCAGGATCCTTCTAGTCTCGGTCAGACCATTAACTCTGGTCTTTTTACAAGAATTTGGGTTCTGCATACCACTGCTCTTCTGCTCCCTCAGGGGTTCTCTGTTGTGGTCCTTGTCAGGGCAGTCATCAGTTGTAGCTGGGGACCATCTAGCTCTTCTGGTCTCAGGATGATGTAGTCTCTGTTTTATGTCGCCCTTTCTGTCTCTTGAGCTCATAATTACCTGGTCTCCTTGGTGTTCATTCTCCTTTGATCCAGGTGGGTTGGGACCAATTGCTGCATCTTAGATGGCCACTTGATAGTGTTTAAGGTCCCAGATGCCTCTTTCCAAGGTGGGATGCAGAATGTTTTCTTAATAGATTTTATTGTGCCAATTGACTTAGATGCCCCCTAAAACCATGGTCCCCAACCCCCTGCCCCTGCTACCCTGGCCTTCAAAGCATTCAGTTTATTCTGGAAACTTCTTTGCTTTTGGTCCAGTCCAGTTGTGCTGACCTCGCCTGTATTGTGCATTGTCTTTCCCATCACCTAAAGTAGTTCCTATCTACTATCTAATTAGTGCAACCCCCTCTCCCACTCTCCCTCCCTCCCCCCTTTGTAACCATTAAAGAATATTTTCTTCACCGGGTTTTTTTGGGTATACAATATTTGTCCTTTTGCATCTGACTAATTTCACTCAGCATAATGCCTTCCAAATTCCTCCATGTTATGGAATATTTCACAGATTCATCACTGTTCATCAATGCATAGTTTTCCATTGTGTGAATATACCATAATTTATTTATCCATTCATCTGTAAATGGGCACCTTGGTTGCTTCCAACTTTTTGCTATTGTAAACAGTGCTGCAATGAACATGGGTGTGCATATATCTGTTCATGTAAAGGCTTTTATTTCTCTAGGATATATTCCAAGAAGTGGGATTGCTGGATTGTATGGTAGTTCTATTTCTAGCCTTTCAAATAAGTGCCAAATTGATTTCCAAAGTGGTTGTACCATTTTACATTCCCACCAGCAGTGTATAAGTGTTCCAATCTCTCCACAGCCTCTCCAACATTTACCGTTTTGTGTTTTTTGGATTAATGCCAACCTTGTTGGAGTGAGATGAAATCTCATTCTACTTTTGATTTGCATTTCTCTAATGGCAATGATCGTGAGCATTTCATCATGTATCTGCTAGCTACCTGAATGTCGTCTTTAGTGAAGTGTCTATTCATATGTTTTGCCCATTTTTTAATTGGGTTGACTTTTTGCAGTTCAGTTTTTACAGTATCACATAGATTTTAGAGATCAGGCGCTGATCGGATATGTTATAGCTAAAAACTTTATCCCAGTCTGCAGGTAATCTTTTCACTCTTTTGGTGAAGTCTTTGAATGAGCATAGGTGTTTGATTTTGAGGAGCTCCCAGTTATCTAGTTTTTCTTCTGCATTGTTATTAATGTTTTGTATACTGTTTATGCCATGTATTAGGGCTCCTAACGTTGTCCCTATTTTTTTCCCATGATCTTTATCATTTTAGATTTTATATCTAGGTCTTTGATCCATTTTGAGCTCGTTTTTGGGCACGGAGTGAGGTATGGGTCTTGTTTCATTTTTTTGAGGATGGATATCCAGTTATGCCAGCATCATTTGTTAAAAAGACTGTCTTTTCCCCATATGTCTGTTTGGGGGCCTTTGTCAAATATCAACTGCTCATATGTGGATGGATTTATGTCTGGATTCTCAGTTCTGTTCCATTGGCCTATGTACCTGTTGTTGCACCAGTACCAGGCTGTTTTGACTACTGTGGAGGTATAATAGGTTCTAAAACCAGGGAGAGTAAGGCCTCCCACTTGGTTTTTCTCTTTCAGTTAAATGCTTTACCTTTCCGGGGCCTCTGTCCCTTCCATATGAAGTTGTGATTTGTTTCTCCATCTCATTAAAGAATGTCATTGGAATTTGGATCAGAATTGCATTAAATGTATAGATGGCTTTTGGTAAAATACCCATTTTTATAATGTTAAGTTTTCCTATCCATGAGCAAGGTATGTTTTTCCACTTACGAAGCTCTGTTTTGGTTTCTTGCAGAAGTGTATTATAGTTTTCTTTGTATAAGTCTCTTACATCTCTGGTAAGAATTATTCCTAAGTATTTTATCTTCTTGGGGGCTACTGTAAATGATATTGATTTGGTGATTTCCTCTTTGATGTTCTTTTTGTTGGTGTAGAGGAATCCAACGGATTTTTGTATGTTTATCTTCTATCCTGATGCTTTGCTGAACTCTTCTATTAGTTTCAGGAGTTTTCTTGAGGATTCCATAGGGTTTTCTGTGTATACAATCATGTTGCCTGCAAATAGAGATAATTTTACTTCCTCCTTGCCAATCTGGATGCCCTTTATTTCTTTATCTAGCCGAATGGCTCTGCCTAGGACCTCCAGCACAATGTTGAATAAGAGTGGTGATAAGGGCATCCTTGTCTGGTTCCCAATCTCAAGGGGAATGCTTTCAGGCTCTCTCCATTTAGGGTGATGTTGGCTGTTGGCTTTGTATAAATGCCCTTTATTATGTTAAGGAATTTTCCTTTTATTCTTATTTCACTGAGAGTTTTTATCATGAATGGGTGCTGAACTTTGTCAAATGCCTTTTCTGCATCAATTGATAAAATCATGTGATTCTTGTCTTTCATTTTATTTATATGATGGATTGCATTATTTGTTTTTCTTTAATGTTGAACCATCCCTGCATACCTGGTATGAATCCCACTTGGTCATGGTGAATTATTTTTTTGATATGTTGTTGAATTCTATTGGCTAGAATTTTGTTGAGGATTTTTGCATCTAAGTTCATGAGGGATACAGGTCTGTAATTTTCTTTTTTTATGGTGTCTTTTCCTGGTTTTGGTATCAGGGATATGGTGGCTTCATAGAATGAGTTTCGTAGTATTCCATCCTTTTCTATGCTCTGAAATACCTTTAGTAGTTGTGGTGTTAACTCTTTGAAAGTTTGGTAGAATTCTGCAGTGAAGCCATCCGGGCCAGGGCTTTTTTTGTTGTTATTGGGAGTTTTTTGATTACCTTTTCAATCTATTCTTTTGTTATGGGTCTATTTAGTTGTTCCACCTCTGCTTGTGTTAGTTTAGGTAGGTAGTGTGTTTCTAGGAATTCATCCATTTCTTCTAGGTTTTCAAATTTGTTGGAGTACAATTTTTCATAGTAATCTAATATGATTCTTTTAATTTCAGTTGGGTCTGTTGTAATATCACCCATCTCATTTCTTATTTGGGTTATTTGCTTCTTCTCCTGTTTTTCTTTTGTCAGTTTGGCCAATGGTTTATCAATTTTCTTGATTTTTTTCAAAGAACCAGCTTTTGGTCTTGTTAATTCTTTCAATTGTTTTTCTGTTTTCTTTTCTATTTCATTTAGTTCTGCTCTAATTTTTATTCCTTGTTGTCTCCTGTTGCTTGAGGATTTCTATTGTTGCTCTCTTTCTGTTTGTTCAAGTTGTAGGGATCATTCTTTGATTTTGACCCTTTCTTCTTTTGTATGTGTGTATTTATTGGCATACATTGGCCTCTGAGCACTGCTTTCGCTGTGCCCCAAATATTCTGATAGGAAGTGTTTTCATTCTCGTTGGATTCTTTGAATTTCTTTATTCCATCCTTATTGTCTTCTATAATCCAGTCTTTTCTGAGCAGGGTATTGTTCAGTTTCCAAGTGTTTGATTTCTTTTCCCTGGCTTTTTTTTTTTTTTTATTATTGATTTCCACTTTTATGGCATTATGATCAGAGAAGATGCTTTGCAGTATTTCAATGTTTTGGATTCTGCTAAGGCTTGCTTTATGACCTAATATGTGGTCTAGTCTAGAGAATGTTGCATGTGCACTAGAAATGAAAGTATACTTGGTTGCTGTTGGGTGGAGTGTTCTGTATATATCTATGAGGTCAAGTTGGTTGATCGTGGCATTTAGATCTTCCGTGTCTTTATTGAGCTTCTTTCTGGATGTCCTGTCCTTCATCGAAAGTGGTGTGTTAAAGTTTCCTACTATTATTATGGAGCTGTCTATCTCACTTTTCAATGCTGATAGAGTATGTTTTATGTATCTTGCGGCCCTGTCATTGGGTGCATAAATATTTAATATGGTTATATCTTCTTGGTATATATGGTCCCTTTAATTATTATATAGTGTCCTTCCTTATCTTTATGATGGATTTAAATTTAAAGTCTATTTTGTCAGAAATTAATGTTGCCACTCCTGTTCTTCTTTGATTGTTGTTTGCTTGATATATTTCTTTCCATCCTTCGAGTTTTAGTTTGTTTGTGTCTCTAAGTCTAAGGTGTGTCTCTTGTAGGCAGCATATAGACAGATCATGTTTTTTAATCCATTCTGCCACTCCCTGTCTCTTTATTGGTGCATTTAATCCATTTACATTGAGCGTAATTATGGATAGGGATGAATTTAGTGCTATCATTTTGATGTCTTTTTTTGTGTGTTGTTGACAGTTACTTTTTCCCACTTAATTTTATGTGCTGCGTAGATTATCTTTATATATTGTTCTTTCCTCATATTCGTTGTTGTTGATTTTGTTTCTGCTGAGTATCTATTTTTTTCTTGTATTTTATTTTGATGAGTAGGATAGTTTGTCTCCTTTGTGGTTACCTTGTTATTTACCCCTATTTTTCTAAATTTAAACCTAACTTTTTTTTTTTTTGTATCGCGGTATCTTCCTCTCCATATGGAAGGTCTATGATTACATTTCTTAGGCCCTCTTTATCGTTTTAATGTTGTCTTCTTTTATATAATAACATCGCTGCTACACTGTTTTGAGCTTTTTTTTTTTTTTTTAATCTTGCTTTGTTTTCTTGATTTCCCTGTCTGGGTTGACTTCTGATTGCCCTCTGCCCAGTGTTCTAGTCTTGGGTTGATACCTGGTATTATTTATTTTCTAAGCAAAGAACTCCCTTTAGTATTTCTTGTAGTTTTGGTTTGGTTTTTACCAATCCCCTAAAATTCTGTTTATCTGGAAATGTTCTAATTTCACCTTCATATTTAAGAGACAATTTTGCTGGATATATGATTCTTGGCTGGCAATTTTTTTTCCTTCAGTTTTTTTACTAAGTCATCCCATTGCCTTCTTGCCTCCATGGTTTCTTGAAGAACCTTTTTAATTTCTTCAACTGTTTTATCTGTGTGTTCCTTGGCTTATTGTACGTTTTGCCTTATCTCCTTCCTTATGTCTTGAAGAGATCTGTATATTAATCTTTTGAATTCTGCATCCGGTGATTCCAGGAAGCCACCTTCATCCAGAAGACCCTTTGATTCTCTGTTTTGAGAGCTTGTTGAAGCTACCATGGTCTGTTTCTTTATGTGGTTTGATATTGACTGTTTTCTCTGAGCCATCTATAAGTTATTATATTAGTTTATTTTGTTTCCTTACTGTATCCTAGCTTCTCGCTTTGTTTTGTTTTGATATGCCCAAATGGGTTGCTTGTGTGAGCTAGCTTGATTATTTTCATCTTTGGAGCTCTGGCGTTCTGTCACCAGATGGCTAAAGCTGTTATCAGTCTAGGAGTCCATTCACTTTTCTTGTATGTATTCAACTCAGGTGTCCAGGTAGCTGATCATCAAGTGTGTGGTACAGGCTCGTCCTATAGTCTTAGAGTGGCAGGGGTGATTGGTGTAGGTACCGATATCTGGTTGCAGCAGGGGGTCATGCTCTGAACAAGGCAGGGAGCTGAGAATCATCCCCCAAGGGTCTCTGAGGAAAATGCATCCCTGTTCCCTAGAGCGTGCAGGTGGGTGGGTTCTGCAGATGGACCATGGGCACCCAATGTTTTGGTTGTAAGGACTGGAGGTACCATTTATCCTTGGACCCCTGTCACAGGTGGCTGGGTGAGTCTCGTGGAGCTACAAGTCCTTAGGCCCCTGGTGTGGGTAGGTGAGGACCCTGTTTAATAGCAAAGCAATGTCAAACATCAAACACCCACCTCTCCACTGCACAGCTGAAATGGTTGGAGTCTGCCAACAAGGGCATATTTTCCTGAAATAGGCCCACACAGGTCCATGCAGAAGGGAATGGTGCTCAAAGTTCATGGACCGTTTATGCCTAGACAGGAGCCACTTGTGTCCTGAACGCTCCGGGTTAGTGGAGCTGGCAAATTATTTTTTCCCCCAATTGCAAATTTTTTCCTTCTCCAAGGCTGGGAGGATGGCTCTAGGTGCTCAGCAGGGCCTATCTCAGGCCCAGGGAATTTAGCCGCTGAAGCTGGCTTGGGGGCAGGAGGGGGACAGTAAAATATATGGAAGCATTTAGCTTTTGCCAAGAGCACCGTTCTTCACAGGCTCCAGAGGTATGAGTAGGCTGTGTGGCTGGCTGCTTCTCCCTGAGGAAACTGTGGCCAAACGCTAGTACCTGCCTGCCTCCACCACTCCGGGAATGGTGCCTGAGGGCTCCCTGCAATTCAGGTCCGATAACTCCTCTCCACTTCAAACAGTCTCTTCCTCCCTCTGCCCCTCAGTTTGTTTTCTAAGCTTGCCTTTGATGCTCAGGTTTCCTAGATTGATATATATACTCGTTTCACTTGTGTTTTTGGGTCTTTGTTGTAAGAGGGCTCGCCGGAAGCGTCCGTCTATTCCGCCACCTTGGCTTTGCTAAAAATGTTATCTATATTTTTAAAACAATACAAAAATAATGATGAAATAACAGGTAGTTATATTCTATCATTTTTCCCCAGTAAAAGTAGCATTTCTGGTCAATGATTCATTGGACAAGTGAAAGAAGAGTACTATATAAATATTCCAATTAAGTCTTCCCCAAAAACAAAAACCCACTGCCATTGAGTCCATTCTGACTCATAGCGACCCTATAGGACAGAGTAGAACTGCCCCATAGAGTTTCCAAGGAGCACCTGGTGGATTTGAACCGCTGACCTTTTGGTTAGCAGCTGTAGCACCTAACCACTACACCACCAGGTTTTCCTAAGTCTTCCCATGTACATATAAATATCATAATTGATTTTAAATATCCAAGTGAAAAATTAAATAATGGAGAATGGTATCTTAGTTATCTAGTGCTGCCATAACAGAAATATCACAAGTGGATGGCTTTAACAAAGAGAAATTTATTTTCTCACAGTATAGTAGGTTACAAGTCCAAATTCAGGGCATCGGCTCCAGGGGAAGGCTTTCTCTCTCTGTCTGCTCTGGAGGAAGGTTCTTGTTCTCAATCTTCCCCAGTGGAGGAGCTTCTCAGGCACAGGGACACCGTGTCCAAAGGACGCGCTCTACTCCTGGTGCTGCTTTCTTGGTGGTATGAGGTCCCCAACTCTCTGCTTGCTTCCCTTTCCTCTTGAGAGACAAAAGGTGGTGCAGGCCACACCCCAGGGAAACTCCCTTTACACTGGGTCAGGGAGGTGACCTGAGTAAGGGTGGTGTTACAATCCCACCCTAATCCTCTTAACATAAAATTACAATCACAAAATGGAGGACAACCACACAATCCTGGGAATCATGACATAACCAAATTGACGCATATTTTTGAGGGGACACAATTCAATCCGTGACAAATGCGTTGATTTATTTTACATGTTTTCTATTCTTTTAAAAGTGAAGGAGACTACAAAATTTGAAAAACTTAGGAATAATTGAGAATACAAAACTGTACTGAGCTTTAAAGACTATGACTAAAATGTCAGCTAAATAAATTTGATTTCTATGATACAATCTGTGAGTAATAATATACAATAGGAAAAGTCTTGTGAAGTAAATTTTACCTCACTTAAACATTAAAATATATTCAATATGATTTTTATTTAAAGAAAATGCTGTGCTTCTCTTCATTTTAATAGGTGTGAAATCTGAGACATTGAATTTGGTATTATGCCTCAGATTTGGCTGTCCCTGTTAGAATACTTGAGTAGGAATCAAATCTATAGCAATGGGTTTTTTTTTGGGTGGGCAGTTAGAATACTTGTAGAGCCCTAATTCTCTGCCCCATTTATATAAGCTTTTCTTTTATAAAGTGATGCATAATATTTTCAGTAAAATATTGTTTTTTACTTTAAAAATTATGTAATGCAAAATTGTTAATATTACCAACATATGTATACAGGGATGATTTGGAGCCCTAGTGGCACTGTGGTTAGGCATTTGGCTGCTAACCAAAAGGCCATCAGCTGGAACCCACCAGCTGCTCCATGGAAACCCTTTGGGGCAGTTCTACTCTGTCCTACAGGGTGCTATGAGTCGGAATCCACTGCATGGAAGTGGGTTTGGTGTTTTGTTTTTTTTTTAAACTTGAAATTAAAGAAACAATGTTCTGCATGTAGTTGACATGGTTATAACATTGTTGTTGTTTTAATTCCATTAACTACATAGAAAAAAATTCACACACATAGACAGCATAGATTGTCATGTTAATTTGGCAATGGTTAGGTAGTCTAGGGCAAGTTCATCTGTTACTTATCTCACAAAACTAAGTCGACACTGCATGAGAAGATACTAACAATCACGTTGACTTATCAAATCAAGAGCTGGTGCTTGATCCTGCAAATGACATTACTTATCAAGATCCAACAACTGTAGCAGACACAATGGCTCCTAAGAGTTGATGAATTTGGATATATAAGCTATTACAGAAAATCTGCATACCATTTTGTGTCTGTTTGGACAGTCAATCATTTTCTTCTTAGTAAAACAGAAAATAAAATGGTTGGAAGCTACAGGTACAAGCTACCTTAACCTGTGTGTAAAGATTGTTTGATCAGCGACATAAGCTAAAACATCTCAGACGATTATTCTTATATGGTTATAAAAAAGTAAATGGAAGATGAATCAGTCTTTGATTTTTGTTATTTATAAAAAAAATTGTTATTTATACAGGACGATAAATGTCAAAAACAGATATGATGAAGCAAGAAATAAACATATTGATGTATTTGCTTCCCCTATTAAATAGAATGTAAAATAAAGTGCCAAAGTTAAATACAAAGAGTATTTCAAGATAGGAAATCACAGGAGAAACACTACAAGTATTAATATAAAGAAAAATATGAAGGCACAGTCACTAGAATTCATGTTTCAGAATTCAGTGAAACCTGTAATGCACTAAGTATCTGATTTAGAATCTTAAATATTCCTGTTTATTTATACCAATCTTCAGCCAAATTTATTTAAACATCAAAATAAAAAAATATAGTCAAGCAATTGGTCAATTAAATGAACAATCACTTAGCTACACTAGTTGTTGACTTATCTGATCAATCAATTCAATCAAAATGAAAGAATTATTGATATTTATGGACATAGACGTGATTGTTTGCTTTTATTTAGGAGCTGTTTTATACTGAATTATTCAGTGTATTAAGGAAATCTATAATAACTATTCCAGGATATACCCTGCCTAACATATTCAGATTATCCTAGTCATACCATCAAGTGTAAAAAGTAATATTCTTTTCTTTTTTTCTTTGCCTTGGACAAGTTGTGCTGGTTTCCCCAGTATTCTGCACTGTATTACCCTTCACCAAAGTCACCACTTATCTATTGTCTATCATCCCCCCTACTCTTCCCCGCCCTGGTAACCATCAAAGACTGTTTCTTTTTTTTGAGTGTAAACCTTTTCATAAGTTTTTATAGTAGTGGTCTCATACAATATTTATCCTTTTGAGATTGCTTTCTTTCACTCAGCATAATGCCCTCCAGATTCATCCATGTTGTGAGATGCTTTGCAGATTCATCATTGTTCTTTATTGTTGCATAGTATTCCATTGTGAGTATGTACTATAGTTTGTTCATCCATTCATCTGTTGAGGGGAACCTATGTTGTTTCCATCCTTTTACTATTGTGAATAATGCTGCAATGAACATGGGAGTGCATATGTCTATTCCTGTGATGCCTCTTATTTCTCTAGGATATATTCCTAGGAGTGGGATTGTTGGATCATATGGTATTTCTATTCCTAGCTTTTTAAGGAAGCACCGTATCATTTTCCAAAATGGTTGTACCATTTTGCATTCCCACCAGCAGTGCATAAGAGTTCCAATCTCCTCACAGTCTTTCCAACATTTCTTATTTTCTGTTTTTTTTTTTTTTTATTCAAGCCAGTCAGTAATGCCGGGGTGAGAACTTATCTCATTGTGGTTTTGATTTGCATTTCTCTAATGGCTAGTGATCCCAAGCATTTCCTCATGTGTCTGTTGGCCACTTGAGCGTCTTCCTTGGTGAACTGTCTGTTCATTTCCTTTGCCCATTTTTTAATTGGATTATATGTCTTTTTGTTGTAGAGGTGTTGGATTTTCTGGTAGATTTTAGAGATTAGGCCTTTGTCAGATTTGTCATAGCCAATTTTTTCCCCAGTCTATAGGTTCTCTTTTTACTCTTTTGTTGAAGTCCTTTGATAAGCATAAATGTTTAATTTTTGGAAGATCCCAGTTTTTTTTTTTTTTTCAGTTATCTAGCTTATCTTCTGGTGTTTCTGTATTGTTAGTTATGGTTTATATGCTGTTAATGCCATGTATTAGAGCCTCTAGCATTGACCCTAATTTTTCTTCTATGACCTTTATAGTTTTTTTATTTTATATTTAAGTATTTTGATCCATTTCAAATTAGTTTCTGTGTGTGGTATGAGGTATGCGTCCTGTTTCATGTTTTCTGCATATGGACATCCAGTTTTTCCAGCACCATTTGTTAAAAAGACTTCCTTTTCCCCATGAGATGGACTTTGGGCCTTTGTTGAAGACCAGGTGACTGTAGCTAAAGGAATTTACATCTGGGTTCTCAGTTCTGTTCCATTGGTCAATGTATCTGTCATTGTGCCAGTACCAGGCTGTTTTGACTACCATAGCTGCATAATAGGTTCTTAGGTGAGGTAGTTCGAGTCCTCCTATTTTACTCTTCTTCAATGGTCCTTCCCTTATCCAGGGCCTCTTTCCTCTCCATATGAAGTTAATGATTAGTTTTTCCACCTCTTTAAAGACTGTTGTTGATATTTGGATCAGAATTGCATTGTATCTGTAAATCACTTTGGGTAGAATTGCCATTTTCACAATGTTGAGTCTACCTATCCATGAGCATGGCATGTTTTTCCGTTTATGTAGGTCTCTTTTGGTGTTTTGCAGTAGTGTTTTGTAGTTTTCTTTGTATAGGTCTTTTACATCCCTGGTTAGATTCATTCCTAAGTATTTTATTTTTTAGGGGCTAGTATAAATGGTATTGTTTTCCTGATCTCCTTTTCGTATTCTCTTTATTGGTATATAGGAATCCAACTGATTTTTGTATGTTTGTCTTGTATTCTGCTACTCTGCTGAATCTTTCTATTAATTCCAGTAGTTTTCGCGTGGAGTCTTTTGGGGTCTATACGTATAGTATCATATCATTCACAAATAGGGACAGTTTTACTTCTTCCTTACCGATTTGGATGCTCTTTTTTTTCTTTTTCTTTCCTTATTGCTCTAGGTAGGACTTCCAGCACAGTGTTAAATAGGAGTGATGATAAAGGGCATCCTTGTCTTGTTCCTGTTCTCAAGGGGAATGATTTCAGCCTCTCTCCATTAAAAATGATGTTGGTTGTTGGTTTTGTGTAGATGTCCTTCATTATGTTGAGCAATTTCCCTTCTATACCTATTTTATTGAGAGTTTTTATCAGGAATGAGTGTTGGACTTTGTCAAATGTCTTTTCTGCATCAATTGAGATGATCATGTGATTCTTTTCTTTCATTTATGTGGTGAACCTCATTGATTGATTTTCTAATGTTGAAACATCCTTGCATACCTGATATGAATCCCACTTGGTCATGGTATATTATTTTTTTGATATGATGTTGAATTCTATTGGCTAGAATTTTGAGAATTTTTCCATCTACATACATAAGAGATATTGGTCTATAATTTTCTTTTTTGTGGTGTCTTTGCCTGGTTTTGGCATCAGGGTTATGCTGACTTCATAGAATGAACTTGGAAGTATCCCTTCCATTACTATGTTCTGAAATAGTTTGAGTAGTGCTGGTGTAAGCTCTTCTTGGTAGAATTCTCCAGTGAAGCCCAGTGGAGTTTTTTTTTTTTAATCACCTTTTCAATCTCTTCTCTTGTTATGGGTCTGTTCAGTTTTTCAACTTTAGTGTGTGTTAGTTTAGGCAGGTAGTGAGTTTCTAGAAATTTGTCCATTTCCTCTAGGTTTTCATATTTGTTGGAGTATAGTTTTTCATAGTGCTCTGTTATGATCCTTTTTATTTCAGTTGGGTCCATTGTAATTTCCCACATTTCATTTCTCATTTGGGTTATTTGCATCCTCTCCTGAATTTCTTTTATAGGTTTGGCCAATGGTTTGTCGATTTTGTTGATACATTCAAAGAATCAACTTTTGATTTTGTTGATTCATTCTATTGTTTTCGTATGCTCTATTTCGTTTATTTCCGCTCTGATCTTTATTATTTCCTTTCTTCTGGTGGCTGCAGGCTTCTTTTGCTGTTCTTATATTTGTTCAAGTTGTGTAGCTAATGTTTTGATTTTGTCCCTTTCTTCTTTCTTGATGTGTGCATATATTCCTATAAATTGAGTTCTGAGCACTGCTTTTGCTGTGTCCCAAAGGTTTTCATAAGATGTATTTTCATTTCCATTTGATTCTAGGAACTTTTTGATTCTGTCTTTGATTTCTTCTATTACGAAGTGATTTTTAAGCAGAGTGTTATTCAGTTTTCGTGTATTTGATTTTTTTTTTCCTTGCTCTACCTGTTATTAACTTCTACTTTTATGGCATTGTGATCAGAGAGGATGCTTTGTGTTATCTCAATGTTTTGGATTTTGTTGAGGGTTGCTTTGTGGCCTAAGATGTGGTCTATTCTGGAGAATGTTCTTTGTAATTTGGAAAAGCGTGTCTACTTTGCTGCTGTTGGGTGGAGTGTTCTACATATGTCTATGAGGTCAAATTGGTTGAAGTCATGGTTTCAATTATGTCCCCTCAAAAATGTGTGTATCAATTGGGCTAGGCCATGATTCCCGGTATTGGGTGATTTTCGTATATTTTGTAAATCATGCTTCTATGATGTTAATGAGGGAGGTTGGGCAGCAGTTGTGTTAGTAAGGCAGGACTCAACCTACAGGATTCGATTGTGTCTTGACACAATCTCTTGAGATATAAAAGAGAGAAGCAAGCAGAGAGACAGGGGGACCTCATATCACCAAGAAAGCAGTGCCAAGAGCAGAGCACATCTTTTGGACTTTGGGTCCCTGTGCAGAGAAACTCCTAGTCTGGGGGAAGATTGATGAGAAGGCCGACAGAGAGAGAAAGCCTTCCCCTGGAGCTGACACCCTGAATTTGGACTTTTAGCCTACTGTACTGTGAAGAAATAAATTTCTCTTTGTTAAAGCCATCCACTTGTGGTATTTCTGTTATAGCAGCACTAAATGACCAAGACAGTTGATAAAAACTAATATCCTTAATGTTAAATATTAAAAAAAAAAAAACTGCCATAGAGTCAATTCCGACTCATTGTGACCCTACAGGACAGAGTAGAACTGCCCCATATGGTTTCCAAGACCACCTGGTGGATTTGAACTGCTGACCTTTATGGCTAGCAGCCGTAGCTCTTAACCACTACACCACCAGGGTTTCCATGTTAAATATAGGTAAGGAAAATCCCATATAAAGATAAACATCACACACATTTCCTCAAAAAAAATTATTCTTATGTCTTCATTTAGTTTTCTAAAAGACTTCATTCAACTGCCCTCTCTACAAATCTTGACAACTTACCTTTCTTCTAAGTTTCAAATTCCAGTTTCTATAATTATATAGAAACTTTCGACTTGTTTCGATCTCATTTTGCCTTCTCTGTCTCCACAAGTATTATGTATATATATATATATAAAATTTAAAAATTTTTTTAATTAAATAATTAAGGCAATATTATTTTATAATTTAAAGATTTTTTTCTTGATTGTTATATAAAAAATGGATGGGAGTAATTTCCATTTCTAATCAAGATGGAGTAATAGATACGAGACTTACCTTCATGCCTGAAACAACTAAAACACTAGATAAAATATATGAAACAAAGATTTTCAGGAATTGAACATCAGGCAATAAACAACTATTATTACTGTGAAACTGGAAACAAAGGTGCTAAACCATATAATTGCCCCCAACTTCCCACCTTGAGAGAGTTTCAGACTACAGAATAGTGAAGGGGAACAAAAACAGATCCTGGCAGACTCTTTGAGTTGAGGATACAGAGTTAAGAATCTCAGGAGAAAAAAGGGACTAGACTTCACAAACCATAATAATAGAGAGGAATGAGCTGCACAAAAAGAGAGCTCTGGACATCTGTAGAGGTTCCCCCTCCAGAATTTAGCGGAATACTGATCACCTCATGCTTCTGATGAAATGAATCAAGGCTGGAGAAAGTATGACCTGAAAGGATTACAGGAAATAGACACCAAAGATCACACAAAGCTTAGAACAGTGCCTGAGCCCACCAACGAGACTGGAAATTTTCGTAATTTATGGAGCTTTGATGGAAGTGTCTTGCTTCAGTAAAAAAAAAAAAAAAAAATTGGTCCTAGACTAAATGATATTCTGATTTCACGTAAAAAATATTATGAACTATACCCAAAGGGATCAAACAATTTCAAAGTAGCTTAACTGTGTCCCAGGACAAAGCTCAAGAATATAAAATACAAAAGTGTCTATCACCCAGTGTGGTAAAATCCACAATATCTGGCACCAATCAAAAATTACAATGCATGCAAAAAAGCAGGAAAATATGACTCTTAATGAAGAGAAAACACAATCAACCAAGTGGCCCAGAACTGATACATATGTTAGAATTTGTAGACAAGGACATTAAAAAGAGTTATTATACTTGTATTCCATACATTCAAAAGTGAAGTAGAGATATGGAAGATATGAAAAAGAACCACACAAAACTTCTAGATATGAAAACTGCAATGCTTTATATTTAAAATGTACTTGATGGGATTGATGCTAGATTAGACATTACAGAAAAAAAAGAATTAGTGTATTTGAAGACATAGCAATAGAAAATATCTAAAATGAAAAAACTGAAAAAAAGAAAAGGGCATCAGTGAACTGCACAACTCCAAACATTGTAATATGTTTGTTACCGGCATACATAAAAGGAAGAAGGGGGTGAGTAGCAGTAAAAAATATTTGAAGAAATAATGGGTGAAAGCTTTCCAAATTTTATGAAAACTATAATTTCTTAGATGAAAGAAGTTCAACAAATCATAAGCAGAAGAAAATTACACCATAGCACATCATGATTGAATTGCTCAAAACCAGTGATAAAGAGAAAATCTTAAAAGCATACAGAGAGAAAAAAGGCATGTTACATACAAATGAACAAAGATGAGTATGACAGCAGGTTTCTTGTTTAAAAAAAAAAGCCACAAAAAGACAATTTAGCAACATCTTTAAAGTTATGAAAAGAAACAACTGTGAACCTAGAATTCTATGCCAAGGAAAAAAAATCTTTCAAAAATGAAATAAGGATGTCTTCAGACATACATAAGCTGAAAGAATTCATTGTTAGCTGACCTGCACTACAAGAACAGTTAAAGAACATGTTTTAGGCAAAAGGAAAATGAAACCAGATGAAAATCTGGATCTACACAAATGAATGAAGAGCACCAGAAATGGTGGCTACATGGAAAAATATATAAGATTATTTTCTAATTATTTAAGTCTCTTTAAAGTGTAATTGAATATTTAAACAAAAAATAATAACAATTTTGTATAGGTTTTATAACAAATATATAAGTAAAATGTAGGAATGAGAAAAATAATATAAAGACCAGGAAGTGAGAAATGGAAGCATATTATTATACAATAGTTATACTATATGTGAAAAGGTATAATAATACTTGAAAGTTAAAACTTCATACTATAAACTCTAAAGTAACCATTAAAATAAAATAAATGAGTTATAGCCAATAGGCCAACAAAAGACTTAAAGTGGGATCACAAAATATATTTAATCTAAAGGAAAGCAGGAAAAAAAAGTGGGGGGTGCAAAGAGCATGGAAAAAATATAAAACAAAGAGCCAAATAGCAATATCTTAAATTTAAACATAGCCATATCAATAATTATATTAAATTTAAATGGGCAAAACTCCTCATTTAAAAGGCAGTGATTGTCAGATCAATTAGAAAAGCAAGAGCCAACTTTCTGCAAGAAGCTCTTTTTAAATATTAAGACACAATTAGGTTAAAAGTAAAATAATGGAAAAAGATATACCATTTTAGCAGAAATAAAAAAAATTTGAATGCCATTTTATAATGACAATGGGGTTATTTCATCAAGAGAACATAACAATTCTAAACATTTATGCACTTATTAACAAAACTCCAAAACAGCACAATATATACATTCTTTCCACATGCATATGGAGCTTTTCCCAAGACAGACCATATGCTCTGCCATAAAAAATGCTTAATGAATTTAAAAGGATTCAAGTCATATGAACTATATTCTCTGTTCACAATGGAACTAAATTAGAAATGAATAACAGAAAGATGCATGGAAAATTTCCAAATATTCAAAACCTAATAACTTACTTATAAATAACCCATAGGCCAAAGAAGAAAGCAAAATGAAAATTGTAAAGAATTTTGAAATGAATGAAATTAAAACATAACATATCAAAATTTATGGGCTGCCACTAAAGCAGTACTTTTGGCGTAGTGGTTAAGTGCTACGGTTGCTAACCAAAGGGTCAGCAGTTCGAATCTGCCAGGAGCTCCTTGGAAATTCTATGGGGCAGTACTACTCTGTCTTATCGGGTCATTATGAGTCAAAATCAACTCGACGTCACTGGGTTTCACTGGGTAGGAGGAAATTGATAAGTGTGCATGTTAGAAAAGAAGAAAGTTTTCAGATCATTTAGTCATTAGGGGAATTCCAATTAACATCACAATGTACTACCTCTACACACCTATTTAAAAAATGGCTAAAATAAAAAATACTGACAATACCAAGTGCTGTTGAGTACAGAGCAATTATAACTCACACACTGCTGATGGAAATGTAAATGGTACAACCACTTTGGAAAGCAGCTTGGCATATAACATGTAATTGAGACATTCCACTTTTAGGTATTTGCCCAAAAGAAACAAAAGCATATGATTACACAAAGACTTGTACACAATGTCCATAGCAGCTTTATTCATAATAGCCCAAACCAGGAAACAACCCAAATGTCTATCAACAGGTGCCATTTTCTTTATATTTCCTGGTGTATCCATAAATTGAAATATTACTCAGCAGTAAGAAAGATTGAGCTACTAATGCAGGAGATAATATGGATGAATTTCAAAATAATTATGTTAAATGAAAGAAGCCATATACAAAAGATCACGTATTGTATGATTCTATTTATATAAAATTCTAGGAAATGCAAGCTTATCTACTGTGACAGAAAGTGGCTTGGTGATTGTTGAGGGAGGGTTGGTGCACAGGAAAGATTACAAAGGGGACAAGAAAACTTTTGGAGAAGATGGATATGTTCATTATCTTCACCGTTGTGATAATTTCATGGCTGTGTACATAATGTCAAAATTTATCAAATTGTGCACTTAAAACATGTGCAGTCAGTTGCACGACAATTATACCTCAATTTGTTTTTCTAAATGGATGGAAAGTAGTCCCTGAAGCTGTCCTGAAAAAAATATATTTCTGGAAAATTTCAAACATTTAAACAATCTGAGTTTTATCTTTAAATTATGACTGCTTGCTTCTCAAACTGAACTTCTTTAAGTAACCCTTACATCATGTTATACTTCTGTAATTTTTATTGCACCACATTTTGTCTTGCTGTTGGATCAGTCCAGAATGTACTGCCTCCCTCATCAGGCCTACCCTATTTAACCCTTAACACCTATTTTAAATTCAATTCTTCATGAAGAACTCAATCCTAAATAATTTCCTCACCCTTCTCTGAAGTCTTATAACACTTATTTTTCTGGATGATAACATTAATACTTTGTCATATATTATTTTGCATTGTTGGCTGATCAATTAGCACTATCTTTCTAATGAGCATGAAGTCTTTAAAAAGGAGCAAGTTACCGTCTTTTCTATGTCCCATTGTTTTAGGCGGAGTTCTCTAGAGAAGCAAAACCAGTAAAGCATGCATATAGAGAGAGAGAGAGATTTATATCAAGGAAATGGCTTACGAGATTTTTAGAGGTTGTAACGTCCCAAGTCTATGGGGCAGGGAAGAGGATTCTCCTGAGTCCTGTAGCCACAGAGGCTGGCAAACTCATGATCAGCAGGCTGGAAAACAGGGCTGTTGCAACTTCTGTTGGTTCATGTAGCCACAGGAGCTGCCGAACCCAAGATCAGCAGGCTGGGAAGCAGGGCTATTGCAGGCTGTGAAGACTGATGAATCTCAAGATCAACAGGCAAGACCGCAGGTAAGCTGCCAGCTTAAATCCCAAGAACTGGAGGTCAGATGAACAGGAACCAGCTGCAGGATCTAGAACAAGCAAAAGCCCTAGCAAGCTGAGCAGGAAGAAGTGAGGCAGCAGAGGGCAGAAGGATGAAGGCTGAGGGGGGCAGTGAGCCGCCACAGGCTTTGCACCTCCTCCCCCAGTATCATAGCAGATCCTATCATGGAAGTGACCGTGTATCAGATTTCAACAGCAAAGTGATCACAACATTACACAACTGCCAAAACACTGAGAATCATGGCCCAGCCAAGTTGACACACAATTTTAACCCTCACACCCATTATATCTGGCATAGGCTGAACAAAAGTTAATGGCATTGACTGAACACGTCACTGAATCATTGACTGTGTGACACATCTTTAACATAAAACCATTAATCTACCATGCGGATAAATATTTGGGAGTCCTTAAACCCCTCTGAAAACAAGAATTTTGACCTATACTGTCAATTGCTTTCCTTTAGCCTAGGCCACTGATTCTCAAAGTGCGATCCCCGGGCCAGCAGCATCACAGAAACCTTGTTAGAAAGACAAATTCCCAGGTCCCACCCCACACCAACTGAATCATATGCTCTGGGGGAGGGCCTGGCAACCTCCTAGGCAATTCTGATGCATGCTAAAGTTTGAGAACCACTGCTTTAGACAAGGCAACATCATTAAACTGATATTGATTTTTTTTATGACATTGGTGATGGAGAACAAAGAAAATTCCATAGTTGTGTCAACTCTTGACAAGGAGAGAGAGAAGGAAATCAGCCACAGAAAAGTAAAAAATCAGTTGCAGAGCTGTGCCTTAGATAACTAAATGGAACACTGGCTAAACAGAGTGATGGAAGATAAAGAACAGTTGAGAGATATTAATCTATTCCATTCCACACATTTTAAAGCTGAACACTAAAATTATGAAAGACCTTAGATTAGTATTAACTGTGAACTCCTTCACATAGTTGGGAACCAGCTTTGACTTGACAGCATTTGCCTTGGATAATGAAAGAAGACTGTACCTTTGAGGAATTAAATATTGTTTCAATGGGATACCACATGGAGAGGATGCTTGTATCATTTTTATTCATAAGATTTTGACAGTTCATTATCCAAATGGAAGTTTAATAGAGATAGTACCCGAAGAAAGCAATATACACTTACAGCTAAACTCTAAGAGAAGCATTACATCATGCCAGGAAAAAAAAAGCTAAAACAGCTTTAAAATTTTCCCACATTGGAGATGAAGTGCAGATGGGTGTAACAGTTATTTAGGACATAGCATTGGCCACTGACAGGATGTAGGGACCATGACCACAGTTTTTCCTGTATAGAACTCACACAATCACACAATATTACAGGGTGTGTAATATCACATAGGTTGGTGTTAATGGCACCTGGAGTTGAAAAATAATTTTCAAGCCTCATTACCTTGGAAAAAGAAAACTTCAGAAGCTTACCTCAAAATCTTGCAATGTTATATATGCTTCCTACATAAGGAAGTGTCTTGGTTTTCTTTTCTGAATTTATGACAATTATTGTTATTTAAATGAGTATTTTTAAGTTTTATATTTACCACAGTAAAGAGACTAATTCATTTGCTCAGAACCACACAAGCCATGTTCTTCTTTGGCACCATATAAAACAAGAGATTTGTATAAGTTCCTCATAGAGAATTAGATATTTTATCTTATTATTAGAATATCCATTCAGCCGTTTTCATTCCCCTTCTTTAAAATAAGGTCAGATGATTGTTACCCTGCCTTCCTGAGTTGATTGAATAGGTGCATTAGGTGATAGTTATGCACCTGGAAATTATTCTGTATCATAAATGAAACTGTGAGCAACCATCTGATGTGATTTCTTTTCAACACTGGGAGGGAGAAGGAGGGAGAGGGGAGAGAGAGAGAAAAAGGGGGAAAGAATAGGATAAATCCGCCCATGGGGTAAAATGTTAGGTGGCGGTGAATCTGGATGACTGGGATTCCCTTAACTGTTCTCATTAAATGGAGTAACTTTCGGTAATGAGTGTGACACTACTTGCCAGCACAGAGCACGAAGACTGGGTGAGGAGGCCCCGCCCCGAGTCATGACCCCGCCCTGCCCCGCCCCCAGCCCCGCCCCAGCCCACGTGGTCAACTGGGCTGCTGTGACCTCATAGAGAGGATTCCGGTCTGTTCTTGGAGGGGCCCCAATGTGGGCGGCAGGCGGCAGGGGCAGAGGCCGGAGGCCCGAAGCAGGGCCAGCGGTGTCTCCCAGCATGCCCAGACAGCGCAACCACCAGGAGACTTGGCTTCCAAACAGCGGGGTCTCCAGACAGAGCAGCGGCCTCGAGCCACGGGTTCCCAGTCCCTCAGGTCAGGTGGAGCGCCCTTTTTCTTCCACCCTCTCCTTCCCTCCTCTCCGTCACCGTCCGCCTCCGCCGGCGCCCCCCTCAACGCCCATTCCAGACCGCAGATCTCCGATCCGCCAGCTCCTCCGGTCACCTGTCCTGCTGCCTTGCTACCACCGGGGCCGCCCTCTACCTGGTGTCATACCCTGCGCCAGAGACTGGCCACCACGCCTTGCTGACCATGGCTCTAAAGCGCATCCACAAGGAGCTCCTCGACCTGAACCCAGATCCCCCACCCCAGTGCTCGGCAGGTCCGGTGGGGGACGACATGTTCCACTGGCAAGCGACCATCATGGGGCCAAACGACAGCCCCTACCAAGGAGGAGTCTTCTTCCCCTCGGTCCAATTTCCTGCCGACTACCGGTTCAGACCGCCCAAGATCGCCTTCACTACCAGAATTTACCATCCTAACATTAACAGAAATGGTAGTATCTGTTTCGATATTGTGCAGTCTGAGTGGTCGCCAGCACTCACCATCTCAAAAGTGCTGTTATCCATCTGCTCTATGCTGTGCGACCCCAACCCAGACGATCCTTTGGTTCCCGAAATTGCGAAGATCTACAAGAAGGACAGGAAGAAGTATGACAGAATAGCTCGGGAATGGACTCAGAAATATGCGATGTAACTTTAAAATAAAAACTAAGGTCATCACCTTAATAACACCTTAATAATAAAGATGAGGAAATAGCAGTTGAACTGGTTGAGTTTTGACTCCTTTCTACGAAGCGCCATTGTCTCACTTTTCCTTCTGAGCATGTACGTTCACCTTTCATGTCAGGGTTTGTGGGTGCGAGATACAGAGACCAATTTTAACCTAGTATAGGGTCGCTATGAGTCCAAATCGACTGGACGGCAACTGGTTAGAGTTGGAAAACAAGCGAGAACAAAGAGCTGGTCACTTAAGATGAGGACAGTAGTTTCCGCATCACGTGGATTTTTCTTTTTTTCAGTGTGGAGTCTTTTAGAACTAACAACAGTTGTGAAAAGCTAGGTAAAGATTACAAAGCTAGTTAAGTATTCATTTCATTCTGAAGAACTTGTGTCTTCAAGGGTTTTTTTTTTCCTATTTTTACCAAGAAGATTAAAATTAATGCATATCTTCTTTTTTAAGTTTAAGGCTTAAGTGGCCAAAAATGAAATACATTAGGAGTTGTAAGAAAATAAACTGTGATGTGTTTTGCTCCTATTTTTTCTCTACTTTTCACCCCTTCCATCTCCATTCTTTTGGGACACTCTGCTTCTCTCCTACACTCTGGGTTCTATGTGGCTTCTTAATTAGTACATCCCTACTAATTGGAATTTGTCATGTTTTCTCAAGAACTGTGTAGGGTCTGAGATTTTATCCTGCTTGCAAGCCTACAAGTTAGCCTGCCAGTTGCCTAGATGTTGGCGGAATGACCCAAGACTCTTGGGTTAGAGACAAAGGACTTTATTAGTCACAGCATAGCAGGCAACGTGAGCTTCCCTTCACTAGCATTTATTCCCCTTGACCCCAAGTCCCATAGGGATGAGGTGGAGCTGACCAGGTGGATGCTGAACACAGGATGCTTTTGTGCCACAGCTGAGCAACTCCGAATTTAGGAGCCTTCCAATCTTTGAAAGGAGACTGATAGGAAACCTGCCAGCATTTGCCTCAGAGAGAGACATTGTTTTTATTAACATGCCAGAAAACAATCAAATTTACTCTCTGCCCTGGAGGCACCCCTATCTTCCAAGGTTGTTTGCTATGCAAACCTCCTTGACAAGAGAGTCCAGTACAAAGGCTGTCACAGGATGTGTAGAAACTCCATGGAAAAAGGTACCCAAAGTTTCAATTGCTTCGATCTAACTGGTTTTAAAGATGAAAGTTGATTTTATGAAAATACTTGAGTGCATTTGAAAATGCAATTTTTCCTTAAGAACTTATACATTCAAGAATGACTAACGAGTGTAATAAACAGATTATTACTATTGTTACATTTAAACACAATTTATAATAATTTACTCTTGTTAAGAGGTGGGAAAAGATTGTTTTAAGGAATGAAAATATCAATGGTCTAAGAATTTTAAAATATTTATCAGTATCTTTTGACTACTTTCTACGAAGTGCTGTCGTCTCACCTTTCCTTCTGAGCATGTGCTCACCTTTCATATAAGGGCGGGTGGGTGGGAACACAGACAGAGAGCAGTTTTAACCTAGGTTAGGGTTGGAAAACAAGCAAGAACAAGGGGTGGTTGCTTAGGATGAGGACAGCAGTTTCCCCATCAGGTGGATTTATTTTTCTCAATGTGGAGTCTTTTAGAACTAATAACAGTTGTGAAAAGCTGGGTAAAGATTACAAAGCTAGTTAGGTATTTGTTTCATTCTGAAGAACTTGTGTATTCAAAGTGTTCTTGTTTATTTTTAAATTTATTTTCCCATTTTTACCAAGAAGGTTAAAATTAATGTGTAACCTCTGCTTTGAGTTTTTAAGGTTTAAGTGGCCAAAAGTTAAATAGATTAGGAGTTGTTAGAAAATAAACTTGATGTGTTTTGTTCCTGGCTTTTCTCTACATTTCACTCCTTTAATTACCACTCTTTTGGGCCACTCTGCTTCTCTCCCACGCTCTGGGTTCTATGTGGCTTCTTAATTGGTACATACCTACTAGATCTAATTTGTCATGTTTTCTCAAGAACTGTGTACAGTCTCAGATTTTACCCTGCTTACAAGCCTACAAAGTTAGCCTGCCACAATTTTGTAGATCCCAGCAGAATGATGAAAGACTCCTGGGTTAGAGACAAAGGACTATTAGCCACAGCACAGCAGGCAACATGAGCTTCCCTTCACTAGCATTTATTGCCCTTGGCCCCAAGTCCCATGGGCATGATGTGGAGCCGAGCAGGTGAATGCTGAACACAGGGCAGATTTGTGTCACAGCTGAGCAACTCCTAGTTTAGGAACCCTCCAATCTTTGAAAGAGGACTGATAGTAAACCTACCCAACCATTGCCTCAGAAAGAGACATTGTTTTTGTTAACCTCATAAGGAAACAAACAAATCTACTCTCTGCCCTGGAGGCACCCCTATCTTCCAAGGTTGTTTGCTATACAAACCTCCTTGACAAGAGAGTCCAGAACAAAGGCATGACAAAACATGATGTGTAGAAACACCATGGAAAATTGCACTCAAAAGTTCTAACTGCTTGGATCTAACTGGTTTTAAAGATAAAAGTTGATTTTATGAAAATATTTGCATATATTTGAAAACACAATTGTTCCTAAAGATTTTATACTTACAAGAATAACCCAAAAACAACAAACCCATCCCCATCGAGTCAATTCCAACTTATAGCAGCCCTGTAGGGCAAAGTACAACTGCTCCATAGGGTTTCCAAGGAGTGGCTGGTGGATTCAAACTGCCAACCTTTTGATTAGCAGCCGCTCTGTTAACTACTGTGCTACCAGGGCCCCCAAGAATGGCCAACCAATGTAACAAACAAATTACTACTATCATTACATGTAAAAACATTTTAAAATTTAACCAGTTAACTAATGTCAATACCCATTACCATCAGGTGATTCCAACACATTAGCAGCACTATAGGACAGAAAAAAACTGCCCCATAGGGTTTCCAAGACAGTTATGCTTATGGAAGCAGACTGCAATATCTTTCTCCCATAGAGGGGCTGGTGGGTTCAAACCAAGGACCTTTTTGGTTAGCAAGCAAGCACTGAACCACCGCGTCACCAGGGCTCCTCTAATGTCAACTGGGTAGGGGCAATAATTTTTCAAAGTTTTAACATTTTAAAAGTAAGTTCAGGAGGCAGGGCTAAGATGGCGGAGTAATCAGACGCTTCCGGTGATCCCTCTTACAACAGAGACCCAAAAAAAAAACAAGTGAAACAGTTATATTTATGACAAGCTAGGAGCCCTGAACATCAAAGGCAAAGTTAGAAAATGGACTAGGTGGCAGGGGGTGAGAGAGATAGTTCAGAAATGGAGAGTAGTTGCAGGACCTGAATCGTCGGGAACCCTCAGGCACCATTCCCAAGAGCTACTGTGGCGGGCTGGCAGTAGCATTCTGGCTGCAGTTTCCTCAGGGAAAGACAACTAGCCACACAGCCCACTCACACCTCTGGAATCAGAGAAGAACGGCACTCTCAGCAAAAGCTAAGTACTTAAGTATATTTTACCACACCCCCAGCACCCAAACGGGCTTCAGTGGCATCAGTTTCCCTGGGCTTGGGATAGGTCCTATTGAGTGCTCTGAGCCATTCTCCTGGCCTTGGAGAAGGAATAAACACACAATTAGGGGAAGAGATAATCAGCCAGCTCCACTAATTTGGAGAGATCAGGAGAGAAGTGGCTCCTGTCCAGGCATAAACAGTCCATGCACTTTGAATACCTTTACCCCGTGCATGGACCTGTGTGGGCCTATTTTAGGAGAATAGGCCCTTGTTGGCAGACTGCAACTGTTTCAGCTGCGCAGTGGAGAGATGGGTGTTTGATGTTTGATACAACCTTGCCTATTAAACAGGGTCCTCACCTACCCACATCAGGGGCCTAAGAACTGGTGGCTTTACCCATGTCACCCAGACACCCGTGAAAGGGGTCCAAGGATAAGTGGTACCTCTCAGTCCTTAAAACAAAAAGCACTGGGTGCCTATGGTCCATCTGCAGAACCCACCCACCTGCGTGCTCCAGGGAACAGGGACACACTTTCCTCACAGACACTCAGAGAACAGTTGTCAGCCCCCTGCCTTGTTCAGAGCTTGACCCCCCCCTACTGCAACCAGATATTGGTACCTACACCAATCACCTCTGCTCCTCTAAGACTATAGAACAGAGGCTCTACCACACAAGTGATGACCACTACCTGGACACGTGAGCTGAATCCGAACAAGAAAAGTGAGTGGACTCCTAGGCTCATATATCTGAAAACAGCTCTAGCCATCTGGTGACAGGACTTTAGAGCTTCAAGGTGAAAATAATCAAGCTAGCTCACTCTAGCAACCTATCTGGGCATATCGAAACAATACAAAGCAAGAAGCTAGTAAACAAACATAAAATAAACTAATACAATAACTTACAGATGGCTCAGAGACAAAAGTCAGTAATAAATCCCATAAAGAAGCAGACCATGATCACTTCAACAAGGTCTCAAAATAAAGAACAAACAAATCTTCTGTGAAAGTGCCTTCCTGGAATTACCAGATGCAGAATACAAAAGACGAATATACAGAACTCTTCAAGACATCAGGAAGGAGATCAAGAAGGAGATCAGGAAAATTACAGAACAAGCCAAGGAACACACATATAAAGCAGTTGAAGAAATTAAAAAGGTTATTCAAGAACATAATGAAAAATTTAATAAACTGCAAAAATCCATAGAGAGACAGTAACCAGCAATTCAGAAGATTAAGAATAAAATTACAGAATTAGACAACTCAACAGAAGGAGGAGCAGAATTGAGGAAATGGAATGGAGAATAAGCGAGATTGAAGATAAAATGAATGGGACCCATATATATTTGAAGAAAAATCAGATAAAAAAATATTAAAAAATGAGGAAACTCTAAGAATCATGTGGGCTCTATAAAGAGAAATAACCTAGGAGTGACTGGAGTCCCAGAACAAGGAGAGATAGCAGAAAATACAGTGAGAATTGTTGAAGACTTGTTGGCAGAAAAGTTTCCTGATATCATGAAAGATGAGAGTATATCTATCCAAGATGCTCATCAAACTCCACATAAGGTAGATCTCAAAAGGAATTCACCAAGACATATTATAATCAAACCTGTCAAAATCAAAGATAAATAGAGAATTTTAAGAGCAGCTAGGGATAAACGAAAAGTCAGCTACAAAGGAGAATCAATAAGAACAAGCTCGGACTACTCGGCAGAAACCATGCAGGCAAGAAGGCAATGGGAAGACTTATATAAAGCATTGAAGGAAAAAAATTGCCAACCAAGACTCACCTGTCCAGCAGAATTGTCTTGGAAATATGAAGGCAAAGTTAGGATATTTCCAGACAAAGAGAAGTTTAGGGAATTTGCAAAAACCAAACCAAAACTACAAGAAATACTAAAGGCAGTTTTCTGCTTAGAAAATCAATATCAGATATCAATACAAGACTAGAACACAGGACAGAGCAACCAGATGTCAACCTAGATAGGGAAATCACAAAAATAAATCAAGATTAAAAAACACTGAAAACAGGGAAGCAGTCATTATGTAAAAGAAGACAACATTAAAAACAATAAAGAGGGACAAAAAAATGTAGTCATAGATCTTTCATATGGAGAGGAAGAAAGGCAATATAAAGAAATAGAAGTTAGGTTTAAACTTAGATAAATGGGGTGAAAATTAAAGTAACCACAAAGGAGACTAACAATCCTACTCGTCAAAATAAAATACAAAAAAAATAGAGACTCAGCAGAAACAAAATCAACAACAAATATGAGGAAAAGGCAATATATAAAGATAAACTACTCAGCACAAAAATTAAGTGGGAAAAAGAAACTGTCAACAACACATACAAAAAGACAACAAAATGACAGCACTACACTCATACCTATCCATAATTATGCTGAATGTCAACAGACTAAATGCACCAATGAAGAGACAGAGAGTGGCAGAATGGATAAAAAAAAAAAAAACACACACACACACAATCCGTCTATATGCTGCCTACAAAAGACACAGCTTAGACTTAGAGACAAAAACAAATTAAACTCAAAGGATGGAAAAAATATATATCAAGCAAACAGCAACCAAAAAAGAGCAGGAGTGGCAATATTAATTTCTGATGAAAGAGACTTTAAAGTTAAATCCACTACAAAGGCTAAGGAAGGACACTATATAATGACTACAGGGGCAATATGCCAGGAAGATGTAACCTTGTTAAATATTTGTGCAACTAATGACAGGGCTGCAAGATACATAAAACAAACTCTAACAGCATTGAAAAGCAAGATAGTGCCACAATTACAGTAGGAGACTTCAACACACCACTTTCAGTGAAGGACAGGACATCCAGAAAGAAGCTCAATAAAGACATGAAAGATCTAAATGCCACAATCAACAAACTTGAGCACCTAGATATATACAGAACACTCCACCCAATAGCAGCCAAGTATACTTTCATTTCTAGTGCACATGGAACATTCTCTAGAATAGACCACATTAAAAAAAAACCCCGCATATTAGATGATAAAGCAAGTCTTGGCAGAATCCAAAACACTGAAATATTGCAAAGCATCTTCTCTGACCATGAGGCCATAAAAATGGAAATCAATAACAGAAAAAGCATGGAAAAGAAATCAAACACTTGGAAATGGAACAATACCCAGCTCAAAAACAACTGGGTTATAGAAGACATGAAGGATGGAATAAAGAAATTCATAGAATCCAATGAGAATGAAAACACTTCCTATCAGAACCTCTGGGACACAACTAAAGCATTGCTCAGAGGTCAATTTATATAACTGAATGCACACATTCAAAAAGAAGAAAGGGCCAAAATCAAAGAATTATCCCTACAACTTGAACAAATACAAAGACAGCAACAAAAGAAACCTTCAGGCACCAGAAGAAAGCAGATAATAAAAATTAGAGCAGAATTAAATGAAATAGAAAACAGAAAAACAATTGAAAGAATTAACAAGACCAAAAGCTGGTTTTTTGAAAAAATTAACAAAATTGATAAACCATTGGCCAAACTGACAAAAGAAAAACAGGGAAAAGAAGCAAATAACCTGAATAAGAAATAAGATGGGCACTATCACAGCAGACCCAACCGAAATTAAAAGAATCTTATCAGATTACTACGAAAAATTGTACTCTAACAAATTTGAAAACCTAGAAGAAATGGATGAATTTCTAGAAACACACTACCTACCTAAACTAACACATACAGGGGTAGAACAATTAAATAAACCCATAACAAAAGAAGAGATTGAAAAGGTAATTAAAAAGCTCCCCCCCAAAAAAGCCCTGTCCTGGATGGCTTCACTGGGGAGTTCTATCAAACTTTCAGAGTAGAGTTAACACCACTACTACTAAAGGTATTTCAGAGCATAAAAAAGGGTGGAATACTTCCAAACTTATTCTATGAAGCCAGCATATCCCTGATACCAAAACCATGTGAAGACACCACAAAAAAAGAAAATTACAAACCTATATCCTTCAGGAACATAGATGCAAAAATCCTCATCAAATTTGAGCCAATAGAATTCAGCAACATATCAAAAAATAATTCACCATGACCAAGTGGGATTCATGCCAGGTATGCAGGGATGGTTCAACATCAGAAAAACAATTAATGCAATCCATCATATAAATAAAACAAAAGACAAGAACCACATAATTTTCACAAATAATGCAGAAAAGGCATTTGACAAAGTCCAACACCCATTCATGATAAAAATCCTCAGCAAAATAGGAATAGAAGGGAAATTCCTCAACATAATAAAGGGCATTTATACAAAGCCAACAGCCTATAACATCCTAAATGGAGAGACTCTAAAAGCATTCCCCTTGAGATCGGGAACTAGACAAGGATGCCCTTTATCACCACTCTTATTCAACATTGTGCTGGAGGTCCTAGCCAGAGTCATTAGGCTAGATAAAGACATAAAGGGCATCCAGATTGGCAAGGAAGAAGTAAAATTATCTCTATTTGCAGATGACATGATCTAATACACAAAAAACACTAAAGAATCCTCAAGAAAACTACTGAAACTACTAGAAGAGTTCAGCGGAGTATCAGGATACAAGATAAACATAAATCAGTTGGATTCCTCTACACCAACAAAAAGAACATCAAAGAGGAAATCACCAAATCAATACCATTTACAGTAGCCCCCAAAAGGATAAAATACTTAGGAATAAATCTTACCAGACACGTAAAAGACATAAAAAGAAAACTACAAGACGCTACTGCAAGAAACCAAAAGAGACCTACATAAGTGGAAAAACATACCTTGCTCATGGATAGGAAGACTTAACATTGTAAAAATATCTATTCTACCAAAAGTCATCTATGCATACAATGCAATTCCGAACCAAATCCCAAAGACATTTTTTAATGAGATGGAGAAACAAATCACCAACTTCATGCGGAAGGGAAAGAGGCCCTGGATAAGTAAAGCATCACTGAAAAAGAAGAACAAAGTGGGAGGCCTCACACTACTTGAGTTTAGAACCTATTATACCGCTACAGTAGTCAAAACAGCCTGGTACTGCTACAACAACAGATACATAGACCAATGGAACAGAATTGAGAACCCAGACATAAATCCATCCACACATGAGCAGCTGATATTTGACAAAGGCCCAAAGTCAGTTAAATGGGGGAAAAGAAAGTCTGTTTAACAAATGGTGCTGTCATAACTGGTTATCCATCTGCAAAAAAAATAAAAAAGACCCATTCCTCACACCATGAACAAAAACTAACTCAAAATGGATCAAAGACCTAAACGTAAAATCTGAAATCATAAAGATCATGGAAGTAAAAATAGGGACAACACTAAGAGCCCTGATACATGGCATAAACAGTACACAAAACGTTACTAATAATGCACAAACACCAGAAGAGAAACTAGGTAACTGGGAGCTCCTGAAAGTCAAATGCCTATGCTCATCCAAAGACTTCACCAAAAGAGTAAAATGATTACCTACAGACTGGGAAAATTTTTTTAGCTATGACATTTCCAATCAGCATCTGATGTCTAAAATCTACATGATACTGCAAAAACTCAACTACAAAAAGACAAATAACCCAATAAAAAATGGGCAAAAGATATGAACAGACACTTCACTAAACAAGACATTCAGGTAGCTAACAGATACATGGGGAAATGCTCACGATCACTAGCCAATAGACAAATGCAAATCAGAGCTACAATTAGATTCCATCTCACTCCAACAAAGCTGGCATTAATCCAAAAAACACAAAATAATAAATGTTGGAGATGTTGTGGAGACTGAAACACTTATACACTGCTGGTGGGAATGTAAAATGGTACAACCACTTTGGAAATCGATTTGACACTTCCTTAAAAAGCTAGAAATAGAACTAGCATAAAAAAAAAAGCATAGGATCCAGCAATTCCACTCCTTAGACTATATCCTAGAGAAATAAGAGCCTTTACACAAACAGATATATGCACACCCATGTTCACTGCAGCACTGTTTACAATAGCAAAAAGCTGGAAGCAACCAAGGTGCCCATCAACAGATGAATGGATAAATAAATTATGGTATAGTCACACAATGGAACACTTCACATCGGTAAAGAGCAATGATGAATCTGTGAAACATTTCATAACATGGAGGTATCTGGAAGGCATTATGCTGAGTGAAATTAGTCGGTTGTAAAAGAACAAATATTGTATGAGACCACTATTATAAAAACTCAAGAAATAGTTTAAACAGAGAAGAAAATATCCTTTGATGGTTAGGAGAGTGGGGAGGGAGAGAGGGAGAGGGGTATTCACTAATTAGATAGTAGACCAGAACGATTTTAGGTGAAGAGAAAGCCAACACACAGTTCAGGAGAGGTCAGCACAACTGGACTAAACCAAAAGCGAAGAAGTTTCTTGAATAAACTGACTGCTTCGAAGGCCAGCGTAGCCGAGGCGGGAGTTTGGGGACCATGGTTTCTGGGGACATCTAGGTCAATTGGCATAGTAAAATCTATTAAGAAAACATTCTGCATTCCACTTTGGACAGTGGCATCTGGGGTCTTAAACACTAGCAGGCGGCCATCTAAGATGTATCATTTGGTCTCAACCCACCTAGAGCAAAGGAGAATGAAGAATACTAAAGATACAAGGTAATTATGAGCCCAAGAAACAGAAAGGGCCGCATAAATGAGAGACTACATCAGCCTGAGACCAGAAGAACTAGATGGTGCCTGGCTACAACTGATGACTGCCCCTACAGGGAACACAACAGAGAACCTCGGGGCGGGGAGGGGGGGGCAGGAAAGCAGTGGAATGCAGACTTCAAATTCTTGTAAAAAGACCAGACTTACTGGTCTGACTGAGACTAGAAGGACCCTGGAGGTCATGGTTCCCAGACCTTCTGTTAGCCCAAGACAGGAACCATTCCCAAAGCCAATTCTTCAGACAGGGTTTGGACTGGACTATGGGATAGAAAATGATACTGGTGAGGAATGAGATTCTTGGATCAAGCAGACACATGAGACTATGTTGGCAGCTCCTGTCTGGAGGGGAAACGAGAGGGCAGAGCAGGTCAGAAGCTAGCTGAATGCGCACGAAAAGAAAGAGTAGAGAGGAGTGTGCTGTCTCATTAGGGTGAGAGCAACTAGAAGTGTATAGCAAGGTGTATATAAATTTTTGTACGAGAGACTGACTTGATTTGTAAACTTTCACTTAAAGCACAATAAAAATTTTTAAAAAGTCCATTTCCTAATATTTCAAGAAAAAGAGCATTAATAACTGCCTCATCAGGGAAAAGGCATGCTTAGTTTCTTGCTGCTTTCATGCACATTTAAAATAATTTATTTGGATATCGAAAATGCCAGTGTCTTGTGACGTTTTCTATACATTTTCTATAAATGTCAGTTTCTCCATGCCTGGAACTCGGAAGGAAAAAAAAATTAAAGTAGCAAAGCTTATTTCTACTTAAATACAGTAGCTTCTGAAGAAACTTTGTTTCTCAATTGGCTTGTGAATGTTCTTAGTTTCTAAATGACTTTTTTTCTTTATAGCTTTCTTTCAGAAACGTACAAGCTAATTTTAGTATCTTATCTATAATCTACCCTATTTAAAAGGAGAGGAAGGGATTATAATTTTGTAAAGATATGAATATATCAATTGCTCGAGATTTTAAAATCCTTATCCAAATAAAAAACCCAGTAAATACATGAAATGCTTTGATTTCTATGTCAAACATACTAACTCCTCAAACAAAATTGCTACTTTTCCAATACATTAAGGCAGTGCTATCTAAAAGACTTTTCTGCAATGTTGGAAATATTCTATATCTACACTATCCAAGATAGTTGCCACCAGGAAGGGAGAGAGAATACTGTTTTTACCGAGTTTTGACTAATAGCTTTCTTTATTGCATGATTTGCAAAATAATTTTTAATCTTTCATCTCTAGTTCTTTTATGTCACCAATAGATTTTCACAAAATATTATTTACTTTATGATATGTGACTGCAAAAAAAAGAATAAAATTTGTATCCCTATCACTAAAGATCATTGATTTAATAGTTATGCTAAGAATATGTTTAATATTTATAAATTATTAACATTAAGTGGCTTAAACATTGCCACTTAAATTAATTCTAATCATGAAATTCAATATTATAGTCTGTTTCCAAGAAGCTAACAAAATTTTGTATTGTAAATCTTTTATATGTAGGTTGTCAATAATGATGATCAGAGGTTCAGTTTAAAATGACCTCACACTACTATAATTTTGTTCTGTACTAGTTCAATTTATAGTTACTGATTATATTACCTTTTACATTTTGCTTCAAATACCATATTTTCAACAGCCAAACTAAGCACCCATAATAATAAATATTTGTGGCTAAAAAAAAAAATAAGCAGAACATTTTGAGACAGTCAAAAATGGCTTCTACAGAATGCCAATAGTATTTCTGCTTAGAGTATTTAGTATCATTCTCAAAATGCTCACTTCTGTCTTGCTCTGTCAGTTCCCAGTCATCGTCCTACATTTTAATGAAATCAATTATGAAATTTTAAAATGAGCATTCAGATTAGGGAGAACTGTTGTTGTTGATATTTTCAGAAGCAGAATAACGGAACTGAATAGGGGAACAGGATCTATCCTAGGCATCAAAAGACAGATTTTGCTGGTAAAAGCTGTTAATAATTACTCTTTGAAAGAAAGTATCTGATGTAAAATTGAGTGCTTTTAGATTATTAAGTGTTCGACATGATTTTTAATACTGTGATTTATGTGTTTTAGGAGTAAGAAATTATGACAGTCTATCTGGTGGCACGGTGGTTAAGAGCTAAGACTGCTAACCAAAAGGTTGGCAGTTTGAATCCACCAGGTGTTCCTTGGAAACTCTGTGGGGCAGTTCTAGTCCATCCTATAGTGTCGCTATGAGTGGGGATTGACTCAATGGCAATGGGTTTTTTTTTCTTTTTGTTTGTTATCCTTTATAAGGAAACTTTGGTGGCATAGTGGTTAGGTGCTACAGCTGCTAACCAAAAGGTCAGCAGTTCAAATCCACCAGGTGTTCTTTGGAAACTCTATGGGGCAGTTCTAATCTGTCTTGTATGGTTGCTATGACTCAGAATCGACTCAATGGTAACGGGTCTGGAAACCCTGGTGAGGTAGTGGTTAAGAGCTACGGCTGCCAACCAACAGGTCAGCAGTTTGAATCCACCAGCTGCTTCTTGGAAACCTTATGGGGCAGTTCTACTCTGTCCTGTAGGGTTGCTATGAGTCAGAATCAACGGCAACAAGTTTGGGTTTTTTTTTTTAGTAACCTATGTAGATAAGAACAGGGAAGCTCTAATTCAGCTTTAAAGTTAGGCCATAATCAAGGATGATTGGTATATATTGGTAGTTAGCTTTTTAATGTTGATGGTATGAAAAACTTAGAAAACATCTAACCATCAATGACAGTTTTCTTCGATCTCATGATTAAAGGTTCTTACATAATTTATACTAGCATCAAATCAAGATCTTCAGTTGATTTAATCCTGGTTTGTACTATTTCTCTATTATTAGTTAAAATTTTTCCCTAAAGGAAACTATTGTGTTTACAGAACTCTTCACCATTTGGTGTCAAGGCTATATCCCTTTGTTTTCTAAAAATATTTCTAATGATAGCCATAAGACGTAGTGGTGAAGAGGGTGGGCTCTGGAGCTAGACTGCCTGGGTTCAGTGCATTAACTCAGGCACATTATTTTACCTCCCTGAACCTCAGTTTTCTCATCTGCTCAATAGGAATAATAATAGTTCTTACCTCTTATGGGTGATATAAGGATTAAATGAGAAAGTGTCTTGAACATTTTAATCACTTGTATTATTGGCTACTATAATTTTTACCCTTTTTCCCCTTGTTATTTTTTCAGTTGGGTTGGACAAATGTTACAGTTAGCATATGGCTCTTCCTTTGGAGATGCAGCTGCTAATGAAGGTAAGTACTTCAAATTCCCTTTTGTTTTAAAGATTTTTGCATTTTCTTTTAAAAAATGCAGATACATGATTTAAATATAAGCTCATGATTTACACATCTTTTCATACCATCATCCAAAAATTGTATTTAATAAACGTAAAAGGATTACTATACAATCATATTTGCAAAGATTACTAAATTGTGCCAAAATAGTTTAGTTTCTAACATTGGGCTGAGGAGGCAGACAAGATGGTGAAATGAGTTGGTGCTCCTATTTGCTCCTCCAGCAACTAACTCATAGAACAATGAATAAAAGCATGCACAAACTGAGATCTCAGAACTCCGGATAGCAGCTGAGGTATTGGAGAGTCAGGGTGAGTCCAGAAGTGGGGGAGAGGAGGAACTGGGTGGAACAGTAGCCAGCAGATCCTACCTGCTAACATCGAGAGCACTTGGTCATTGCAGCCATATTGGGATGGGGCTAGATAACACCTCAAACAGGGAACACAGAAAAAGAGCTACTCTAAGGATACTCTAGCCCAATTTTTTTAAGGCAGCACAAATTCGCTGTGGGAATACACAGGCCACGCAATTGGGAGGGGGTGAAGAGAGACTGTGGCACTGAATGAGAGTGCTGTCAAATTACACTGAGGCCTGAGATGGACACACAAGGACCAGGAGGAACTGCAAGGACAACAGGGTAAGGGTAATATTTCAGACTGACAGATTAGACAGGAAAGAGCCCACAGCAGGACACTGTGGGAGTGCCTGTGCATTGGCAATGGTAAGGGAAAGACATAGAGACCCCCCCACCATCATCATAGGAAAGTCGAGCCCCACTACTTACATCAGCATCTGCGACCATCTAATCACCCCTTCACATGTGCTTATTGAATTCAAGAGACCAAGAACCCAGAACTCTTGAGCCAGCACTGAAAAAACCTAAGGATGAGAATGCCATCTAGTAGTTCTTAGACGAAGATACCAAGACCACTGCCTCAAGGCCCTTCTGACTCATAGCAAATCTGTGGGGCTGAGGGGAGCTGCCCCATGGAGTTCCCAGGGCTGTGAATCTTTGCAAAGGCAGTCTACCACATCTTTCTCTCGCAGAGCAGCTGGTGGAGGTAGTCCCTGCCCTTTTGGTTGGCAGCTGGGCACTTGGCCGCTACACCACCAGGGCACCCAGTCAGAAAATTTCTCACAGGAAACAGAATACAAAATGTAAAGAAAAAAAAAGACAACAAAATGGCCCAAGTTCAAAAGATAGTAAAACACACAAAATCCCTGAAGAAGAAGGAACAATCAAAAGCAAAACACGAAGAAGAGGAAATAGTTCCTATGAAGATCAGAATAATGCAAATAGTTGATAATTTTCAGACTATGGCACTAAATATGTTTAAAGAAACCAAGAAGCACACAGAAAACAAACAAGGAGAGATCAGGAAACAAATGGGGGAACAAAATGAGAGACTTAACAAGGAAATTGAAACACACACACAAAGCAAAGCAAAGTGAACTATTGGAACTGAAAAATAAAACATCTGAATTAGAAAAAGCAAGATTACAACAAATTTGAAAAGACAGAAAACAGCATAAGTGAACTACAAGACAAAATAACTGAACTTATCCAGTCTCAAGAGAAAAGAACAAAGAAAAGCGAACAGACCCAAAAGGAAATGTGGGATTCAATTAGGAAATCTAACATTAGAATTATTGTAATCCCAGAGCATCATAACAACAATAAAGGCAGCACAGATACAATTTTCCAAGAGATAATCAGAGAGAATTTCCCAGACCTGAACAGTAAAACAAGCCTGCAAATACAGGAGCTTACACGAACCCCAGCCAGAAGAGACACAAAAAGATCAACTCCGTGCCATATCCTAATGAAATTCTTGAAAACCAAAGACAAAGAGAGAATTCTGAAAGAAGCAAGAGAAAATCTCAATATAACATAACAGTGCGAATTTCTCCCCAGACTCTAGAGGCCAGAAGACAATGAAGCGACATATATAAAATACTGTACCAAGACAATTGCCAACGAAGAATTCTTTACCCAGCAAAGTTGTCATTCAAAAATGAAGGGGAAATCAAGACATTCCCAAACAAAGAGAAGCTCTGGGAATTTAACGTTACCAGACAAGCTTTGGCGGTATTACTCAAGAGAGCATTCCAAAGGAAAGGCAAGAGCATTAAGAAATAAGTACAAAGTAAACTTATCAAATATAGGTTGTATATTGATGTTAATGGAGACACACCAACAGAAATAGGGGAGGAAGGAGTGTTTCAGGAATAGATTTATTATGTTAGGGTTATATGTTAACTGTTGTCCATATGTTAAATGCTGTTGTAATTGTAAGTTATGTAATCTAACATATGTGGTAACCACAAAGAAATCACCAAGAAGAAACATTCAAAAGACAAGGAGGAAGGTAACAACAACAAAAAAACTCATCACAAGAAAGCTCCCAAATACTAACAAAAACAGAAAAACCAAAATTAAAAATAAGATACGAAACACTCAAAAAGCAAATAGCAAAATGAGAGACGCAGACACTTTGTTTTCAGTAATAACCTTAAATGTAAATGGTCTAACAAACCATACGAAAGGAAGAGAGTGGCAGAATGAATAAAAAAACAGGATCTATCCTTTTGCTGTGTACAAGAAACACACCTTAGATATAAGGACACAAGCAGACTGAAAATAAAAGGATGGAGAAAAATATTCCGTGCAACCAGTAAACAAAAAATAGCAGGGGTGGCCATACTGATATCAGATAAAATAGACTTTAAATCAAAATCTATAACAAGAGATTTTAAAAAAAGGTCATTACATAATAATAAAAGGGTCAATTCAGCAAGAAGATATAACAATTTTAAATATATATGCACTTAAGAGCCATGCAGCAAAATACGTGAAACAAATACTGACTAATACTAAAGGAGAAATATACAACTCCACAATAATAGTGGGAGACTTCAACACATCACTTTCAATTATAGACAGAACATCTAAAAAGAAAATCACTAAGGACATTGAGAACTTAAATAAAACCATAAGCCAATGGGACCTAATGGACATATATAGAACACTTCACCCAACATCAGAACAATACACATTCTTCTCCAGTGCACATGGATCATTTTCCAGAATAGACCATATGCTAGGACACAAAATTAGTCTCAACAAATTTAAAAAGGTTAAAATCACACAAAGCATCTTATCTGACCATAACGGTATGAAGCTAGAAATCAACAACAGGATAAATAAAGAAAAAAGAAAAAAAATTCATGGAAAACAAATAATACAATAATACAAAAAGTATGGGTCATAGAAAAAATCAAAATGAAATAAAAAATTCCTAGAATCAAATGAAAATGAAAACACGACATATCAAAACTTATGGGACAGTGTAAAAGCAGTACTCAGAGGGAAATTTGTAGCAATAAATGCCTACATTAAAAAAGAAAGATCCAAAATCATTAATTTAAACGCACAACTTGAACAAATAGAAAAGGAAGAGCAAAAGAAGCCAAAAGCTACCAGGAAAAAAAAGAAATAATAAAGATCAGGGCAGAAATAAACAAAATTGGAAACAGAAAAACAACTGAAAGAATTAGCAAAACCAGAACCTGGTTCTTTGAAAAGATCAGTAAAATAAACAAACCACTGTCTAAACTGACAAAAGGAGGGGGGGGAAAACAGAAGAGGCAAATAACCAAATTAAGAAATGGAATTGGTAACATTACAACCAATCCAACAGAGATAAAGAAGATCTTAACTGATTACTAAGAAAAATTATACTCCCGCAAATTTGCAAATCTAGACGAAATGGACAAATTCCTAGGAACACACTACCTACTCAAACTAACACAGAGGTAAAAATTTTAAACAGACCCATTACAAAAGAGGAGATTGAAGATGTCGTCAAAAAAGTGACGACGACGACGACAACAAAATGGCCCAGGATCAGGTGGCTACACTGGAGAATTCTACCAAACATTCAGGGAAGAGTTGACAATAATCCTATTCAGTCTCTTCAAAAACATAGAAGAGGAAGGAACACTACTGAATTCTTTCTATGAAGTCAGCACAACCCTGATACCTAAACCAGGCAAAGACATCACACACACACACACACACGAAAGAAGGAACAAAAATTACAGACCAATATCCCTTATGAACACAGATGCAAAAATTTTCAACAAAATTCTAGCCAACAGACTTCAGCAACATATCAAAATATCATACACCATAATTAAGTGGGCTTTATACCGGGATTACAAGGGTAGTTCAACATTAGAAAATCAATCAATGTAATCCACCACATAAACAAAAGAACCATATGATCATGTTGACTGATACAGAAAAGGCACTCAATAAAATTCAACACTTTTTCCTGATAAAAACCCTCAGACAAATAGGAATAGAAGGGAAATTCCTCAACATATTTAAGGGCATATATGCAAAACTAACAGTTAACATTATACTCAAAAGAGAAGGCTGAGAGCCTTTGAGAATGAGAATGAGACAAGGATACCCACTATCAGCACTCTTAATCAACATTGTACTGGAAGGCCTAGCCAGAGAAATAAGACAAGAAAGAGAAATAAAAAGATATCCAAATCAGAAAGGAAGAAGTAAAACTATCTCCACTTGCAGATGAGATGATCCTATACATAGAAGACACTAAAGATTCCACAAGAAAACTGCTAGAATAGAAGAACATAGCAATGTTGCTGGGCACAAGCTCAACACACACATGCACACATAAAATCAGCTGGGTTCACTCTAAAAAATAACACTAACAAAGACTACTCAGAAAAAGAAATAAAGAGAACAGTATCATTTACAATAGCTCCCAATTTGATAAAATACCCAAGAATAAACCTAACCAGGGACATAAAAGATTAATACAATGAAAATTATAAAACACTACTACAAGAAACAAACATGACCTACAAAAATGGGAAGATATCCTGTGTTCATGAATTGGAAGGCTCAATATAGTAAAAATATCAGTACTACCTAAAGTGATCTACAAATACAATGCTATCCCGATATAAATCCCAAGATCATTCTTTACTGAAATGGAAAAACTAATGAACAACTTCATATAAAAAGGAAAGAAACCTCAAATAGCCAAAGCAATATTGAAGAACAAAGCAGGAGACCTCACATTCCCTGACATCAAAACATATTATACAGCCACTGTAATCAAAACAGCCTGGTATTAGTTCAACGCTAGACACATGGACCAGTGGAATAGAATTGAGAACCCAGAATTAAATCCAGCCTTCTATGGACAACTGATTTTCGACAAGGGGTCAAAGTTCATTTGGTTGGGCAGAAACAGTCTCTTTAATAAATGGTGCTGGCAAAACTGGATATCCACCTGCAGAAAATTTAACAGGACCCATACCTCACGCCATACACAAAAACTAATTAAAAATGGATCAAAGACCTAAATGCTAAGTCTAAAACCAGAAAATTCCTGGAAGAAAACATAGGGAGAAAACTATGGGATCTAATCTTTTGTAAAAATAGGATAACAAACATTACAGGAAAGCCATGAATAGAAGACTACAAAATAAATAAATGGGACCTCATAAATATTAAAAACTTATGCTCATCAAAAGACTTTATTAAGAGTAAATATACAACCTACAGGCTGGGAAAAAGTCTTCTGAAATGACTTATCCACTTAGGGCCTAATCTCTAAAATCTAGAGAAAAATGCAGCAACTCAACAACAAAAAGACAACCCAATCACAAAATGAGCAGAGGACATGAATAGAATCTTCACCAAAGAGGACATTCAGGCAGCCAACAAAAATATGAAAAGGTGTGAGATCATTAGCCATTAAACTCATCAAACCCATTGCCATCGAGTCGATTCCAACCCATTAAAACCCTATAGGACAGAGTAGAACTGCCCCATAGGGTTTCCAAGGAGCGGCTGTTAGATTCGAACAGCAGACCTTTTGGTTAGCAGCTGAGCTCTTAACCACTGCACCACGAGGGCTCCCATTAGCCATTAGAGAGATGCAATCAAAACTATAAAACCAGCATCTCACCCCAGCTAAAATTGGCACTGATAAAAAATTAAAAAAAGAAAAGATAACAACAAGTATTGGTGAGGATGTAGGGAGATTAGAACACTTATCCTTTGCTGGTTGGACGGTAAAATGGTACAATCACTATGGAAAATGGTACGACACTTTCTCCAAAAACTAGAAATTGAGCTATCCTATAATCCAGCAATCCACTACTAGGTATATACCCTACGAACTAAAAATAATGACACGAACAGACATATGCACACTTACGTTCATTGCTGCTTTATTCACAATAACAAATAAATGGAAACAACCAAAGTGCCCATCAACAAATGAATGGATAAGCAAACTGTGGTATGTACATACAATGGAATACTATGAAATCATAAAGAACAATGATGAGTCCATGGAACATACTATAACATGGGTGGAACTGGAGGGCATGACGCTAAGTGAAAAAAAGTCAAACATATAAAGACAATTATTGTATGTTCCTTCTTTTATAAGAAGACGAGAATAGATAAATATGGAGAGACCAATGTTCATTGGTGGTTACCGGGGAGACAGGAAGATGTGGGGAAAGTATGCCTTATACCTTAGAGACTAGTTGTTTTTGTTGATGGGAAAAGTGGCAGCAAATGTGAATATAGTGAGCACAGCCCAACCAAACTAAAAATGAGTGTTTGAGCATATATGGATGGGTATAGTCAAATTGGTATTCAGGTAGGTACAGGTGTGTGCATAGGTGAGAACAGATAGAAGTATCTATAGGTATGTGTAGATACAATTATGTTGGTGCAGGCACATATATTCATTGAAGGCACAAATATGAATACTCCTGAGACATAACCAAACACCTTGCAACATTGGTTTTCTGGGTTTGAAGGCTTAGGACTATAGTCTCATGGGACAACTCAGTCCTTTGGTATAACAGAGTTCACAATAATCATGATCTGCACCCTAGTGAAGTGAGTAGCATCTGGGGTCTTAGATCCTTGTGAGCAGCCATCTAAGACACAACTACAGGTCTGTACTTGCCAGCAGAAAAACAGTAAGAAGGTAACCAAAAGCGTAGAGAACAAACACGTCTAAACAAGCCACAACCTCATCTACCCTGAGACCAGAAGTACTAGATGGTGGCTGGCTGCCACCATTGACCATTCTGACCGGGGTCACAATAGTTGGCTCTGGATAGAATGGGAGAAAATATGGAGCAGAACTCAAATTATTATTTTAAAAATCCAGACAAACGGGAACAGTAGAGAACAGAGGATTCCAAGGCAATTGCCCTGAGAAACTCTTTAAAGTTATAATCGAGCCTATCCCCCAAGATCCCCTTTTAGTGAAATAGCAGGGTGGCACACAAAATAAAGGATATTACCCATAAGATCAGTCCCTAACTTAAAAACCATCAGTATGAGACAAAAAAGTCAACAATTACTCAAAAGTAAAGATGAGAAGATAAGGGGGCAGGGGTACTAGAGTAATGGAAAGGGAACAAATGGAACACAAAGAGAATGTTGACACATTGTGATAAACTAATGTCATTGAACAAGCTGTGTGGAAATTGTCAAATGGGAACCTAACTTGATGTGTAAACTTCCACCAAAAACTCGATAAAACATTTTTTTTTAAAGGCGGGGGGAAGAAACAACAAAAAAAGATCCACCGTAAATTACTACCATAATTTTTTTTAATTAACAAATAAGAGATAATACAAAAAAATAAAATGGAGCTAAACTGATACAGTAAGACCTGCGAAAGCTCGAACTTGTGTAAGGCAGAAACCTGTCAGAGAAGGAAAACTCAAATATTTTCCACTAAAATGAACAATAGAAAAGTGGTAAGACTGCACCCAGTCAAAGGCAAAAAACTTGTGAGACCCGGAAAAACAAGGCAAGCCTGTTGAATTCCAGCTCTCACAGGATTCACTGTATATCGAAATGAACTATACATAATGTATAATCCAGTGCCATCGAGTCGATTCCGACTCATAGCGACCCTATAGGACAGAGTAGAACTGCCTCACAGAGTTTCCAGGGAGTGTCTGGTGGATTCGAACTGCCGTCCCTTTGGTTAGCAGGCATAGCACTTAACCACTACGCCGCCAGGAGTGCACACATAATGTATAGAAATGAACTATACATAATATAATCTTTTGGAGAGATTATTACTTTGTTAAATTAAAGAACAGGTATTTTATGAGTGCGTTACCCTTTTATATGCTTATCACTTAGCTTCTTGACTCTTCATCTCATAATTCAAAGCATGAACAATTTCTTGACCTATTCATCAGAGACTACACAATTCCAAATATAGTGGATCACATTCTATATGCACTTTTCTAGTTCTGCTTACAATATTTTTATTCTGTCTAGCTGGCAAATTCCTGAAGGGTAAAAAACAGTACCAGCTTAACCTAATTTATATAGTCTCCAGAATTACTCGGTATCGTTAAAAACAGTGAATATCACTTGATCATTTCCATTGGTAGAACAATCACTTACAAAGGAATTTTGAGACCCAGGAAACAACATTTCTTTGTATGTAAAATATTCTCAAGAATTCATTATTATTACCATTAATAATTTTGAAATCTTGGAAGGAATCTTATCGGGAAAATAAAGAAAAAAGCAATAAAGAAAAAAAAAGTTGACACAGAAATATTAAATAAAAGTTTTCATCAACTTGCATATTCATCAAAAACTACTATAAATAAATTAACAAAATCTAATACAATAAATATTTACTGATAGAAAGCCACACAGAAAATTTTTTGCAGTGTTGTATGTTTCTGGGTATGCATAAATAAAATTAACAAGAGAAATACTTAAAATGAGCTATTTCTGATAACTATTTACCGAAATAATCCTCAACACACAGAGGCACACACATACACATTAATGAAGAGCGGTAAACTCCAGTCTCTGCATACTACACTAGACCACTGTTTCCATAGTAGAGCTCAAGCTCAATGATTTTAAGATTGGTAGTTGTTTGGATGTCTCAGAAAGCAATATTGGCATATGGTTGTACAACCAAATCCTGGATATGGCAGTAGTACTAACCACATAACCAGAATTTTCAGGCTAGTTGAAAATAGCTGCCACCGTCTGTTATTTCTGCCCCATCATCACTATTTATCACCTGCCCTCTGTTCAAAATGAAGCGCACGTGTGAACCACGAAGTTGGCCAACTTACAAGTTATCCTTGGGTAGACTCTTTAACCTGAAGCCCTATCCTTTCTTACAGAGTATAGACGTTTAGGTGCTGTCATTTATGCGAACTGTGTTTTGGCCTTGACAAGAGAATTTCCTGTGATTTGGTGTAATACCTGCCACCAGCCAACGACTGTAAGTACTGATGATCACCATTTCGTATTTTAGCAGTCACCAAATATGGAAAACTAAAACTTTGAATTGTTTAAAAGAATATTCATGTAATAATAAAGTTTCTGTATGGAACACCTTGGTGTGAAATATGAATTCCATTTCCAGAGAATAGAATAGTAAAATCCATAGAAAAAATTACAAAGAAGGACAACAATGTACCTCCCCTTCATGTTTGCTGCACCAGCTGGCATGATCAAGATTAGTATGTTAGGTGGCAGTTTAACACATGTGGATTTTTCTTTTTGAAACACTGAAGGGATGGTATCAGCATAAACTGGACTGAATATACATAATTTTAAGAAGTAGGTATATACCCAAGATAAATGATAACATATGTCCACATAAAATTTGTACCCTAAAGTTTATAGCAGCATTATTCATAATAGCCCCCAAATGGAAACAGCCTGAATGTCCAGCAATTTATGAGTGGATAAACAAAATGTGGTATATACGTACAATGGAACATTATGAGCCATTAAAAGGAGTAAAGCTTGAAAACATGCTACCTGGAAGAAGCCAGACACAAAAGGCCACATCCAGTAGGATTCTATTTATATGAAATGTCCAGAACAGACAAATTCATGAGACAAAAATAGATCAGCAATTACCAGACAGGTGGATTATTGACAATTCTCTGGGAATAAGGCTTTGAAGGAGCTCTGTCTTAGTTATCTAGCGCTGCTGTAACAGAAATACAACAAGTGTGTGGCTTTAATAACCAGAAATGTATTTTCTCACAGTTTTGGAGACTAGAAGTCCAAATCAGGACCCTCTAGAGGAGAGTCCTTCCTTGTCTCTTTCAGCTTCTGGTAGCTGCTGGCAATCCTTGGTGTCCCCAGGGTGGAGGTTCATCTGCCTCCATCTTCACATGGCACCTCCCCCATGTGTGTCTCTGTGTCTGCTCTGCTCTTTTTATAAGAAACCACTTTACACTGGTATGACCTAATTAACATAACTAAAGAAAACCCCAATTTCCAAACAAGGTCATATTTACAGGTACAGGGATTAGGACTTGCACATAACATTTGGGGGGACACGAAGAAATCCATAACAAGCTTCAACCACCATCTGCCTCTGATGGCTATTCAAAAAAAAAAGCATTGCCGTGGAGTCAATTTCAACTCAAAGTGACCCTCTCCTGCTTTCCACCATGATTACAACTGAAGAGGAGAGAAATGGGAAAAGAACGAATTACAGCACCACAAAGCTTGATTTCCTTACTGAAAATCAGCCATTTTTCTTAAATAAATGCTCCCTGAATCCCCGCAATCCTTTGCTTAATTTCCAGAGTTCTGAAAAAGTTGATTCCGACCATTTTTCCAGTTTTCTCATTGCTTTTATGGAGGAGAGAATTTTTGTAGTTCCTTCCACTGACATCTTCACTGATTTTCTGGGATTTCTTTTTGGAGTGATGAGAATGTTCTGGTACTAGGTAAAGCTGATATTGCACAAATTTGTGATACACTAAAAGCCACTTAATTATACAGTTAAATAGGTGAATTATATCTTAACAAAAAAAACTTCTCAGAGCCATTAATAGACTGCTATTCATTATGAATCTCTAAGAGAGAACTATAGTATATATACATTATTTCCCAATTTATTCTTAAGGGTATTCCATGTATTTCTCAATAGATTTGGAGGAATCTGAGTATTTCTACAGTGTCTATTTTACTGCTGTCCTAGATCTAGGATTCAGTGTGTCAAAAACAGAAGACAGTATTAAATGTGTTGATGTATCGCAATAAATTGTATCTATTTCTGTGTAGTTAAAATGCCTGCCTTTCAAAAATATTTAAAAATTACATGTCCCTTTTACAGTATTATGTAAAGTTTTGACATTGAATTTCCTTTCAGATTGTTTCTGTGAGTCCAACCTTCCAATACAGAGGAGCTCAAGACGTTTCTGATGAGTTCATCTATTTTCGTCCTGTTGATGAAGAAGTTCGGGAAGAGGCCAGAAGACAAACACAACAGAAATCAACCATAACCTCCCATCGGCATACCAGAGAAGGTATCCATCAAAGGGACCTGGGGATTCAATCAGGCGGTGATGGTTACCCCCCTCCCCCGCCCCTATTAACTGAAGAATTAGATAGCATTGCCCTAATAAGATCTAAAGCTTCAGGGCTTCTTCTGGAGAAAATGCCAGTTAAATCTCCAGGAGTCCCAGAATCTCAATGCTTAGAAGTTACGGGAATGACCAGTCCAGAGGAAAGGAGGAAAGGCACCGCAATACTTGTTGCTGGTATGCCAGGATATGAGGAGCTAGATGACAGAGAAATTTCAACTTTGAAATTCACTGGGTTTATAAAAAAAATTTTTTTTTAATACATCTGGAGCCATTAATAAATGTTCATCATCCTCAGAATACAGTCGCCCACGAACCCCGAGAAATCTGTGGCTGGTATCTCCAGAAAACACAGAGTCCTCAGGAAGTGATGAGTTGGAAGTAGACAGAAGAAGGTACCGTTATGGAGAAAGACGCATCGTCCGCCGTTCCTGGGAGGAGCTCTTAGAGGCACCTCTGAACAGCGAAGGACTCCATATCCTCCAAACTATTCCTACAGAAGAGAGACAGAATGGGTATCTCCGGCTGCCACTAGAAGAAGAGAATCGAGCAATTACTGCACCCAGAGGTCACCACTCCCATGCTCTGCAAGGCCCTTTCCCATTGCTGCCCCAGCGTCCTAAGCTCCAGCGACAGCGCAGTAAAAGCCTGCCCCGGTACAGTGATGTCAAGAGTCGAAAACTAAAGGAGCCGGAGTTAACATTAAGCCCAGAAGGGGCCCACTTTTTCTCCCCAAGTGATCATAATTTGCTTAGAGGAGGTAAGATTTATGAACTTATTATAACTACTTTTGTAAATTAAGCATAATTTTTCAGACAAGTAGGTTTTCATCAGTAAATTTACTTTCAAACTCACCACCTGGAAATCTGTTTCTTTCTACTCCCTAAGACATTAGCTTCTTCAAAGAGATCAGTTACTATCCCACAATTGTAAGCTTTATACCTGTTTACTACAGTCTGACTTTAAGTTTAATCAATTAAATCAAACATCAGTTAATAATCATGTGACGATATCTCTAAAATATATAGACTTCGTTATGACTTCTGAATGAATATTTTCTTCTGGAAATATAATTTCCAGCTAGGTAGGTAATCTTGACAAAATGATTAGTCCTCACTTACCCCAATTTTTAACTAATAGAATAGTAATTTTAACTCAACCATACCCATCACCCAGTAACTATGTATTCAGGGCTTCAATTAGGGAATGAATGGGATAACTGCCTACCCAACTAATTAAAAAAAGAAGCAATTTCTCTATTTCCTCCAGCATGTTAGCACCCTAGTGGCTAAACCAAAAAAAAAAAAAACCAAACCCCTTGCAGGGGAGTCTATTCCTACTCATAGCGACCCTTTAGGACAAAGTAAAACTGCCCCATAGGGTTTCCAAGGCTGTAATTTTTGAGAAAGGAGCCTTGGTGGCACAGTGCTTAAAGCACTTAGCTGCAAACCAAAGGTCAGAGGTTTTCATGCACCAGCTGCTCAGTGAGATAAAGATGTGGCAGTCTGCTTTCAGTTAGAGCTGAGCGCTTTAACCACTGCACCACCAGGGTGGCTAGAAAGTGTTGATTGACAAACCAACGATTAATATAATGCTTTATAATGCTTAAAGGTAATATTAATAGACGTATTTATAATGTATTTTAAAATCCTAGATTGAAATTTGCTATTTTCTATAAAGCAAGATTTTTGTTTTTTTTGTTGCCACTATTTAAACATATGCAACAATACTACTATGGATAACAAATAGTTTTAGGAATTTTCAGTTCTAAATCATCTTAGTAGTCCTGTCCCAATAACTTCACATGAATGGTGTCATCAGTTAGAAACTTTTCTTACAAATAACCCCACCAAACCACTGAAAAAGAGTAAGTATCAAGAATCTGACTGAAACTTACCTGAAATCATAATTTTGGTCATTCTGTAATTTGGCTGTTTTCCTACACGTATTTAGGGCTCTGAGAAGTTGTTTATCAGAAACTGAAATTCCAAGTATAACCCATAGTCAGCTGAGAGTACTCCGTCCTTTGAAGTGTTCATAATATTGGCTCAATCCCAGTCTCACATCCCCTTTCCTCAAAACTTCTGCACAATCCTGGGTGTTTCCATTCTCATGGTTGCCCCTCTCTGTGCTTTCATTTTTCCACTGAACTCTTGATTTCATTCGCATCTCACACTACAAAAGAAATAAAAATGAATATTAAACATCTTTGTTCCTAAAAGCTCTTCAGCTACCCACCGTTGTAATTTCTCATTAACTAACATTCCTCTGCAGACCGCCTCCCTCCACAATGTTGCTCAATCTCTCACTCTCTTCCTCCCCTTCTCTAAGTCAACTACCTCCGGATTCCTGGTCATTATGTGGGCCCATCCAGCCAGAACTTCATTTTCCTCTGCCCCTCTTTTCCACCCGAAACTGCCTATCAAGATATTTTGCAAAACAGTTTACGTACCGTGGTAATGTTGCCATGTGATTTTAAATTGTTAAGGGGATTGAATTTATATCAAATTTGGATATAATTGTCTGTCATCCTTATTTATAAGGGTTCTTCTCAAGATGGAGGTCAATCTTCTTTAATTTCAAAACAACTTTTGATTTTGTGTTTTAGCAAAACCAAAGCAAAGACGCAGCATTGAAAAAGGCTCGCAAAAGGCCATTTCATCAGCTTCTGGAGAATATCCTTCTATCAGTCCAACCTTGGATATATCTTCTGTGAGGAGAGGTGAATTAGGAGTTCCTGGAGATAATGCTGGACTTCTCAGGGGCAATGTTAGAGTTCCCAGGCATCATGCAAGCATTTCCATTGGTAATGTTGGGGTTCACATGGGTAATTCTGGAGTTCCCAGGGGTACTGTTGGAGTTCCCAGGGGTACTGTTGGAGTTCCCAGGGGTACTGTTGGAGTTCTCATGGATAATCCTGGGGTCCCCAGGGGCAATGGTGGAATCCCGATGGGCAGCGTTGGAGTTCCCATAGATGATGTTGTAACTTTCAGGCATAATGTTGGCACTTCCAGACATACTTTCATCTCTGCACTTACTGAGCTCTCAAAGATAGGTGAACACCAAGTATAAAAACTGACTTTACAAAGCAGTCCTGGTACCTAAAGAAACACACCAAGACACCTGACATCAAAACAAAGATTATCAAAGCTTACAAACTGAAAGACTAAATGAGACTTCTAAATTCAAAATGCTTAAATAAACACGCTTATTCTGGTTTTATTATTTTTTTAATTTAACTAAATTAGAGTCTACTTAAGAGTCTACTTACTACTAGCTTATTCTGCAGGGTAGTCCTCTTTCATCTGTGGGATAATTTGATTGGAGGATGAGTTGTAGAGAAGTTAGATACTTCTTTCATCAAGCCTAAATTTCTATTTGGTAAAGAGATACAGTATACTTACCTATCACTAAGCAGAATAACTACTAACCTCCAAATAATATTGCACATTTCATAGTCCCAACAGATTCAGGTCTTCTTAAATGTTTTGATGAGCAAATGAAAGTGATCTGAGAGTTATTAACAGCCCTTTAGATGAGTCCAGCTTAATGGCCAAGAAATTTATTGAGTGCAAACTAAGGAACCAGAAGATTCTTGAATATAGTGCTTCTCTGAAATGTCCAGCCAGGCTCTCTGAAGAAAGCTCACTAACAAGAGTATTTAAGTCCACAGATTTTATTTTTAGGACACATATCTGACAAATTGTAAATATTTATTGGAAGCCTTAAAGATACAAGGAGACAAACAACTGTAGAAGTGTAAATAGTGTGTATGGTTGTGATATAAATAATATCACTAAGACAACACTAACAGCACCACAGGATGCCTAAAATATTGCATGCTGAAACCATATTTTCTTTTGAAAATTAATTTTGGATATTCTCCCCAACTAGCAAGTTAGTTTTGCATAAAATGATTCACAATGGAAGGAAAATATTATTAAAATACCTTACTGAATTATTGAATAGGATACCCTTCTCAGGAAGAAGAGGACCACTTTTCTCTGGCCTAGATGATCAACGTGGTATTCAAATCACACAACCATAGTTACTTATAAAAGTTGGTTTGCAAAAACATTTATTTCACAAATCCCCTAAGATAAAAAAAAAAAAATAGATAAGGTATAACTGGGAAATAACGAGACTATTTCCATAAACTACGTAAGGAAAATCATCTCATTACTTTATATTCATACCTTATATATTTTTTCCAATGGTTTAGGGCACATGTGCCACTATTCATTTTGTACATTTAAATTTTCAACTTTGCTGAATAATGGTAGCTGTTGCTTTGTTTTGTTTTTTAAATAATAAAAAACAAGAATAACTTAAATTATGGTTACCATCTGACCCCTATAGTGTGCCTTACCACATCGTGCAAGGGATGGTAATCTGTGATCTGAGGGCAAACTCTTACCACTCAAGGGCTTCATTTTACTTTTTGGAAGGAGGTAAAGAGGCTGTCTAGCCTCCCTCTCTTCACTATCACTTGGTTCAGAGTGTAGTTTCTGAACTAGGGTTTGCCCTCCAAAGAAAAGGAAAGGCAGTGAGGTTTCTTTCTCCTACTTCTTACTGGCCCATAAGGCAGAGTACCACTTGAGTAACCTGAATCTTTCACAGAATGGCAAAACCACAGAAGTAATGGAGGGGCCCAGGCTCCCATACTTCAGTTACTGCCAACCCTTGACTGAGTAAATACCAAACTGACAGTTCACCTTGTTTAACAGATAATCTACTCTAAATGCCTTCTTGTTACACTGACTTTGCAAAACACAACTACTGCATTTCTAACCTTCAAAGGAAACCACCTTGTGAGTGCAAAGAAAGTAAGACGAAAACTAAGAGATAATTTACTAAAAACTGATACCAAACAGGAAGTGAAAGGAAGCAAAGACAGAAAACAAAAACATACTCAATTACATATAACACTGCTACATAACTGAAGATGATCATCAAAACAAAACACTACCAACAATAAAAACTGGTACCAAACAGGAAGTGAAAGGAAACAAAGACAGAAAACAAAAACATACTCAATTACATATAACACTGCTACATAACTGAAGATGATCATCAAAACAAAACACTACCAACAACAAAAACTGCTATGTAAGTGTTATGCCTCATGCTTACAATCCATATAATTTTGAATATTGTGCTTTCTGGCTTTAATCTTCAAAAAGAAATATATATATATATACATGTAAAGTGGCCAGCTGCTTCTTCTGTGTAAAATTTTCAGGAATTTAATGCAAGTAAGGTAGGTAAAGAATCAAATGTAAAGATGGTCTAATGAGATAATTATCAATCTTATAAAGGAAGTCGCTTACAGTATTGGCTTTATTCTGCTAAATGCTGTCGTTCAGAGCTGAGCAACGCAAAAGTTAAAGTGACACATCGCTATCTATCTCCAAAGATCACACCACTTCGTAGCGTTCTCTGTGTCAAGTAAATTTTGAAGTCATTCAGTAATCATCATAATTCTACAGAAAAGAGAGTAAAGAGTATGGAATATATCAATTAAGAACACTTTGCAAGTTTCACACAAATTGAAATTGAGGTTTCAGTGGAAAAAATGTTAAAATTGAAAATCTAAATGCGTCAGGTTAAAGAAAGGAAATGAGCCATTTCTAGCTCTCTTGCTCTTGCCAGATAAGAGATAGGTTAAAACAGCCCATATATATTTTGATGTGATGAAATAAGAAAATTACTTGCGAAATTTGATGGTAGCATAAAGTGGGAAAAAGAACTCTGAGATTTTCCCGCAAGAAGTACAGTTATCAGAAAACAATGGTTAGTGCTTAACTACCTTAATTGGCCAGATTCTTTTCTTCCAAAGTTCTAGAAAACTGTGAAGTGTGCCCTACCGAGTGTGAATAGAAGATGAATTCTTCTAAATTTACAGATTTTTAACATCCATTCCCCTGATTAGGGAATACACTAAATTTATTTTCATTTTAAAATTAAATTGTACAATGTGTATTCACACAAGACCAGATGATTTTTAATTCACAAAATATTTGCTTAGCAACTCTGATTGGAAAAATCAAAAAGTTTTCATAAGTTTTCCTTACCAAATAATGTTTCATTTATCTTTGTTTACATCTTAAAAAACTAACCAAATGAAAAAAACACCTCTCTGAGAACCAACAAAAGTGTGGTATTTAAATCACAAAACTGCAAACATCATTCTAGCCAACAAACAGTGTTAAAATATATATATCTCTCTCTCCAAGAGTTTAGTTGAATTAAAAATATCATGAAAAATTCTGAGTAGGGAAATAACCCATCTATATAACCTATACCTTAGAACAAAGGGCCTTCAATGGCTTATAAAAGACCTTTTTAAAAGAAATTTTTTTGAAGCAATCTGCTTTTCTATTCTTAAAAGTTTTAATATCCTTAAAGATTGAAATAATTTTTGCTGGATAAAAAGAATAAATTTTAAAATTATATAAATTAGAATTGCTCCTTTTTTTTTTTCTTTTGGACTATTTCCTTTATTTTAAGTGGAAGTTTACCAGAAGTAGAACATAGTATGTAAGAAAGCTTCTGCTGTACAACTAACAAGAGCACTGTGGCCACCTTGTGCATAAAAATTTCCTGACTTAGAAATAAAATGGCCTTTATATTAAGAACAACCTAAGAGAACTGAATTTTGATTAATGATGAAAAATTATCTTAAATTCTAAATTAAGAGACCAAATTGTGTCCATAATTAGAAAGTAAAATGGAAAGTTGAGGCTTTACAGATGTAGTCTAATTTATTTAAGAAAATCACAGTAGCATGAGCCACTACAAAATTAAAACATACTATAGAAATTTTTTTTTAGCCAAAATTAAAACCAGGCAAGGGAATTCCTTTTGATGGTTAATCTAATAGTAAATGAATGCACAATGGTATCTTCTTTTAAGAATGAGTCGAATATAGACCGTACTCAGTATTTATTCCAAAAATCATTTACTACCAAGAAAGCCTTGTTATTGCACGTGGTATTTCCATCTAGTGATTATGTTTCAAGTATGTTTTAGAAGTGAAAATTCAGAATATAGCAAAGTGCTTTTAATAGATCAAAAATGATGTGCCTTGTCGAGTAAATATTTCAAGATCAGAGAGCCTCACTGATGTGTATGACAATCCAGCGGAACATGAGAGGAAGGAAGAAGAGCAAAACAAAAATTAGAATAAAACTATAGCTTTTGAAGTAAATTATGTTTTCTTAAAAAAATATTATTCTAAAGGTATATTTTTGGCTTTTTGCTGTTTTGGAACTTGTCATTTTCTTTTTATTAATATGAACAAAGGAGCCTTAAAATAATTTAATTAGACTTTAGCATTTACATCTCCAAACTTTATACTACATTCTGATCCCCTAATTCTCATCCCTTTATTGATTTATGAAAATAAAAATCCCAAAGTTAGATTTTTCCCAGATTGTGTAAAGATATACCAAATTATAACATCCATGGTATCAAATCAGTGAAGTCAAAATGATTGTGTCTAAGTGTAAGGGCCTGAATGCCAGGAATCCCCAAAAGGAATCCTCGGTAGGGAAAAGAATAGCAATCACTAGTTTGTGCCAGCCTTTCCTACCTTATAAAAAAATACACAACATGTAATTTCAAGCCCTTTTCAGTTTAATTTTAAGTTTTAAACAGCTTTCAAAAGACTTCCTTTTTTTTTCCTTCTTTCATATATTGTAAAATATCTCTCACCTGAAGAAGTGCTCACGTTAGGCTCCTTGAGTAAATGAACACATATACATCACCAATTTCTGAAGTTGTAAAATACGTCGATGAAAAAAGATAAAATATACGTTTTGTGAATTTACCTAGAGCGTATTTTTGCTATTAAAAAGTAATATTTTAAGAGTTTATTTTTAAAGCTGACTCACCTCTAGTAGATTTTATTACCTTATGCAACTAGTATCCATCTAGAAACCAAGTTCTCTACTCTTATACATATATTGAAGTAAAATAAAAAGATCACCTTCAAAATAAAACTTAGTTAAATATACACAGTGACATTCATAGTTAATATAATACTAAGCCATGTTAGTATCAACAATTAACAATACTGATTTGTCAAAAATAAAGCCCAGCAATCTTGAAGATTGTCATGAATATACTAATTTTTATAATTCCCCCATAAGCGTATCTAGTCATTCAAATACAAATACACATAAACTTGAAAATTTTAAAGTTGCAGAATCATAACGGCCAAAATTCATCCCTTAAGCTTAATGTATCAGTACAACGTAGTAAAGGTTATTACCAATACAGGTGCAGTACTTAGAGGGTTTTAAAAGTCTGTGAGGAAGAAAAATTAGTAAAGACCTATTACTGATTTGAAAATACCCATTTGCCTCAAAATTTGGTAGTAACACCTCTACACATTACACCTTCTCAAATCTTTAAGCCCATCGAACTCTCAAATCAAGTGTTTCGGTTTGTTGTAACTATGTCCAGTATGTTTCAAGTAAGTAACTGCATATTTCTCTTCTGTTTCATCTACCACCAGTGACAAAAGAACAAATCTGTCTTAATTGAGAAAAAAAAAAAAAAGTTTTTTCCCTGCTCCAAAAAAAAAAAAAAAACCAAAATCTGTGAGAGCTGGTGCAATGCTTAAGCTTTTAGTATTCGGTATGAATTTAAATTTTCTACCTTTTGAGAAAAGGAAGCATTCCACTTGGTTTTATTTTAAAAGAAAAAGAGGATAGTAGGTAAAGTACACTGGTATCATGAAACACTTTCCATTTTACACCGATGCTGCGTTAGATTTTTTTCTTTACACTTGCATTGCCTTTAATTGCTGACCATTGTTGACTTCTGTCTTGTTTGCTAAGAGTCCACTGTGATATGTTTAAACAGTGTGCCATTTAAGGTGATATTTTAATGTATATGTGACATGTGTATTTTGGCCTGTATTCTACCTTTAAATAAAGTGTAGTGTAGATTAATGTGATGTCTTCATTTATCCAGGGGTTAATTATTATAGCACTAGAAAATATAGGAGCCCTGATGGCACAGGATCGGCAGCTCGAATCCACCAGTTGCTACTTGGAAACTCTGTGGGGCCAGTTCTACTCTGTCCTATAGAGTTGCTATGAGTCGGAATCGACTTGACGGCAAAGACTTTGGTTTTGCCTTAGAATATATAACAGCTGGTGCTCAGTCCATAAGATTACCCTAAACTTTACACAGCTCACAACAGATATTTTAATATCTTACTAACTTAAAATTCTGATACAGAGTATTACAGAGGAGTTACGATCATTTCAAAACTAAATTACTGAATTTATCTTATTTCTGTAGCAAAATGCACCAAACATTCATTAGTATCCTTTTCAGTAACAAACAAAGCCAAAATCATTTCTACACCTTCGAATGCAGCTGTAACTTCTATCCCATGGACTTTTGATCAAGAGCAGTGCTGTGATTTTTTCTTTTTGGACCTTTATTCTGTGTATCTGAGGGTATGACAAAGAGAGAAGGGGATGCGGGGAGAAATGTATATACCATCATCATCATTTATATTCAATAAGTGACAGTTTGACAACACAATGCCTTTTTAATTAATAATGTCAAAAAGATAATTTTATGTTTTACTAGATAATGATTACAAAAACAAAAACGATTATTCAACCTCCAATATCATTTCATCTGCATCTATAACATAAATCTGTGGTTCCTAACCTTTGACCTACTAAACTGACAAGCAGGAGGACAGATATTCAAACACTGACTTTTCTGTTCTAATCAATGATGAATACAAATAGAGAGGACAACTAGTCTCCAGGCTTGCACATTGAGAATCTTAACTTATTCTATATGTTTCACAGGTTTCATTTTTATACAAACTCTTATCAAAAGTTTTGTTTTTCTCTTGCAGAAAATGAACTATTTTTTTTTACAACACAAGTTTGATTTATAAACCTTATAAACTAAAATACAAAAATTTTCCTGCTACAGAAATAGATTAATTAGCTCCCCCTCTGATGATGTAGTTTTTAAGAGCTCAGCTGCTCACCAAAAAATGGGTAGTTTGAACCCACCAGCCGCTGCTTGGAAACCGTATAGGGCAGTTCTACTCTGTCCTATAGGGTCACTATGAGTCAGAATCAATTCGACGGCAACGTGTTTTTGGATTTCTTATATGGTTTAAACTAAAATTTTAACCCATGGATAATATGATTTCTCCTAAATGTTTTCAATTTTGTATTTGTGCCATGTTGAGAATTGTTCTCTAGTTTATATAAGCTATAAATGTTATTAGTGTTAGTTATTTCTCTTCCTTCTCTTCAAATAAATTGTGATACTAAGTGTAATGGACTCTTTTTTTTTCCTATCAAATTATCTTGTTAATCCTTTGTGCCTAGTAAAATGTGCTGATGGTGAACATCACTGTGTGGTCTTTATTAGGCATAGATTTTCCAGTACATTACAATGATGTGTAAGGTGCACTGCAAACAATGTAAAACTTGGTCTTTTATCTAACACATCCATTTGCTTAAAAAATATATTTGGCACAATAGTGAAGGGAACATATTTCTTTCTAAATTCAAATTTGTCTTTTGTTTTAGAGGAAGTGTGGTAAACTTCATTTGTAAATTTAGATCTCAATAAACAGTGTAATTGCATTCCAATATTGTTTTCTCTTTTTATGCCTCTTACATTTTCCTTAGTGCTACAACCATCCCTAATGCAGATATTTTTAATATATAGAAAATAATAGACTTAACTATTTGAATACTTGAAAGTTTAAGCCTTCCCTCTCCTCCCCCCACCCAAAAAAGCCCAGACCAAAAAAAAAATGTTGAAACAGTTTCAAGGTACTACTTTAATTCTTGACTGACATGATTTTTCAACCTAGTTGTCTGTAAACATAACCTATTACACAATCTCTGGGTTTCTGAGAAACACAAACTGCTTTCTCATCCCAGGAGTCTGGCATGCATTGGTCTCCAGCTATAACTTTGCTAAAGGTCTCTCTTCCCAGTTGACCATCCTCTAAATTATCTTGTTGGCACATCCTAGGTATGACGGCACTGACTTCTCCTTTTATAGGACTCCAAGCACTTCAGAAACCCACCTATGCTTAACATAACTCCAGAAGAGCACTATTTACTCCTTTACCCTTGGCAGACATTGAGCAAATAATGACATGTTTAATGAATATATATATTTATTAATATACATATTTGTGTATATATACTAATATATATTACACATATTAGACAGTTTATTCCAACTACATTATGTTAATGAAAAAAGATGATGAATAAGGCCAAACCAATATGACTATTGTTTTTTAGTGTCTTAGTTCCAATTTTTTATCTAGTTGTTTGGGTTATCTTTGTGATTTTAAAAGCTGAACATTTAATATGGGATGAAATGAATCCAACGAATAAATAAATGGACATCAATATTTCACTGAGAAAGAAAATTTAGAAAACTTGAGAAGGAACAGCTGTGGTGTTCATTCATTTTATTCAACAAAAAGTTGAACATCAACCAGATGGTATGTACTGTGCCAGGCACTGAGGGGTACATTGGTGAGCAAAGCAGACTTACCCCTGTACTCCTGGAGCTTACAGTCTAGTTAGAGAACAGAGTAAATAACTAGGGTGGGCAGGAAGGGCATTTTTGCCAGTAACTGATAATCACCTTTTCTCCGTTTCCAGTAAGAAATAACTCTTAAAGCTAGCTATGAATAAAATATTTATACAGAAAAAATGTCTGAGCAGGTCCTTATTGCATTATTATAATATAAAATAGCCTCGAACAAATACTGAGTAGAATCTGTCACTATAAGAACCCTGTAAGAATACTCTTTCTATAAAGCACGGCAAAGTCCTAGGCATGATATCTAATCATAACCTAACACAATCGTGGCAAAAAAATCAAGTCACATCTGTTGCTCTTGTCTGACTTGTTGATAAATAATTTTCTCTAATGCAATGGCTCTCAGACTTGATGTGGATCAAAATCTCTTGGAGAAGTAATTAAAATTACAAATTCTGGGGAAGATCCTGACACTAAATAAGAATATCTAGGGTTGGTGTGCAGGAATCTACATTTTTTGTTTTCATTTTTATTTTAAGACAATCACATACTTAAGAAAAAAAGTCACAAGCCCATTAGAGAACATTTTTATTTCTGGATCATTTAAGAATAAGTTGCGGACCTTTAATAATTTATAATTATTAATTTAGTCTGTATTTCCTACAAACAAAGATATTCACCTATGTAACCACAATACAACAATCAAAACCAGGAAACTAAAGACCATGTTCGGTTTCCACCAAATGTCCCAATTATGTCCTTTATAGCAGAAGGATATAGTTCAGAATCACGTGTTTCATTTAGATGTCATGTTTCCTTTGTCTCCTTCAGCCTGGAGGAGTTCCTCAGTCTTTTCTTGAGTTTCATGACCTTGACTCTTTTTAGAGGATTGTTATGCGTATTCATCAGTAATATCACTGGATGTTGTGCTCTTCTGATTGCATCCTATCAGATGACACAATTTCAATTTGTCTTGTTACTGATGATGTTCATTTTTATCACTTGATTAAAGCAGTGTCTTCCAGGCTTCTCCACTGTTAAGTTACTCTTTTTCCCTTTGTACTTAATAAGTATTTTGTAGGGAGACACTTTTAAATTATGTAAGCATTTTATTCTTTTAACCTTTTAACTGTTTTCATTTATTTTTTTATCTGGAAGGATTCGTAGTTATAACACTTCCCCCAACAACAGCACAATATGTAATGCAATATGTACTCTCCTCAATGCATATAGACCATTCTCCAGGATAGACCATATATTAGGCTGTAAAGCAAGTCTCAATAAATTTTAAAAGCTTGAAGTCATACAAAGTGTTTTCTTTGATCACAACGGAGTGAAATTAGAAATAACAGAAATAAAACAAAAAACAAATATATGGAAATTAAACAATACACTGTTAAACAATCAATGGGTCAAGGAAGAAATCAAAAGAGAAATCAGAAAATACTTAGAGTCATATAAAAAATGAAAGCACAGCATATCAAAACATATGGGATACAATGAAAGCAGTGCACAGAGGGAAATTTATGCTATAAATGCTACATTAAAAAAGAAGACAGATCTCAAATCAATAACTTAACTTTACAACTTGAAGCCTTAGGGAAAAAAGAGCAAACAAAATTCAAAGTAACAAGAAGGAAGGAGATAATAAAGATGAGAGCAAGTATTAATGAAATAGAGAATAAACAGAAAGAATCAGTGAAAATAGAAGCTGTTTTTTTTTATAGGTCAATAAAATTGAGAAACCTTTAGCTACACTGAAAAACTAAAAAAAGAGAGAAGAGGTAAAATCAGAAATGAAAGTGGGAACATTAGAATCAATCTTACAGAAATAAAAAGGATCATATGAGAATAATACCATGAACAATTATATGCCAACAAATTAGATAATATAGATGAAGTAGGCAAATCCCCAGAAACATGTAAACTTCCTACATTGAGTGAAGAAGAGCTAGAAGATCTTAATGAAGCCATAACAAAAAAAACTCAATCACTAACCAAAAACCTCCCGACAAAGAAAAGTCTGAACAAAATTGCTTCACTGGGGAATTCTACCAAATATTTAAAGAAGAAGTGAGCCCAATCCTTCTTAAACTTTTCCAAACAATTGAAGAGGAAGGAACAATTCTAAACTCGTTCTATGAGGCCAGCATTACTCTGACCCCAAAAGCAAACAAAGCACAAGAAAACTACAAAACGATATCCCTTACGGATATAGATGCAAAAGTCCTCAACAAAATATTAGCAAACTGAATCCAAAATCATATTAAAAGGATTATACACCATGATAAAGAGGGATTTATCCCAGTAATGCAAGGGTGGTTCTTCATCAGAAAATCAATGTAATAAAGCATATTAATAGAATAAAGGAATAGAAACACATGACCATCTCAATCAACACGGAGAAAGCATTTGACAAAATCCAACACTCTTTCATGACAAAACACTCAACAAGGTAGGAATAGAAGAGAAATTCCTCAATCCAGTAAATAACATTTATGAAAAATCCATAGCTAACAACATGCTCAAAGGAGAAAGTCTGAGAGCATTCCCCTTTAGATCAAGAATAAGACAAAGATGCCTGCAATCACCACTGCTATTCAATACTGTACTGGGAGATCTAGCTGGAGCAATTAAGCAAGAAAAAGAAATTAAATGCATCAAAATCAGAAAAGAATAAGAAAAACTATCTCTATTCACAGAAGATATGATCCTACATTTAGAATATCAAAAAGAATCCACAAGAAAACTACTAGAGCCAATAAATGAATTCAGTAAAGTGGCAGGATACAAGGTAAACACACAAAAATCAGTTGGGTTTTTATACATCAGCAGTAAGCAACCTATAAAGGAAAGAATTACATTTACAATAGCATCTAAAAGAATAATATAGGATTAAATTTAACCAAGGAATTGAAAGATCTGTACACAGAAAAATATAAAACACTACTGAAAGAAATAAATAAGACATAAATAAATGGAAAGCTGTTCCATGCTCATGAATCAGAAGTCTTAATATTGTTAAGATGTCAATACTACCTACAGCAATCTATACATTCAACGCAATACCCGTCAAAATTCCAACAGTCTGTAGGACCGGAAATGCTGATCCTCAAATGTACATGGAACTGCAGGGGGCCCTGAATAACAAAAGCAGTTTTGAAAAAGAATGACAAAGTAGGAGGACTCACACTCCCCAATTTCAACATCATAAAGCTATAATAATCAAAACAGTCTGGTATTAGTTAATGACAGACATAGAAAACAATGTAATAGAATTGAGAGTCCTAAAATAAAACCATACACCTACACTCAAGTGATTTTTCACATGTGTGCTAAATCCATCCAATGGGAAAAGAATAGTGTAATAAAAGTGCTGGGACAACTGGAGTTCCACAAACAAAAGAATGAACCTGAACACAGACCTCAAACCATATATGAAAACTAACTCCAGATGGATCAAAGACCTAAATGTGAGAAATGAAACCATAGAACTCTTAGGAAAGAACATAGAGGTAATTAATGCTTCAGGATCTAGTTTTTAACAATGAACTCTAAGGTATGCCACCGGAAGCGTGAGTAGCAAAAGACAAAATAAATGAATGGGACCTCATCAAAATTAAAATATTTTGTTCATCCAAGTCCCTTATCAAGAAAGTGAAGAGATAATCTACAAATGGGAGAAAATTTTTTGAAACTCTATATTGGGTAAGGTTTTAATATCCAGAATATATAAAGAAATCTTACAACTTAACAACCAGAAAGCAAAAAAACCAATCGAAATATAATCCCGATCAAAAAGGGAAAATGCAAAACAGAATTTGAAATTCTCATGGAATCCAGAATTTCTGGAGCCATGGAGGCTGGATGAATCCCTGAAACTACTGCCCTGAGATGATCTAGAAACCTTAAACCGAAAATATCCCCTGAAGCCTTCTTAAAACAAAACAATAAGTTGGCTTAACTAGTAAAGAATGTTTGCCTTGAGCACTGTGATGTTTTAAAATCTATCTAACGGATCAAATCTATAAGGGATCAAACTGACAACAGCAACTTCAAAGATTAGATAGGAAAGGTAGGGTGCAGTTTATGTTAGCAGAGGAGGAACAACTCAGAAAAGAAGGGTGAGGAAGGCAGGGCCAAGATGGTGAACAAGTCAGAAGCTTCCACTGATCCCTCTTACAACAAAGACCAGAAAAAACAAGTGAATTGATCATATATATAACAAGCTAGGACCCCTGAGCATCAAAGACAAAATTAAGGAATTGTTCTGAGCAATGGGGGAGGGAGAGCTGGTGCGGAAGCAGCAACGAGTTGCCCAGCCTGCTCAGCTCCTCAGCTCTGATTCCTTGGCGCCATTCTTTGGTGCTACTGTGGTGGGGCTGATGGTAGTTTCCTGAGACACGGCAGCTTCAGAGAAAGAAGGCAAGCAGAGTAGCGCACCCCTGACCCTGTGGTGTGTCTACAGTGGGGCTGCTTCAGCAAAAAAAGGCAACCAAAGTGCCAGCACCCCAACCCCCTGGTGTGACAGCCGCAGGACTGGCTGTGGAGTTTAGACACAGCTGCATCAGGGAAAGAAGGCAAGCATGGGAAGCAGCCCTAATGCCCTGGGGTGATCTTGACGGGGACCCAGCCAGTGCACCCAGGCTACACACGATTCAAGAATCTGAGATAAAACAGTGCTCTCAGCACAAAAAAAAAATTTTTTTCTCAGCACAAGGTAAGTAATTTAGTCTAAGTTTCCACATATGCAGATCTAATAGCTCCTTCATTTGGAAGAACTTTCTCCTATCTATCTGATCCCTCCCCCCTCTGCCCCAGCTGGCTTCACTAACAGTTGATTTCCCTGGGCCTGAGATAGAACCTGCTGTGCTCCCTGAGCCATTCTCCTGGCCTTGGAGAAGGAACTAATTAACAAATGGGGGGAAAAACACTCTGTTGACTCCCCTAATCTGGAAGCTCAGAGAAGAAGCAGCTCCAGTTCATGCACAAGTCATCCACAGACTTTGTCTTTCACCCCTACATGGATCCAGGTGGCTATTATATTGCAAGGGCAAATCTGTTTGAGGTCTGGCTGTAAATCTTTGGGCTGTGCAGTGGAGAGGCAGGTTTTAGAGGTCTGATACCACTGTGCCTACTAAACAGGACCTTCACCTACCAGCAGCAGGGTCCTGAGGACTGGAGGCTCCATCCATGCCATATAGCCACCTGAGAGAGGGGCCCAAGGATAGTGGTGCCCACCAGTCCTTACTAGTATATGCACTGGGTGTTTAAGGTACAGCTGGAGGGCCCACCCACCAGAGCTCTCTAGAGACAAGAGATGCTCCTTCCTCACTGACACTTGGGGGAAGGCAGTCAGCCCTCTGCCTTCCTCAGAGTGTGACCCGCTGCTGCTACCAGAAATCAGTGCATACACCCATCACCACTGCTCCTCTAAGATAGTAGGTGAGAGCCTACACCACTCACTAGGTGACTATGAGGACACCTGAGCTGAATCTATACAAGAATAGTGAATGGACTCCTAGGCTCATATACCTGGTAACAGCTCTAGCCCTCTGGTAACAGGACATTAGTGTTTCAAAAGCTCCAATAATCAACTTAGCACACTCTAGTAGCCTATTTGGGTATATCAAAACCAAAGCAAAGCAGGAAACTAGGATACACTGAGCAAACACAAAATAAATTAATACAATAACTTATAGATGGCTTGGAGACAAGAGTCGATATCAAATCACATAAAGAAGCACACCATGAGTGCTTGAACAAACTTCCAAAACAGAGAGTCAAGTACTGTCCTGGATGAAGATGTATTCCTGGAATTATCAGATGTAGAATACAAAAGATTAATATACAGAACTCTTCAAGACATCAGGAATGAGATCAGGCAACACACAGAAAAAGCCAAGAAACACGCAGATAAAGAAGTTGAAGAAATTAAAAAGATTATTCAAGAACATAATGAAAAATTTAATAAACTGCAAGAATTCATAGAGAGGCAGCAACCAGAAATTCAGAAGATTAACAACAAAATTACAGAATTAGACAACTCAATAGAAAGTCAGAGGAACAGAATTGAGGAACTGGAATGCAGAATCAGTAAGACTGAAGATAAAGCACTTGGCACCAATATATTTCAAGAAAAATCAGATAAAATAATTTAAAAAAATGACGAAACCCTGAGAATCATATGGGAGTTTACCCAGAAGAATAAATTGCGAGTGATTGGAATACCTGAACAGGGAGGGATAACAGAAAATACAGAGAGAATTGTTGAAGATTTGTTGGCAGAAAACTTCCCTGACATTGTGAAAGATGAAAGGATATCTATCCAAGATGCTCATTGAACCCCGTACAAGGTATATCCCAAAAGAAAGTCACCAAGACATATTATCATCAAACTTGTCAAAACCAAAGATAAAGAGAAAATTTTAAGAGCAGCCAGGGATAAGCGAGAAGTCACCTACAAAGGAGAATCAATAAGAATAAGTTCAGACTACTCAGCAGAAACTGTGCAAGCAAGAAGGCAATGGGATGACATATATAAAGCATTGAAGGAGAAAACTTGCCAGACAAGAATCACATATCCAGCAAAACGGTCTCTCAAATATAAACATGAAATTAAGACATTTATGGATAAACAGAAGCTTAGGGAATTTGAAAAAACCAAACCAAAACTACAAGAAATACTAAAGGGAACTCTCTGAATACAAAATCATTAATATGAGATATCAACTCAACGCTAGAACACAGAACTGAGCAACCAGCTATCAACTCAGATAGGGGAATCACAAAAACAAATCAAGACAAAAAAAAAACGCTCAAAACAGGGAATCGGTGATGTCATTATGTAAAAAAATGACAATAATCAATAAAGAGGGGCTGAATAAAGTAGGCAAGGTCTTCCATATAGGGAGGAAATCAAGGTGATATAGAGAGACACAAGTTAGGCTTAACATTGGAAAAATAGGGGTAAATATTAAGGTGACCACAAAGAAGGCTAACAATCGTACACTTCAAAATAAAAAAACAAGATAAACATAAAGACTCAGCAAAGACAAATTAAACTACAATGAAAAAGAGGAACACACAATTTACAAAGAAAAACTTCTCAGCACAAAAAAGTAAGTGGAAAAATGAAACTGTCAACAACATACCAAAAAACAGACACAAAAGACACACCTTAGACTTAAAGACACACACAAAAAATAAAACTCAAATGATGGAAAAAATATATTAAGCAAACAACAATCAAAAAAGAGCAGGAGTGGCAATATTAATTTCTGACAAAACAGGCTTCAAACTTAAATCTACCACAAAGGATAAGGAAGGACACTACATAATGATTAAGGGAATAATATACGAAAAAAATTTTTTTATATGAGGAGGAGATTACCATATTAAATATTTATGCACCCAAGGACAGGATTAAAGATACATAAAACATTGAAGAGTGAGATAGAAGCTCCACAATAATAGCAGGAGTCTTCATTATGTCAATTTCAGTGAAGGACAGAACATCCAGAAAGAAGCTGAATAAAGACACGAAAGACCTAAATGCCACAATTAACCAAACTGATCTCACAGACATACAGAATACTCCACCCAACAGCATCCAAGTATACTTTCTTTTCCAATGCGCATGGAACATTCTCTAGAATAGGCCACATCTTAGGCCATAAAGCAAGCCTTAATAAAATCCAAAACATCAAAATATTACAAAGAATCTTTTCTGACTGTAAAAGCATAAAACTAGAAGTCAATAACATAAATATCAGGGAAAAGAAATAAACATACGGAAACTGAACAACACTTTGCCAAAGAAAGATTGGATTACAGAACAAAGTAAAGACATTCATAGATCCAAAGAAAATGAAAATACTTTCTATCTGAACCTTTGGGACACAGTGAAAGCTGTGTTCAGAGGTCAATTTATATCAATAAGTGAACGCATCCAAAAAGAAGAAAGGGCCAAAATCAAAGAATTATCCCTACAACTTGAACAAATAGAAAGAGAGCAACAAAAGAAACCTTCAGGCACCAGAAGAAAGCAAATAAAAAAATCAGAGCAGAATTAAATGAAATAGAGAACAGAAAAACAATTGAAAGAGTTAACAAGACCAAAAACTGGTTCTTTGAAAAAATTAACAAAATTGATAAACGATTGTCCAGACTGACAAAAGAAAAACAGGAGAAGAAGCAAATAACCCGAAAAAGAAATGAGATGGGCGATATCACAACAGACCCAAGTGAAATAAAAAAAATCATATCAGATTACTAAGAAAAGTTGCACCCTATCAAATTTGAAAACCTAGAGGAAATGGACAAATTTCTATAAACACACTACATGTCTAAACTAACACAAAGACAGACAGAACAACTAAATAAACCTATAACAAAAGAAGAGATTGAAAAAAGTAATCAAAAAAACTCCCAACAAAGAAAAGCCCTGGCCCTGATGGCTTCACTGGAGAATTCTACCAAACTTTCAGAGAAGACTTAACACCACTACTACTAAAGCTATTTCAGAGCATACAAAAGGATGGAGTACTCCCAAACTCATTCTATGAAGCCAGCATAACCATGATAACAAAACCAGGTAAAAACTCCACAAAAAAAAAAAAAAAAAAAGAAAATTACAGACCAATATCCCTCATGAACTTAGACGTAAAAATCCTCAACAAAATTCTAGCTAATAGAATTCAACAACATAACAAAAAAATAGTTGACGACCACCAAGTGTGATTCATACCAGGTCTGCAGGGATGGTTCAACATTAGAAAAACAAAGTAATCCATCACATAAAAGACAAGAACCACATGAGATTATCAATTGATGCAGAAAAAGCATTCGAAAAAGTCCAACACCCATTCATGATAAAAACTCTCAGCAAAATAAGAATAGACCGAAAATTCCTAAGCATTATAAGGGGCATTTATACAAAGCCAACAGCCAACAAAATCTTAAACCGAGAGAGACTGAAACCATTCCCATTGAGAACAGGAACCAGACAAGGATGCCCTTTATCACCACTCTTATTCAACATTGTGCTGGAGGTCCTCCTACTTAGAGCTAGGCTAGATAAAGAAATAAGGGCATCCAAATCGGCAAAGAAGCAGTAGAAGTATCTTCATTTGCAGATGGCATGATCTTATACACAGAAAAACCTAAAGAATCCCCCCCCAAAAAAACTACTGAAACTAATAGAAGGGTTTCAGGATACAAGATGTTGCTGTTGTTAGGTGCCCTCAGTTAGTTCCGACTCATAGCAAGTCTATGCACAACAGAAGGAAACACTGCCTGGTCCTAAGCCATCGTTACAATCATTATTATGCTTGAATTCATTGTTGCAGCTACTGTGTCAATCCACCTCGTTGAGGGTCTTCCTCTTTTCCTCTGACCCTGTACTCTGCCAAGCATGATGTCCTTCTCCAGGGACTCATCCCGCCTGAAAACATGTCCAAAGTATGTAAGACGCAGTCTCACCATCCTTGCTTCTAAGGAGCATTCTGGTTGTACTTATCCTAAGACAGATATGTTCATTCTTTTGGCAGTCCAAGGTATATTCAATATTTGTCGCCAAAACCTCAATCCAAAGGCGTCAATTCCTCTTCGGTCTTCCTTATTCATTGTCCAGCTTTCACATGCATATGATGTGATTGAAAATACAGGCGCACCTTAGTCTTCAAGGTGACATCTTTCCTCTTCAACACTGTAAAGAGGTGTTTTGCAGCAGATTTACCCAAGGTAATGCGTCTTTTGATTTCTTGACTGCTGTTTCCACGGCTGTTGATTGTGGATCCAAGTAAAATGAAATCCTTGGCAACTTCAAACTTTTCTCCATTTATCATGATGTTGCTCATTGGTCCAGAGGTGAGGGTTTTTTATTTCTTTATGTTGAGGTGCAATCCATACTGAAGGCTGTGATCTTTGATCTTCATTAGTAAGTGCTTCAAGTCCTCTTCACTTTCAGCAAGCAAGGTTGTGTCATCTGCATAATGCAGGTTGTTAATGAGTCTTCCACCAATCCTGATGCCCCATTGTTCATATAGTCAAGCTTCTCAGATTATCTGCTCAGCATACAGATTGAATAGGTATGGTGAAAGAATACAAACCTGACACACACCTTTCCTGACATTAAACCAATCAGTATCCCCTTGTTCAGTCCGAACAACTGCCTCTTGATCTATGTAAAGGCTCCTCATGAGTATGATTAAATGTTCTGGAATTCCCATTCTTTGCAGTGTTATCCATAATTTGTTATGATCCACACAGTCGAATGCCTTTGCATAGCCAATAAAACACAGGTAAACATCCTTCTGGTATTCTCTGCTTTCAGCCAGGATCCATCTGATATCAACCCTGGTTCCACATCCTCTTCTGAAAACGGCCTGAATTTCTGGCAGTTCCCTGTCGATACACTGCTGCAGCCGTTTTTGAATGATCTTCAGCAAAATTTTGCTTGCGAATGATATTAATAATATGGTTCTATAATTTCCATATTCGGTTGGATCACCTTTCTTGGAAATAGGCATAAATATGAATCTCTTCCAGTCAGTTGGCCAGGAAGTTTTCTTCCATATTTCTTGGCATAGACGAGTGAGCACCTCCAGCGCTGCATCTGTTTGTTGAAACATCTCAATGGATATTCAATCAATTCCTGGAGCCCTGTTTTTCGACAATACCTTCAGAGCAGCTTGGACTTCTTCCTTCAACACCATCGCTTCCTGATCATATGCTACCTCTTGAAATGGTTGAACATAGAAAAATTCTTTTTGGTGTAATGACTCTGTGTATTCCTTCCATCTTCTTTTGATGCTTCCTGTATTGTTTAATATTTTCCCCGTGGAATCCTTCACTATTGCAATTCGAGGCTTGAATTTTTTCTTCAATTCTTTCAGCTTGAGAAATGCCGAGCATGTTCTTCCCTTTTTGTTTTCCATTTCCAGCTCTTTGCACGTGTCATTATAATGCCTTACTGTGTCTTCTCAAGACGCCCTTTGAAATCTTCTGTTCAGTTCTTTTACTTCATCAATTCTTCCTTTTGCTTTAGCTGCTCGATGTTCGAGAGCAAGTTTCAGAGTCTCCTCTGACACCCATCTTGGTCTTTTCCACATGTCTGTCAGTTTGTCGTACCGTGGGAGCTTGCGTGTTGCTGTGGTGCTGGAAGCTATGCCATTGGTATTCAGATACCAGCAGGGTCACCCATGGAGAAGGGGTTTCAGCTGAGCTTCCAGACTAACACGGACTGGGAAGAAGAACCCAGCAGTCTACTTCTGAAAAGCATTAGCCAGTGAAAACCTTATGAATAGCAGCAGAACATTGTCTGATATAGTGCTGGAAGATGAGCCCCACAGGTTGGAAGGAACTCAAAAGATGACTGGGGAAGAGCTGTGTCCTCAAAGTGGAGCCGACCTCAATGACGTGGATGGAGTAAAGCTTTCGGGACCTTCATTTGCTGATGTGGCACCACTCAAAATGAGAAGAAACAGCTGCAAACAGCCATTAATAATCAGAACCTGGAATGTATGAAGTATGAATCTTAGAAAACTGGAAATGGTCAAAAATGAAATGGAACACATAAACATCAACATCCTAGGCATTAGTGAGCTGAAAAGGACTGGTATTGGCCATTTTGAATCGGACAATCATATAGTCTACTATGCTGGGAATGACAACTTGAAGAGGAATGGTGTTACATTCATTGTCAAAAAGAACATTTCAAGATCTATCCTGAAGTACAACTCTGTCAGTGATAGGATAATATCCATACACCTACAAGAGAGACCAGTTAATACGACTATTATTCAAATTTGTGCACCAACAACTAGGGCCAAAGATGAAGAAATTGAAGATTTTTATCAGCTGCTGAAGTATGAAATTGATCAAATATGCAATCAAGATGCATTGATAATTACTGGCGATTGGAATGCAAAAGTTGGAAACAAAGAAGAAGGATCAGTAGTTGGAAAATATGGCCTTGGTGATAGAAACAATGCTGGAGATCGAATGATAGAATTTTGCTAGACCAATGACTTTTTCATTGCAAATACCTTCTTTCACCAACATAAACGGTGACTATACACATGGACCTCGCCAGATGGAACACACAGAAATCGAATCGACTACATCTGTGGAAAGAGACGATGGAAAACCTCAATATCATCAGTGAGAACAAGGCCAGGGGTCAACTGTGGAACAGACCATCAATTGCTCATATGCAAGTTCAGGCTGAAACTGAAGAAAATCAGAGCAAGTCCACGATAGCCAAAATATGACCTTGAGTATATCCCACCTGAATTTAGAGACCATCTGAAGAATAGACTTAATGCATTGAACAGTAGTGACCAAAGACCAGAGGAGTTGTGGAATGACATCAAGGACATCAACCATGAAGAAAGGAAGAGGTCATTGAAAAGACAGGAAAGAAAGAAAAGGATACAAGATAAACATACATAAATCAGTTGGATTCCTCTGCCTCGACAAAAGAGCAATGAAGAGGAAATCACCAAATCAATACCATTTACAATAGCCCCTAAGAAGATAAAGTACCTCAGGAATAAATCTAACCAGAAACATAAAAGACCTATACAAAGAAAACTACAAGACACTACTGCAAGAAACCAAGAGACATACATAAGGGGAAAAGCATACCTTGCTCATGGATAGGAGGATTCAACATTGTAAAAATGTCTATTCTACCCAAGGTGAGCTATAGATACAATGCAATCCCAATCCAAATACCAGTGACATTTTTTAATGAGATGGAGACACAAATCACCAACTTCATATGGAAGGGACAGAAGGCCCAGATAAGTGAAGCACTACTGAAAAGGAAGAGCAAAGTGGGAGGCCTCATACTACCTGATTTTAGAACCTATGATACTGCCACAGTAGTCAAAACAGCCTGGTACTGGTACAACAACAGATACATAGACCAATGGAACAGAACTGAGATTCGAAACATAAACCCATCCACTGATGAGCAACTGATATTTGACAAAGGCCCAAAGTCTGTTAAATGGGGAAAAGACAGTCTCTTTAACAAATGGTGCTGGCATTTTGCAAAAAGAAAAGAAACAAGACCCATACCTCACACCATGCACAAAAATTAACTCAAGATGTATCAAAGACCTAAATATAAAATTTGAAGCAATAAAGGTTATGGAAGAAAAAATGTGGACAACGTTAGGAGCCCTAATACATGGCATAAACAGTATACAGGGAAGTACTAATAATGCAGAAGAGAAACTAGATAACTGGGAGCTCCTAAACACCTATATTCATCCAAAGACTTCATCAAAAGAGTACAAAGACTGCCTACAGACTGGGGAAAAGTTTTTAGCTATGACATTTCTGATCAGCATCTGATCTCTAAAATCTACATGATACTGCAAAAACTCAACTGCAAAAAGACAAAATAACCCAATAAAAAATGGGCAAAAGGTATGAACAGACACTTCACTAAAGAAGACATTCAGGTAGCTAACAGGTACATGGCAAAATGCTCACAATCATTAGCCATTAGAGAAATGCAAATCAAAACTACAATGAGAGTCCATCTCATGCCAACAAGGCTGGCATTAATCCAAAAAACACAGAATAAATGTTGGAGAGATTGTGGAGAGACTAGAACACTTATACAGTGCCGGTGGGAATGTAAAATGGTACAACCACTTTGGAAATCGATTTGGCACTTCCTTAAAAAGCTAGAAATAGAACTACCATACGATCCAGCAATCCCACTCCTTGGAATATATCCTAGAGAAATAAGAGCCTTTACACAAACAGATATATGCACATCCATGTTCACTGCAGCACTGTTTACAATAGCAAAAAATGGAAGCAACCAAGATGCCCATTGACAGATGAATGGTTAAATAAATTTTGGTATATTCACACAATGGAATACTATGCATTGATAAAGAACAACAAAGAATCTGTGAAACATTTCGTAACATGGAGGAATCCAGAAGGCATTATGCTGAGTGAAATTAGTCAGTTGCAAAAGGACAAATATTGTATGAGACCACTATTAAAAGAACTGAAGAAATAGTTTAAACAGAGAAGAGAACATTCTTTGAGGGTTACGAGAGGGGAGAGGGAGAAAGGGAAAGAGGTATTCACTAATTAGATAGTAGACAAGAACTGATTTAGGTGAAGGGAAGGACCGCACACAATAGAGCAGAGGTCAGCACAACGGGACTATAGCAAAAGCAAAGATGTTTCCTGAATAAACCAAATGCTTCGAAGGCCAGTGTAGCAGGGGCAGGGGTTTAGGGACCATGGTTTCAGAAGACATCTAGGTCAACTGGCATAATAAAAACTATTAAGAAAACATTCTGCATCCCGTTTTGGAGAATGGCGTCTGGAGTCTTAAACACTAGCAAGCAGCCATCTAGGATGCAACAATTGGTCTCAACCCACATGAAGCAAAGGAGAATGAAGAACACCAAAGACACAAGGTAAGTATGAGCCCAAGAGTCAGAATGGGCCACACAAATCAAAGACTACAATCCGCCTGAGACCAGAAGAGCTAGATGGTGCCCAGCTACAACCAATGACTGCCATGACAGGGAGCACAACAGAGAATCCCTGAAGGAACAGGGGAGCAGTGGGATACAGACCCCTAATTCTGGTAAAAAGACCACACTTAAAGGTCTGATTGAGACTAGAAGGACCCTGGAGGTCATGGTCTCCAGACCTTCCGTTAGCCCAAGACAGAAACCATTCCTGAAGCCAACTCTTCAGACAGTGAGTGGACTGGACTATAATACAGAAAATGATACTGGTGAGGAGTGGGCTTCTTGGATCAAGTAGACACATGAGACTATGTGGGCAGCTCTTGTCTGGAGGGGAGATGTGAAGGCCAAAGGGGACAGGAGCTGGCTGAATGGACACAGAAACACAGGGTGGAGAGAAAGAATGTGCTGTCTCATTAAAGGGAGAGCAACTAGGAGTATATAAAACCAAAACCAAACCCACTGCCACTGAGTCGATTCCAACTCATAGCGATCCTATAGAACAGAGTAGAACTGCCCCATAGAGTTGCCAAGGAGCACCTGGTGGATTCAAACTGCTGACCTCTTGGTTAGCAGCCATAGCACTTAACCACTACGCTCCAGGAGTATATAGCAAGGTGTATATAAGGTTTTGTATGAGAGACTGACTTGATTTGTAAACTTTCACTTAAAGCGCAATAAAAATATTTTAAAAAAGAAAAGGGTGAGAATGGTTGCACAACTCAAAAGAATGTAATCACTGCCACTGAATTGTACATGTAGAAGTTGTTGAACTGGTGTATGTTCTGCTGTGTATATTCTCAACAAAAACAAAAAAATAAAATAAATTGTAAAAAAATTTATTTAGAAGGAATGCAGTATTCATGGGTGATATTGTTTATTTTATGAGCCAATCTATTATTTGACTGAAAGATGACTGCCAGGAGTGGGCTCAGTTCCAAATTTAAAGGGTATCTCAGGGCGATAATCTTGGTGGATTCCCTAGTCTCTACCAATGTAGTAAGTCTCGTCTTTCTTAGGATTTTAAGGTTTTTTTCTACATTTTTCTCCCATTATACCCGGTACCATCACCCATGAGTACCCTGCTTCTTTTAAATAACCATCTACATGATGCCAAACTGTCAATATTTACCCTAAAGCAAAGATGAGAAGTTAAGGAGGGTCAGGGAAGCTAGATTAATGGAAACAGAACAACAAGGATGGAAATAATGAGAATGCTGACACATTGTGAAAAATGTAACCAATGACAGTGAGCAATATGTATAAAAACAGCCATTCTCCCAGCCCTGGAGAAGAAACAAATTAACAAACAGGGAAAAAATAATCTGCCAGCTCCCCAAAGATGAGAACTCAAAGCACAAGCGGCTCCTATCTAAGCACAAGCAGTCCACAGAATTTGAATGCCTTTCACCCCTGCACAGACATGTGGGGGCCAATTTCAGCAGCTACGACCTTGTTGGCATGGTGCAAGGGTGTATGTGCTCGAGGTCTGATTTTAACTGTTTCAGCTGTGCAGTGGAGAGGCAGGCTTTTGATGTATGATACCACTCTGCCTATTAAGCAGGGTCTTCGCCTACCCACATGAGGGTCCTGAGGACTGTGGGCTCCACCCATGCCACATAGCCACCCACGAGGGGGGTCAAAGGATAAGTGGTGCTTCCCAGTCCTTACAGCTAAAACCATTGGGTGTCCGTGATATGGTGGCAGAGCCCATCCACCTGTGCACTCTAAGGAACAGGGACGTGTATTCCTCACAGACACTCGGGGGATGGTTGTCAACCCCCTGCTTGCTCAGAGTGTGACCTACTGCTGCAACCAGATACCTGTGCATACACCAATCATTACTGCTCCTTTAAGACTGTAGGTGAGAGCCTGTACCACACACTTGGTGACCGATTACCTGGACACCTGAACTGAATCCACACAAGAAAAGTGAATAGACTCCCAGGCATATACCTGGTAACAGGTCTAGCCACCTGGTGACAGGACATCAGAGCTTCAAAGGCTCCAGTAATCAGGCTAGCTTACTCGAGCAACCTATATGGGTATACCAAAACAAAACAAAGCAAGAAGCTAGGACACAATAAGCAAACATAAAATAAATGAATGTAATAACACACAGATGGCTCAGAGACAACAGTCAATATCAAATCTCATAAAGAAGCAGACCATGATCACTTCGACAAGCTCCCAAAGCAAATAATCAAGGAATTTTTCCAGAGGAAGAGATATACCTGGGAATACCAGAGGTTGAATCCAAAAGATTAATATACAGAACTCTTCAAGACATCAGGAATGAGATCAGGCAAAACACACAAGCCAAGGAACACACAGATAAAGCAGTCAAGGAAATTAAGAAGGTTATTCAAGAACATAATGAAAAATTTAATAGGCTGAAAGAATCCACAGAGAGACAACAATCAGAAATTCAGAAGATTAACAATAAAATTACAGAATTAGACAACTCAATAGAAAGTCAGAGGAGCAGAATTGAGGAAATGGAAGTAAGAATGAGTGACATAAAAGATAAAACACATGGCATCAATATATTCGAGAACAATCAGATAAATTTTTTAAAAAATGAAGAAACCCTAAGAATCATGTGGCACTCTATCCAGAGAAATAACCTACAAGTGATTGGAGTACCAGAACAGGGAGAGAAAACAGAAAATACAAAGAGAATTGTTGAAGATTTGTTGGCAGAAAACTTCCCTGATATCATGAAAGATGAGAAGATATCTATCCAAGATGCTCATCAAACCCTACACAAGGTAGATCCCAAAAGAAAGTCACCAAGACATATTATCATCAAACTTGCCAAAATCAAAGATAAAAAGAGAATTATAAGAGTGGCTAGGGATAAACGAAAAGTCACCTACCAAGGAGAGTCAATAAGAATAAGCTTGGACTACCCAGCAGAAACCATGCAAGCAAAAAAGCAATGGGATGATGTGTATAAAGCCTTGAAGGAAAAAAAATTGCCAACCAAGAATCATATATCCAGGAAAACTTTTTCTCAAATATGAAGGCAAAATTAGGACATTTCCAGATAAACAGAAGTTGAGGGAATTCGTAAAAAATAAACCAAAAGTACAAGAAATACTGAAGGGAGTCTTCCAGTTAGAAAATCAATAACATCAGATAATAGCCCAAGACTAGAACACAGGACGGAACAACCAGATATCAAACCAGTTAGGGAAATCACAAAAGTAAATCAAGATAAAAAACAAAAATGCTCAAAACAGGGAAACGGTGATATCATTACATGAAAGAAAACATTAAATCAATAAAGAGAGACTAAAAAATGTAGTCATAGATCCTTCATATGGAGAGGAAGTCAAGGCAATATAAAGAAATAAAAGTTAAGCTTAAACTTAGAAAAATAAGGGTAAATAATAAGAAAACCACAAAGGACACTAACAATCCTACACATCAAAATAAAATACGAGAAAAACATAAAGACTCAGCAAAAACAAAATCAACTACAATGAAAAAGAGGAAAATACAAGATATAAAGAAAAGCTACTCAGCACAAAAATTAAATTGAAAAAAGAAAGTATCAATAACACACAAAGAAAGACATCAAAATGACAGCAATAAACTCATTCCTACCCATAATTACGCTGAACTTAAATTGACTAAGTGCACCAATAAAGAGACAGAGAGTGGAAGAATATATTAAAAAAAAAAAAAAAAAACGATCTGTCTACATGCTGCCTACAAAAGACACACCTTAGACTTAAAGACACAAACAAACTAAAACTCAAAGGATGGAAAAAATATATTAAGCAAACAACAATCAAAAAAGAGCTGGAGTGGCAATATTAATTATGACAAAATAGACTTTAAAGTTAAATCCACCAAAAAGGATAAGGAAGGACACTATGTAATGATTAAAGGGACAATAAACCAGGAGGATATAACCATATTAAATATTTATGCACCCAATGACAGGGCTGCAAGATACATAAAACAAGTTCTAACAGCATTGAAAATGAAATAGACATCTCCACAACGATAGTAGGAAACTTCAACACACCACTTTCGGTGAAGGAGAGAACATCCAGAAAGAAGCTCAATAAAGCCATGAAAGAGCTAAATGCCATGATCACCGAACTTGACCTCATAGACATATACAGAACACTCCAGCCAACAGCAACCAAGTATACTTTCTTTTCTGACACACACGGAACATTCTCTAGAATAGACCACATATTAGGTTATAAAGCAAGCCTTAACAGAATCCAAAACATTGAAATATTACAAAGCATTTTCTCTGAGCATAAAGACATAGAAGTAGAAATCCATAACAGGAAAAGCAGGGAAAAGAAACCAAACATATGGAAACTGAACAACACCTTGCTCAAAAACAACTGAGTTAAGGAGAAATTAAGGATGGAATAAACCAGTTCATAGAATCGAATGAGAACAAAAATGCTTCCTATCAGAACCTTTGGAACCCAGCGAAAGCAGTGCTCAGAGGTCAGCTTATATCAATAAAGGCACACATCCAAAAAGAAGAAAGAGCCAAAATCAAAGAATTATCCCTACAGCTTGAACAAATAGAAAGAGAGCAACAAAAGAAACCCTCAGGCATCAGAAGAAAGAAAATAATAAAAATTAGAGCAGAATTAAAAGAAATAGAGAACAGAAAAACAATTGAAAGAGGTAACAAGACCAAAACCTGGTTCTTTGAAAAGATTAACATAATCGATAAACCATTGCCTAAACTGACAAAAGAAAAACAGGAGATAAAGCAAATAATTGGAGTAAGAAATGAGATGGGCGATATCACAACAGAACCAACTGAAATTAGAAGAATCATATCAGAATGCTATGAAAAATTGTACTCTAACAAATCTGAAAACCTAGAAGAAATGGACGAATTTCTAGAAACACACTACCCACCTAAACTAACACATACAGAGGTAGAACAACTAAATAAATCCATAACAAAAGAAGAGATTGAAAAGGTAATCAACCCCCCCCCCCAAAAAAAAGCCCTGGACCTGATGGCTTCACTGGAGAGTTCTACCAAACTTTCAGAGAAGACTTAACACCACTACTACTAAAAAAGTATTTCAGAGCATAGGAAAGGATGGAATACTCCCAAATTCATTCTATGAAGCCAGCATAACCCTGGAACCAAAACCAGGTAAAGACACTACAAAAAAAGAAAATTACAGACGTATATCCCTCGTGAACTTAGACGCAAAAATCTTCAACAAAATTCTAGCCAAGAGGATTCAACAATATATCAAAAAATAATTCACCATGACCAAGTGGGATTCATACCAGGTGATGGTACAACATTAGAAAAACAATCAAGGTAATTCATCATATTAATAAAACAAAAGACAAGAACTACACGATCTTCACAATTGATGCAGAAAAGGCATTTGACAAAGTCCAAAACCCATTCATGACAAAAACTCTCAGCAAAATAGGAATAGAAGGGAACTTTCTTAACATCATAAAAGGCATTTATACAAAGCCAACAGCCAACATCACCCTAAATGGAGAGAGTCTGAAAGCATTCCCCTCGAGAACAGGCTGCCCTTTATAGCCACTCTTATTCAACATCGTGCTGGAGTTCCTACCCACAGCAATTAGCCTAGCTAAAGAAATAAAGGGCATCCAGATTGGTAAGGAGGAAGTAAAAGTATCTCCATTTGCAGATGACACGATCTTATACACAGAATACCCTGCAGAATACTCAAGAAAACTACTGAAACTAATAGAAGAGTTCAGCAGAGTATCAGAATACAACATAAACATATAAAAATCATTTGAATTCCTCTACACCAACAAAGAGAATGTCGACGAGGAAGTCACCAAATCAATACCATTTACAATAGCCTGCAAGAAGATAAAATACTTAGGAATAAGTCTAACCAGAGACGTAAAAGACCTATGTAAAGAAAACTACAAAACACTACTGCAAGAAACCAAAAGAGACCTACATAAGTGAAAAACATACCTTGCTCATGGATAGGAATATTCAACATTGTAAAAATGTCTATTCTACCCAAGGTGAGCAATAGATACAATGCAATCCCAATCCAAATACCAGTGACATTTTTTAATGAGATGGAGAAACAAATCACCAAATTAATATGGAAGGGACAGAGGCTCTGGATAAGTAAAGCATTACTGAAAAAGCACAAAGTGGGAGGCCTCATACTACCTGATCGTAGAACATTTTATGCCACCATAGTAGATGACTGGGAGCTCCTAAAAATCAAACACTTACGCTCATCCAAAGACTTCATCAAAAGAGTAAAAAGATTACCAACAGACTGGGAAAAGTTTTTGGCTATGACAACTCCAATCAGTGTCTGATCTCTAAAATCCACATGATACTGCAAAAACTCAACGACAAAAAGACAAATAACAGAATTAAAAAATGAGCAAAGGACATGAACAGACCACTTCACCAAAGAAGACATTCAGGCAGCTAATAGATATTTGAGGAAATGCTCACAATTATTTGCCATTATAGAAATGCAAATCAAAACTACAATGAGATACCATCTCACCCCAAGGAAAAAAAAAAAGGCTGGCATTAATACAAAAAAACACGATATAATAAATGTTGGAGAGATTGTGGAGAGACTGGAACAATTATACACTGCTGATGGGAATGTAAAATGGTACAGCCACTTTGGAAATCGATTTGGCTTCCTTAAAAAGCTAGAAATAGAACTACCATAAAAAACAACCATAGGATCCAGTAATCCCACTCCTTGGAATATATCCTAGAGAAATAAGAGCCTTCACAAGAACAGATATATGCACACCCATGTTCTTTGCTGCACTTGTTTACAATAGCAAAAAGATGGAAGAAACCAAGGTGCCCATTAATGGGTAAATGGATAAATAAATTCTGATATATTCACACAATGGAATGCTACCCATCAATAAAGAACAATGATGAATTTGTGAAACATCTCATAACATGGAGGAATCTGGAAGGTATTATGCTGTGTGAAATTATTAGTCAGTTGAAGAAGGACAAATATTGTATGAGACCACTATTATCAGAACTCAAGAAAAGTTTAAACACAGAAGAAAATATTCTTTGATGGTTATGAGGGTGGGGAGGGAGGGAGAGGTTATTCACTAATTACATTATAGACAAGAACTATTTTAGATGAAGGGATAGACAACAGACGATACAGGAGAGGTCAGCACAACTAGGCTAAACCAAAAGCAAAGAAGTTTCCTGAATACAACCGAATGCTTCGAAGGCCAGAGTAGCAGAGACAGGGATCTGGGGACCATGGTTTCAGGGGACATCTAGGTCAATTGGCATAAGAAATGTATTAAGAAAACATTCTGCATCCCGCTTTGGTGAGTGGCGTCTCAGGTCTTCAACGCTAGCAAGCAGCCATCTAAGATGCATCAATTGGTCTCAACTCACCTGGAGCAAAGGAAAATGAAGAGCACCAAAGACATAAGGTAAAGATGACCTCAAGAGACAGAAAGGGTCACATAAACCAGACTGCATCAGACTGAGACCAGAAGGACAAAATGGCGCCTGGCTACCACCGAAGACTGCCTTGATAGGGAACACAACAGAGAATACCTGATGGAGCAGAAGAGCAGTGGGATGCAGACTTCAAATTCTCATAAAAAGACCAGACTTAATGGCCTGACTGAGACTGGAGGGACCCCAGAGGCCACGGCCCCTGGACCCTCTGTTAGCCCAAAACTGGAACCATTCCTGAAGCCAACTCTTCAGACAGGGATTAGACTGGGCTATAAGACAGAAAGTGATACTTGTGAGGTGTGAGCTTCTTGGCTCAAGTAGACACATGAACCTATGTGGGCAGCTCCTTTCTGGAGGTGATATGAGAAGCCAGAGAGGGACAAGAGCTGGTTGAATGGACATGTGGAATACACGGAGGAGCGGAGGAGTGTGCTGTCTTATTAGGAGGAGAGCAGCTAGGAGAACATAGCAAGATGTGTATAAGTTTTTGTATGAGAGACCGACTTGACTGTAAACTTTCACTTAAAGCACAATAAATTTAAAGAAAACAATGAAACAGTGATAAGATACTTGGAGGTAATGGGAAGTTTTTTAGACTAATTAAAGGCTATTTTGATATATTAACAGCCCCTAATGAAAGAAATAATTTCCTGGCTTAGGAAGAGAGTAGTCCATAAAATAAACCAAACCCATTGCTGTGGAGTCGATTCCAACTCACAGTTACCCTATAGGACAGAGTGGAACTGCTCCATAGGATTTCCAAGGAGTGGCTGGTGAATTTGAACTGCCAACCTCCTTTAACAGCCAAGCTCTTAACCACCGTGCCACCAGGGTGCCAGTCAATACAACACAACTCTCTAAATTGCAAATCATGACTAGGCAGTAAAAAAAAAAAAAAGTAGCTGGTTAAAATAAAATATAATGCTGTTTTAGTATTTAGAAGAGTCCCTGGGTGGTACAGACGGTTAGTGTGCTCAGGAAAGGTTGGAAGTCTGAGTCCACTCCAAGGCACCTCAAATGTAAGGACTGGTGATCTACTTCAGAGAAATCAGGCATTGAAAACCCTATGGAGCACACTTGTACTCTGACACAAAAATTATTTTAAAAAGTTGATTGCGAGCAGACTGGAAAAGTGACACATGCAGAGTGAGAGAGATGGAGCAGGACAGGGACACAGAGGCGTAGATAGATGCAAAAGCAGATAGACAGGGACAGCAGGGAGTGGCCCGCCCCGAGAGATGCCTCCTGTTGCCAGAATTTTCATCCTCCCAATGCATTACAGGTGTACACACTCCCAACACCTCTCCCTTCTTCCTGAGTTCACTGGGGCTTTGTTGCTTGCAATCAGAAGAGCCTACACAGTGGCTAGAATGTCACAGGGCCCCCAGGATACAAAGGAACGAATGAATTCTTTCTAGAACACAGGAAGAGACTTCCCAGAAAACTGGACATTTGAGTGTACTCTTGAAGAATAAGTAGCTCAGAGACATAAGGGTTGGAAGGACGTTCCGGGAAGAGGAACAGCTTGAGGAAGCAGGAGTGTGCTCAGAGAAATGTAGGGCTCCACCTGGAGGCTTCTAAGTGCAGACATGCACTTTGGAGCAACAGGTGGCTCTTGCACATACTATCTGCTGCCCCTCAAGTCCAGCACTGGGTAATCAGGGCCAGGGGTTATGTCATCGTACATGTCACTGCTCCAGCAAACTTGGGAGAGGACCCAGAATGTGGCCTCTAGCACACAAAGTAGTTCCTGACATGAATCCCCTTGGCCCAGTGGCTTTTCCTATCTGGTCCTTCTATGAGTGCTCAGGGGGCTGTTTCTGGTTCAGATACTCCTTCTGGGGTTACCAAGAATAGCATTATTCAAGAATCAATGACAGATGCCATCAAGAAAGTGAAAAGACAGCATGCAGAATGGGAGAAAACGTTTGCAAATCATGTATCAGATAAAGGTCTAGTGTTCAGCATATATAATGAACTCTTACAACTCAACAATAAAAAGACAAATAACCCAATTTAAAAATGAGCAAAGGATTTGAGTAGGCATTTCTCCAGAAATGGCCAGGAATCAAATCCAGGTCTCCCACATAGAAGGCAAGAATTCTACCACTGAACCACCAATGCCTCATTCCTGTTGCCCCATTGCTGTCAAGCTGATTTCGACTAATAGTTACCCTATAGGACAGAGTAGAACTGCTCCATAGGGTTTCCAAGGAGTGGCTGGTGGATTCGAACTGCCAACCTTTTGGTTAGCAGTTGTCATGGATTAAATTGTGTCCCCCCAAAATATCTGTCAACTTGGCTAGGCCATGATCTCCAGTATTGTGTGATTACCCACCATTTTGTCACCTGATGTGATTTTCCTGTGTGTTGTAAATCCTACTTCTATAATGTTAATGAGGCAGGATTAGAGTCAGTTATGTTGATGAGTCAGGACTCAATCTATAAGATTAGATTGTGTTTTAAGTCAATCTCTTTTGATATATAAAAGGGAGAAGCAAACAGGGAAACAAGGGGCCCTCACACCACCAAGAATCAAGAACTAGGAGAATTGTGCATCCTTTGGACCCAGGGTCCCTGCGCTGAGAAGCCCCTTGACCGGGAAGATTGATGGATGACAAAGCCCTTTCTCCACAGCTGACAGAGAGAGAAAGCCTTCTCCTGGAGCTGATGCCCTGAATTTGGACTTCTAGCCTCCTGGACAGTGAGAGAATATACGTTTGTTTGTCAAAGCCAAAAAAAATTAAACACAGACTTACCATATGATCCCTCAATTCCACTCCTAGGTATATACCCAAAACACTTGAAAGCAGGAATGCAAACAGATGCTTGTACACAGATGTTTATTGCAGCATTATTCACAAGTCAAAAAGTGGAAACAGCCTAAATGTCCATTAACAGATGAATGGATAAACAAAATGTAGTATGTACATACAATGGAATATTTCTCAGCCATAAAGAGACATGAAGTCCTGATCCACACTATAAAATGGATGAACTTTGAAAACATTATACTTAGTAAAATAAGTCAGTCACAAAAGAACAAATATCGTAGGATCCCACTTATATGAAATTATTTAGAACAGGCAATTGTACAGAGACCGAAGTGGCTACCAGGGGAAGGTGGGAGAGAGGTGGAAAGGACTCAGTGCTTATAGAACACTGAGCTTCTGTTAAGGGCGATGCTATAATCCGGGAATGGATAAAGGTGATAGTTGAATAACATGATGAACATAGTTATAGTCACTGAACTATACATATGAATATTTTTGTCAAAAGTTTTGTTACATTATGTTTACCACAATAAAAAATAACATAATTTGTGGCACAGAGCCAGACAATTGGCATATCCTTTGAGTAGAATGGTGAAGACATATTATAAACACTGTTGGATGAAGGTGAATTGCCTCTGATGACCAGCTAGCTCAGAAGCAGAGGGGAAAAGGTATTATATGGATTAATAGCTGCGTATTAAATTCAGGAACCTATATTAATCTTATTCAGTAATGAAACCCTATCCAGAATAGAAAATTTAGTCAGAAACATCACTTGGTTAAGTTTTCAGTTGTCAATGATCCATCAGTGTTTCACAATGACCAAACTAGGAAAATGAATGGACGACATCACACAAATCTTTAACAGTGACTTTAATATGTAGGATTGCCCTAGGGAGGTGGTATTATTGCCTTTGATTTGTTTTTTTTTAATAGAAAAGTGATATGACAATAGTTTCCCCACCACTTGGGCCTTCCTATGATAACCCTTACTCCATCCATTAAGCAAATAAAATGGGGTTCCACCAGTTACCAAAGATGTTAATTAGCCTACCCTTTCAGAAACTGAGCTGATAAATTTGTGTTAAGTTTGATGACCTACTGAACCTCCCATGAGGTAAACACATCAAAAATCTATGACAGCCATGAAATGCACCACTAGGATCTCCCTTCTAGACATAACTTATTGTTCAGCTTCAAGAAGTTTAGTTAGCTGACAACCTCCAGCTGTTAACGCCTTTAATATCCACCTCAATTTTTTTTTACCTGAGCAGCCCTCAGATAGTGACTGAGCATGGCAGAGGTGCTAGGGCCTGGTGATTTCTGCCCAATGTGGAACTCTAATAAATGGGAAATATTTGCTATTGGATTCCCCATTTGGTTGGCTGAGGCTTTTTCACACCTGCAAAAGTCTGAGGCTCTCCCTGTCCAATCTCACTGAGCCACCAAAAAACTTCTTGCATTTTTAACACCATCGCAGCATCTGCTTCATGGAAGATACATTTGACACATCCTTATAATCTGCTATCCAAATTCAGACAACTCTGGCACTTGGAATCTTCAGGGATTGGTATTAGGTTGGGGCCATTGAAAATTTTGGTAATAGTGTTACCCCAGTGTTCGGCCACATGGATGGATATACTAGCATAAGTCCCTTTGTGACAGGATGGGGAGAAAGTCACAATCATATCTGAGGTATTATAGATGCCATCTTTAACATTTAACATCTCTTGGCCTCCCTTTCAACCAAAGGGTTCCAGTTTCTTAAATGAGCTTGGCCAGAGTATAATTCATGAACAAAGACTTCCTGTTTTGTATGTTTCTGTCAGGTCAGGCCTCTTTTGTTAGGCCTGAACTTTTCTGGTAAGTGCATAACCTTAGAGTCTTAATGGTTAAGTTAATAAAAAAAAATTTTTTTTTCTTAATACATAGTCCATATATTGCCACTCTCCATCTTAGGATTCTACTGTACCTGGTTGCACCTTAAATTTTTTACAATAGGCATATAGGACCACACATTTATGGTGGTTCTGCTTCTCTTTTTGTTACTGTACATTCCATATCACTCCTGGATAGCACAGCACAGACAGCGGTGACTTTTAACCTCAACAGGAGAGGGGCTATACAAGACAACCAGAAACACAAATAAGATACAATTTCTCCTTTAACTTTTGAATTCCTTCCTCCACATCATGCTACAGGCAGCCTCGTTTTTAGCTGTCAGCCAAAATGGATTATCACTGTGTCCATGTTTGTGTTAGCCAATCCATTTTTAAAGTATTTAAAGTTGCTTGCATTAGAATCCTAAATGTGATATCTCTATTCAAGTGCATTCAAATAAATCAACTCAATGTGATTTAATCAAACACTTTCTTCCCTTGGTCAAAATCAAATTATACATAGTTTTCCTATCCTCTGTGTGTTCCTCAGACAATCTCTGAGATTCATTCTAGGTATAAGTCCTACCTTCTCTGCTATGACTTTTCATAGCACCCCAGTTTAGTTTTGCCTTCAAAGTCTCTAATATTATCATCCTCATATTCGAACCAGAAGTGAGGGAGACAGTGAGAAGTACTTTGAAAAGGCCTCAGGTATACTCAAATGTTAACCAAGTTTTCCCAGATATCTCCACCTGGTCAGGATTCTAGCTTTTGCTAATGTAAGTCCTAGCTATGACCATGAAGATTGGATTGACTTAGAATTCAGCTTCTGCCAAAGCTATGCTTTACATGTGATTAGTCTCTTAACACAAACCTTACTTGCAAAATGAAGACAACTTGAAGCATTTGTTAATGAAGGTCAAAGATTACAATCTTCAGTATGGATTATACCTGGACGTGCAAAAAAGAAAATTCTAACAACTGAACTGATAAACTACATCATGACAAATGGAGACAAATTGAGGTCGCTAACAATTTCATTCTTCTTAGATCAACAATCAGTGCCCATGGAAACAGTAGTCAAGAAATCAAATGAGAGGGAGGTGGAGCCAACATGGCACTATGGAGAGAAACCCCATGCCATCCCTCTGCAGCAAAGGCCCCAAAAAGTAAGTAAAACAGATACAAATGTCAATCCTAGAACCCTAAGCATCAAACGAAGGGGTAAAAACTAGACCAAGCACCAAATGGAAGAAGAAACTGACAGAGAACAGAGAATGAGGAGAGCTAAAGCATGGAGGTCCCCTGCCAGCTAATATGGCATGGATTCACCATCTTGGACCACAGGTACGAAGGACTCTGGACAGGGAGTATGGAAAGGCAACTTCACCGAGCTCCCAGCAGGAGACAGAGCACTCACTCTTCATATCACATTCTCTCCCTTCCCTCCTGCCTATCTGCACTGAGTGATAAGCACTGCACCCCTGAACAGCTCCGGTGTGGATCACAAGACCCTGCCCCATGCGGGCCCCCAGCCTCACCTTGCCCTCCCTGGTTCATGCAGCAAATGATCCATCTCTGTTCCCCCCCCCCCCCGCTGGAACTACCCTGCTGCACCATATTTGAGAAGCTGGCCCTGCCCGCCTGGACAAAGTGGTGAGAAGTATCATACCCACAGACAAGCAAGCAACAAAATACACCCATCCTGCCCACCAAGACATAGCCAAATAAAAAAAAGAGGGTGAAACAAATCAACAATAAATAAATGAAAAAATAATAATTCCTGAATGTCCCAGAGACAGTAGAAAATATAAAAGCACATGGAAAAAAAAAAAAAAAAAACAGGACAGAGCAGCTCCAGTAAGTGACCAAAATAGAACACCAGATGAACTTCTGGTAGAAGAAATCCTGATAGGGAATTCAAAAGTCTAATATTCGGGCCTCTCAAAGAGATTAGGAAAGAGATGAAGGAAAACACAGACAGTACTAAGGAAAAAATTATCAAAATCATGGAAAATACAGACAAAATCAGGAAAAACACAGACAAAGCAATGAAAGAAATCAGGAAAATAATACAGGAACAAAATGTCAAAATAAATAAATAAATAAACAATTAGAAATTATCCAAAAACAGCCATTAGAAATCCAAAAGACAAACAGCAATATTTCAGAAAAGAACAATGCAATAGAAGGTTTTAGGAGAAAATTTGAAATGATGGAAGACAAAAACAGCAAAATTAAAGACAAATCCTTGGATACCATTTTGTTTGAGGAAAAATCCGAGAAAAGAGTGAAGAAAACCTGAGAACTATGCAGGATACAATCAAGAGCAAAAATTTGAATGAGATCAAAGTTCCAGATGTGGGAGAAAATGGAAAAAACAGAGAGGATCATTGAAGGTATGCTGAGAGAAAACTTCCCTAATATCATGAAAGATGATAAGCTGACCATTCAGGAAGCTCAATTAACTCTATTTAGGAAAGAGCCCAAAAGAAAGTCACCAAGATGTATAATAATAACATTCTCCAAAACCAAAGACAAAGAAAGAATCCTAAAAGCAGCTCATGAAAAATGAAAAGTCTTATACAAAGGGGAAACAATAAATCTAAACTCTGATTGCTCAGCAGAAACCATGCAGGCAAGAAGGCAATGGGGTGACATACATAAAACCTTGAAAGAAAAAAATTGCCAACCGAGAAAATATATCCTGCAAACCTTTGCTCAACAAGGGAGAATGGAAAAGACCAAAGACACAAGGGAAAGATTAGTCCAAAGGACTAAAGGACCGCAACTACCACAGCCTCCAACAGACTGACTCCAGCACAACTAGATGGTGCCCGGCTACCACCACCAACTGCTCTAACGAGGGTCACAATAGAGGGTCCTAAACAGAGCAGGGGAAAAATGTAGAACAAAAGTCAAACTCCAAAAAAAAGACCAGGCTTACTGGTCTGACAGAGACCGGAGAATCCTCAAGAGTATGACTACTGGACACCCTTTTAACTCAGTACTGAAGTCATTCTTCAGGCTCTCCCCTCAGTCAAAGATAAGACAGGCCCAGAAAACAAAACGAGACTAAATGGGACACCAGCTCAGGGGCAAGGACGAGAAGGCAGGAAGGGACAGGAAATCTGGCAAGTGTTGCCCAAGTTCAAGAAGGGGAGAGAGTTGACACTTTGCGGGGTTGGTAACCAATGTCACAAAACAATATGTGTATTAATTGTTTAATGAGAAAATAATTTGCTCTGTAAAACTTCATCTAAAGCACACACACACACAAAAACTCTCGCTCAAATATGATGGGAAAATTAGGAGATTTACAGACAAACAGAAATTAAGGGAATATGTAAAAACCAAACCAAACTTACAAGAATTATTAAAGGGAGTCCTTCAGTTAGAGAACAAACAACACTGGATAACAAGCTGAATCTAGGACACGGGACAACATCACCCAGATACCAGCCTAGGTAATGAACTCTCAAGGATAAAACGAAACTCAAAGATTCATAACAGGGAACCAGAGATGTCAATTTGTAAATGACAGCAATGTCAGAACAATAAAAGAGGGAATAAATGGTGTAGGTATAGAACTTTCAAAAGAAGAGGAAGTCCAGGTGATATCAAGTAATAAAAGACTGGTTTGAACTTAGAAAGATAGGGGTAAACTTCAAGGAAACCACAAAGAAAGTTAACAAACCTACTCATCAAAATAAGGAAGAAAAACATAAAGTCTCAGTAAACACAAAATCTACAAAAACAGAAGAAATGAAAAGAAAATCCACAAACAAAAGGAATTCAGCACAGGAGAGTAAGTGGAACAAAGAAAATGTCAGCACCACAAAAAAAAAAAAGCACTACAAAATGACAGCAATAAAATCACACCTATCAGTAATCACACTGAATGTAAATGGCTTAAATGCACCCATAAAGAAACAGAGAGTGACAGAATGGATAAATAAACAGGACCCATCAATATACTGTCCACAAGAGACACACCTTAGAAACAAAGACATAAATATTATGATGGTTAAGATTGAGTGTCAACTTGGCTGGGCCAAGATTCCCAAGGTTTTGGCAGTCATATAATGTGATTTGATACGTGATCACCCCCATGATGGGACCTGCTGTAAGTAGCCAATCAGTTGAAGGAGAGTTTCCTTGGGCATGTGGCCTGCATTGATTGTGGGCAGACGTTGAGACAGAGCTCGGGGGTTTTTGCTTGTTCTGGATGCTGCAGATGGCTTCTGTTTGTCTGGCCTCCAGTTCTTGGGACTTGAGCTAGCAGCTTACCTGCGGTCTTGCTGGTCAACCTGGATTTGTCAATTTTCACAGCCTGTGAGCAACAGCCCTGCTCTCTGGCCAGCCAATTTGGGTTCGCCAACCCCTGCAGCTTCATGAATCAGGAGAAGCCTCTATCCTGATTCATGGACTTAGGACATTATAGCCTCAACAACCGTGTGAGCCAATTCCTTTATCATCTCTCTCTCTCTCTCTCTCTCTCCTCTATCTCTCTCTACCTACCTCTCTATCTATCTATCTCTCTCTCTATCATCTATCTATCAGTCTATCCATAAACATTTTACTGGTTTGGCTTCTCTAGAGAATCCAGCTTAAGACAAATATATTAAAAATCAAAGAATGAGAAAGGATATGTCAAGCAAAGAGCAACCAAAGAAGAACAGGAGTGGTGATACTAACTGCAGATAAATTAGACTTTAAGACAAAATCCACCATAAAACACAAGGAAAGGTATTATATAATGATAAAGGGATGATCCATCATGAGGACACAACCATAATAAATATATATGCACCCCAATGACAGGGATCCAAAATTCATAAAACAAACTCTAACAGCACTGAAAAAAGAAAATGACAGTTCCACAATAATAATAGGAGACTTCAACACACCACTCTCGGTAAAGGACAGAACATCTAGAAAGAAACTCAGCGAAGATACAGAAGAGCTGAAGGACACAATCAGCCAACTTGACCTCATAGGCATGTATAGAACACTCCACCCAACAGCTGCAAAGTACACATTCTTCTCCAATGCACATGGGATATTCTCCAGAATAGACCACGTCTTAGGCCACAAAGCAACCCTCAGCAAAATCCGAAACACTGAGATAATAGAAACCATCTTCTCTGATCACAACACCATAAAAGTAGAAATTAATAACAAGAAGAGCAAGGAAAAAAATCAAATACATGAAAACTGAATAACATCTTTCTTAAAAACTACTGGGTAGTAGAACAAATCAAAGAGAGAGTAAAAAATTTCCTAGAATCAAACAAAAATGAAAACACTTTGTACCAAAACCTTTGGTACAGAGCAAAGGCAGTGCTCTAAGGTCAACTTATAGCAATAGATGCACACATCAAAAAAGAAGAAAGGGACGAAATAAAAATGTTAACTATACAACTTGAATATATAGAAAGAGAACAGCAAAAGAAGCCCACAGCCACCAGAAGAAAGGAAATAATAAAGATCAGAGCAGAAATAGAGAATAGAGAAACAATAAAAAGAATTAACAAAACCAAAAGTTGGTTCTTTAAAAGGATCAACAAAATTGACAAACCATTGGCCAAATAGACAAAAGAAAAACCAGAACGGATGTAAGTAACCCAAATAAGAAATGAAATGGGGGGCATTACAATATATCCAGCTGAAATTAAAAAAGGTCATAACAGAGAACTATGAAAAACTGTATGACAAAAAATTTGAAAACCTAGAGGAAATGGACAAATTTCTAGGAACACACTACCTACCTAAACTAACATAAACTGAGGTGAAAAATCTGAACAGAATGATTGTGAGAAAAAAGATTGACAAGGTAATAAAAAAAAAAAAACTCCCATCTAAAAAAGCCCTGGCCCAGATGGCTTCACTGGAGAATTCTACCAAACATTCAGAGTGGAGCCCACACCAGTACTACTCAAACTGTTTCAGAACATTAAAACGAAAGGGATAGTTCCACATTCATTCTATGAAGCCAGAATAACCCTGACACCAAAACCAGGGAAACACACCACAAAACAAAAAAATTGCGGACCAATATCTCTCATGAATTTAGATGCAAAAATCCTCAACAAAATTCTAGCCAATAGAATTCAGAATCATATAAAAAAATAATGCACCATGACCAAGTGGGATTCATACCAGGAAGGCAAGGATGGTTTAACATTAGAAAATCAATCAATGTAATCCATCCCATAAATAAAACAAAAGACAAGAATCACATGATCATCTCAATTGACGCGGAAAAGACAATTGAAAAAGTTCAACACCCCTTTCTGACAAAAACTCTCAATAAAATAGGAATAGAAGGGAAATTTCTCAACATAATAAAGGGCATCTATATAAAACCTATAGGGCCACTATGAGTCAGAAGGAACTCAATGGCAACAGGTTTTTATTTGTTTGCTTGTTTTTTTGGTTTTTATACAGAACTAACAGCCAACATCATTCTCAACAGAGAAAGGCTGAAAATATTCCACCTGAGAACAGGAATAAGACAAGGATGTCCTTTGTAACCACTAATATTTAACATTGTGCTGGAAGTCCTAGCTAGAGCAATAAGACAAGAAAAAATAAATAAAAAGCATTCAAACTGGTAAAGAAGAAGTAAAACTACCCCTATTTACGGATGATAAGATACTATACATAGAGAACCCAAAAGATTCCACGAGTAATCTGCTGGAACTAATAGATTCAGCTGGGTATCAGGATACAAGATACACATTAAAAAATCAGCTGTATTCCTATACACCAATAAAGAGAACTAAAAAAAGGAAATCAGGAAAGCAATACCATTTACAGTAGTCCCCCCCCCCCAAAATTAAGTACTTACGAATAAATCTAACCAGGGATGTAAAAGACCTATAAAAAGAAAACTATAAAACTCTACTGGAAGAAACCAAAAGAGATCTACATAAGTGAAAAAACATACCATTGTCATGGATAGGTAGACTCAACATTATGAAAGTGACAATTCTACCCAAAGCAATCTACAAATACAATGCAATCCCAATCCAAATGCCAACAGTATTCTTTTTCAAGATGGAAAAACTAATCATTAACTTTATATGGAAAAGAAGGAGGCGTCAGATTAGTGAAGCATTACTGAAGAAGAAAAATTAAGTAGGAAGTCTCACACTACCTGATCTCAGAACCTACTATACAGCTATGGTAGTCAAAACAACCTAGTACTGACACAATGACAGACACATTGACCGATGGGACAGAATCGAGAACCCAGATGTAAATCCATCCACCTGCAGTCACCTGATCTCTGTCAAAGTTCCAAAGTCCATTAAATGGGGAAAAGACAGTCTTTTTTTTAACAAATGGTGCTGGCAAAACTGGGTGTCCATCTGTAAAAAAATGAAACAGGACCCATACCTCACACCATACACAAAAACTAATTCAAAATGGATCAAAGACCTAAATATAAAATCTACAACTATAAAGATCATAGAAGAAAAAATAGGGTCAACACTATTTTTATAGTGTTTCATATAGTACAGTATATCATTTGAATAGTATAACTGTAAAACTAATGATAACTAGAAATACACAAACACAAGAAGATAAGCTAGATAACTGGGATCTTCTAAAAAATTAAACACTTATGGTCATCAAAAGACTTCACCAAAAGAGTAAAAAAGAACTTACAGACTTGGGGGAAAAAATTAGCCATGATACCAAAGCCAGACTAAGACACAAGAAAAGAAAACTACAGGCCAATATCCCTTATGAATACAGTTGCTAAAGTCCTCAACAAAATACTAACAAATTGAGTCTAACACCATATTTAAAGAATTATACTCCAGGATCAAATGGGATTTCTTCCAGGAAAATCAATCAATGTAATACGCCACATTAATACAACAGACGGAAAAAAATGATAATCTTGATTGACACAGTAAAGGCACTTGATAAAATCCAACACCCTTTTTTTTGATTAAAAAAAAAACTCAGAAAGGTACAAATACAAGGAAAAACCCTCAATATGATTGAGGTCATTTATAAAAAAAGTAACAGCCAACATTATATTCAAAAGAGGAAGACAGAACTTTTCCTTTAGATTGGAAACAAGACAAGGATGCTCTCTCTCACCAATGCTATTTAATATGCTACTCGAAGTCCTAGCCAGATCTATGAAACAAGAAAAAGAAAGAAAAGGCATTCGAATTGGGAAGGAAGGAGTAAAACTATCCCTATTCATAGATGGCTTGATTCTATACATAAAAAATCTCAAAGAACTCAAAAGATATTCTAGAGATAATAGAGGAATTAAGTGGCAGAGTAATAGGACAACACACAAAAATCAGTTGGGTTTCTATACGCCAGCAAGGAGCAATCTGAAAAGAAAATTAAGAAAACTATATCATTTATAATAGTATATAAAATAAAATAACAAAGAATAAATTTAGCCAGGGATGAAAAAAAAAAACTTATACAATGAAAATTATAAAATACTGCTGAAAGAGATTAAAGGAGAACCAAATAAATGAAAAGACATTCCGTGTTCATGGGTTAGAAGACTTAACATTGTTAAGATGTCAATACTACCCAAAGCAATCTTTATTTATATTCAAAAGGGAAATTTATATTTAATGCAATCTTCATCAAATTTCCAACAATCTTCTTTGCAGAAATGGAAATGGAAACACCAGTATCCAAATTTATATGGAATTCCAAGGGCTCCTGAATAGCCAAAGCAATCTTGAAAAAGAAGGACAAAGCAGAAGGACTCACACTTCCTCATTTCAAAAATACTATGAACTGAGGAGAGGCCATGATGGTAGCATAGTCAGATGCACCACAGCATCCCTCTACAGCAAAGTCTCATAGAAATAACCAAGAACAGTCATAAATGACATCCTCAGATCTCTGAACAACAGATGGAGGATGAAGAAACAAATTGAATATCAACTGGAAGGAGAGATAGAACAAGGACAGCGGGTAAATGTGGACTCACAGATCATCCACAGCCTACCTGCTACCATGAAGAAACATGGCCATCTTGGGGTAATTACATGCAGTATCCCTGAGTGAGGATCCCAGGAAATTATCATCAAGAAATACACAGCATGAGACAGAGACAGTGCATAAACAGCTTTGGAATGGAACAATGAGGTGGGCAAACAACACTCTGGGTTTGCGCATACTAGAGAAAGAGTGACACAGGGGAGCAGCATCACATTGAAACCAGGGAACCATAAGGAAGAGCTGTGGGACTAAAGGGATGTAGGTAGGATTATAGGAAATTCAGGCCAGGGGAAAGATCAACCAGGGAGTGCACATTCATAGAGGGGCAAAAGAAAGGTAAAGGAGGGAGAGGGTTAGCCGTGACGGCCAGATGATTGCGGAGAAGGAAGGGAGTTAGGCTGTCCACACACACTCACACGGATGAGGACTACCTCCCCCCTGCAAAAAAAAACTAGACTGCTAGAGAGGATACCCATGTATGCTCAGGTGGAGGGCTCCCTCCCCCCCACTGAGACCAGGAGGCCCCTCATTTCCCCGCCCCACCCCCTTCAGTCCCCTCACCTGAGTGGAGATCTCCCTTCCCCCATTGCAAACAGACCATTTGTGCATATACAGAGATACACACTACACTGTCCACCCTCCAGTACTGCCCCATCTACCTGAAAAGAACCTACATGAAATTCTCCCAGGTCATCTGCCGAAGAGCTGAAGCCCCACACAGCCTCCTCTCCACTCCCAGAAGTTCCTTTTCCCAGGGACTCCCCTGCCCTTCTGCATCTGCACGGCCACACTCCCAGCCACCTATTCCCTCTCTCCTCCCAGGGACTCCCCCACCCCTCTTTTTCTGTGTCTCCACCTTTTGGACCACCTGACTAAACTAGGCAGCTCTGCCCTACCTCCTCACCCCTTCCAGAGTATTCCGTCCACCACAAACTGACAGAAAACACCTGCCCTCCCCTACCTACTGTATCACCTACCTGAGACCGAGTAAAGAGTTTACCCCGACCTCCAAGGCTATGCTGCTCGACCCAGCATGAATGGACAATCCACACAGCAAACCAGCAAAACAAGAGGCGCAACACTTATTCACATCAATGTGAAGAGTCTGCATCATTCCTGAAGTGCTGTGGAGGGATCCCAGCTACCTGATACCTTGTGCATTGCCACAAAGAAAGACCTTGCTCACTCAATTCCAAGCAATCAGCCAAAGGGAAATTTTAAGTGCTTAATACCAAAGGCCCCCTGCGTGCACTCAACTTTCCATACACTTGAGCCGCACCATCCAGTGAAGGAAATTATAATGAACAAATTGGCAGCTCCAAAGACATACATGCCTCGATAATACGAAATAACAACAATTAAAATAATGCAAAATAAGGCAAAAAATTCAAGTAAGTAGGAAATAAACTAAAATTCTCACATATCAAAACAAAATCAAACAATAAAAACATTAATATCTTAAAGACAATTACAAAGCATATGAAAAGACTGGGAAAGATGGCCCAATCTAACAAATTAAGTAAAAGGACAGAACAAATAATAGACCTGTCTAATAAAGACTTCAAAAAATTAATACTAAATTTACTCAAAGATATAAAAGAAAGCACGGGGGGAAAAAAGCTAAAAGAACTCACAAAAATAGTACAAGAACAAAATGACAAATTTAGCCAAGAGATAGAATCCCTAAAAAGTAAACAACCAGAAATCCAAAGCTCAACAATAAAATAACAAAAATAAACAATCCCATGGAAAGACACAAAATTATAATTGAAACAATGGAAAAAAGAATCAGCAAAATAAAAGAAAAAGCCTTCAAGACTACTCAGTTTGAAGAACAAATAGAAAAAAGAATGAAGGAAAACAAACAAAGCCAAAGGGTTATATGGGATACCATCAAAAGGAACAATATTCACATAATGGGAATTTTGAAAAAGACAGAAAGTCCAGAAAGGATATTTGAAGAATTAATGGCAGAGAATTTCCCAAATATCTAGAAAGATGAGATTTTCATTCAAGAAGCTCAGTGAATTCCATACAAGATACACCCCATGAGAAATTCACCGAGATACATCATATCAAAACTTTCCAGAACCAAGGACAAAGAAAGAGTCTTAAGAGGAGCAAATGAAAAGAGAAATATTACCTACAAAGGTGCTCTGATAAGACTAAGAAATGACTTCTTATCAAAAACTAGGTAGGCAAGAAGGCAATGGGTTGACATACACAAAGCCCTGAAAGAAAAGAACTGCCAGTCAAGAACTGTATAGCCAACAAAACTGTCATTCAAAAATGAGGGAGAAATAAGGATATTCTCAGATAAGCAGAAATTAAGGGAATTTGTAACCACCACACCATCTCTACACAACCTATTAAAGGAAGTTCTTCAGATAGAAAACCAACAACATCAGACAGCAACCTGAGTTAAAGACACATGACACCATCACCTTGATAACAAGTCGGATGAAAACGTCACAACAGTAAAAGAAAGTTAAAAAATGATTACAGAATATTTGGGATACAAAGTTGTAATCGATGACAAAATCAGAACAAAATGGGGAATGATTGGTGTAGTTATGGAACTACCATATGGTGAGTAAGTTAATGCCACTTAAAGACATAACAGGCTGTTTTAAATGCAGGATGTTAGATGTAAACCTCATGGCAACTACAAAGAAATTAATAAATCTGCTCACCAAAATAAAAAAAGGAAGAAAAATGAAAAGACACAATAAACACAAAAATAAGAATAACAAATGAAGGGAAAATAAAACCCCATATACAAAAAGAACTCAGCACAGAAAGTAAACAACTCTTCTTCGGTCTTCCTTATTCATTGTCCAGCTTTCACATGCATATGAGGTGATGGAAAACACCATGGCTTGGGTCAGGCACACCTTTTTGGGTCAGGCACACCTTAGCCCTTAAAGTGACATTTTTGCTTTTTAACACTTCAAAGAGGTCTTTTGCAGCAGATCTGCCAAACGAAAAGCGTCATCTGATTTCTTGACTTCTGCTTCCATGGGCACTGATTGTGGACCCAAGTAAAATGAAATCCTTTACAATTTCAATATTTTCTCTGTTTATCATGACATTGCTTATTGGTCCAATTGTGAGGATTTTTATTATCTTTATGTGGAGGTGTAATCCACACTGAAGGCTGTGGTTTTTGATCTTCATCAGTAAGTGCTTCAAGTCCTCTTCACTTTCAGCAAGTAAGGTTGGGTCATCTGCATATTGCAGGTTGTTAGTGAGTCTTCCTCTGATCCTGATGTTCCATTCTTCATATAGTCCAGGTGTTTGGATAATTTGCTCAACAGACAGATTGAAGAAATATGGTGAAAGGATACAACCCTGACGCACACCTTTCTTCAAATCATGCAGTATCCCTTTGTTATGTTTGAATGACTGCCTTTTGATCTATGTACAAGTTCCTCATGAGCACGATTAAGTTTCTGGAATTCCCAATCTTCACAATTTTTTTTTGAAGGAAATATCAAAATTTTAATAATGCTGAGATCGAGGGTATAATAATGGATACTTCTTTTCTGCTTTATAAGGTTATATATTTTACAAATTTTTATTTGTTTGATTGCTTTTATTTATTTTATTAAATTTCATTGAACTTCAAGTGAATGTTTACAAATCAAGTCAAACTGTCACATATAAGTTTATATACACCTTATTCCGTACTTCCACTTGCTGTCCCCTTAATGAGTCAGCCCTTCCAGTCTCTCCTTTCGTGACAATTTCGCCAGCTTCCAACTCTCTCTATCCTCCCATCCCCCCTCCAGACAGGAGATGCCAACACAGTCTCAAGTGTCCACCTGATACAAATAGCTCACTCTTCATCAGCATCTCTCTCCTAACCACTGTCCAGTCTCTTTCATGTCTGATGAGTTGTCTTCGGAAACGGTTCCTGTCCTGGGCCAACAGAAGGTTTGGGGACCATGACTGCCGGGATTCCTCTAGTCTCAGTCAGACCATTAAGTCTGGTCTTTTTGTGAGAATTTGGGGTCTGCATCCCACTGATCTCCTGCTCCCTCAGGGGTTCTCTGTTGTGCTCCCTGTCAGGGCAGTCATCGGTTGTGGCCAGGCACCAACTAGTTCTTCTGGTCTCAGGATGATGTAAGTCTCTGGTTCATGTGGCCCTCTCTGTCTCTTGGGCTCTTAGTTATCGTGGGACCTTGGTGTTCTTCATTCTCCTTTGATCCAGGTGGGTTGAGACCAATTGATGCATCTTAGATGGCCGCTTGTTAGCATTTAAGACCCCAGACGCCACATTTCAAAGTGGGATGAAGAATGTTTTCATAATAGAATTATTTTGCCAAAAGACTTAGAAGTCCCCTTAAACCATGGTCCCCAAACCCCCGCCCTTGCTCTGCTGACCTTTGAAGCATTCATTTTATCCCAGAAACTTCTTTGCTTTTGGTCCAGTCCAGTTGAGCTGACCTTCCATGTATTGAGTATTGTCCTTCCCTTCACCTAAAGCAGCTCTTATCTACTAACTAATCAGTAAAAAACTCTCTCCCACCCTCCTTCCCTCCCCACCTCGTAACCACAAAAGTATGTGTTCTTCTCAGTTTATACTATTTCTCAAGATCTTATAATAGTGGTCTTATACAATATTTGTCCTTTTGCCTCTGACTAAGTTCGCTCAGCATAATCTCTTCCAGGTTCCTCCATGTTATGAAATGTTTCACAGATTCGCCACTGTTCTTTATCGATGTGTAGTATTCCATTGTGTGAATATACCACAATTTATTTACCCATTCATCCGTTGATGGACACCTTGGTTGCTTCCAGCTTTTTGCTATTGTAAACAGAGCTGCAATAAACATGGGTGTGCATATATCTGTTTGTATGAAGGCTCTTGTATCTCTAGGGTATATTCCAAGGAGTGGGATTTCTGGGTTGTATGGTAGTTCTATTTCTAACTGTTTAAGATAACGCCAGATAGATTTCCAAAGTGGTTGTACCATTTTACATTCCCACCAGCAGTGTATGAGAGTTCCAATCTCTCCGCAGCCTCTCTAACATTTATTCTTTTGTGTTTTTTGGATTAATGCCAGCCTTGTTGGAGTGAGATGGAATCTCATCGTAGTTTTAATTGGTATTTCTCTAATGGCTAATGATCGAGAGCATTTTCTCATGTATCTGTTAGCTGCCTGAATATCTTCTTTAGTGAAGTGTGTGTTCATATCCTTTGCCCACTTCTTGATTGGGTTGTTTGTCTTTTTGTGGGTGAGTTTTGACAGAATCATATAGATTTTAGAGATCAGGTGCTGGTCTGAGATGTCATAGCTGAAAATTCTTTCCCACTCTGTAGGTGGTCTTTTTACTCTTTTGGTGAAGTCTTTAGATGAGCATAGGTGTTTGATTTTTAGGAGCTCCCAGTTATCTGGTTTCTCTTCGTCATTTTTGGTAATGTTTTGTATTCTGTTTATGCCTTGTATTAGGGCTCCTAGGGTTGTCCCTATTTTTTCTTCCATGATCTTTATCGTTTTAGTCTTTATGTTTAAGTCTTTGATCCACTTGGAGTAACTTTTTGTGAATGGTGTGAGGTATGGGTCCTGTTTCATTTTTTTGCAAATGGATATCCAGTTATGCCAGCACCATTTGTTAAAAAGACTATCTTTTCCCCAGTTAACTGACACTGGGCCTTTGTCAAATATCAGCGGCTCATATGTGGATGGATTTATATCTGGGTTCTCAATTCTGTGCCACTGGTCTATGTGTCTGTTGTTGTACCAATACCAGGCTGTTTTGACTACTGTGGCTGTATAATAGCTTCTGAAATCAGGTAGAGTGAGGCCTCCCACTTTCTTCTTCTTTTTCAGTAATGCTTAGCTTATCCGAGGCTACTTTCCCTTCCATATGAAGTTGGTGATTTGTTTCTCTATCACATTAAAAAATGACATTGGAATTTGGATCGGAAGTGCATTGTATGTATAGATGGCTTTTGGTAGAATAGACATTTTTACTATGTTAAGTCTTCCTCTCCATGAGCAAGGTATGTTTTTCCACTTAAGTATGTCCTTTTGAATTTCTTGTAGTAGAGCTTTGTAGATTTCTTTGTATAGGTCTTTTACATCTTTGGTAAGATTTATTCCTAAGTATTTTATCTTCTTGGGGGCTACTGTGAATGGCATTGATTTCGTGATTTCCTCTTCGATGTTCTTTTTGTTGATGTAGAGGAATCCAAGTGATTTTTGTATGTTTATCTTATAACCTGAGACTCTGCCAAACTCTTCTATTAGTTTCAGTAGTTTGCTGGAGGATTCCTTAGGGTTTTCTGTGTATAAGATCATGTCATCTGCAAATAGAGATAATTTGACTTCCTCCTTGCCAATCCGGATACCCTTTATTTCTTTGTCTAGCCTAATTGCTCTGGCTAGGACTTCTAGCACAATGTTGAATAAGAGCGGTGATAAGGGCATCCTTGTCTGGTTCCCGTTCTCAAGGGAAATGCTTTCAGGTTCTCTCCATTTAGAGTGATGCTGGCTGTTGGCTTCGCATAGATGCCCTTTATTACGTTGAGGAATTTTCCTTCAATTCCTATTTTGCTGAGAGTTTTTATCATAAATGGGTGTTGGACTTTGTCAAATGTCTTTTCTGCATCAATTGATAAGATCATGTGGTTTTTGTCTTTTGTTTTATTTACGTGGTGGATTACATTAATGGTTTTTCCAATATTAAACCAGCCTTGCATAAAAAAAAAATAAAAATAAATAAATCCCACTTGGTCGTGGTGAATTATTTTTTTGATATGTTGTTGAATTCTATTGGCTAGAATTTTGTTGAGGATTTTTGCATCTATGTTCATGAGGGATATAGGCCTGTAATTTTCTCTTTTCGTAATGTCTTTACCTGGTTTTTGTATCAGGGAGATGGTGGCTTCATAGAATGAGTTAGGTAGTATTCCGTCATTTTCTATGCTTTGAAATACCTTTAGTAGTAGTGTTGTTAACTCTTCTCTGAAAGTTTGGTAGAACTCTGCAGTGAAGCCGTCCGGGCCAGGGCTTTTTTTGTGGGGAGTTTTTTGATTACCGTTTCAATCTCTTTTTTTTGTTATGGGTCTATTTAGTTGTTCTACTTCTGAATGTGTTAGTTTAGGTAGGTAGTGTTTTTCCAGGAATTCATCCATTTCTTCTAGGTTTGCGAATTTGTTAGAGTACAATTTTTCATAATAATCTGAAATGATTCTTTTAATTTCAGTTGGGTCTGTTGTGATGTGGCCCTTCTCGTTTTTTATTTGGGTTATTTGTTTCCTTTCCTGTGTTTCTTTAGTCAGTCTAGCCAGTGGTTTATCAATTTTGTTAATTTTTTCAAAGAACCAGCTTTTGGCTTTGTTAATTCTTTCAATTGTTTTTCTGTTCTCTAATTTATTTAGTTCAGCTCTAATTTTTATTATTTGTTTTCTTCTGGTGCCTGATGGATTCTTTTGTTGCTCACTTTCTATTTGTTCAAGTTGTAGGGACAGTTCTCTGATTTTGGCTCTTTCTTCTTTTTGTATGTGTGCATTTATTGATATAAATTGGCCTCTGAGCACTGCTTTTGCTGTGTCCCAGAGGTTTTGATAGGAAGTATTTTCATTCTCGTTGCATTCTGTGAATTTCCTTATTCCCTCCTTGATGTCTTCTATAACCCAGTCTTTTTTCAGGAGGGTATTGTTCAGTTTCCAAGTATTTGATTTCTTTTCCCTGGTTTTTCTGTTATTGATTTCCACTTTTATGGCCTTGTGGTCTGAGAAGATGCTTTGTAATATTTCGATGTTCTGGATTTTGCAAAGGTTTGTTTTATGACCTAATATGTGGTCTATTCTAGAGAATGTTCCATGTGCGCTAGAAAAAAAAGTATGCTTTCCAACAGTTGGGTGGAGAGTTCTGTATAAGTCAATGAGGTCAAGTTGGTTGATTGTTGTAATTAGGTCTTCCGTGTCTCTATTGAGCTTCTTACTGGATGTCCTGTCCTTCTCCGAAAGTGGTGTGTTGAAGTCTCCTACTATAATTGTGGAGGTGTCTATCTCACTTTTCAGTTCTGTTAAAATTTGATTTATGTATCTTGCAGCCCTGTCATTGGGTGCATAAATATTTAATATGGTTATATCTTCCTGGTCAATTGTCCCTTTTATCATTATGTAGTGTCCTTCTTTATCCTTTGTGGTGGATTTAAGTTTAAAGTCTATTTTGTCAGAAATTAATATTGCTACTCCTCTTCTTTTTTGCTTATTGTTTGCTTGATATATTTTTTTCCATCCTTTGAGTTTTAGTTTGTTTGTGTCTCTAAGTCTAAGGTGTGTCTCTTGTAGGCAGCATATAGACGGATCGTGTTTCTTTATCCAGTCCGAGACTCTCTCTTTATTGGTGCATTTAGTCCATTTACATTCAGCATAAGTATAGATAAGTATTTAGTGTTGTCATTTTGATGCCTTTTTATGCGTGTTGTTGACAATTTCATTTTTCCACTTACTTTTTTGTGCTGAGACGTTTTTCTTTGTAAATTGTGTGATCCTCATTTTCATAGTATTTGACTTTATGTTTGCTGAGTCGTTACGTTTTTCTTGGTTTTTATTTTGAGTTATGGAGTTGTTATACCTCTTTGTGGTTACCTTAATATTTACCTCTATTTTTCTAAGTAAACACCTAACTTGTATTGTCCTATATCGCCTTGTATCCCTCTCCATATGGCAGTTCTATGCCACCTGTATTTAGTCCCTCTTTTTGATTATTGTGAACTTTTACATATTGACTTCAATGATTCCCTGTTATGAGCATTTTTTTAATTAATCTTAATTTGTTTTTGTGATTTCCCTATTTGAGTTGATATCAGGATGTTCTGTTCTGTGAGCTTGTCTTGTGCTAGTATCTGATATTATTGTTTTTCTGACCAAACAATTTCCTTTAGTATTTCTTGTAGCTTTGGTTTGGTTTTTGCAAATTCTCTAAGCTTGTGTTTATCTGTAAATATCTTAATTTTGCCTTCATATTTGAGAGAGTGTTTTGCTGGATATATGATCCTTGGCTGACAGTTTTTCTCCTTCAGTGCTCTGTATATGTCATCCCATTGCCTTCTTGCCTGCATGGTTTCTGCTGCTGAACTTATTCTTATTGATTCTACCTTGTAGGAGACCTTTCTTTTCTCCCTGGCTGCTTTTAAAATTTTCTCTTTATCTTTGGTTTTGGCAAGTTTGATGATAATATGTCTTAGTGTTTTTCTTTTTGGATCAATCTTAAATGGGGTTCGATGAGCATCTTAGATAGATATCTCTTCGTCTTTCACGATGTCAGTGAAGTTTTCCATCAGCAGATCTTCAACTATTCTCTCTGTGTTTTCTGTCCTCCCTCCCTGTTCTGGGACTCCAATCACACGCAAGTTATCCTTCTTGATAGAGTCCCACATGATTCTTAGGGTTTCTTCATTTTTTTTTTAAGGCTTTTATCTGATTTTTTTTCAGCTATGTTGGTGTTAATTCCCTGGTCCTCCAGATTTCCCACTCTGCATTCTAATTGCTCGAGTCTGCTCCTCAGACTTCCTATTGCGTTGTCTAATTCTGTAATTTTATTGTTAATCTTTTGGATTTCTGCATGCTGTCTCTCTATGGATTCTTGCAACTTACTAATTTTTCCACTATGTTCTTGAATAATCTTTTTGAGTTCTTCAACTGTTTTATCAGTGTGTTCCTTGGCTTTTTCTGCAGTTTGCCTTATTTCACTTCTGCGGTCATCCCTGATTTCTTGAAGCGTTCTGTAAATTAGTTTTTTATATTCTGTATCTGATAATTCCAGGATTGTATCTTCATTTGGGAAAGATTTTGATTCTTTTGTTTGGGGGGTTGTAGAAGCTGTCATGGTCTGCTTCTTTATGTGGTTTGATATCGACTGCTATCTCTGAGCCATCACTAAGATATTGTAGTGGTTTATTCTCTTGGTCACTGAGTCTTATCTTGTTTTGTTTTCTTTCAATATACGTGGATGGGCTACTAGATTGTGCTGTCTTGATTGTTGTAGCCCTTGACTTACTTATGACCTATTACCAGCTGGTTTGGGCTGTTGCCAGATATATATGCCTGAGTCTATTCACTATTCTTGAGTAGAATCTGATTTTGGGTCATCAAGTGTGTGCTGTACCCTAACACGTATCCACCTCGAGAAGTAGTGGTGATAGTTGTGTGCACCAGATTCTATTAGCAGCTGGGGTTCACCCTCCGGGGGGGGGTAGGATGCTGACAGGCTTCCCCCAAGTGTCAGTGAGGTAGGTGTGTCTCTATTCCTATAGCACCTTGGTGGGAGGGCACTGCAGCTGTACCTTAGGCCCCCAATGTAAGTACCTCTACTGATTGGTAGATGTCACCCTACTTAGACCCCTAAGGCAAGAGGCTAGGTGATCTGGGGGGAGCTTCAGCCCTCAGTTCCCTGTTGTGGGTCAGTTAGGGCTCTGTTGAATAAGCAGAGATATCAGACCTGGGAAACTTGTTTTTCCAGAAAATCCACTAAAAAAAAAATGCAGTCCGATCCCTATCAGAACTGCCTTTGGATTATAACCGCCACCTTGTTCCCTGTAAGGATGAAAGTCCGAGATTTGGATCATATATGCTTGGCTGTAGCTGGTTCTGTGTTTTTAGCCCAATTAGGGATGGATTTTTGATCCCTGGGTTTTTTGTGGTTCCTTCTCTCAGGTCGGAAGAATGGGTTAGGAAAAGACCAAAAAAAAAAAAGGGGGAAAAGCAAAGCCGCCGCAGAGCCGGAGCCGTTCTCCCTCCGGCTCAGGAAATTCCAATGTTAATGAAGCCACCTGGGAAGGGTGGGGGAGGGTTCAGAGAAATAGGAGAGTAGCACATCGGAATATAGCCAAAGTTGCTTATCTTGCTTGGAATGACTATTTTATCTGAGATTCCCGAGGGGCATGTCGCCTATGTGTGCTGGCTGTGTGGAGATTGCCCCCAAGGGTCTGGCCCGCTGAAGCCGCAGTCAGATCCTCAGCTGCCAGTCCAAAGCCCAGCGTCAAGGTTCCCCTGCTGGGATGCTGCACTCCCGGCTCCAAAACCAGTCGCTGCCTCCCGGGGACTTCTCCCGCCAGCTGCGTTGCCGCGCCACCTCCGTGGACTGGCTGGGCCCCCTCCCGGGGTTAGTTCAGAGGAGTAGGGCTGTGCCCCGTCCTTGTGGCGTGACAGCGCCCAGTCAAAAGCCCGGTGCCAAGGTTCCTCAGCTGGGATGCTGCACTCCCGGCTCCAAAACCAGTCACTGCCTCCTGGGGACTTCTACCAACAGCCGCGTCACCATGCCGCCTGCGCAGACCGGCTGGGCCCCCTCCTGGGGTCAGTTCAGAGGGGTAGGGCTGCGCCCCTTGTTTGCTCCATCACAAGATTCTGAGTTCAGCTCCCCTGGGCCCAGACCTACGCCCAGCGCCAAGATTACCTGACTGGGACACTGGCTCCAGGCTCCAAAAACAGTCGCTGCTTCCCCGTATTTGTTTGTTCTCCGTCTCTAAATCTGTTCAGGGTTCATAGACTGTTATGTATGTGATCGATTCACTTGTTTTTCCGAGTCTTTTTTGCAAGAGGGATCCGAGGTAGCGTCTACCTAGTCCACCATCTTGGCCCCGCCTCCTCCCTTCCATCTTCTTTTGATGCTTCCTACTTCGTTTAATATTTTCCCTGTAGAATCCTTCAATATTGCAACTCAAAGCTTGAATTTTTTCTTCAGTTCTTTCAGCTTGAGAAATGCCTAGTGTGTTCTTCCCTTTTGGTTTTCTGTCTCCAGGTCTTTGTACATTTCATTATAATAATTTACTTTGTTTTCTCAAGCTGCCCTTTGAAATATTCTGTTCAGCTCTTTTACTTCATCATTTCTTCCTTTTGCTTTAGCTAGTCTACTTTCAAGAACAAGTTTCAGAGCCTCTTCTGACATACATTTTGGTCTTTTCTTTCTTTCCTGTCTTCTCAATGGCCTTTTGCTTTCTTCATGCATGATGTCCTTGACTGGTCTATATATAGACACGAACTCATCTGATCTATACGTGGACACAAAAATTCTCAACAAAATTCTAGAGAACAGAATTCAACAATTTATTTTAAAAAGTATACCTTATGATCAAGTGCAATTCATATTAGGAATGCAAAGGAGGTTTACATTAGAAAACAATGTAAATCACCACATAAATAAAACAAAGGAAAATAACTGGATGATCATCTCAATTGATGCAGCAAAAGCAGGTGATAAAATCCAACACCCTTTCCTGATAAAAACTCTCAGTAAAATAAGAATAGAAGGAGAATTCCTCAACATAATTGAAAGCATATATGCAAATCCAACAGCCAATGTTATCCTTAATGGGGGAAAACTGAGAGCCTTCCCCCTGAAAAATGGAACAAGACAAAGATGCCTACCACCACGACTCTTATTCAACATTGTACTGGAAGTCCTAGCCAGAGCAATAAGGCAAGAAAAAGGGATAAATGGTATAAAAATCAAAAATGAAGAAATAAAACTATCCCTATTTGCAGATGATATAATCCTCTACATCGAAAGCCCCAAACATTCCACAAGAAAGCTTCTGAATCTAATAGAGGAATTCAGCAATATTGCAGGATAAAAGATCAATGAACAAAAAATCAGTTGGGTTCCTATACACTAGCAGGGAGGAATTTGAAAAGGAAATCAAAGAAATAATGACATTTACAACAGAAGAAACATGATAAAAAAAATACCTATGAATAAACCTAACTAGGGATGTAAAAGAATTATACAATGAAAACTATAAATCGCTAATACAAAAGACTAAAAGAGGCCTACATAAATGGAAGGACATTCCATGCTCATGGATTGGAAGACTTAATATTGCGAAAATGTCAATACTACTCAAAGCAATCTATAGATACAATGCAATTCCGATCCAAATTTTAACAATATTCTTTAATGAAATGGAAAACCTAATCACCAACTTTTTATGGAAAGGAAAGAGGCCTCAAATAGCCAAAGCAATATGGAAGAGGATCAAAGTAGGAGGACTCACATTTCTAGACCTCCAAACATACTATGCAGCTATAAAAATCCTAACAGTCTGGTACCGGTTCAAAGAAAGACACATAGACCAGAAGAATAGAATGGAGAATTCAGAAATAAATCCATTCATCTATGGCCAACTGATTTTTGACAAAGGCTCAAAGTCCATTCAATGTGGGAAGGAGCAGTCTCTTCAACAAATGGTGTTGACAAAATTGGATAACCCCACGCAGAGAAATGAAACAAGACCAATACCTCACACCACACACACGCACTCACACAAAACTAACCCAAAACAGACCAAGGACCAAAATGTTAAAGCTAAATCCATAACATTCTTGAAAGAAACACAAGGGCAAAACTATGAGACCTAGGTTTTTTTTTTTTAATGATAGATTATCAAACACAACCAAAAATGCAATAACAGAGGGAGATGAAATAGATAATTGAGATATCATAAAAATTAAATAGTTATGCTCATCAAAAGAGTAAAAATATAACCTAAAGACTGAGAAAAAAATCTCTGGTAATGATACATCTGGTAAGTGTCTAACCCCTAAAATATACAGTACACTTCAACAACTCAATAACAAAAAGACAAACAATCCAATTAAAAAATGGGCAAAAGACATGAACAGAAGCATCACCGAAGAGGACATTAAAGTGGCCAACAAACATGAAAAGATGTTCATGATCATTAGCCATTCAAAACCAAAAACCTGTTGCCATCGAGTCAATTCCAACTCACAGCTACCCTATGGGACAGAGTAGAACTGCCCCATAGGGTTTCCAAGGAGCAGCTGATGGATTTGAACTGCCAACCTTCTGGTTAGCAGACGAGTGCTTAACCACTGTGCCACCAGGGCATTAGCCATTACCTGCACCTGTTGCCGTCGAATCAATTCTGACTTATAGTGACCCTACAGGGCACAGTAGAACTGCCCACACAGAGTTTCCAAGGAGCACCTGGTGGATTCAAACTGCCGACCCTTTGGTTAGCAGCTGTAGCACTTAACCACTACACCACCAGTGTTTCCACATTAGCCATTAGAGAGACGCAAATCAAAACTACAATGAGATATCATCTCACCCCTGCTAAAATGGCAGTGATCAAAAAAGCAGAAAACAAACGCTGGCAAGGATATGGGGAAATTGGAACCCTTATCTGCTGCTGGTGGGATTATAAAATAATACAATCACTGTGAAAAACAGTATGGCACTTCCTAAAAAAACTAGAAATAGAACTGCCTTATGATCCAGGAATCCCACTTCAACGTATATACCTTAGAGATCTAACAGCAGAGACACAGACATGTGCACATGTACGTTCGTTGCAGCACTATTCATAGTAGCAAAAAGATTGACACAACCTAAATGCCCATCGGTGGGTGAAGAGATAAACAAAATGTGGTGCACTCTTACAGTGGAATAAAACGCAGCCATACAAAATAATGATAAAGTTCTCGAAACATAACTTGGATTAATCTGGAGGACATTACGCAGAGTGAAATATGTCAATCACAAAAGGACAAATATTGTATGCTCTCAATTTTATAAGAAAACAAGAATAGTACATTAACGGAGAACAATGTTTATTAGGGGTTACCAGGGATGAGTGAGAGGAAAAGGGGGAGTCACTCCCTAGATAGTAGACACCTGTTATTTTTTTCGTTCTGATTTTTTTTAGGGGGGAGGGAAAGGTAGCACCAAATGTGGATGAAGAGCACCCAGCTTGACCAAGGTAAAGATGTCACTAAGAAGTACACAAGAGAAAAAAGCATTTTTATAAAGAATATGGCACATATAATCTTGCAACAACACCAACAACAACCAAAAAATATGTGTGTGGTTAGGTATGTAAGTATATATGCACATATGAGTATGGGTATGTATGTGTGTGTACTTATGTTTTTCACGTATAAATGTAGCTATATGTATGGGTATATACATGTATGTGTGTGCACACATGTATATTCATATATATAATAATCTGCATGGGGGCACAGTCGCAGATACTGCTTAGACATAACCAAATACCTCACGAGATTGGTTTTCTGGATTTGAAGGCTTCGGATCATTGTCACATGGGACAACTAGGTCAATTGGCATAATATATTTCATAAAATTTGTATTCTACATCCTAGCTTGGTGAATAGTGTTTGGGGTTTTAAAAGCTTGAGAGCAGCCATCTAAGATACAACTGTCGGTCTCTTCTCATCTGGAGAAAAAGAGAAAGAAGGAAATGAAGGAATCAGAGAAGAAACTAGTCTATAGGACTAATAGTCTACATGAACCACGACCTCATCTATCCTGAGACCAGAAGAACTAGATGTTGCCTAGCTACTATTAATGACCATTATAATCAGGGTCACAATAGATACATCCCGACATAATGTGAGAAAAATGTATAACAGAACTCAAATTCTTAAAAAGTCCAGACTTTTTAAAATTCTTAAAAAGACAAGTTGCGACTAGAGGACTCCCCAAGACTATGGCCCTAAGATACTCCTTAAACCTTGAACTGAAACAACCCTTTGAGGTCACCTTTTAGCTAAAAACAAAGAAGAGTGCACATGAGTACTGCGCACCTTTAAAAAATCATCCATACTGAGCTGAGGGCTATGGGGACCATGGTTTTGGGGAACATCTAACTCAAGTAGCATAACATAGTTTATAAAGAAAATGTTCTACATTCTACTTTGGTCACTGGTGTCTGGGGTCCTAAAAGCCTGTGAGTGCCATTTAAGATACTCCACTGGTCTCACCCCATAGGATCAAGGGAGAATGAAGACAACTAAAGATACAAGGGAAAGATTAGTCCAAAAGACTAGTAGACCACAACTTTTACCATAGCCTTCACCACACTGAGTCCATTACAACTAGATGGTGCCCTGCTACCACCACTAACCCCTCTGACAGGTATCACAACAGAGGGCCCTGGACAGAGCTGGAGAAAAATGTAGAACAAAATTCTAACTCACAAAGAAAGACCAGACTTACTGGTCTGACACAGACTGGAGAAACCACGAGAATATGGCCCCCCGACATGCTTTTGGTTCAGTAATGAAGTCACTCCCAAGGTTCACCCTTCAGCCAAAAATTAGACAGGTCCATAAAACAAAACAAGACTAAAGGGGCACACCAGCCCAGGGGCAAGGACGAGAAGGCAGGAGGCAACAGGAAAACTGGTAAATAGGGAACCCAAGGTCAAGAAGGGAGAGAATTGACATGTTGTGGAGTTGCTAACCAATGTTATGACAATGTTATGACAATATGTGTACTGTCTGAGAAGCTAGGTCGTTCTGTAAACCTTCATCTAAAATATGATTTAAAAAAAAGAAAGAAAAATCATCTATAGAAGGCCAAATGGTCAATAATTAACTCTAAATCAAAGATGAAAGAGTAAGGAGACAGGGAAACCAGAGTACTGGAAATGAGACATCCAGAAGAGAATCAATGAGAATGTTGACAAAATGTGAAAAATGTAAACAATGTCATTGAAAAATGTGTGCAGTAATTGTTAAATGGGAAACTAGTGTGCTGTGTAAACTTTCACCAAAAACACAAAAATATTGTATTTCAAAAAATACTATAGAACTACAGTAATCAAAACAATTTGTTACCGGTATAATAATAGACACATAGACCAATAAAATAGAATTGAGAATCCAGAAAGAAGTTCATATATCTATGGTTAACTGATTTTTGACAAGGGTGCTAAGGCCATGCAATGAGGAAAAAATAGCCTCTTTAATAAACGGTACTGGGACAACTGGGTATCCACATGCGAAGCAATGAAGCTGGACCCATACCTCACACCAAACATGGAAATTAACTCAGAATGAATCAAGGACCTAAACAGAAGAACTAAAACCATAAAACTCCTAAAAAAATATATAGGGACCTAGTTTTTAACAATGAATTCTTAGATATGACACCAAAACCACTTAGCAACAGAATATAAAATAGATAAATTGGACTTTCTCAAAATAAAACACTTTTGTTCAACAAAGGACTTTAACAACAAAGTGAAAAGACAACCGACAGACTTTGAGAAAATCTGGGGGAACAATTTTCTAAATAAGGGTCTAATATCCATAATATATAAAGAACTGCTACAACTCAACAACAACAACAGCAAAAATTGAAAAATGGGCCAAGACATAACATACTTTATAATGTTCTACATTCTACTTTGGTGAGTACCATCTGAGGTCTTAAAAGCTTATGAGTGGCCACATAAGGTACACCACCGGTCTCATCCCATCTGGAAAAAAAATCTGGAGCAAGGGAGAATTGAAGAAAACCTAAGATACAGGGGAAAGATTAGTCCAAAGGACTAATGGACCACAACTACCATGGCCTCTACCAAACTGAGCCCAGTACAACTAGATGGTGCCCGGCTACCACCACTGACTGCTCTGACAGGGATCACAATACAGGGTCCCGGACAGAGCTGGAAAAAATGTAGAACAAAATTCTAACTCACAAAAAAGGACCAAACTTACTGGTCTGACAAAGACTAAAGAAACCCCCAGAGTATGGCCCCCAGACACCCTTATAGCTCACTAATGAAGTCACTCCTGAGGCTGGCCCTTCAGTCAAAGATTAGACATGCCCATAAAACAAAATGAGACTAAAGGGGCACGCCAACTCAGGGGCAAGCATGAGAAGGCAGGAGGGGGGAGGAAAGCTGATAACAGGGAACCCAAGGTAGAGAAGGGGAGAGTGTTGACATGTTGTGGGGATGGCAACTGTCTTAATTATCTAATGCTGTTATAACAGAAATACCACAAGTGGATGGCTTTAACAAAGAGAAATTTATTTTCTCACACTCTTTTTTTTAGTAGGCTAGAAGTCCAAATTCCGAGCATCGATTCCAGGCGAAGGCTTTCTCTCTCTGTTGGCCCTGGAGGAAGGTCCTTCTCATCAATCTTCTCCTGGATTAGGAGCTTTTCCATGCAGTAACCCCAGGTCCAAAAGATGCACTCTGCTTCTGGCACTGTTTTTTTGTGGCATGAGGTCCCCATTCTTTGCTTGCTTCCCTTTCCTTTTATCTCTTGTAAGATAAAAGGTGGTGCAGGCTACACTCCAGGGAAACTTCCTTTACATTGGATCAGGGACGTGACCTTAGTAAGGGTGTTACAATCCCATCCTAATCCTCTTTAACATAAAATTACAATCACAAAATGGAGGACAACCACTCAATACTGGGAGTCATGGCCTAACCAAGTTGACACATATTTTTGGGAGGCACATTCAACCCATGACAGCAACCAATGTCACAAAACAAAATGTGTATTAATTGTTTAATGAGAAACTTGTTTGCTCTGTAAGCCTTCATCTAAAGCACAATAAAAAAAAAAAAAAGAAAGAAAAATGGGCCAAGAATTTGAATAGACATTTCGCCAAAGAAGAAATACAGATGGTCAACAGGCACGTGAAAAGTTGCTTGACATCATCAGCCATTAAACCCACCAACCCATTAGAAAGATGCAAATCAAAACCACAATGAAATACCGCTTCACCCCTGCTAGGATGGCTAAGTTAAAAAAAAAAAAAAGGGAATAACAAGTATTGGCAAGGATTTGGAGAAATCAAAACTCTCATCAGTTGGTGGTGGGAGTGCAAAATTGTATAGCCACTGTGGAAAACAGTTTGGAGGTTCCTCGAAAAAGTAAGCATAGAGCTACCATGTGACCCAGCAATTTCGCTCCTGGGTGTATAGCCAAAAGATATGAAAGCAGGAGTGCAAATATTACCGCAAATTGCGGATTCGTGCCACCTACCACAAAGCTAATACTGAGACAGGAGGAGGTAAGCAGCAAGAGGGCTTTATTGAATACCAGTATTCAAGAAAAAGAGAGAGCTAAATTGCTCTCAAATTCTGTCTAAACCTAGAGGACTGATTGGAGAGTTTTTATAGGGAGAAGGTCAGGGTTTAGAAGTTTTCAGGAATGTTGGTTTTTCTTTGAGGTAGACACGATGATAAAGTGATCTATTATTGAAGTCCTACAAGTCTCTCCATCCCATCCTGGAGTCCTGCAAGTCTCTTCATGCCATCCTGGTTTCTGTCACAAGATGGATCTAAACTTTGTTCAGCCATCTCAGTTTTGTGTATTTTTTTTTCCTTGGGAGAGGAATATAGTTTAATCAGCAACTAAAAATTGATTACCTTATTTTTCTTTAAAGGACAGATTCCAGAGCAAGTAATTATGTTTCAAAGACTAGCTTATACAGTTATACTAAAACATTAGAAAATATATTCTCTCTATTTCAATACTAAAACACTAAAGAAAATATGTTTTCTCTACTTCAATCCCCCTCTTTTATTTGAAAGTTTCTGTCTTGGGAAAGGGGCATCGTGTCTCTCTAGCTGCTTCCTGCTGGATGGGGGTGTAGAGGCCTAAAGGTTAGAGAGGTGGAACTCCTGTGTTGTCTGAGTTAAACTATTATGTTTCTCTTCTTGATGGGGGATGGGTTGAAATCTCTGAGCAACCATCATTTGGAGTTGGAATTTTTGAATCACTTGAAATGACTCCATCTTTCGGAGAAGGCACCAACTCATTAAGGCATACACTAATACTCAACGGCAGTGGGGAAAACACATAAGCTTGTCTAGAGAGAGGAACAACGCATGCAAAGGTTAAAATAGAGATTAGTAAAAGGGCTAGAGTAGAAACAATTCTTAATATTTCTACAGCACTTATTTTATGATACTTATTTACTGGTCTTCGTTTTGTCTCTTGAATAGTCACGTAAGTCTTTTAATTGGTTCATGTTATTAAAAAGGCAAAAGTGGGAAGCAGACAAGCATGTTCCTAGAGTCATGTCTTCTTTAAGTCTTAAGAATATTATAGGGTATAAAATGGGCAAAACCATTGAAAGTTTCACCTCTTTACAAATTGGCTAGAAACTGTGATTTTATATTTTGAATTGTCCTTTTTAACAATCATTGGTACAGGTTTCAGTAACCGACAGTCAGGAGGGTCTTCAGTGGTCCAACAAATTTCCTATTTATTAAATGTTAGTGGAAAAAAAGGAGTCTCTTGTGTTCTGGCTTATGTGAAAGGTTTCCTAAAGATATTTTTCTTTCTTAAAAGATAATTTTAAAGATCGTCCCATCTATTGTCTTTATCTCAGGGCTCAGTTGATGTGTCCTAGTGAGTCCTTGTGAGCCCAGCTCCAGCTGAGTCACTTTCTCAGTGTTCAAGGACAGGGAATAATGACTCTAATATTATTTCTTAAATCATTTTCTCTTTTTGACTGGAGATTGGAGATAACACATCGATGATCAATACCCGGACTTAATCGAGTTCCTAGATGGCGGCCGTTGCAGGCTCTTTAAACTCACGGTGCTGGGTTTCCACCGGATACCATCTGGTTCTTCACCAGGATCTGAAGTAAAGTTTTTATCAATTGCAGACTCAATGTACATCAACATTTTAGCCCGAAACTTTTTCCCTTGCCTTTTAAGTACGTAATATAGTACAGGATAAATTTTATTATGCAGACTAAGAATATTACTACCCCTTGCAGTAGTGATTTAGCCCATGTACTTATTCTTGATGGTAACCAACCAAATAAATCTGGTGTTTGTAAGGGTGTTACAGTGTGCAATCAAGTAACTTGTCCAATTTTATGTGTTCCTGTGTTATTTATCTAAATGCAACAAGAGGTATTTGTTATAGTGCAGATTATAACTTTTTTTTGGGGGGGTAAAAAAATCTCAAGTCTATTTCATTATCTTATATCACAAATCAGCTTAATGAGGTCAGAGATCATTGTTGTGTTTTTATCCCAGTAGCAACCGTCTTTGTTATTTGTCCCACAGCGATTGATACATTTTTTGAAGATTTTTCTAATTTAACTATATTATAAGTAGGAATTAAATTCACCAACCACACCCTGAGTGTTGGACCAATGGGCTTTCTTCCGACTCTCGTTTTTCAATGGGTAACAATTTAACATTCCCTTTATAATATTTATTAAATCATTATGAATATTTAAAGATAATCTTAAGGTTTTCAAAGTGTATTGTCCCATGCATCTTTCAGGAATCTAAACAAGAGATTACTCATGTAAATTTGCTGTCAGAAAAGGATTATCTAAATTAGTTTAGTTGAATTTATCACACACACAAAAAAACATGTATCTATAAACCACACACAGTTTGTCTAGAGAAAACAGAAAGTATAGAAAAATTTGCATGTGACAAACAAGTTTCTATTAAAGAATACATGATTAGCAAGATAATACAGGATGGACTTCTCCTGCTGGAGGTTTCTAGTTAACTTGTTTAAAACATACTAAGTATTTTTCTCAAGGGCAAGCTGCCCCTCCTTGGTTTACCTGTTAACAGTTAAGGGTCACTTTTTCAGAAGCAGAAGTGAAACTTAAGACAGAATAGAGTCTGATCCATGAGGTTGATCTCTTCAGAGAGCCTGGCTTCTTTAAGATACATAATTTTCGTTTCACTCTTTCTGACTTGGAGTACATTTCATTGGCTAATCTGTTCCAGGCCACGGACCTTAATCTGGTAAAAAATAATAATTTTTTTTTTGTAGCAGGAGGAAAATGGTTTCTTATATCTAGAAAGTAGGACCTTAAAGTATTTCATATTTTTAGAAAGACTTTAAAACATCAGCAATATTTTTACATAAAACCCATAGTATCTTTTTGTTTACTCAGTCTTATGTAGTTAATTTCTGTTTCAAGTGATTCTGGACTGACTGCAGTCTGCAAACTCATCAATTTTGCACAGGCATTCTGGAAATCTTGATTAAGTCTAGTCATAGTCTTTCTCATAAGTCTAATATTTTTTGGGTAATATAGTCCTTTTTGTTGTTGTTGAGATATTCTGCTCAAATGTTTTCAGAAAATCAGCAAACTAAAAATATATCTGCAGATGACAAAACTTAATATGGTCATGATTAATTTATAAGCATAACTCTTCATAGTGAAAGACCTGATAGAAATGAATTACAAGCATAACGTAAAGGCCAAATAAAATCAGTCAAAAAAGCTTTAGATAACAATATTTCAAAATATAACCCTTAACCATATTTTTGAAGAGCTTTAGATATAATACATAATAATTTTTAGACCTAATACCATACAAAAACCAAAAAAATAAAAAATTTTTAGACTTAATACCATATTAAATGGTCAGGATATATTAAGAATATATCAAGATTATAAAGTATCTAAATACCTGAATAGTAATAAAAATAACTTTATAGGTAAATAACGTGAATTCTCTAATCAAACCATTGGCTTTAATGATGCTATGTTCAATAAATAAAAAATAAATTTGTAACCAAGTTAGCAATAAAAAAATGATAATAAGATTATGGCATAGTATTTTTTTTATTATGTGTTTGTTGCCTAATATTGGGCAAAAACACAAGAGGAAATACTAACATATAAATTTTAACCCAAAGAGAAAGAATCAGGCACTTCTCATGATTTTTAATAACACATTTTATGTAATTTATAACATGTTAAATAAACCTTTTTAGCACTTTTTCTTGATAAAAATTTTGTGGCTTCCCAACTTGCCAGGAGTTTATCATAAGTTACCATGAAACAAAACTTTATTTAACCAAAAACCTTAAAGAAAAAAACCTTGGTTCTGGGTTTTTTTTTTTTTTTTTTGGCTCCTGAAGGGGTTAAGGTGGCTGCCAGCAAGGCTGCCTTTTGTTTCATTCTGTTTTTGCAGCTTCTTCTCAATTATTGAGGACCTTAAAGATGACTAGCGTTTGCCTTCGTGGTCTCCCTTCAGCGTTTACTCTGGGTGAACTTCTCTCAAGGGATATTGCCCTGCCTGGACTCCTGGGGCACCATCGGCAGAACAGTAGCCTGACGGGTATGAGAGGAGGAGACCATACTTGATGGAGCGGGACCCACACTGTCTGTTCTTTCTCTGTCAGCCCCCGGTGGGCTGGCCAGGCTAGAATCTGGCTCAGCCATGCTAGTAGGAGATCTTGTTGTCTTTTCTACAGTCCGACCCCTGGGCCTCTACCGCACCTCCCCTGTTTGGGGGAGGGGGAGCCGAAGCGGTGGCTGGAGCCCATCCTTCTAAAAGGGGGTCCTCAGTTGAGGAATCAGGAAGCACTTTTGGTTTCGGCTTCCCCTGGAAAAGAACTTGGTTAGAGGGGTTTGAAGTTTGGTAAAGAGACATAAAAGCTTGGATATAGGGGACTTCATTTCATTTTTTGTCTTTTACAAAAAAATTAAGCTGAAAAAATCATACTAAAAATCAAGGAACCATGCCGTGGCCGATGTTCCTGATTTTTTTAGTTGACATTGATGCCGAACATTATTGTATAAAAACACTATTATTATTATTTTAATCATGGGTTCATAGCTCTACCTTTTCCAGTTTGCTAGGACACAACCCGGGGCGGGGTGGGGGGGCGCAGTTAGCAGGGACTGATGAGTCTTCCCTCCATGCTGGGTGCCCTTTCCAAATGTTTAGTAGTTACTAATAGGCCGATTCTTTCCTTTTGAACCTGATGATGGTGAATTGCACAGTCTACCTGGAAGTCTACTTCTTTTCTAATTAAGATCAATTCAGCCTGAATCCCCCATCTCTTAGACCCTGGTCTAAGATACCTTGGGCATGGTAGACTTCCGATGACCTATAGGACCAATTGTCACAATTAAAGAACTGGGACCCAAAATATTCGCGAATCTGACAACAGGTTTTGTACAAATAGGGGTTAGCACAACGACAAAGACGACGCGAGATCCCTTCAGTTTCACGTGGACAATTCTACTGCTATGCACGCAGATCACACACATACACACACAGCTACTTAGCCGGCCTCACACTCACTCTTGGCAATCTCAACCTCCCAGACAATCCCTAGGATGACAGAGGTGATCTTGACAGCCTTAGCAGCTTCAACCTCTCAGACAACCCCTAGGATGACAGAGGTGATCTTGTACACCAATATTCATTGCATCACTATTCACTATAGACAAAAGGTGGAAATAACCAAAATGTTCATCAACAGATGAATGGATAAACAAAATGGTATATACATACCATGAATATTACTCAGTTATAAAGAGGAATAAAATCTCGATACATGCTACAATGTGGCTGAATCTTGAAAACATTATGCTGAGTGAAGTAATTCAATCACAAAAGGGACAGGTATGGGATCATACTCCTGTGAAATACCTAGAATAGGCAATGTATAGAGAACAAAATTTATTAGTGGTTACTTGGGGCAGGAATGAGGGCAAAATGGAAAGTCATTGTTTAGGAAGTCCCAAGGTTCTGTTTATGGCCATGGGAATTTTGGCGACAGATATTGGTGATGGTTGTGCAACATAGTTAATGTAATTGGTGTAACTAAATTGTAGTAAATTGACAAATGTTGTTATATATATATATATATATATATTTACAACAGTAAAAAAAGAAAGTGAGGTATTGAAATCTCCAGCTATTATTGTAGAACTATTTCTCTCTTCAACCCTGTAAATGTTTGTTACACGTATTTTGGGGCGCTGTTCTAAGATGCATATATATTTACTTATAACTGTTACATCTTCATGATGAATTGGCCCTTTTATTATTATTTCTTTGTATCTTACAAGGAGCCCTGGTTGCACAGTGGTTAAGTGGTCGGCTGCTAACCAAAAGGTCAGCCACTGGAACCCACCAAGTGCTTCACAGGAGAAAGATGTGGCAGTCTGCTTCTGTAAAGGTTACAGCGTTGGAAACCCTATGGGGCAGTTCTACTCCGTCCTTTAGGGTAGCTATAAGTCAGAATAGACTAGACAGCAGTGAGATTTTTTGTTGTATTTGTTGCTGTTTATCTCTTACAGCAGTTTTTGCCTTAAAGTGTATTTTGTCTGGTACTCCTCCAGTTCTCTTTTGGTTACTACTTACATTGAATTTTCCCCCATCATTTTACTTTCAACCTATTTGTGAGTCTCTTGTAGTCAGCATATACTTGGATCATGTTTCTCACCCATTCTACGACTCTCTACATTTGGATTGGGAAGTTTAATTTATTTACAATTAAGGTAATTTATCTTTTGCATTTTAGATTTTTGTGTCCCTCATCTCCTCCAATACTGCCTTTTTTGTTGTTGTTGTTTATTTTATCTTTTGTAGGGAACCATTTGGAAACCCTGGTGGCACAGTGGTTAAGTGCTATGGGTGCTAACCAAAAGGTCGGCAGTTTGAATCTGCCACGTGCTCCTTGGAAACTTTATGGGGTGGTTCTACTCTGTCCTATAGGGTCGCTATGAGTCGGAATCGACTCGACAGCTGTAGGTTTGGTTTGGGGTTTTAGGGAACCATTTTGAGTCCCTTTTCCTTTTCGAGTATATTTTAAAATATATTTTCTTTGTGGCTACAATGGGGATTATATTTAATATCCTAAATTTATAATGATGTAATTTGGATTGATACTAACTTAACTTCCACAGCATGCATAAAAATGTCATTCCTGTACAGCTCTGTTCCTCTTTTCTATGATGTTTCACAAATTACATCTTTATATATTGTGTGCCTAGTAACCTAAATTTATAATTATATTTATGCACTTGTCTTTTAAGTCAAGTAGGACAAAACAAGTACAGTTACAAACTGAAAATACAATAATACTGGCTTCTATATTTGCTCATGGAGTTACCTTTACCAGAGATTTTTTATGTCTCTATACTGTTCAATTATCATCTAGTGTCCTTTCATTTCAGCCTGAAGGATTCCCTTTACTATTTTTTGTAGCATAGGACATCTGTAGCGTAGGACATCTAGTGGTAACAAATTCATTCAGCTTTTGTTTATCTGGGGTTTTCTTAATTTTGTCATTATTTTCAAAGGACAGTTTTGCTGGATATAGAATTCTTGGTCGGCAGGGTTTGTTAATTTGTTTGCTTGTTTTTCAGTACTTTAAATATGTCATCCCACTGCCTCTGGCTTCCATAGTTTCTACTGAAAATTCAGATGTTAATCTTACTGAGGATTCCTTGTATATGATAATTCACTTCTCTTTTTCTGCTTTCAAGATTCTCTCTTTACCTCTGGTTTTCGTGAATTTGATTATAGTGTGTCTCAGTGTAGATCACTTTGGGTTTATCCTACTTACAGTTCATTGAGTTTCTTGGATGTGTTGAATCATGCTTTTCATCAAATTTGGGAAGTTTTTGGCCATTATTTCTTCAACTATTCTTTCTGCCCCTTTTCCTCTCTCTTCTTTTACTGGGAATCCTATAACGCATATATTGGTCTACTTGATGGTGTCCCACAAGTCCCTTAAGCTCTGTTCACTTTTCTTGTTTTCTTTTTTTTTTTTTTGCACCTGAGATTCAATAATTTCAGTTGTCCTGTCACAGGAGTTTGCTGATTCTTTCTTCCGCCACCTCAAATCTGCTGATGAACACTTCCAGTGAATTTTTCGTTTCAGTTATTGTAATTTTCAGTTACTGGATTTCTGTTGGAAACCCTGGTGGCGTAGTGGTTAAGTGCTACAGCTGCTAACCAAAGGGCCAGCAGTTTGATTCTGCCAGGTGCTCCTTGGAAACTCTATGGGGCAGTTCTACTCTGTCCTGTAGGGTCGCTATGAGTGGGAATCGACTCGAAGGCACTGGGTTTGGTTTGGTTTTGGTTTTGATTTCTGTTTGGTTCCTTTTTATAATTTCTGTACCTTTAGCAATATTCATATTTTGTTCATTCATTGTTTTCCTGGTTTTCTTTGGTTCTTTGTGCTTTCCTTTAGCTTTTAAGCATATTTAAAAGGGCTGTTTTAAAGTCTTTATCTAGTAAGACCATTTTCTAGGCTTCCTCAGGTACAGTTTCTGTCACTTTGTTTTGTTCTTTTGAATGGACCATTCTTTTCTGTCCTTTCATATGCTCTGTGATTTCTTTTGAAAACTGAACATTTGAATTTTATAATGTGGTAACTCTGGAAACCTGATTGACCTTCTTCCTCATTGTTTAATAGGCTATATTAATTGTTGAAGGCTGTAGTAGCCAATCTGTTTAGTTACTTTCCCTATCTTTTTGCAAATACTGCCTTTCTGGACATGTGTGGCCACTGAAGTCTCTGTTTCTCAGCTTGTGTTCGGTCGGTATTTTGACAGAGAGCAAAAAAAAGAAAGAAAGAAACCTCCCTCAGCCTTGCAAATTGTCTCTGTGCTAAAAGACACCTTCAAAACTAAGCCAGGCTTGTGAGTTGCTGCAAAAAGCCTGTCTTAGGCTGGGTTCTCTAAAGAAACAAAACCCAGTAAAGCCTATAAATATCTATATAAAGAGATTTATATCAAGGAAATGGCTCACACAGTTTTAGAGGCTGGACCGTTCTAAATTCATAGGTCAGACTGGAGGCTTCTCCTGATTCATGTAGCCCCGGGGGCTGGTGAACCCAAGATCAGCAGGTCAGACAGTCTGTGAAGACCGATGAATCCCAAGATTGGCAGGCAACACTGAAGGGACGCTGCTAGCTCAAGTCCCAAGAACCGGAGGTCAGATGAAGGGTGGCCAGGTGCAGGATCCAGAGTAAGCAAAAGCCCACAAGCCTTGCCAGAAAGTCCACTAATATTCAATGCAGGCCACACGCCCAAGGAAACTCCCTTTTAACTGACTGGCTACTCACAGCAGATCCCATCATGGGGGTGATCACATTATATCAAATCTCATCATGGAAGTGATCACATCATCACATGACTTCCAAAGTATATTATAACTGCCAAACCACTGAGAATCATGGCCCAGCCAAGTTGGCACACAACCTTAATGATCACACAGCCCCTGCTGTGGAGACTGTTCCCCTAGTGAGCACTACACCTGCTTCTCAGTGCACCTCATAGCTAAGGCCTCTGAAACCAACAGGACAAATCATGAGGGCCAATCTAGGTTAGACATCACCACACTAAGGGCTGCTGTTAGAGGCTGCTGTGTGCTAGGAAGCAGGTATCTTGAGTGGAGGCTGCATTCACAGCAAACAATCTACTGGGAGGGGGCTCTGACAGCAACAAGGCAAATTTCCGTGGGGATCTGACCAGAGCATGACAACCTCTCCCCCACCTGGTAACTGTTGGTTGCAAGTCTGTTGAAAACTGCTACAGAAGGCCCCTGAAGTGAAGTCTGCTCCTCTAGTCAGCAGTCTACCTGCCTCCCTGAACACCACAAAGTTCAGGCCTCAGAAACGAAGAGGACAGACCTCCCTGGAGATCAGTTTGAGTCTGTCTGCTCCCCCTTCTGGTTGGCACTGCTGACTGCTGACTAAGGCTGCTATGTACTTGGAAGCATGCATCTTAAGTGGAGGCTACATGCACAGCCTACATACTGTGAGACTGACTTTGATAGCAACAAGGCAGACCTCCCTGGAGATTTGTTCAGAGCATGACAACCCCTCCCCTACTGGACAACTTTCAGATGCTGCACTGATACAAACCCCTATAAAATTTTTCCTACAGTGGAGCCAGGAGGAGGGTCACCTAAGTGGAGAGTGCTCCCTCACCACCACAGAGCCACTGGGGTTCTGAAACCATCAAGACAGATCTCTCAGAGGTCCTTCTGGGGAGTTACAGCCCCTCCTCCTCCTGAAATGGAGGAAAGTTAGCCTGTGCTTCTTCTGAATGCCAGCTCAGAGATAAGCAGCACCCACAGAGCAGGAAGGAAGCCTCAGACAAAACCAAATGGCTACACACAGTCCAGAAGGGGGTTCACGGGGGTGTGGGTTTTCTAACTGAAAACATGGCTGCAGAAACAGAGAAGGGAAGGGAGTAATAACCAGAGAAAGAGGTGGCTGCCCCCTTTGGTGGACAGATTGATTAATGCATGATATCTCACCTGAGTGGCAATGCCCGGTGGTGGACAGATTGATCACAGCATGTTCTCTGGTGTGTTTGGAATATATTGAAAGTTTAAAACTGAGATCTGGAACCTTAAAATCCTAATTAAACCAGGGAAGGAGAAGGAGCTATCACAGAGTGGAGAGGAACAGTAAGCAAAGGCCAAATTCTCTGTCTGCCAAATAATTTTTTACAGAATGTATTGCAGGAAAAACCACCAAATAGTGAGGAGAAATGAGAAAGTTAACAACCTAGAAAATTCCAATGCCCCAACAAAAAAAAAAAAAACACAAGAAACACAAAGAACAGAGAAATGATGGCCCATCCAAATGAACACGATGTTGGGAGTGAAAGAGCATCTAGGGGCAACTGAAAAATGAAAAAAAAATTAAGAATATAATAAACAAAGTTAAATACAATTTAAAAATTAAGGGGAAACATCGATAAAGAAACAAGAAAAACAATGCAAGAACAAACGAGAATCTAAAAAAAGGAGATATTGCAACAGAAAGGGACAATAACTGAAATGAAAAAGACAATAAAAGAACTTACCAACAGATTTAATCAGACAGAAGAATCAGTGAATTATATAATACAAAACCAAACCCAGTGCCATCGAGTCGATTCCAACTCATAGTGACTCTATAGGACAGAGTAGAACTGCCCCATAGAGTTTCCAAGGAGCACTTGATGGATTTGAACTGCTGACCCTTTGGTTAGCAGCCACAGCACTTAACCACGATGCCACCAGGGTTTCTGAATTATATAATAAGATAGTTAAATTTACAGACTCTGAAGATCAACAAGAATGGAGGCTCAAGAAGGCTAAACATAGTTTAATGGAACTATGGAACAACAAGTGACCTAATATATGCATCATGGGAATTCCAGAAAGAGATGAGGAAAAGAAAGAATATTTGAAGAAATAAAGACAGAAAGCTTCCCTGATCTGATGAAGGACATGAATCTACAAATCCAGTAAGCTCAAAGAACCCCAAGAAGGATAAATCTGGAGAGATCTACACCAAGACACATCATAGGTAGGCACCCAAAAAGTAAAGAGGAAATCCTGAAAACAGTGAGAGAGAAGCAAACAGTCACATACAATGATCTCCAATAAGATTAAATGCTGATTTCTCCCAGAAACATTGGTGCCAGAGGGCAACAGGGCAAAATATTTAAAATGCTGAAAGAAAAAATTGTCAACCAACAATACTATACTCAGTAAAACTGTACTTCAAGAATGAAGGTGAAATTAAAACATTCCGAGACAAAAAGTTGAGAGGGTTCATATCCACCAGACTAACCCTACAAAAAATACTGATGAAAGTTCTGTAAATGGAAAAGAAAAGACACTAGAAAGGAATTCAAAGACATATAAAAAGAAAGATCCCTACTAAAAGGAATTATATGGACAAGTACGAGGGATTCATGTTTCATAATCCTAAATTGTTTTGTCCTTCATGCTTTTTAATAACAAATGTATAAAAAGCAGTGATAAAAGGAAGATACAGGGCACATGAAATATAAAGGCTTAATTCACAATAATATCAACGAAATGGGGGAGGGAGCATGCAGAATGGTAAAGATATAGAATTCATTGTATGTTATTGAAGTTAAGTTGGTATCTTCGTCCCCTACAATGTTATAAATGCAAGCTGTTAAACATACTACTCATGGTAACCACTACAAATATATTTTAAAAGCACACAAAAAAGGAAAGGAGAAGGGAGCCAAAACGTCTCACTACAACAAACCAACAAAACATAAAAGCAAGCAGTTGTTGTTGTTAGGTGCCGTCGAGTTGGTTCTGATTCATAGCGACCCTATGCACAACAGAACGAAACAAGTAGTAAAGGAAAAGTACAAAGAAAGCTTAAGACACAGAAAATAACAGAATGGCAGAAATAAGTCACTTCTTATTGGTAACTACAGTGAATGGAAATGGATTAAATGCTCCAATTAAAAGGCAGAGAGTGGAGGAATGGATAAAAATAAAAAACAGGATCCAAGAGTATGCTGTTAACAAAAGACACGGTTTAGACCCAAGGACACAAATAGGTTGAAAGTGAAAGGATGGAAAAAAATATTCCATGCAAATAACAAACAAAAAAGAGCTGGGGTGACAATCTTAACATCAGACAAAGAAGACTTTAAGGCAACATCTGTTAGATAAAGATGGACATCATGTAGCAATAAAAGGATCAATTAATAAGATTTAACAATCATAAACATATATGCATCCAACATCAGAGCACATAAATATATAAAGCAAACACTGATAGAATTGAAGGGAGAAATAGTACTACAACAATAGTTGCAGACTCCAGCACATCACTTTCAATATTAGACAGAACATCTACAAAGAAGATCAACAAGGAAACAGAAGACTTGAATGACACTATAAACTAACTAGACTTAACAGACATACGTAGAACACTCCACCCCAAAACAGCACAATATACCTTCTATTCTAATGCACATGCATCATTTTCCAAGATACACCACGTGATAGGTAACAAAGTTAGTCCTGATAAATTTAAAAAGATTGAAATCACGCAAATTATTTTCTCAGACCACAATGGAGTGAAGCTAGAAATCAACACAAACATGAAAATTAAACAACCCACTATTAAATTACCAATGAGTCAAGGAAGAAATCAAAAAAGAAATCACAAATTTCTTAAAGTGAAAATGAAAGTAAAACATATCAAAACTTATGGGATGCAGCGAAGGCAGTACTTAGAGGGAAATTTTAAGCAACAAATGCCTACATGAAAAAAGAAGAAAGATGTCAACGCAAAAGCCTAACTCAACAACTCCAGGAACGAATAAGAAAAGAGCAAACTAAGCCTAAACCTAACAGAAGAAAGGATATAACGAAGATCACAGCAGAAATAAATAAAATAGAAAACAGAAAAACAGAAGCGATAATTAATAAAACCAGAAGTTTGTCTTTAGCTAGAATGACAAAGAAAAAAGAAAATATGCAAATAATCTAAATAAAAAATGAAAGGAGGGCCATTACAACTGACCAGATAGAAATAAAGAGTATTATGACAGAATATTATAAACAACTGTACAACAACAAACTGAATAACCTAGATGAAATGGACGAATTCTTAGAAGTGCACAACCTACCCAAGAGATAAATAGAAAGTCTCAACAGACCCATAAAAACTTAAAAGGTTGAATCAGTGATCAAAAACCTCCCAATAAAAAAACATCCTAGACCAGACTTTACTGGGAAATCTACCAAACATTTAGAGAAGAATTAACACCAATACTGTTTAACCTCTTCCAAAAAATAGAGAAGGAATACTCCCTAATTCATTCTATGAAGTAAGCATAACCCTAACACTCAAACCAGACAAAGACACCACAAGAAAAGAAAACTACAGGCCAATATCTCTCATAAATATAGATGCAAAAATCCCCAACAAAACACTAGCAGAGTTCAACAGCATATTAAAAGATTCATACACCATGACCAAGTGGGATTTATTCCAGGAATGCAGGGATGGTTTAACTTCAGAATATTAATCAACATAATATACCTCATCAATAGAACAAAGGAAAAGAACCACATGATCACCTCTATAGATGAAGAAAAAGCATTTGATAAAAGCTAACAATCTTTCTTCAGTATGGATTACACCTCAACATAAAGAAAACAAAAATCCTTACAACTAAAAGCTAACAATCTTTCTTCAGTATGGATTACACCTCAACATAAAGAAAACAAAAATCCTTACAACTAGACCAATAAGCAACATCATGATAGAGAAAAGATTGAAGTCATCAAGGATTTCATTTTACTTGGATTCACAATTAACATCCATGGAAGCAGCAGTCAAGAAAACAAACGACGCAGTGCATTGGGAAAATCTACTGCAAAAGATTTCTTTAAAGTGTTAAAAAGCAAAGATGTCACTTTGAGGGCTAAGGTGCACCTGACCCAAGCCATGGTGTTTTCAATTTCCTCGTATGCATGCAAAGCTGGACAATGAATAAGGAATACCAAAGAAGAATTGATGCCTTTCAGTTGTGGTGTTGGCAAAGAATATTGAATATACCATGGACTGCCAAAAGAAGGAACAAATCTGTCTTGGAAGAAATACGGGCAGAATTGCTCCTTAGAAGTGAGGATGACGAGGCTTAGTCTCGCATACTTTAGACATGCTATCAGGAGGGACCAGTACCTGGAGAAGGATATTGTTTGGTAAAGTGGAGAATTAGCGAAAGAGAGAAAGACCCTCAATGACATGGATTGACACAGTGGCTGCAACAATGGGCTCAAGTGTAACAATGATCATGAGGATGGCACAGGACCAGGCAGTGTTTCGTTTTGTTGTACGTAGGATCGCTATGAGACAGAACTGACTCGATGGCACTTGACAACAAACTTTCTTGATGAAAACCTTAAAGAATATTGGAATAGGAGGGAAATTCCTCAATATGATTCAGGGCATATATGAAAAGTCAACAGCCAACTCTACATTTAGGGGAGAAAGACAGAGCTTTCCGTTTGAATTGGGAATAAAACAAGGGTGCCCTATCTCACCACTTCTATTCAATATTATAAGTCCTAGCCAGAGAAATAAAATGAGAAAAAGAAATAAAAGATACCCAGATTAGAAAAAAGTAAAATTATCTCTATTATCTGATGATATGATCCTATATATAGAAAATCCCAAAGAGTTCATGAGAAAAATTTTAGAGCTAATAAAGGAATTTAGCAAAGTTATAGGGTACAAGCTCAACAAAAACAAATCAGTTGGGTTTCTATACACCAGTAATGAGAAATCTGAAAGGGCAATTGGGGAAACAATTACATTTACAATAGAATCAGAGAAAAATACCTAGGAATAAACTTAACCAGGGATATGAAGGACTTATACCATGAAAATTATAACACACTGCTGAGAGAGATTAAAGAAGCTTTAAATATATGGATAGATCATCCATGTTCTTGGATTGGAAGGCTTAATATTGTTAATGTCAATACTATCCAAATCGATCTATAAATTCAACACAATCCCAATCAAAATTCCAACAGCCTTCTTTACAGAAATGGAAAAACCAATCCAGAACATTATATGGAACGGCAAGAGGCCCCAAATATCTAAAGTAATGCTGAAAGAGAAAAACAAAGTAGAAGGACTCACATTTCCTGATTTTAAAACATATTATACAGCTACAATAATCAAAACAGCCTAAGCCCACTGGTAAAACAATAGACACACAGACCAATGGAATAGAATTGAGAGTCCAGAAATAAACCTATATATCTACGTCTCACCAATTTTTAACAAGGGTACTAAGACCATTCAATGAAGAAAGAACAGTCTCTTAAATAAATGGGGTTGGGAATATTGGATTTCCACATGAAGAAAAAATGAAACAAGATCCCATGTCTCACACCATACACAAAAACAAATTCAAAATAGATTAAGGACCTAAAGGTGCAATTTAAAACCATAAAAGTCTTAGAAGAAATTGCAGGTGTGAGCTCTGAGATAGGTGGAAGAGATGAGCACTTTACATCAGTCCTTCAGGTAGTTCCCTGAAAGATTCTAACAGACACACAAAAATTTTTCTAATATGGTCTGCTCAGTACCCTACAGCTCCAGGGACCAAAATCCTTCTCTGGCTTTAAGATCATCATTGATCCAGGGACAGGGTGGGTCATGGGTAAGTAGAAACATCATAAAGCTTTTCTACATTTTGAAGCATTTCTTGATCTAGAATTCCCTTGGTTGCTACAAACCTTCGACTTGTTTCCAGAGTTCCAACGAAGTTGTTTTTGCCAGTTTTTGCTAGTTTGTTGTGGTTTCTGTGAGAGAACGGGAGCATGGAGCAGTTTATGTCACTGTCTTTTGTCATGTCTTCCAGACATGCCTCTTAACAAATACTAGCTACACTCTCTGCTCAGTATTCAACTGTGACTTGATAACAACATCTCACTCTCTGACAAGTTCTCACTTCCCTTACATACACTATACCTACTCTTCAATTTCACGGAGCATGTGTTAGTCATCTACTGCTGCAGTAACAGAAATACCACAAGCGTGTGGTTTTAACAAAGAGAAGTTTATTTTCTCACACTAAGTAGGCAAAAAGTCCAAATTCAGGGTGTCAGCTCCAAGGGAAGGCTTTTTCTCTCTGTCAGCTCTGGAGGAAGGTCCTTGTCCTCAATCTTCCCCTGGTTGAGGAGCTTCTCAGGTGCAGGGACCCCAGGTCCAAAGGATGCGCTTTGCTCCTGGTGCTGCTTTCTTGGTGATATGAGATCCCCAACTCTCTGCTTTCTTCCCTTTCCTTTGCAGGCCACACCCTAGGGAAACTCTCTTTACCTTGGATCAGGGATGTGACCTGAGTAAGAGTGATGTTACAATCTCACCCTAATCCTTTCAGCATAAAATTACAATCACAAAATGGAGGACAACCACATAATACCGGGAATCATGGCCTAACCAAGTTGATACACACATTTTTGGGGGACATAATTCAATCCATGACAGAGGATTCCAGTTTCTTAATTCTGAATACTTTATCTCCCATTTTATTAGTCTTCTCATGCTTTCACTTTTTTTCCTACAGGAACTCAACTATTCTCTTTCCAAGACCCTTAAATCATTTGATCTCTTGTCTTTCCATTTTACTCACCACGCAAATTCCAAACTCTGGATCAATACCACTGTCTGACTTACCTCTTTTCCTTTATGAGTGCTAAAGGAGAAAGTCACACTGTGTCATGTGTTTCTACCAATGTATCATCTCCAATCTTTGCTGGGTCCTCAATGACAATCAGTGACACTTCTATGTATCTCCAGACAATTCTTTCTCCCATCATTAACAGCTATTATGAACCATCACCATTCTCCTCAGCTCCCTTAACTTAGGTATCTCTCAGCCAAAAACCTAGGCTTCACAGAAAAATAAAAGTAACTATATTGATCTTTCACACTTTCATTTACAAATCCATTACATCGGTACCCATCTTTGCCTTCTTCATTCAAGTTTCTAAGACAAAAATGCCCAGTCTCCTGGGCAGAGCTCATTTCTCCACATGGACTCTGGATACTGTTTCTCTCCTATCTCCTCCCAAATTTTATTCTGTCAGTGATAATTTTTCTCTCCTTTTCCTTCAAACTCTCCCTCTCTAGTAGCTTATTCTACTCAGTATATAAACACAATTAAGACTATTGCACCTCAGGGAAAAAATCAAACTTTACCCTGACTCTGCATTTCTGTCTACTATAACTTTATTTCCTTCTCTTCATATGCAAACATCTTGAAGGGGAAATCTATAGTTGCTCTCTTCATTTTCTCACCTCCCACTCACTCCTCAACTCATTCATATTCTGCACTCACCTGTCTACTTAAATTACTCTCATTAAAGTCACCAATAATTGCTTATTGACTGATCCAGTTTTCACTTCTCTGATGTTCCCACTCTCTTATAGTTCTCCTACCTGATTAGTTTTTCTCAGTTTATAATTTCCCTGTTTTCCTGAGAATTTTTAAAGCAAATGAGAATTCCATCCACAGTTCTCTCTCTGCGTCTCTCTCACTGTTCTTCAACATTCTAAGCTCTGAGCATCCTTTGATGGGGATCTCCTCCCACACACAAACCATCAATTTTCACTACAAATGTTAAAAGATTACTGAAAATGTTTACATCAAAAATACAGTGTAGCTTCTGTTCTACCTCTTAGCTCTTTGTGTAGTGCCTGGGATCTTAAAAGCATGCAAGCTACCATTCAAGGCACAACAATTGGTCTCTATTCATCTGGAGCAACAAAGGAACAAGGAGATGGAATAGGAGGAGTAGGAGGAGGATGTCGAATGTGTGACTAATTGCCTCCATAAACTGGATGATGCCTGTCTGCCATTACTGAATAATTTGATCAAAGATTCTACAGAAGAGTCCTGATCAAAAGAGGGGAACTGCAGAACAGAATTTAAAACTCTCATGGAATTCAGACATTCTGGAGCCATGGAGGCTGGATGAACCCCTGAAAATATTGCCCTCAGATAATCTTTAAACTTTAAACCAAAAATATCCCTTGAAGTCTTCTTAAAACCAAACAATAGCTTAGCTAGGAAAGAATGTCTCCCTTGAGCATTGTGCTCTTTTAAGATCTATCTATATGGGATTGAATTGACAACAGCAACAACAAAGGTTAGATAGGAAACTTAGGGGGCAGTGAGTTAATGGGGGAGGCACAACTCAGAAAAGGATGGTGAGAATGGTTGCACAACTCAAAGAATGTAATCAGTCACTAAATTGTACGTGTAGAAATTGTTGAATTGGTGTTATGTTCTGCTGTGTATCTTCTCAACAACAAAAATAAAATAAATTATTAAAAAGTACAATGTAATATTTTTAAATGTATAACTTTGTTATATCAATAAGTGGAATTATGTCATTTATAATATTTAACCAAAACATCTAGAACCTGCTTGATTATAGACTGAATTTTACCTCAGTCCTCTTATCCCAGACAAGTTTCTTTTTTTTTTCATTTTTACGCATTTTTAATTACAAAAGTAATATATAAAAACGTTTTACATATCCTTGACCATCAGTACAGCTCACAGTCCCACTCCCTATCCCACCATTATCAGTTTAATATTAATCCTTCTAACCCATTGCCATCAAGTCGATTCAGACTCATAGTGACCCCATAGGACAGAGTAGAACTGCCCCATAGGGTTTCTAAGGAGCGGCTGGTGGCTTGGAACTACTGACCTTTTGGTTAGCAGCTGAGCCACCAGGGCTCCACGAATTCTTCTAGACCTTAAAAATTTATTTAAATTACCCATAGAAAATATAAAGTATTAAATTAGATATTTTTCCTTTTTTCTACACATATGAGATAATACCAATGTGTTTTTCTAATACTTGCTATTTTCACTCAACCATATGTTTTGAAAATCTTTTCAAGTTGTATATATAGAAGAACCTCATTCTTTTTACACACTGCATAGTATTTGATAATATAACTATACTAAAATAAGTTACCATTCCATATACATTTAGATTATTTTCCTTTTCTTTGATGTCTCAAAAGATATGACAGTGAGCATCATTGTGTATGCTTCCTTTATAAACTTGTGGGAGGATGTCTGTAGCATATACACCTAGAAGTGGAATTGCTACATTGAATGACATGAATTTTTTTTAATTTTATTATTTATTTCAAATTGCCCCTCAAAACAGTTATACAAATTTATATTGCCTCCAGAAGTGTTAATTCCCATATCATTGCAAGCACTTGGTATTGTCAGTCTCAGAATCTCCTTGTTTTCATTTTCATTTTTCTCTTTACTAAAGTAGTTGCTCACCTTCTCACCATTTTTATTTTCTTTTTTTCAAATTCCATTTTCACAGGGGTTTCCCTTAAGTCAGATTCCACGGGTCAAGCCTGAGATCAGGCCTCCAATCATTTCCTGTATTATACTTTATTTCTTCTAAATCAGAAAATCCTAACTCAAAATTATAGGTCACAGTAATAGCAAAGAGGTTTTGATGGCACTGTCAAATAGTTCTTGATATTCAGGTCAAATACAGACCCAGAATTTATGGAGCTGTTTCTCACTAAAGACCACTTTTAGTGTTTCATCAGACACTAAGTCAATGCACACATCAAACTCAAATGCTCAAAGATTAAATGTTTACAATTAGGAACTAGCAATGAATAGATTCTTTATCCAGTCTTTTCTTGCTGTAAGATCTGAAAAATATTTCATATTCACTCATATATAATTATGTAAATTAATATAATCTTTAAACTGCATACAAATGCTCCTAGTGAACACGAAGAATATATTTCTAGAACTGAATTCAGCCAATTATTATAATATGACAGTTCCCTGTTGTGCTTCTTCCCATCTCCAGTGCATCTCCTCAGAACCAACCACTTTTTAAATATTTTATCTACTTCAACTAATAGTCATTATCGAACATTGAACTTTAAATAAAACTCCAAACTAATTCTTAATTATATGCTTAAACTACTATTTGTTTAACAATTTTTAGGTATTACCTATTATTGGAATTGACTTGACAGAAACAGATTTGGGTTTATTGACCACATGCCAGGATACATACTTCATACCACCAGTTTTAACATCTCTTCTCCCCTATCTTCCCAATATAATTGACACTATATTTAATTTTTCCATCAGTTAGCATTGTAACTTTAAATAATATGCATATATTTGTAATTTTAATGCATCAACTCTAGATAGTCTCTTTATTATCCATTTTATAATATAATGATATTAGTACTCTAACCCTTCCCTCTGTACTGTCACCTAAGTTTGACCTACTGACATTTGTCAATTATTATTTAATTTAAACAAGGTCGATGTTAAAAATATTTACATCTTGGGGGCGGGGCCAAGGTGGCAGAATAGACAGAAGCTTCCAGAGAGCCCTCTTACAACAAAGACCTGAAAAAACAAGTGAAATGAGTATATTTATGACAAGCTAGGAGCCCCCCCTTTTTTTTTTTTGAACATCAAAGGCAAGGTTAGAAAATGAACTGAGGGGCAGGGGAAAGAAGAGATGGTTCAGAAGCAGAGAGGAGTTACCAGACCTGAATCGCTGGGAGCACTCAGGCACCATTCCCTGGAGCGGCTGTGGTTGGCTGGTACTAGTGTTTGGCCGCAGTTTCCTCAGGAAGAAGCAGCCAGCCACACAGCCTACTCACACCTCCAGAACCAGAGAAGAACAGCACTCTCAGCAAAAGCAAAGTACTTTAGTATATTTTATGGTCCCCCCCACCCGCCTCCAAGCTGGCTTCAGCAGCTGTTGATTTCCCTGGGCCTGACATAGGCCTTGTTGAGCTCCTAGAGCCACCCTCCAGGCCCTGGAAAAGGAATAAATTCACAATTTGGGGAAAAGATAATTTGCCAGCTCCACTAACCAGGGGAGCTCAGGACAGAAGTGGCCTCTGTCCAGGCATAAACGGTCCGTGGACTTTGAGTACCTTTCCCCTCTGCATGGACCTGTGTAGGCCTGTTTCAGGAGAATAGGCCCTTGTTGGCAGACTACAACAGTTTCAGTTGTGCTGTGGAGAGGTGGGTGTTTGATATTTGACACCACTTTGCCTATTAAACAGGGTACTCATCTACCCACATCAGGGGCCTAAAGACTGGTGGCTCCATTCAGGTTGCCCAGCCACATGTGACAGGGGTCCAAGATAACTGGTACCTCCCAGTCCTTACAACCAAAAACATTGGGTGCCCATGGTCCGTCTGCAGAATCCACCCACCTGTACGCTCTAGGGAACAGGGACATGCTTTCCTCAGAAACCCTTGGGGGATGATTCTCAGCCCCCTGCCTTGTTCAGAGCATGACTTCCTGCTGCAACCAGATATTGGTACCTACACCAATCACCCCTGCCACTCTAAGACTGTAGGACAGAGCCTGTACCACACACTTGATGATCAGCTACCTGGACACCTGAGTTGAATACATACAAGAAACGTGAATGGACTCCTAGACTGATAACAGCCCTAGCCATCTGTTGAAAGGATGTCAGAGCTCCAAAGATGAAAACAATCAAGTTAGCTCACTCAAGAAACCCATTTGGGCATATCACACAAAACAAAGCAAGAACCTAGGATACAGTAAGCAAACAAACAAAAAAAAACTAATACAATAACTTCTAGATGGCACGGAGACAACAGTCAATATCAAGTCACGTAAAGAAACAGACCAGGATCACCTCAACAAGCTCCCAAAACAAAGAATCAAGGGATCTTCTAGATGAAAGTGCCTTCCTGGAACTACCAGAGGCAGAATACAAAAGACTAATATACAGAACCCTTCAAGACAAAAGGAAGGAAAGCAGGCAATACGCAGAACAAGCCAAGGATCACACAGATAAAGTAGCTGAAGAAATTAAAAACGTTATTCAGGAACATAATGAAAAATTTAATAAGCTGCAAGAATCCATAGAGAAACAGCAATCAGAAATTCAGAAGATTAACAATTACAGAAGTAGACAACTCAATAGAAAGTCAGAGGAGCAGAATTGAGCAAGTGGAAGGCAGAATTGGTGAACTTGAAGATAAAGCACTTGGCACCAATATATTTGAAGAAATATCGGACAAAAGAACTTTTAAAAAATGAAGAAACCTTAAGAATCATGTGGGATTCTATCAAGAGAAATAACCTACTAGTGGTTGAAGTGCCAGAACAGGGAGGGGTAACAGAAAATACAGAGAGAATTGTTGAAGATTTGTTGGCAGAAAACTTCCCTGATACTGTGAAAGATGAGAAGATACCTATCCAAGACACTCATCGAACTCCACATAAGGTAGATCTCAAAAGAAAGTCACCAGGCATATTATAATCAAACTTGCCAAAACCAAAGATAAAGAATTTTAAGAGCAGCTAGGGATAAACGAAAAGTCACCTACAATGGAGAGCCAATAAGAATAAGCTCAGACAACTCAAAAGAAACCATTCAGGCAAGAAGGCAATGGGAGGACTTATATAAAGTACTGAAGGAAAAAAAATTGCCAGCCAAGAATCATATATCCAGCAAAACTGTCTCTCAAATATGACAGTGAAATTAGGACATTTCCAGATAAACAGAAGTTTAGAAAATTCATTAAAACCAAACCAAAACTACAAGAGATACTAAAGGGAGTTCTTTGGTTAGAAAATCAATAATACCAGGTATCAACCCAAGACTAGGACACTGGGCAGAGCTATCAGATGTCAACCCAACCAGGGAAATCACAAAAATAAATCAAAATTAAAAAAAAACACTCAAACAGGGAAACAGCAATGTTATTATGTAAAAGAAGACAACATTAAAATGATAAAGAGGGACTAAGAAATGTACTCATAGATCTTTCATATGGAGAGGAAGACAAGGCAATACAAAGAAATAATAGCTAGGTTTAAATTTAGAAAAATAAGGGTAAATATTAAGGTAACCACAAAGGAGACAAGCTATCCTACACATCAAAATAAAATACAAGAAAAAAATAGAGAAGCAGCAGAAACAAAATCAACAACAAGGAATAAGAGGAAAAGACAATATATAAACTAATCAGCACAAAAAATTAAGTGGGAAAAAAATTGTCAACAACACACAAAAAAAGACATCAAAATGACAGCACTAAATTCAAACATATCCATAATTATGCTGAATGTAAATGGACTAAATTCACCAATAAAGACACAGAGAGTTGCAGAATGGATGAAAAAATACCATCCGTCTATATGCTGCCTACGAGAGACACACCTTAGACTCAGAGACACAAACGAACTAAAACTCAAAGGATGGAAAAAAAACATATCAAACAACCAAGAATTAGAAAAAACAGCAAGAGTGGCAATATTAATTTCTGACAAAAGAGATTTTAAAGTTAAATTCACCGCAAAGGATAAGGAAGGACACTATACAATGAGTAAAGGAACAATATACCAGGAGGATATAACCATATTAAACATTTATACACCCAATGACAGGGCTGCAAGATACATAAAGCAAACTCTAACACCATTGAAAATTGAGATAGACAGCTCCAGAATAATAGGAGACTTCAACACACCACATTTGGTGAAGGACAGGACATCCAAAAAGAAGCTCAATAAAGACACAGAAGATCTAAATGCCACAATCAACCCACCTGACCTTATATACAGAACACTCCACCCAAAATCAGTCAAGCATACTTTCTTTCCTAATGCACATGGAACATTCTCGAGAACGGACTACATATTAGGTCATAAAGCAAGCCTTAGAAGAATCCAAAACTTTGATATATTACAAAGCATCTTCTGTGACCATAAGGCCATAAAAGTAGATATCAATAACAGAAAAAGCAGGGAAAAGAAATCAAATACTTGGAAATGGAACAATACCCTGCTGAAAAAAGACTGGGTTATAGAAGATATTAAGGACAGAATAAGGAAATTCATAGAATCCAATGAGAATGAAAACAATCCCTATCAGAGCCTTTGGGACACAGCAAAAGCAATGCTCAGAGAGCAATTTATATCAATAAATGCATACATCCAAAAATAAAACCAAAATCAAAGAATTATCCCTACATTGAACAAGTGGAACAACAAAAGAAATCCTCATGCACCAGAAGAAAGCAAATAATAAAAATTAGAGTAGAATTAAATGAAATAGAAAACAGAAAAACAATTGAGAGAATTAACAAGACCAAAAGCCGGTTCGTTGAAAAAATTAACAAAAATTGATAAGCCATTGGCCAAACCAACAAAAGAAAAACAGGAGAGGAAGCAAATAACCTGAAAGAGAAATAAGATGGGGGATATTACAACAGACCCAACTGAAACTAAAAGAATCATATCAGATTGCCATGAAAAATTGTACGCTCACAAATTTGAAAACCTGGAAGAATTGGATTCCTAGAAACACACTACCTACCTAAACTAACACAAACAGAGGTAGAACAAATAAATAGACCAATAACAGAAGAAGAGACTGAAAACGTAATTAAATAACTCCCAGTAAAAAAAAAAAAAAAGACCTGGCCCAGATGGCTTCACTGCAGAGTTCTACCAAACTTTCAGAGAAGAGTTAAAACCACTACTACTAAAGGTATTGCAGAGCATAGAAAAGTACAGAATATTCCCAAACTCATTTTACTAAGCCAGCATATCCCTGATACCAAAAACAGGTAACGACACCACAAAAAAAAGAAAATTGCAGACCTATATCCCTCAAGAACGAAGACGCAAAAATCCTCAACAAAATTCTAGCCAATAGAATTCAACAACATATCAAAAAAATAATTCACCACAACCAAGTGGGATTCCTACCAGGTATGCAGGGAGAGTTCAACATTAGAAAAACAATTAATGTAATCCATCATATAAATAAATTTTTAAAAAAACAAGAATCACATGATTTTATGGATTGATGCAGAAAAGGCATTTGACAAAGTTCAACACCCACTCTTGATAAAAACTCTCAGCAAAATAGGAATAGAAGGAAAATTCCTCAACATAATAAAGGGTATTTATACAAAGCCAATAGCCAACATCATCCTAAATGGAGAGACCCTGAAAGCATTCCCCTTGAGATCGGGAACCAGACAAAGATTCCCTTTATCACCACTCTTATTCAATACCCTGCTGCAGGTCCTAGTCAGAGCAATGAGGCTAGATAAATAAAGCATATCTAGATTGGCAAGAAAGAAGTAAAAGTATCTCTATCTGCAGATGACATGATCTCATACACAGAAAACCATACGGAATGCTCAAGAAAAGTACTGAAACTAATAGAAGAGTTCAGCAGAGTATCAGGATACAGGATAAACATACAAAAATCAGTTGGATTCCTCTACAGCAACAAAAAGAACATTGAAGAAGAAATCACCAAATCAATACCATTTACAGTGGCCCCCAAGAAGATAAAATACTTAGGAATAAATCTTACCAGAGATGTAAAAGACTTATACAAAGAAAACCACAAAACACTTCTGCAAGAAACCAAAAGAGACCTACATAAGTGGAAAAACATACCTCGCTCATGGATAGGAAGACTTAACATTGTAAAAACGTCTATTCTACCAAAAGCCATCTATAGATACAATGCAATTCTGATCCAAATTCCAAAAACGTTTTTTAATAAGATGGAGAAACAAATCACTAACTTCATATGGAAGGGAAAGAGACCCTGGATAAGTAAAGCATTACTGAAAAAGGAGAATAAAGTGGGAGGCCTCGCACTACCTGACTTTAGAATCTATTGCATCTCCACGGTAGTCAAAACAACCTGGTACTGGTACAACAACAGACCAATGGAATAGGATTGAGAATCCAGACATAAATCCATCCACACATGAGCAGTTAATGTTTGACAAAGCCCCAAAGTCTGTTAAATGCGGAAAAGACAGTCTTTTTAACAAACGGTCCTGGCATAACTGGATATCCATCTGCAAAAAAATGAAACAAGACACATACCTCACACCATGCACAAAAACAAACTCAAAATGGATCAAAGGCCTAAATATAAAATCTGAAATGATAAAGATTATGGAAGAAAAAATGGGGACAGTGTTAGGAGTCCTAATACATGGCATAAACAGTATACAAAACATTGCCAACAATGCAGAAGAGAAACTAGATAACTGGGAGCTCCTAAAAATCAAACACCTATGCTCATCCAAAGACTTCACCAAGAGTAGAAAGGCTACCTACAGATCATGAGAAAGGTTTTAGCTATGACATTTCTGATTAGCACCTGATCTCTAAAATCTACATGATAGTGCAAAAACTCAACTACAAAAAGACAAATAATCCAATTAAACAATGGGCAAAAGATATGAACAGACACTTCACTAAAGAAGACATTCAGGTAGCTAACAGGTACATGGCGAAATGCTCCCAATCATTAGCCGTTAGAAAAATGCAAATCAAAACTACAATGAGATTCCATCTCATGCCAACAAGGCTGGCATTAATCCAAAAAACACAGAATAAAAAATGTTGGAGAGATTGTGGAGAGACTGGAACACTTATACACAGCTGCTGGGAATGTAAAATGGTACAACCACTTTGGAAATTGATTTGGCGCTTCCCTAAAAAGCTAGAAGTAGAACTACCATACGATCCAGCAATCCCACTCCTTGGAATCTGTCCTAGAGAAATAAGAGCCTTTACACGAAAAGATATATGCACACCCATGTTCATTGCAGCACTGTTTACAATAGCAAAAAGATGGAAGCAACCAACGTGCCCATCAATGGATGAATGGGTAAATAAAATATGGTATATTCACATAATGGAATACTATGCATCGATAAATAACAGTGATGAATCTGTGAAACATTCCACAACATGGAGGAATCTGGAAGGCATTATGCTGAGTGAAATTAGTCAGTTGAGAAAGGACAAGTATTGTATAAAACCACTATTATAAGATCTGGAGAAATAGCTGAAACAGAGAAGAATATATTCTTTGATGGTTATGAGAGGGGGGGAGGGAGGGAGGGAGGAAGAGGGGTATTGGCTAATTAAATAGTAGATAAGAACTACTTTAGGTGAAGGGAATGACAATGCACAATACAGGAGAGGTCAGCACAACTGGACTAAACCAAAAGCAAAGAAATTTCCTGAATAAACTGAATGCTTCGAAGACTAGCTTAGCAGGGTGGGGTTTTGGGGACCATGGTCTCAGGGGACATCTAAGTCAACTGGCATAATAAAATCTATTAAGAAAACATTCTGTATCCCACTTTCGAGAGTGGTGTCTGGGGTCCGAAACACTAGCAAGTGGCCATCTAAGATGCATCAATTGGTCTCAACCCACCTGGAGCAAAGGAGAATGAAGAACACCAAAGATATAAGGTAATTATGAGCCCAAGAGACAGAAAGGGCCACATACGCCAGAGACTACATCAGCCTGAGATCAGAAGAACTACATGGTGCCCGGCTACAACCGATGACTGCCTTGACAGGGAACACAACAGAGAATCCCTGAAGGAGCAGGAGAGTAGTGGGATGCAGACCCCAAATTCACGTGAAAAGGCCAGACAATGGTCTGACTGAGAGTAGAAGGACCCCAGAGGTCATGGTTCCCAGACCTTCTGTTATCCCAAGACAGGAACCATTCCCAAAGCCAACTCTTCAGACAGAGATTGGACTGGACAATGGGATAGAAAATGATGCTGGAGAAGAATGAGCTTCTTGGATCAAGTAGACAAATGGAACTATGTTGGCATCTCCTGTCTGGAGGGAGGGTGAGAGGGCAGAGGGGTCAGAAGCTGGTGGAATGGACACGAAAATAGAGAGTGGAGGAAAGGAGTGTGTTGTCTCATTAGGGGGAGAGCAATTAGGAGTGTATAGCAAGGTGTATATAAATTTTTGTGTGAGAGACTGACTTGATTTGTAAAGTTTCACTTAAAGCACAATAAAAAAATTTTTTAAAAGGAAATAATGGAACCAAAAGAGACAATAAATGAAAATGGAAACTCTGGAAAGTTTCAACAATAGGTTTAAAGACGCAGAAGAATCAGTAAGCCAAAAGACAAGGTAATCAAAATTTTAGAGGCTGAAGAACAACAAGGGAGAAGGCTCAAGAATACTAAGAACGGTTTGATGGAAATATGAAACAGCATCAAACAAACCAACATATACATCATGGAAATCCCATAAGGAGATGAGAGACAGAAAGGGACAGAAAGAATATTTGAAGAAATAATGGCAGAAAACTTTCCAAGTGAGATAAAGGACATAAACCTAGATATGCAAAAATCTCAACCAATTCCAAGTATGATAAACCCAAAGAGACCCACGCTGATACACATCTATATCAAGCTTTCAAAAATTAAACATAAACAGAGGATTCTGAAAGGGGCAAGAGGCAAGTGAAAGGTGACATAGCAAGGAACCCCAATGAGATGAATGCTGATTTCTCCTAAAAAACCTTGGAAACCAGAAAGCAATGGAATGATATATTTAAAGTCCTGAAAGAAAGTAACTATCAACCAAGAATAATATATCTGGCAAAGCTGTTCTTCAAGAATAATGATGAAATTAAGACATTCCCAGATAAACAAAAGCTGCAAAATTCATTTCCACAAGATATTTGTTTATATATTCTTATGGTTTTGTAATTATGAAACATGAAGGACATACCAGCTGTATTTGTCAACCAAAACTACCTTAAATCTGGTCTTTACACTTGTCAGGACATTACCCTTAATGGAAATTTTTTCCCCTGTATGTACAACTTCAAGTTAATATCTAGTCTTCTTTTCCTTCTTGAGGACACCCTTTAGTGTTTCTTACCGGGTGGTTATGGTGGCAACATATTCCCTCAGCTTTTGATTATCTGGGAATCTCTTAATTTCACCCTCATTTTTGAATAACTGTTATTTTTGGCTGACGGTTCTTTTCATCCAGCACTTTAAATATGTCACCCCACTGCCTTCTTGCCTGTATGGTTTCTGAGGAGAAATCACTTAATCTTATTGAGGAGCGCTTGTATGTGTTACTTTGCTTCTCTCATGCTGGTCTCTATTTGTATCTTTTTTCTTGGTTTCTTAGAGTTTGAGTATAATATGCCTCCGTGTGGCTCTTTTTGGATGTATCTCACTTGGAATTCATTGAGCTTCTTCGATGCTTAAGTTCATGTCTTTCATCAAATTTGGGATGTTTTTAGTGGCCATTGTTTCTTCAATAATTATTTGTACCCTTTCTCTCTCTCTTCTCTTCCTGGGATTCCTATAAAACACATGTTATTCCTCTTGATTGTGTCCCACAGATTCCTTTGGCTTTGTTCATTTTGTTTCTTTTTTCTTTTTGCTCCTCGGATCAAATAATCTCAGTTGCCCTATACTCAAGTTTGCTGATCCTTTTTTTTTTTTTTTTTGGCAGTTCAAATCTGCTGCTGAGCCCTTCCAGAGAATTGTTCATTTCTGTTATTGTAATTTTTAGCTCCACTATTTCTGTTTTTAAAAATAAAATCTGTCCCTTTATTATAATTCTTGTTTTGTTCCTGTATCATTTTCCTTTAGCTTTTTTGTGTGTTTTCCTTCAACTCTTTGCAAATGCTTACTACTGTTGCTTTAAGTCTTTAACAATTCCATTATCTGTCCTTCTTCAGGGAAGGTTTTCATCCCCTTCTTTTGGTCTTTTGCATGGGTCATCTTTTCCTGCCTTTTCATATTCTTGGGATTGTTTGTTGTAATCAAGACATTAAACTATTTTACTGTGATAACTCTGGAGATCAGATTTTTTTTTCCTTCTCTAGCATTTACTCTTTTTCCTCTTCATTATTGTTGTTTTTTAAATTATTGATTTTGTATTTCTCTGCTTCCACTCCAGATTCCACATCTAGGTGCACTTGTTGTTCCTTCCCTACTATTCTTCCTGACCAGGGGTACTGGCCATCACTGTTTCACCTCTAGGTTCTGTGAGTTGGAGTGCTGGCCATGCATGCCACTTCAGCACTAAACTCTGACTTGTAGCACTTCATTTGGTCATATCAGCACCAGTTATTGGGGATGCTAACCATTATTACTCCAGTACAGATTCCCCCTGCACCCTTTCATAGGGACACTGACTATGCCCCTCCAGCACTTCTCCCCTCCCATTTGGGATTACTGTTGCCTCTGTTTACTCACCACAAATCTCACCCCCCCACCCCCCCACATGAACACTGGCCATGCAACCCTGGCACCAGCACCCCTTCTCAGGAGCCACAGCTATTGCAGACACAAGACTCCCCTCCCAGGAATATTGGCTGTGCAGCACCAGCCTGAGTCCCACCCTGGAAGCAGCAGCTGTTGCCAATTCACTATGTCATCTCACTTCGGGACCTACGGACCACACTGTGCTCACCGTGTAAGTTATTTGTGGGATTCACAGAACCTTGCCTATGCTGTGTTCACCATGCCACTCTGTCCCAGGTCTGCCTGCTCAGGAGTTCTGGGCCATGCTGTGCTCACCATGCCTCTCTGTCCCAGGCCTGACAACCCCTCTACTCTGGTCTGTGTTGTGCTCACTGAAGCTCTCTCTCGAGACGTATGGAACTCCAGCTGTGCTGTGTTCACTGTGCCACTCTCCCAATCCTGAGGACTTATGAAATCTAGGCTGTGCTGTACTTCCCATACCATTCTGTCCCAGGATTACTGCTCAGGAGTTCCGGGCCATGCTGTGCTTGCCCTGAAGCTCTCTCCTGAGAACCATGGGAACTGTAACTGTGCTGTGCTAACGATACTGTGTCCCAGGTCGGACTTTCCAGGAGTTCCAATCTGTTCTGTGCTGTCCATGCCAGTCTGTCCCTGGCTTCACTACTCAAGAGCCATAGTCTCCACTTCACTCACCCTGCTGCCCCATTCCAGGGCTTATTGCTCAGTATCTCTGGCCCAGTCTGTGCTCTCCATGCTGCTGTAACCCTGGGCTTCCTGCTCAAGGGCACTGGCCATAGCTGTCTGAAGATGATCATTCTAAGCTGGGGAGCAGAGTGGGGGTGAAGATGAGTGGTGAACCTCCACTCTCCCATCATCAGTATGCTACTTTTTTCTGGATTCAATGTTCACTTTGGCCCTCCAACCCTTCAAGTGATGTCCAGAGTTACAAAATTATCAATTCCATCAGTTTTTGCTTGTTTTCTTCTGGCTTTGTTGTGAAGGAATGGGAGCATGTGGCTGCTTACACCACCATCTTACTCCAACTCCCCCTGCTTGGTGTTTTTGAACCAGAGTGCTTAGACAACACTGAGATATTGAATGAGTGCTTTCTTATATAGAAAAGTTCACAAATGGAAAATAATAGCAAAACACCACCTTATAGGATAGTCAATGCAGTGACCCAAGATATCTGGTAGGTCTTTGAGTAGTGTGTGCACATGCATTTTATGTTTTCTTACATAGTTCAGTTCAGCTGTGTACAGTTTTCTGCATTCACATAGTGTTTCCTGTGGACAAAATAATGCCTGAGAAAATGTGAAGTTTGTGTTACATTCAAATTATTCCCTAACATATCAATCATCTTTGAATAAATTCACCTTTTTGAAACAAGTTTTATTACAGAACTGACTGTACACAATTCACCAAAGCTGACACAAGATGAATTAGGAAATGTGAACAACCATACATCTGTTCAAGAATTTGGATTCATCATTTAAAACTTTATTATGAAGAAATATCCAGGACCTGATGGCTTCATTAGTGAAATCTATTAAACATTTGAGGAAGCAATAACATCAATTTTACTTAAACTCTTTCAGAAAATAAAGGAAGAGGAAATACTTTCCAATTTGTTATATCAGGCCAGCATAACACTGATACCAAAATCTTAAAAACATATTACAAGTAAAGAAAATTATAGACCAATAATGTCATGAACATAGATAAAAAAATTCTTAGGAAAATATTAGCAAAAAGAATTTGACAATATATTTATTTCAGGATGCAAGGATGGTTCATCATTTGAAAAACAAATTATGTAATTCACCATATTAACAGAGTAAGAGAAAAAAATTATATGATCTTCACAAGAGATACAGAAAAAGCACTTGACAAAATTCATGATAAAAATAACAACAAGAACGATATAGAAGGGACCTTCCTCAATTTAATACAAGGCATTTATGAAATACTTATAAAAAATATAGCTAACATCATATTTAATGGAGATACAGTAAACACCTTCCTACTAAGATCAGGTACAAAGCAAGGATGTTTACTTTAACCACTTCTGTCCAATATAGTACTGGAAGTACTAGCTATTTCACTAAGACATGAAAAGTAAAAAGTATATGAGTTGGAAAAGGAAAAGTAAAACTGTTTATTTGTAGATGGCATGATTGTGTAAAATAAAACCTACTAGAATTAATAAGAATTGGCAAGGTCACAGAGCATAAGATCAATATAAAAACCAAAAACCCAGTGCGCTCGAGTCAATTATACAAATATTAATTTTATTTATATATACTAGAAAAGAACAATTGTAAAATAAAATTTAAACACCTTTTATAATAGCATCAAAGAACATTAAACACTTCAAAATAAATTTAACAAAAGTATCTGCAAGATCTCTGTAGCAGCTTTATTCATAATAGTCATAAACTGGAAATGATCCAGTTTAACAAGAGAATAGATAAACCCATTGTTACATATTCATACAGTTAAATATTACTGAGCAATATAAAGGAAAGAACTACTGATACATAGAATAATGTGGATGCATCTCAAACACATATGTTTTGCAAAATAATGCTAGACATACACTGAGTAATTGTATTTACATAAAATTCAAGAAAAGGCAAACCTAAGCTCTGCTGATGTAAATGAGAACTTAGTTGCTTCCCAGGGTGGGGGAAGAGTTCACTGGAAAGGGGCACAAGAGAACTTTCTAGGGTGATGGATATGCTCTATATTTTGATTAGGGTGTGGTTTCCATGGTGCATGCCGTTGCCAAAATCATCAAATTGCACTCTTCTGATGTGTTCTTTGTACTATATGTAAATTGTATTTCATTTGAAGAAAAACATTTTTAGACACAGTTAAAGGAATGAAAAGGCAAGTCACAGTGTAGTAGGAGATATTAACAGCACATATAACTGGCAAAGGGCTTGTATACAGACGATATAAAGAATACCTACAAATAAATGAGAAAAATGGACCACACGATAGGAAAAAATCGGCAAAAAATTCAAACAGGTATTTCATAAAAGATGAAATTCAAATGGACAATAAACATTTGAAAGGGTCACCAATTCATTAGTCATCAGGGAAATGCAAATTAAAACTTAAATGCACTACTACTACACCTTACCAGAATGGCTAGAATGAAAAAGACAATATCAATTATTGTTGAGGATGTTGAGCAACTGGAACCCTCATATACTACTGTGAAAGTGTAAATTGGTACAATCACTTTGGAAAATTGTTTGGCAATATCTCTTAAAGTTGAAAAATGGCATGTTTTATGATCCAGCAATTCCCCTCCTGTTTTCTGTCCTTTGGCCACTTTTTATGTCCCTGCTTCAAAGGCAAAAACCAATTCTGCCTGGGCTCCTACTGAATGAACTCAGTGGCAACCTAATCGTGTCTTGCCTCATGCTCATGCTACACTGTTCTCACCTTTTACCCCAGGTTTCCCCTGTTGATGTGGAGGCATGAGAGGTCATAAACCCAACCAGCACTATACATGCACAACTTAGAATCTGAGGGCTTAAAATCCCATTAAGGTCTCTGGGTGGTGTAAATGGTTTGCACAGTGGTGCCATGGTAGAAAGACCTGGCTATCTGCTTCCATAAAGATCACGGCCAAGAAAACCCTATGGAATAGTTCTACTCTGTAACACATGGGTTTGCCATAAATCAGTATCAACTCAATGGCAATGAGTTAACACCCTAGTGGGTGAACCTTTACCTAATGAATGATGGGAATCAATGGATAAAACACAAAGATGGTATCATGAGATTGAGCAATCAATTGTGTTCGGTTACAAGTGGTGTTCAGCTCAGTAACACAGTTTTGTGTTGACTCTCTCTTTCTGAGATTTAGTCCCCCTGGAATTGTGCTCAGGCTCAGTTTTCTGAGGAAACCATGCTAAGAAAACACCTAACTGAGTCATATACATATATTCACCAAAAGACATGTGTAAGAATGCTTATATCATGTTTCATATTCATAATAGCCAAAACCTGGAAACAACCCAAATTTCATAAAAGTATAATAGATAAAAAATATGATTAAAGAAGCCCAAACACAAAAGAATATCTACTGTATGATTCCATTTACAAAAAGTTCAAAAGCTAGCAAAACTAATATATGGTGTTAGGAGTCAGAGTAGTGGTTATCTCTGGAAAGGAAGGCAGGTACTAACTGAGAGAGGGCACAAGGAACACTTCCAGAGAGCTGGTAATGTTCTATTTCTTGATCTGCTTGCTGTTACGTGGACAGTTTTACTCTATGATAATTCCTACTCGTATGCTTTTCTACAACTAGGTTATACTTCAATCAAAAAAAAAAGCTTACATAAAAAAGTAGGTCATAAAAGGGTGATGAGGAAGAATCAGGGTTTTTATAAGGGAGTCCCTGAAGCTGATAATTCCAGGAAAGTTGTCCAAGCAAGAAGAGGGCCCCCTGCTTTGGAAAAACTAAGAGTGTGCATAACTAAGGACCACAATGAGGTTTTATTTTATGAAGCATTAAGGAAATGGGAGTTGAATTATTGTCCTCAGACTTTCCAACCTTTTACTAAGCTAGAACTACCCACCTATCACCCACAACTAGGGCCTTGATTAGCTGATCATCCCAGTGGCATCTGGTAAGGACTTAACTTCATCAACATCCAGTGACTAAACAGCAGGTATCATACCAATCCATGAACCACGATTTCCTTGCGTCCTATCTGATATGTTCCATGTGAATATTTCCTTGTTGAAATGTTCCCAGGACATCCACAAATTCAAGAAAAAGAAGGATGGAGCCATATAAGCCCCCCAAATACACGTATTTGGGATGGATGTGGACCCTCTAAGCTGGTAGATTGCTTAAAGACATACTAGCTATTCATTGTTTAAGAGTTCTTCAATATAGTCCTACAAATCATTGATTATGACAAAGTAATCCTTCTAGATTTCTTCTTAAATGGTTGGGAATCTTGTAAATTTTCTTATGCTATTCCTCTATCACAAAGCCTCATTCACAGAGAAAGAATGCCTTTGTAGTAAACAGGCTTCTATAACGACCTATAATGATCTCTGCTTCCTGGTATTCACATGCTTGTATAATCCCCTCCATTTGAATGTGGGCTGGACCTAGTTACTTTTAAATAATAAATAGAACATTATGGTGTGTTGTTTCTGTTATTAGGTTACAAAAGACTGCAATCTCCATCTTTCTAGCACACTCACTCTGTTTTTCTGGAACAATCTTGCCCTCTCTCTTGCTCTAATGAAGCTGTGAGATGTTCTATGAAGAGGCATTTGCAGAAAGCAACACAGGGAGGCTCCCAGCCAACAGCTAATGCGGAACCAAGGCCCTCAGGCCAACAACCCACAAGGCACTGAATCAGGCCAACAACCACATGAGTGAGCTTGGAAGTGGATCCTTCCCCAGTAAAGCCTTCAGATACGTCCATGACTGTGGTCAAAACCTCCATACAAGTATGGCAGGCATGGAGGTATTACACTGACCCTGGGCGTGTGGCACCACTGAGTAGTTTCTATTAATCCAGCAGTGACCTGAGTTTGGCTACAAGCTTCCTTCCGGAAAAGTGGGCATTGGAGGCTCTCCGTGGTTGCCAACATATTAACCTGTCTCTCTATGAGTACTTCTCTACTGCCTACTAAAACTCGAGCTCAAGTCTAAGACATAGCTCCAGGTACGCAAAAAGATGAGGCTGGAGAGATAAACAGTGGCCAGATAAATAAGAACCTGATGAGCCATGTGTCTTAGGTTAGGTTCTCCAGAAAAGCAAAACCAGTAAAGCGTATAAATACATATAGAGATTTATATCAAGGAAAAGGCTCACACGATTGTAGAGGCTGGAATGTCCCAAGTCCATGGGTTAGGATACGGGCTTCTCCTGATTCTCATAGCCACAGGCGTTGGTGAACCCAAGATCCACAGGTCAGACAGCAGGGCTCTTGCTCACAGTACGAAGATCGATGAATCCCAAGATCAGCAGGCAAGATGGCAGGTAAGTTACAAGCTCAAGTCTTGAAAACCAGAGGTCAGACAAACAGGAGACGGCTGCAGGATCCAGAGTGAGCAAAAGCCCGTGAGCCTTGCCAAAAAGTCCACTTATATTCGATGCAGGCCACATGCCCAAGGAAACTCCCTTTCAACTAACTGGCTTCTCACAGCAGATCCCATCATGGAGGTGATCACACTATATCAAATCTTATCATGGAAGTGGTCACAACATCATATGACTGCCAAACTACATCACAAATGCCAAACCACTAAGAATTACAGCCCAGCCAAGTTGACACACAACCTTAACCATCACGCCATGTTAAAAATTTGGATTAATAACTATGTGACCTTGGACAAATTAGCCAAGGAGATCTAGGCAGAAGCAGCAGCATAGTACAAAAGCCCAGAAAGGTGAAAGAAAGTGGAGGATGTTCCTGGTACTAGAAAGGCTTCAGTGCGGCTGGAGTATTGAGTGTGAGGACAAAAGTAGCCTGAAGGTGAAAAAGTAGACCAGATCATACATGGCCTTAGATAAGCAGGATGACCATACACCCCTGTTTTCCAGAACAGGCCCAGTTTTTATACGTTGCTCCAGGGTAATTACATATAGTGTCCCCACAATGTTCCCTTAAAAGTGTTGCAGTTTGGATGATTCAATTATTGGTCTTGACTCAATACTCCCATTTCATTCTCTACAGTGAAAATAAAGTGATCATCTGATAGCATCTACCCATTTTCCTGAAACACTTCAATGGTCCTCCATTGTTTTTAAGATGAAGTCTAAGCTCCTTAACGTAAATACATATATAACAAATGAATACATGAATGAATTAATATACATAGTCTGAGGTTCAGATATAGGTCTAGGCAGGAGATACAGTTTGGGGTCATCTCCATATAGTTAGTAATTGAAGTCATAGGAAGCAAGAAATTATCCAGAGTGTATAAAGTGAAAAGAATAAAGGTCTGTGGAAGAAACTCCAATGTCTATTCTCCCCTTCTATAATAATAATAGATCCCATAATTTTTAGCTGGACGCATCACTGCTCAGAATATAGACTTAATTTTCTAGCCTCCCTTACTACTAAGTGTGGCCATGTGACAAGGTTCTAGCCAAAGGAATATAAGCAGAAGCAGTGTATATTACACTTTTGAGAAGTGTCGTTAATGTGAAGGGGTGTATCTCTCTTGTCCCCCCTTTCACTTTCCTGTTATTGGAATACAGATGTAACAGCTGGAACTAGTAAAGCAATTTTGAACCAGTAGGTGGAAGCGCATGTTGAAGATGTTAAAACAATGAGATAGAAGAGGCCTGGATTTCTGAAAATCACAGAGCCACCATATCAGCCCTGAACTGCCTACATTTATAAGAAAAGGCAACAGACAGTAGGTTATTACTGATATATATGATTTTCTGTCACTTATAGCTAAACCTAATCAAGACTTAGTGAATGGAAAGAGAGGAGGAGCCCCCAGAGGAGAATGAGACAACAGTCAGTTTGTGTTCATTAAAAAAAAGAAGGTTTAAAATAGCCACCATAAAGAAGAGGTGAAACAGCTACCTAATGTTAGTTAGATTGGTCCAGAATGGAGGTTTTTTTCAGAGGATAAAACAAAATCGTTCCAATAAGGTCAGGTAGTTGAGTTTATTGCAAACAAAGTAGTGGAAGAGATGTACCATGAGGTTTAGATTAGCTGGAAAAGAAAATGTGACTGGAAGGGCCTAACAGTGAAAAAGGAGAGATGTGGTGGTGGTTTTAAAACATGCCTATAAATTATTTTGTATATCTTCCTTCAAAAGTAGAGCTTACTTCCTCTCCCCTTGAGTATGGGCTGTACTTAGTGACTCATTTCCAATGAATAGAATGTGATGTATAACATCCAAGATTAGGATATAAAAGGTAATATAGCTTCTACCTTGTTCTTTCCCTTGGGTCACTCATTCTGGGGCAAGCTAGCTGTCATGTCATGAGGACATACTTGTTTTTTACACTGCTAAATTTTGGGGATAAATTGTTATATAGCCATAGATACCTAATACAGACATAAAGGACCTAAAGATCTTGATGAGGTTAAAAAAAAAGAGTGTGGATCAAAATCAAAGAGCTTGAAGAATAATAGTTGAGGTCAGAGACGAGAGTACCTGAATTTAAAATCTCAGAGGTGGAGTAGTTCTTAATGATAACAGAGTCAAGGGTATGGCCATTGTTATGGATAACTGAACTGGAATGAGTGTAAAAGTCACTGGAGATGAGGGTATCATGGGTCTACAAGGATACTGAAGTTGCCAAGGATCACCAAACATCATCAGACAAGAGCCCATACAGAATCCTAGAATGTCAGAACTGGAAATGACATATAGTAAGTCATCCAGTCCATCTAGTTTTTCTAAGTGTGGCCCAAGGACTACCTGCATTAGAATCACCTGAGGTACACATCAGACATTTCCCTACCTTAGGCCAAATGAATACTAACATCCAGGGGGTAGTACACAGGAATTTGCATTCTATAAAATTGTCCAGGTGATTCTTACACACACTAAATTTGAGCACCTTTGGTCTAGTTCAACCCTTTAGTTTATAAGACTCCTCCGTTAGAGGGGTCCCTGGATGGCAAAAACTGTTAAGCACTCAGCTACTAGCTAAAAGATTGGTGGTTTGAACCCACCCAGAGGCACTTCAGAAGACAGGCCTGGCTTTCGAAAGGTCCCAGCCTTGAAAACCCTATGAAGCAGTTCTACTCTGCACACATGGGGTAGTTGTAAGTCAGAATCAACTCGACAGCAACTAACAACAACCTCTTTTAGAGGCCAAGATCTTATTTTGATTCTAATACTTTCAATTACACAAAGCTGCCTTTTGTGCCCAAAACAATCTGCAACTTTGGTAAATCCATAATAATAATCAATATTTAAAAATAAATTAAAAAAAAGAAAATCCATATTCTTTATACACGATCTGATTCCCGTGTGACTTCTCTTCTGCTTTCTACCTCACTCACCAAGCTCCAGTAAATTTGTTCCCACCTCAGGGTCTTTGCATTTGTTGTTTCTTCTGACTGGAACACTCAGATATTCATAAGTGGACACTCATGTTGCCAAGTCTCAACTCAAATGCCATCTCCTTCAAGTTTTCTTTCCTTCCAATCTAAAGTAACTCCAGCCCCAACCCTGTCACCCTCTATAGTATTTATCACTATCTGCAATGATCTTGTTTATTCATTTGTCTTTTTTTTTTTTTTTGGTCAAAAATGTACACTTAAGGTCCACCAGGTCAGGGCTTGTGTGGGTATTGTTCATTACTTCATGCCCAGCAGCGGGGCACCAAAGGCAGGGGTGGAGTGGTCTACTCTGAGTGCAGGCAATAAGGAAGACGGATTATCTGTATTTAGAAATAATACATAATACAATGAAATAAAGTTGTTCTGATTTTTATTATCATCGCAGAGCTGGTGATCTAAGCAATGTCTGTGATAAAATACTTCTCCCTACAAAACTTTTTTTTTTTTTTTGCCTATGTTCTAAATAATTTTTGTGGTTAATGTCGAGTGTCATATAACGTATATGAAACCTTCAAATTAGCACACTGTTATAACATCATTTTACAGCCATTGTATTCATTAAAGTAAGTTTGGAGAACTCCCAGTTATACAGTAAGTCCTCAACGCATTCAGACTGAGCTACATGCATTCCTTCAGAGAATAAGTTCACAAGATTCGGAATTTTTGGAACTCGCTTCTAGTGCAGTTTGTGTCTCCAGCCCCTGTGGTATGTATCCCTGCATTTAAACAGGGACCAAAAAGAAAAATCAAACCCACTGCCCTCCAGTCGACCCCCACCCCTACTTGCCCCGTAAGGTTTCCAAGGCTGTAAATCTTTAAGGAGGCCGACTGCCACATCTCCTCCCAGGACCAGACATCTCGGTTAGTAGTCGAGCGCTTTAACCACTGCAACACCGGGGTTATCAGGGTCAAAACTCAAACCCGTTGCCGTGGTGTACATTCCGACTCATGGTGACCCTATAGGACACAGTAGAACTGCCCAATAGAGTTTCCAAGGAGCGCCTGGTGGATTGGAACTGCCGAGCTTTTGGTTAGCCATAGCACTTAACTACTAGCCACCAGGGTTTCCTTACCAGGGACAGGGAGCGTCGGGTACAAGGATGAAACTGTTTCTCCGGCCCGCAGCCAACGAATAGCTGCAGCAGCTTCCTGAAACGGCTCCAGGAGGGCGGAGAAAGGGCGGGAGGGCGCGGGGCTGCCCTGAAGAGAGCCAAGTCGAAGTGTTTTGTCCCTCTTCGCTCTCCGTATGAAAAGTTGGGCGGAGAGGTCACAGGCATGGCGGCCGTTAGGGTAAGTGAAAAGACACCTTGTTTAGCTTACTTGGGTACAGATAGCCTTTCTAGTAAGTGTAAAAGTGATCCTCTTAACTTCAGAAAGAGGCCTGACAGCAAGGGGCGGGGTGGAAGTAGAGTCATAGGAAGATAATCAAGGTCAGGGAGTCATTAACGTTTGAAGCTTCAAACTCTTAGCCTAAAAACACCTGCCTTTCCATTTAGATTTTCCTCGGCTTGGGACACCGCTTTCCTCAATTTCCTGCGGCTGACTGCCTTGCCGAGGCACAGTAAAAACTGCTGAGCTGCGAGCACCAGCAGAGGTTTGGGTCTCGAACTGGAAGAGAAATTCTGGGCGTTTGTCTCGGTGCACGGGGCGGGGCCTCTTAACCCTATCCAAAGACTTTGTTCGGACATGTTTGAGGGCGAAATAGGCTAGAATAGAGAGGTCCCAGAGTCTCTCTGCGGTACGCGGGTTTATACATATTGTTACTACTCCCTGGGTTCAAAAATTTTATTTTGCGTTCTGTAATGAAAAAAAGGTGCTTTTACTTAGGAAGGAGCCCTGGTGGTACAGTGGTTAAGAGCTCGGCTGCTAACCAAAATGTCGGCAGTTCAAATCCACGAGTCGCTCCTTGGGAAACCCTATGGGGCACTGCTTTGTTCTGTAGGGTCGCTATGAGTCGGAACCCGCTCGACGGCAACGGGTTTTTACTTAGGAATCTGTGTACGGGAAGTGACTCAGCTGGCTGTTTCACTTCACGAAGTAAGTTCAGTAACAGCAGTTTACAAATATTTAAGTAGCGGGTTTTAACTGAAAAATGACCTGCCAGACTTGCTGGAGATACAAATATGAATTCATTTCAGCCGAAGTTTACTTGAACTTTGCTCAGTATTCATCTTGATTCGCCTTTCTCACTTTGTTTCTGAAATTCAGGTTCTCATAATTTATCTGAACTATTGCAGCAACCGCCTAACTGGACTCATTGCCTGACTCTCCTGGAATCCATTCTCCTGTGCTGCCAGGGTAGCTTTACTAAAACGCAAATCTGATTATGTCCCTCACCTACTTAAAACCCTTTATTGGCGCTCCATCATCTGCCTTCTGGAAACAGGTCAAACTCCTGTACCTAGAACACCCTACCCTGCTTTAGTTCTCTAGCTTCGTTGCCTGCCATTCAGGAACCCTCCTCCCATCAATACTGAACTACTTGTTTCACCCTTCCACACCTTTTTACCTGCTCTTTGGCCCCTAAATGCCCTTCCCCATCCTTATCTAGTAAGTTCCTACTCACGGTTCATTCATTCATGTAACAGATATTTATGTAGGGCCTCCCCATATGCTAAGTACAGAGTGCCTTTTTCAACAGTGTATCCTCAACCTCCCCAGTCTAAATAACTCCTCTTTGTGCTCTCAGAGCACTTTAGGCATACTCTTACCTTAACGTTTATCACATTGTGAATAATAAACTATTTACTTGTCTCTTCTACTCTCCTGAACTATAAGCTTGAGCTCTATAATTATAACATATTAATCTTTGTATCCTTGGTACCTAAGGAGCCCTGGTGGTTCAGTGGTTAAAGCGCCAGGCTGGTAACTGAAAGGTCAGCGGTTTGAACCCGCCGTCTGCTCCACGGGAGAAAGATGTGGCAGTCTGCTCCCATAAAGATAATGTACAGCCTTGGAAACCCTATGAGGCAGTTCTACTCTGTCTTATAGGGTTGCTATTAGTTGGAATTTTTTTTTTAATCCTTGATATACCTAGCACAGGTCTGATTTATACTAGGTGATTAATATATTCTACATGAGTAAATAAGTGCCAGGCAATGAGAATAAAAGAGATTAAATTAAGCAGTGGAGATGCAAAAATAACACAAAGGACTAACTCACAGTAAGGGAAGTGCCTTGCCTCAAGAGGTGTAGGAAGTGCTCTGAGGACTCAAAAGAGAAAGAGCTCATACTTGGTTGAAAGGGGATTAAGAAAGGCTTCATGGAGCAGTTACAGAGACAGAAAAGGAATGGTCATTGGTAAAAATCAAACCAGAACAGTGTGTTGTCACAGAAGCAAAGAAAAGGAGAGAATTGAACAGGTCATCTAATTTGACAATTAAGAAGTTGCTGGCAACTGCCATTTATTAAGTGCTTACTACAGGCTAAGCACCGTGCTAAAATACATATGTTATTTCACTTAATTCTCAGGACAACTTTATGTGGTAGATATTATGATCACTGTTTTACAGAAAAAAACTAAGGTTTATAGAAGACAAATTGCCCCAAATCATAAAGCTGGTAAGAGCTGAAGTGAGATAAGATGTTTGAGTGGTAGAAAGAGAACCTAGATTGTAAGGGGTTAAGGAAAGGATATGGAGTGGTGAACTAGCATTTGTTTAGCACCTACTTTAGTCAGATGCTTTACATATATTATTTCAGTTTAATCTTCTTGATGACTCTAAGAAATGGGTAGTATCCCCCCTTTTACACATGAAAAAACTGAGGCTTGTATTAAGTGCTTGTCCCAGGTCATAAAAACTGCTAAGTGGGAGAGCCAGGTTTAAACACAGGTATATTTGGCTTTGAAGTCCATGATGTTCTCACTATTCATTGCTGCTTCTGGTAAGGTTGGTGTATACTATTTTGAGAAGTTTGATGGTGAAAGGAAGGAATGAAATCTTGGGATGAGGTAGGAAATTCTTGAAAAGGTATATATTACTTTAAAGAAAAATCAGGAGAGTTGAGCAAGTTTTGAGACAACGGGAAAGGTGCCTGGAACTAGTATAGAGGGAAAGATAATAATGGTAATCACAGCTGTTATGCTGTTGGACACACTAAATGTGTGCTAGGCATTTTGCTTAGCACTTTATGTGCATTTTCTCATTTATGTGTCATAGTGACCCTATGAGTAGGTGTTATTATTAACATCTTTTTACAGGTAAGGAAACTGAAGCGTTGAAAAGTTGAGTAGCTTGCCCACATCATACAGTTGTAAGTGGTAGAGCTGGTATCTGAAATCACATGGTCTGGCTCCAGAGTCTGTTTTTTTTTTTTTTACCCATATTTCATAGAGAGGTGTTAAAATCAAGAGGACAGGTGGAAGGATTAGCCTTGGCAAAGAGGAGACACCCTTTTGCTTTGGAAGCTGGAGCTGGTAGAGATAAAAGGTGAAGATCCAGAGATTTTGAGGAACAGAGGAAGGAAATTGAGGGAGTTCACATTAGATGTCTGAGTCTTCTGTGGGTAAGATCATCTGCTGAGAGAGGAAAATGTAGAATGTGCCTTTAGGAGGTAAAGAATGGAAAAGGCTTGGAAAAGCCACTGTAGAAAATTCAGTTAAGCATCAGTAGGCATTGAATAAAATAATTGCTGAAAAATGAGCCCAGCAGAGATTGGCTCTGTCATTGTGAATTTCTCCAGCAGTGCTCATAACAGCCTAACCAAAAAAACCAAACCCAGGGCCGTTGAGTCGATTCCGACTCATAGCAACCCTATAGGACAGAGTAGAACTGCCCTATAGAGTTTCCAAGGAGCGCCTAGCGGATTCGAACTGCTGACCCTTTGATTAGCAGCCATAGCACTTAATCACTACGCCACCAGGGTTTCCCATAACAGCCTAGGAAGGGAAAAATAGTGGGAATGCTTTAGTGTTGAGCATTGCTAAAGTGGGAATAATAATAATGTTCTAGGGAATTTGGAAGTTAGGAATTATGGAGCAGACAATTTATCCTAATAGTTGCCCAAACTGGATAAGGAGAGAAATGAAGAAAATGGAAGTGGTAGCCTAAGGTACTAGGGAGGGATCAGGAGACTGGCAGGCATAGTGAGGGAAAAGAGCAGGTTCAAAGAAATGGGAGAGGTGAGAGGGCATAAGGCACCAAAAGGGTTTATCTGTGTTAATTTTGAAGTCCTAGAGTTTAATAACAAGGAGTACGGTAGAGAGGAGTCCTGAATGTTAGTAGGTAATTGTCAGAATAGTTACCACATGTTAAAATATAAGAACCTGTTCGGCAAATGTGATGGAACATGGATCTGGAATTAGAACCGAGGAACAAGAATTGTGCTTATCTCCCTTGCTTCTTAAATCAGGGGTAAAGGCTGGAGGACTGACCTTCATTTAAAAGGATTGGGAAGACTATAGTAGTGTCAAACAAAAGCTGAGTTTCATTAATGCTAGAGGTTAGGAATGAATTTGGGGCCTGAAAGGGAATTTGTTTATAATAGAACATCAAGTAATTAATATGAAAATGTGGCCACCATTTATTGAGTACTTCCTGTACAGAACCAAATTCTGTAATTTCACCTCAATGAGACCATCTTTTTTTTTTTTTACATAATTTTTGTTTTGCTTTCAAGTGAAAGTTTACAGATCAAGTCAGTCTCTCACACAAAAACCCATATACACCTTGCTACACACTCCCAATTACTCTCCCCCTGATGAGACAGCCTGCTGTCTCCCTCCACTCACTCTTTTCATGTCCATTTCGACAGCTTCTAACCCCCTCCACCCTCTCATCTCCCCTCCAGGCAGGAGATGCCAACATAGTCTCAAGTGTCCACCTGATCCAAGAAGCTCACCGCTCACCAGCATCCCTCTCCAACCCATTGTCCAGTCCAATCCATGTCTGAAGAATTGGCTTTGGGAATGGTTCCTGTCCTGAGCCAACAGAAGGTCTGGGGGCCATGACCACCGGGGTCCTTCTAGTCTCAGTCAGACCATTAAGTCTGGCCTTAATGAGAATTTGGGCTCTGCATCCCACTGCTCTCATGCGCCCTCAGGGGTTCTCTGTTGTGTTCCCAGTAGGGCAGTCATCAGTTGTAGCTGGGCACCACCTAGTCCTGCTGGTCTCAGGATGATGTAGTCTCTGGTTCATGTGGCCCTTTCTGTCTCTTGGGCTCGTAATCGCATTGTGTCCTTGGTGTTCTTCATTCTCCTTTGATCCAGGTGGGTTGAGACCAATTGATGCATCTTAGATGGCTGCTTGCTAGCATTTAAGACCCCAGACGCCACTCGTCAAAGTGGGATGCAGAATGTTTTCTTAATAGATTTTATTATGCCAATTGACTTAGATGTCCCCTGAAACCATGGTCCCCAGACCCCTGCTCCTGCTACGCTGGCCTTCGAAGCATTCAGTTTATTCAGGAAACTTCTTTGCTTTTGGTTTAGTCCAGTTGTGCTGACCTCCCCTGTATTGTGTGCTGTCTTTCCCTTCAATTAAAGTCGTTCTTATCTACTATCTAATTAGTGAATGCCCTCTCCCACCGTTCCTCCCTCCCCCGTCTCGTAACCACAAAAGAATGTTTTCTTCTCAGTTTAAACTGTTTCTCAAGTTCTTATAACAGTGGTCTTATACAATATTTGTCCTTTTGCAACTGACTAATTTCACTCAGCATAATGCCTTCCAGGTTCCTCCATGTTATGATATGTTTCACAGATTCCTCACTGTTCTTTATCAATGTGTAGTATTCCATTGTGTGAATATACCGTAATTTATCCATTCATCTGTTGATGGGCACCTTGGTTGCTTCCATGTTTTTGCTATTGTAGACAGTGCTGCAGTGAACATGGGCGTGCATATATCTGTTCGTGTAAAGGCTCTTATTTCTCTAGGATATATTGCTAGGAGTGGGATTTCTGGATCATATGGTAGTTCTCTTTCTAGCTTTTTAAGGAAGTGCCAAATCGACTTCCAAAGTGGTTGTACCATTTTACATTCCCACCAGCAGTGTATAAATAAGTGTTCCCAGTCTCTCCACACCTCTCCAACATTTATTCTTTTGTGTTTTTTGGATTAATGCCAGCCTTGTTGGAGTGAGGTGAAATCTCATTGTAGTTTTGATCTGCATTTCTCTAATGGCTAATGATCGTGAATGTTTCCTCATGTATCTGTTAGCTACCTGAATGTCTTCGTTACTGAAGTGTCAATGAGAGCATCTTTTCTATACAGTTGATGAATATTAGTGGTCAAAGCCAAAGCATGAGTTACATACTTAATACAAATTTGGCCTGGCTGGTTTTGGATCTTTTCTCAGTCAATTTGTAACTCAGCAGAGACTTCTATCACTATACCTATTTGATATTTTTAAGTGCGTCAAATTCAGCAGGTTCAAAATCAGTTTATCTTTACTAAATTTATTTTCCTTCCTACCAAACATTCCTAATTTCAGTTAAGAACATCAGTATCTTACCTCAGGATCATCTTGAAGTGTCCTCCACATCCAAAGTGTTAACAAGTACTATGGATTCTACCTCATTCGTTCACACATTCATTCAAAAAAATGTTTTAATGCCTGTTATGTGCCAGAGATGGTGATAGACGTTGGGGACACAAAGATCAGTAAGATATGAACAGGTGGTATATAGAAGAAACACAAACTAAAAAGCACATGAAGATATGCTTAAATTCATTAACTCTCAGATAAATGCAAATTAGTACAATGAGATAACACTTTACACTGTGGATTAGAAAAAAAAGTAGGATGCTGGATAAGTCCAAATGTTGGTGAGATATGGAAATATAAGAACCTCCATGTTTTACTGGAGGGAATGTTGACTGGTGGTATATATAGCCTTTATGGAGAGCTGTTTAGTATTGTTCTGTCAAATATATATACATATATTTGTACTTGTATAAATATATGTGTGTGTGTATATATATATAGGACTTGAAGCACGTACTGATTAAGATCAAAGACCGCAGCCTTCAGCATGGATTACACCTCAACGTAAAACAAAAATCCTCACAACTGCACCAATAAGCAATATCATGGTAAACGGAGAAGAGATTGAAGTTGTCAAGGATTTCATTTTACTTGGATCCACAATCAACACCCATGGGAGCAGCAGTCAAAAAATCAAAAGACACATTGCATTGGGCAAATCTCCTGCAAAAGACCTCTTTAAAGTGTTGAAAAGCAAAGATGTCACCTTGAAGACTAAGGCGCACCTGACCCAAGCCATGGTATTTTTGGTCGTATCACATGCATGCGAAAGCTGGACAATGAATAAGGAAGACTGAAGAAGAATTGATGCTTTTGAATTGTGCTGGTGAAGAATATTGAATGTACCACGGACTGCCAAAAGAACGAACAAATCTGTCTTGGAAGAAGTACAACCAGAATACTCCTTAGAAGCAAGGATGGCGAGACTGCGTCTTACATACTTTGGACATGTTATCAGGAGGGATCAGTCCCTGGAGAAGGACATCATACTTGGTAAAGTACAGGGTCAGTGGAAAAGAGGAATACCCTCACAAGATGGATTGACACAGTGGCTGCAACGGTGGACTCAAGCATAACAACGATCGAGAGCATGGCACAAGGCTGGGCAGTGTTTTGTTCTGTGGTACATAGGGACACTATGAGTCGGAATCGACTTAACGGCACCTAGCAACAACATGGTCCTGAGTGTATATTGCAAAGATGTGCAGGTTTATAAGGGCACTTGTACAAGGATATTCCTTACAATATTATTTATAATTGTAGGGAGTCGTAGGGAATTTGGGTGTCCATCACTGACAATAGATGACATGCAGTAGATATCCATCAGTGGAGTACTGTGTAGCAGTTAGGAGCAGTGGATTAGATAAGGACACAGATGGATTTAAAAGCATAATGCTTTATGAAAAAAGATTTAAAAAATTATAAATGTAACGTAACACCAAAAAAGTAAGAAACAAAATGAGAAATGTAACAAATTTAAAAGACATATTTACATTACAACAGGATAGTTTTGTAAGAACTCAAACAAAAAGTTATTTGTTAAACGTAGTCAAATAACTACCTATGGTGGGAGAATGAGACTGATATTTGTAGATTAAAGGATATAAATGAGTGAATCAGTCAATCAGTTTTAAGAGAGGATTGACAGAAGAATGAGACTAAATTCTCAAGGAATGGACTCTAGTGGGTAAAACTGACAAGTAAATAAACAGTTACACTACAAGTAAAGAGATATCTAAAAGTTAATTATGAGAGCAAGGAGGGAATCGTTTAACTGCTTACTGAAAGTAAGGGTTGTTCATTATATTCGTTTATTCATTTTTAATTCATTTAATTCTTCAACAAATATTTGTTAAGCACCTACCATGGGTTAGAAACTGCTGGTTGCCAGGTTGTGGTAGATTTTATTTTTGCTCCCAAGTACTTATTCCCTCTTCCTTATATACCCCGGCCCAGATTTTTTGGTCCTTCTCTGCCAAAAGAATGACATATCTCAAGTAGGTGTGCTCCTTGAATCCTGGGTCCTGGAAGAAGAAAACGTGGAACAGGAGCAGAACCTTCAACAATTCATAGCCAACTTGCAATGTGAGCTAGAAATAAACTTTGTTGTTATAAGCCATTGAGATTTTGGAGGTCATTTGTAACTGCAGCAAAGCTGATACAGAAATATACTAAAATGAATGAAGAATAGGTCCTTGATTGGCCTACCGCCTATTTAAGAGAGGCAGACATGTAAACATAAATATCGTACCCTGTGTCTATAACGGAAACCCTGGTGGCATAATGGTTAAGTGCTACGGCTGCTAACCAAAAGGTCGGCAATTCAAATCCACCAGCTCTCCTTGGAGACTCTATGGGGCGGTTGTACTTTGTCCTGTAGTGTTGCTGTAGTGTTACTATGAATTGGAATTGACTTGACAACAGTGGGTTTGGTTTTGTTTTTTTGGCTTGTAACTATAAACCTGTAATATACCAGAATGCATAAGGGTATGCAAGAGGAGCCTGGGGAAGTCTGGGAACTCCTTAGAGAGGACTTTTGAGCTGGGCTTTGAAGTATGAGTGGCTGTGTGGTAAGCCTAAAAAAAAAAAAAAATTGCACCTCATAAATCCCCTGTATAGTCTACCGTAGGCAGGGGGCAGTGATTTTCTGTTCTGTATTTTAAAGGGACTAAATTGAATCTCACACAAAAACCAAGACGGTAGATTTCAAAAAATTGGTGTGCAAATATAAAACTGTCATGAGCAAGGAATTGCTAGGTAAATAATTTTATGATTTGTGTTTTGGCGCTGATTAAAATATGATTAAAGCAAAATATCTGCTCTGACTTAGTGTAATTGAAACACAAATCTTGTGTTTATCGTGAAAGAGCCAGTAGATACTAATCAGAACATAACTTTGTAAGCAGAGCTCTTTGCTCATCTGGTCTAATGGAAAGAAACAGCATAGATAATGGAAAAATAATATTTGTATTTAACTTTGGAATGTATTTTTATATTTACTTTCCAGCCTATAGTAAAAAAAAAACTGAAATTTTGGACCCCCATGTAAAAATTCATAATAAATTTCTCACCCTTATTTATTCAAAGCAAACTTCTACACCCTCACCCTTGCAATATAGGAACTGCATTGGGCAGAGCTATGAAACTGGCAGGGGCTGCCTCCCTTGCTCTGCTTGTCCTCCATGATCTTCTCTCCTTTTCTTATGTAAAGCAGAATAATTTATCCTTAATATATTGAATAATTATTTGTCACACTTTACCTAGGGTAAGGAAGGTGATGCAGTGCTTTGATTTAAAGGACCACACCTAGACTTGGTTTAACTGCTGAAAACCAAGCTACGTGAGGAAGTTGTATTTTCCTTTTATAAAAAAAAGTTACATAAAATAACTTCATGACTGATATTTTTAATTATATCAATAAAAATATAAAACGAGTTTCTACTGAATCATCATTGTGTTGACTATGAAGATAAGATTTATTAAAGAAATGAAAACTTACAGTAAGTCAGTTTAAAACCTCTTGAATTGTTTGATGGCAAATTATTATTGGAGAGGTTTGTTTAGCTGTTGCTGGTCCATCAGTGTTGTGTGGTTTAAAAAATAAATGGGATGCTGTATTCAAGATTTGCTTCATAATAACCTCTTATGGGAAGACTTTTCTGATTATTTCTACCTGCCTCCTCCCAGTCTAATTTAGATGTCCTGTGTCTTTATAACTCCATCATGTCCTTTTTGAAATAATTAGATTAACAAGATGTTGCAAAGATAGTACAGAGAGGTCCCATGTGCCCTTCACACAGTTTCCTGCATTGATTATATTTTACATAGGAAATTGACATTAGTTCAGTTTCTATGTATAGTTCTATGCTAGTTTATCACATATATAGATTCCTAACTACTGCCACAATCAGGATACAGATTCCACTACTAAGATCATCACCACTTAGATCTCCCTAGTGTTACCTGGGGTAAGTTCAAGAATTTTGGAGTTGATCCAGGAATATACAGGACAACAAGAGGCAGCAACACACACCAAGCTTTATTGAGTGGTTCTTAGAGGGTTGCTTGAGGGAGGAAGTCTCCCAGCAAGAGACCTTCCAGTGACAGAAGCGCAAGGCCACCAGCCAGAAGGGGAGTCATTTTTCTCTTGCTTTTTTCAAGATTCTTTGTCTTTGTTGCCTATTAACATTTTCAGTATGATGTGTCTGGGTGTAAATATCTTTGCATTTATCCTACTTGGAGTTTGTTGAACTTCTAGATGTGCAGATTAATTTTTTTTAACTTAATTGGGAAATTCTTAAATATTTTTCTCCATTCTCTCTGGTGCTCTCATGCGTATGTTTGAGCATTTAATTCTGTACTACATTTCTCTGAGAATCTGTTCATTTTTCTTCATTTGTTTTTCCTGTGTTCTTAGATTGCATAACCTCTGCTGATCTAAAAGTTCACTGATTCTTTCTTTTGCCGTCTCAAAGCTACCGTTTAGCTCCTCTAGTGATTTTGGTTCTTTTTAATAATTTCTCTTTACTATGTCCTCTATTTTATGAGGTAATCATACCTTCCTCTAAGTCTTTAAAAATGATTTTGTGTAGTTCTATGAACATATTTACAAAAGCTGCTCTGACATCTTTATTATGTCCATCATCTGTGCCCCTCAAAGACAGTTTCTATTGTCTGCTTTCTTTCCTGTGTATGGGTCACACTTTAGTTTCCTTGCATGTTTTCATAATTTTTTCATTAAAAACTGGACTCCTAGGTAATAAATGGTAAAACCTTGGTTTCTGGTTGTGGCCCCAACTGGAGGTTTTATTGTTGCTTATTTGTTCACTTGTTTATTTGATTTTCCTTAACTAATTTTGTGGTATCTCTATCCCCTGTAAGGTGTAGTTTCTGATGTCCCTGCCCAGATACTTTTACTGTTTTTATTTTTTCTTCAGTGATTCAGCAGAAATTTATTTTTATAAAAATATCCTTGTAGTTAGTTATAACAACAAGAATATTTTTCATAAGCCCAGCTTACATGTATCAGTATACCTACAAGGCTAAAACTCTATGCTAATTTACTTTTTTTTCTTTTTTTTTGTTGTACTTTAGATGAAGGTTTACAGAGCAAGGTCGTTTCTCATTAAACAATTAATACACATACTGTTCTGTGACATTGGTTGCCAACCCCACATGTTGACAACATTCTCTGCTTCTCAACCTTGTGTTCCCCTTTACCAGCTTTCCTGTCCCCTCCTGCCTTCTCGTTTCTGCCCCTGAGCTGGTGTGCCCATTTAGTCTCATTTTGTTTTATGGGCCTGTCTAATCTTTGGCTGAAGGGTGAACCTCAGGAGTGACTTCAGTACTGAGTTAAAAGGGTGTCCAGGGGCCGTACTTGGGGTTTTTCCAGTCTCTGTCAGACCAGTAAGCCTGATCTTTTTGTGAGTTAGAATTTTGTTCTTTTTTTTTTTTTTTTCCAGCTCTGTCCGGGACCCTCTAATGTGATCCCTGTCAGAGCAGTCAGTGGTGGTAGCTGGGCACCATCTAGTTGTACTGGACTCAGTCTGGTGGAGGCTGTGGTAGTTGGGGTCCATTAGTCCTTTGGGCTAATCTTTCGCTTATGTCTTTCTTTTTCTTCATTCTCATTTGCTCCAGTTGGAATGGGATCAGTGGAGTATCTTAGATGGCTGCTTGCAAGCTTTTAAGACCCTAGACGCTAGTCACCAAAGTAGGATGTAGAACATTTTCTTTATAAATTATGTTATGCCCAAATGTGGGAAGAAAACGTCCTGCATCCCACTTTGGTGAGTGGCATCTGGGATCTTAAATGCTAGCAAGTGGCCATCTAAGATGCATCAGTTGGTCTCAGCCCACCTGGAGCAAAGGAGAATGAAGAGCACCAAAGACACAAGGTAAATACGAGCCTAGGAGACAGAAAGGGCCACATAAACCAGAGACTACATCAGTCTGAGACCAGAAGAACTGAATGGTGCCTGGCTACCACCAGTGACTGTCCTGACAGGGAACACAACAGAGAATCCCTGATGGAGCCAGAGAACAGTGGGATGCAGACCTCAAATTCTTGTGAAAAGACCAGACTTAATGGTCTGACTGAGACTGGAGGGACCCCGGATATCATCGTCCCTGGATCCTGTGTTAGCCCAAGACTGGAACCATTCCTGAAGCCAACTCTTCAAACAGGGATTGGACTGGACTGTAAGACAGAAAATGATACTGGTGAGGAGTGAGCTTCTTGGTTCAAGTAGACACATGAAACTGTGTGGGTAGCTCTTGTTTGGAGGTGAGATGAGAAGGCAGAGGGGGACAGGAGCTGATTGAATGGTCATGGGGAATACAGGGTGGAGAGGAGGAGTTTGCGGTCTCATTAGGGGAAGAGCAGCTAGGAGTATATAGCAAGGTGTGTATAAATTTTTGTGTGAGAGACTGACTTGATTTGTAAACTTCCACTTAAAGCACAATAAATATATTAAAATAAGTAAATAAATAAATAATGTTATGCCAAATGAGCTAGAGGTCCCTTGAGACCATGGTCCCCAGCCCTCAGCCCAGTAATTTGATCCCTCAGGGAGTTTGGATGTGTCTGTGAAGCTTCCCATGACCTTGCCTGGGTCAAGCTGTGTTGACTTCCCCAGTATTGTGTACGGTCTTACCCTTCACTAAAGTTACCACTTATCTGCTGTCTAGTTAGTGTTTTTCCCTCCCTACACTTCCCCTCCCTAGCAACCATCAAAGATTGTTTCTTTCTCTGTGTAAACCTTTTCATGAGTTTTTATAATAGTGGTCTCATACAGTATTCTTCTGTGATTGACTTATATCTCAGTCATCTAGTGCTGCTATTAACAGAAATACCACAAGTGGATGGCTTTAACAAAAAGAAGTTTATTTCTTCACAGTAAAGTAGGCTAAAAGTCCAAATTCAGGGCATCAGCTCCGGGGGAAAGCTTTCTCTCTCTGTCACCCTTCTCATCAATCTTCACCCGGACTAGGAGCTTCTCCGCACAGCCCCCGCCCCATCCAAAGGACACACCCTGCTCCCCGGCACTGCTTTCTTTGTGGTATGAGGTCTCCCATTCTCTGCTTGCTTCCCTTTCTTTTTATCTCTTGTAAGATAAAAGATGGTGCAGACCACACCGCAGGGAAACTCCCTTTACATTGGATCAGGGATGTGACCTTAGTAAGGGTGTTAAAATCCCACCCTAATGCTCTTTAACAGAAAATTACAATCACAAAACGGAGGAGAGCCACATAATACTGAATCATGGCCCAGCCAAATTGATAACACACGTTTTTGGGGGGACATAATTCAATCATCAACTTATTTCACTCAGCATAATATCCTCTAGATTCATCCATGTTGTGAGATGTTTCTTCGATTCATCATTGTTCTTTATTGTTGCATAGTATTGTGTGTATGTACCATAGTTTGTTTATCCATTCATCTGTTGATGGGCACTCAGGTTGTTTTCATTTCTTTGCTATTGTGAATAATACCACAGTGAACATGGGTGTGCGTATGTCTATTTGTGTGATGGCTCTTATTTCTCTAGGATATATACCTAGGAATGGGATTGCTGGGTCGTATGGTATTTCTATTTCTAGCTTTTTAAGGAAGTGTCACATCATTTTCCTAAGTGGTTGTACCATTTTACATTCCCACCAGCAGTGCATAAGAGTTCCAAGATTCCTGCAGCCTCTCCAACATTTGTTATTTTCTTTTTTTTTGCTTCATGCCAGTAATGTTGGGGTGAGATGGTATCTCATTGTAGTTTTGATTTGCATTTCTGTAATGGCTAGTGATCTAGAACATTCCCTCATGTGTCTGTTGACTGCCTGAATGTCTTCTTGGGTGAAGTGCCTATTCATATCCTTTGTCCATTTTTTAATGGGATTATTTCTCTTTTTGATGTAGAAGTATTAGATTTTCCTATACATTTTAGGGATTAGACCTTTGTTGGATTTGTCATAGCCAAAATTTTATTTCCCAGTCTATAGGCTCTCTTTTTACTCCTTTGGTGAAGTCTTTTGATGAGCATAAATGTTAAATTTTTGGAAGATATCGGTTATCTTGCTTATCTTCTGGAGTTTGTGTATTTTTAGTTATGATTCGTATGCTATTTATGCCGTGTATTAGGGCCTCTAGTGTTGACCCTGTTTTTTCTTTTATGGTCTTTTTACTTTTGGGGTTTATATTTAGGTCTTTGATCCATTTTGAATTAGTTTTTGTGTATAGTGTGAGGTATGGATCCTGTTGCAGATGGAAGCCCAGCTTTGCCAGCACCATTTGTTAAAAAGACTGCCTTTTCCTCATTTAATGGACTTTGTGCCTTTGTCAAAAATCAGATGACTGTAGGTGGATGGATTTACATCTGGGTTTTCGATTCTGTTCTTTTGGTCTATGTGTCTGTCATTTTACCAGTACCAGGCTGTTTTGACTACTGTAGTTGTACAGTAGGTTCTCAGGGCAGGTAGTGCAAGTGCTCTGACTTTATTCTTTTACTTCAGTAGTGCTTTGCTTGTCCGGGACCTCTTTCCTTTCCATATAAAGTTAATGCTTAGTTTTTCCATCTCATTAAAGACTGCTGTTGGCATTTGGATCAAGATTGCATTGTATTTGTAGATTGCTTTGAGTGGAATCGACATTTTCACAGTGTTGAGTCTACGTATCCATGAGCAGGCATGGTATGTTTTTCTGTTTATGTAGGTCTTGTTTAGTTTCTTGCAATAGTGTTTTGTAGTTTTCTTTGTATAGGTCTTTTACGTCCCTGGTTAGATTTATTCCTAAGTGTTTTATTTTTTTAGGGAACATTATAAATGATGTTGCTTTCCTGATTTCTTTTTTGTAGTTCTCTTTATTAGTGTATAGGAATCCAACTGATTTTTATATGTTGATCTTGTATCCTGCTACTCTGCTAAATCTTTCTATAAGTTCCAGTGGTTTTCTTGTGGAGTCCTTTGGGTTCTCTATGTATAGTATCATATCATCTGCAAATAGGGATAGTTTTACTTCTTCCTTACCCATTTGGATGCCCTTTATTTCTTTTTCTTGCCTTATAGCTAGGACTTCCAGCACAATGTTAAATAGGAGTGGTGATAAACAGCATCCTTGTCTTGTTCTTGTTCTCAGGGGGAGTGTTTCCAATCTCTCTCCATTAAGAATGATGTTGGCTGTTGGTTTTATATAGATGCCATTTATTATGTTGAGGAAATTTCCCTTCTATACCTATTTTATTGAGAGTTTTTATCAGGAATGGGTGTTGGACTTTATCGAATGCCTTGTCTTCATCAATTGAGATGATCATGTGATTCTTTTGTTTTATTTATGTGGTGGATTACATCGATTGATTTTGTAATGTTGAACCATCCTTGCATACCTGGTATGAATCCCACTCGATTGTGGTATATTATTTTTTTGATATGATTCTGAATTCTATTGACTAGAATTTTGTTGAGAATTTTTACATCTGTATTCCACAATATTGATCTGTAGTTTTCTTTTTTTGCAGTGTGTTTGCCTGGTTTTGGTATCAGGGTTATGCTAGCTTCATAGAATGAATTCAGAAGTATCCCTTCCTTTTCTGTGTTCTGAAATAGTTTGAGTAGTACTAGTGCAACCTCTTCTCTGAACGTTTGGTAGAATTCTCCAGTGAAGCCACCTGGGCCAGGGCTTTTTTTTGTTGGGAGTTTTTTTTTTTAATTACGTTTTCAATCTCTTCTCTTGTTATGGGTCTTTTCAGATTTTCAACCTCAGTTTGTGTTAGTGTAGGTAGGTTGTGTATTTCTAGAAATTTATCCATTTCCTCTAGGTTTTCAAATTTGTTGGAGTATAATTTTTCATAGTACTCTGTTATGATCCTTTTTATTTCAGGTCGGTCTGTTGTAATGTCTCCCGTTTCATTTCTTATTTGGGTTACTTGTGTCCTCTCTTGTTTTTCTTCTGTCACTTTGGCCAATGGTTTGTCAATTTTGTTGATCCTTTTAAAGACCAACTTTCAGTTTTGTTGATTCTTTCTGTTGTTTTTCTGTTTTCTATTTCATTTATTTCTGCTCTGGTCTTTATTATTTCCTTCAGGTGGCTGTGGACTTCCTTTGCTGTTCTCTTTCTGTTCATTCAAGTTGTATAGCTAATGTCTTGATTTTGTCCCTTCTTTTCTGATGTGTGGAAACCCTGGTGGTGTAGTGGTTAAATGCTACGGCTGCTAACCAAAGGGTCAGCAGTTCAAATCCACCAGGTGCTCCTTGGAAACTCCATGGGGCAGTTCTACTCTGTCCTATAGGGTCACTGTGAGTCGGAATCGACTCGACGGCACTGGGTTTGGTTTTGGGGCTTTTTCTGATGTGTGCATCTGTTGCTAAAAATTGACCTCTGAGCAATGTCTTTGCTGCGTCCCCGAGGTTTTGGTATGATGTTTTCATTCTAGGAAATTTTTTTCCATCTTTGATTTTTTTCTATTACCCAGTGGTTTTTAAACAAAGTTTAATTCAGTTTCCATGTATTTGATTTTTTTCTTGCTCTTCCTGTTATTAATTACTATTTTTATGGCATTGTGATCAGAGAAGATGCTTCTGTTATTTCAGTGTTTTGGTTTTGTTGAGGGTTGCTTCATTGCCTAAGATGTGGCCTATTCCGGAGAACATTCCACGTGCGTTGGAAAAGAACGTGTACTTTGCTGCTGTTGATTGGAGTATTCTGTGTATGCCTATAAGGTCAAGTTAGTTGTTGGTGGCCTTTAGATCTTATGTATGTTTGTTGAGTTTCTTTCTATATTTTCTGTCCTTTACTGTGAGTGGTGTGTTGAAGTGGCCTACTATTATTGTGAAACTGGCAGTTTCTCTTTTCAGTTCTGTTAAAGTTTGTTTTATGTATTTTGGAGCCCTGTCATTGGGTGTGTAGCTATTTATTGTGGTTATGTCCTGATGGTGGATTGTCCCTTTAATCATTATATAGTGTCCTTTGTTTTTTATGATGGATTTTGTTTTAAAGTCTATTTTATCTGAGATTAGTATTGCCATTCCTGTTCTTTTTTGGTAGCTGTTTGCTTGGTATTTTTTTTTTTTTTTCTGTCCTTTGATTTTTAATATGCTTGTGTCTTTGTTTCTAAGGTGTGTCTTTTGCAGACAGCATATCGATAGGTCTTATTTTTTTATGCATTCTGACCCTCTTTGTTTCTTCACGGGTGCAAAAAAAAAAAATTTTTTTTTATTATTTTTTTTTAAGTTCAGTGTGATTAATCATAGGTAAAAGTTTATTGCTGTCATTTTGTAGTGCTGGTGTTTTCTTTGTTCCTGTTACTCTTCTGTGCTGAATTCCTTTTGGTTGTGAATTTTTTTTCCGTCTCTTTAATTTTTGTAGATTTTATGTTTACTGAGACTTTATATTTTCCTTCTTTATATTGATGAGTGGGTTTGTTAGCTTTCTTTGTGGTTACGTTGAAATTTACCCGTCTTCCTGTTTAAACCAGTCTTTTATTACTCGATAACACCTTCACTTCCTCTCCATTTGAAAGTCCTATGCGTATACAGTGTATTCCCTCTTTTATTGTTCTGATGTTGTCATTTACAGATTGATCTTTCTGGTTCCCTGTTGCAAGTTTTTGGTTTTGTTTTTTCCCTGACAGTTCATTATCTGCATTGGTATCTAGCTGATGCTTTCTTTTGTCCTAGATTCAGGTTGTTGTCTGATATTGTTGGTTCTCTAACCAAAGGACTCCCTTTATTAATTCCTGTATGTTTATCTTGATATGTTCTAATTTTGACATCATGTTTGAGCAAGAGTTTTACAGGATACATTTTTCTTGGTTGGCAGTTTTTTTTTTTTTTTTTTTCCTTTCAAGATTTTATATACGTCATCCCATTGCCTTCTTGCCTGCATGGTTTCTGCCAAGTAATTAGAACTTAATCTTATTATTTCCCCCTTTGTATGTGACTTTGTTTTTCTCGAGCTGTTCTCAGGATTCTTTGTCTTTAGTTTCAGCAAGTGTGATTATGTCTTCATGTTTTTCTTTTTGGGGTCTATCCTATGTGAGGTTTGTTGAGCTTCTTGGATGGTTGGCTTTTCCTTTTTCTTGATATTAGTGACATTTACTGTCAGCAAACCTTCAGTGATCCTCCCTGTTTTTTCCATTTTCTCCCCCTGTTCTGGAACTCCAGTCACACACAAATTCTTGCTTTTGATTATATCCTACATCGTTCTCAGGGTTTCTTCATTTTTTTCTTTGAGTTTTCCTCAAGGTGATATCCAAGGATTTGTCTTCAATTTCACTGATCCTGTGTTCCATTGGAAACCCTCGTAGCGTAGCGGTTAAGTGCTACGGCTGCTAACCAAAAGGTCAGCAGTTTGAATCCGCCAGGCGCTCCTTGGAAACTCTATGGCCAGTTCTACGCTGTCCTATATGGTCGCTATGAGTTGGAATCTACTTGACGGCACTGGGTTTTTGGGTTTGTGTTCCATTACTTCAGATTTCCTCCTAAAACCTTCTATTGCACTTGTCCATTTCTGAAACTTTGTTGTTCATATTTTGGGTTTCTAATTGCTGTTTTTGTATGCTTTCTCGTTTTTATTTATTTATTTGCTGTTTTGTACCTGTATCATTTTCCTGAATTCTTCCATGGTTTTATGTGCCTTTTCCATAATTTTGTCTGTATTTTCCAAGATTTTGTGTATATTTTCCTTATTTTTGTCTGTGTTTTCCTTCATTTGTTGAAGAACCCTGAATATTATAGTTTTGAATTCCCTGTCTGGTAGTTCCAATGCCTTTTCTTCTGCCAGAGGGTCATCTGGTGTTTTATTTTGGTTGCTCTCTTGAGCCATCCTTTCCTGTTTTTGTTTTTGTTTTTTAATATGTTTTGATATTGTCTGCTGTCTCTGGGACATCAGGAATTATTTTCTTTGTCTATTGATTACAGATTTGAGTGTTTCATCCTGCTTTTTTGTTTTATTTGGTTATGTCTGGGCAGGCAAGCTGGGTATGTTTTGTTGCTTGCTTGCCTGTGGGCACAATATCTCACCACCTTGTCCAGGTGGGCAGGGCTGGTCACTTAGCTGTGGTGCAGCAGGGTGGGTCTAGTGGGCATGAAGGGATGGGGATGGGTAGTTTGCAGCACAAACTGGGGGCGACAGGGCGGGGCTGGGTGGCAGTGCAAGGCAAGGTCCAGGGGACTCTGTCATTACTGCTTGGGGGCGTGGCACTGGGCACATGGTACAGATAGGCAGGAGGAAAAGGAGAGGATGTGTTGTTCGGAGCTATCTGGGTGGGTGAAAGAGAACAAAACAGAAACAAAAGCAAAAAGAAGCAAAAAAAAAAAAAGATAGTAAATAAAATGACAGCGCAGTAGGGTTTGGTGGGTGTGGGTGAGGCAGATCCGGCGAGGCTGTGTGCTGGTTGTTCTCTTGCTGAGTGGTGTGGCCCGGCCTGTTGAGAAAGGGCATGAGTGGCACACAGGCTACGTGGGCAGGAGAAAGAGAGAGAAGACACCAACAATCAAAAAAAAAAAAAAAAGGTAAAGAGCAACAACAAAAATGTGGTAGAGGAGCTGGCCGTTGGGGGTGGGGCAGAATTGGGGTGGCAATGAGCTGATGTCTTTCTTGTCAGGTGGCATGGCACAGCCGGTCAGGAAGGGGCAGAGGCAGCACAGGGCATAGGTGGGAGGGAAAGAAGAGAAGGGGAAAGATAAGGAAAAATAATATGGCGCTGAGGGAACTGGCCTGTCAGGGCGGTGCAGACCCAGGGAAGCAATATGTCAGAGACTTTCCAGCCAAGTGGTACAGCGCAGCCCGCCAAGAAGGGCGAGGAGCCAGTTGACGGGGCTGCGTGGATGGAGAAAGGAAAGAGACAAAACAAAAAAAAATAGGACAAAGCAAACAAACTAAAGAATCACAGCCCATCAAGAAAGGGAGGGGACGGCACATGGGGCTGGCTGGGTGGGAGAAAGGAAAGGAAGGAAGGGAGAGAGACAGAAACAACAAAAACCAAAAAAAAAAAAAAAGTACAAAGCAAAAAACAAAAATGTCACTGTGAAGGGGCCTAACGGTAGGGGCGAAGCAGAGCTGGGTGTCAGTGAACTGGTGTCTCTCCAGCTGAGCAACCATGGCCCTTAGGAAAGCAGTGGAGGCTGCATAGACGGAAGATGGATGAGGGGTGGGAAAGCATGTATTGCTGGTTACTGGGTGCTCTGTCTCCTGCTGGGAGCTCCGTGGAGTTGTCTTCCCATAATCCCTGCCTGCAGACCTTGGTGGCTGAGGTCCAAGATGGCAGATCCGCTCTTCATTATCTGGTAGGGGACCTCCACTCCATAGCTCTCCTCATCTTCTGTTCTCTGTTAGTTTCTTATTACATTCAGTGCTTGATCAAGCTCTTCCTTTCTTAATGTGGTGCTTAGGGTTCCAGGATTGATGTTTGTATCTGTTTTACTTAGTTTTTCGGGTCTTTGCTGAAAAGGGAGAGCATGGTGCTTCTGTCTATAGTGTGATGTTGGCTTCCCACTAGTTTACTTTTTCTGCTGTTTTTATTTTTAAACCTGGATTTCTAGGGGTTGCCCCTCTGTCAGTTCAGCACTGCTTAGTGGTCAGCCAGTGATTGGTCAGAGGTCGTGCTTAAGCCACTAAACCACTGAGGTTTTTCAGCCTTTACCTTTGAGCCTGTTTGTGGCTTGAAGACTGCTTTCACAGTTCAGGGAGTTTACAAGTTTGCCTCATATTCAGCCAGGGGTAGAGGCTCAGTATTTTCCTGTGCAATTACTCTTCAGGTGGCTCAGCCTTGGGCATGCACACAGCCTTCTGAAACCCTGAGGGTGACTGTGGTTTTAACAGGGCTGTCTTCCATTATCTCTTTCCTGATCTCTCCAATAAAAGTCTGGCTCTTCTGTTTCTACTGGTGTCATACCAAACAATTAGTCTCCATTGATTTCTAGCTGATAGTTCTATTTTTTTTTAACACCTTCCTGGGTCATAAATTGCTCCATCGTCTGATCCAAATAAACTTTGGCACACTGGCAGAAATAAGGGTTGCCAGTGTTTAAGGCTTGTTCTGATGCTCCCCTGGGTAGAGCCCCTGCCAAATGTACCCAGAATAACTTTTGCGTAACAAAATATGTGTGATGGTTAAGATTGTGTGTTCAACTTGGCGGGGCCATGATTCTCAGTGTTTATATGTGATCACTTCCATGACTGAATCTGCTGTGAGCAGCTGATCAGCTGAAAGAGAGCTTCCTTGGGGGTGTGGCCTGCATCCAAACATAAGCAGACATTCTGGCTTTTTTGATCACTCTGGATCCTGCACTGCCTCCTGTTTGTCTGAACTCTAGCTCTTGGGACTTGAGCTATCAGCTTATCTGCACTCCTGGAATTTGTCGATCTTTACAGCCTGAGAGCAGGAGCCCCTTTCTCTGACCCGCCCGTCTTGGGTTCGCCAGCCCCTTCAGCTACGTGAATTGAGAGAAGCCTTTATCCTGATACACAGACATGGGGCATTTCAGTCTCTACAATCGCATGAGCTGTTACCTTGATATAAATCTCTCTAAAACCCTGGTGGCATAGTGGTTAAGTGCTACGGCTGCTAACAAAAGGGTCAGCAGTTCGAATCCGCCAGGCGCTCCTTGGAAACTCTATGGGGCAGTTCTACTCTGTCCTGCAGGGTCGCAATGAGTTGGAATCAACTCGACAGCACTGGGTTTGGTTTTCTGGGTATATGTGTATTTATATGCTTTACTGGTTTTGCTTCTCTAGAGAACCCAGCCTAAGACAACATGGAAGATGCAACTCAGATGCTGTGACCACTAGAACAGCTCTTCTGCATCACAGAGCTGTGAGGGAACAGGGAACTGTAGTCTTCATGTCCTTCCCAGCCTGGACCCTCTTTATGGAGCAGGAGCTGGGGAAGGGAGAATGATCACCACCACTCACCTTGGTATAGATCTTTCACGTCATGAAGCTTGACTAGATGGGATCTGCCAGTTTTCACCAGCTGCTTAATGCACCCAGAATACCTCTTTTAGCTCAGGGAGGTGGAGGAGATGAGAACTGCCACTCTGCTGGAGAGCTCTCCGAAATAGATCTACTCCAACATAGAACTGTGAGGGGATGGTTACAGTTCCTAACTTCAGTGCCACTGCCTCCTGCTTTTCTTACTAAGTTCTCAAGTTCTGTAGATTTTTATTGAATAAATGCTTCCTTATTTGTTATAAGGACTTTAATTAATATCCAGGGAATTTGCTAATTTTGACCAGTTTAATAGATGTCTCTCTGAGGGGGATGTTTCACCAAGCTTCTCATACTGCCATTCTGGAAACAAATGTGAATATCTGATTTTGGGCTGTTTACACATAAAGCTGTATGAACAGTGGTGTACAGATTTTTGTGTGGATATGAATTTTCATTTCACTGGGATCAATGTCCAGAAGTGTAATTGCTGGGTTGTATGGTAAGTATGCTTAGTTGTTTAAGAAACTGGTTCTTGGTGTATTATCCCTTGTATTAGTTTCCTATTGCCACAATAAGAAATTATGGCAGACTCAGTGGCTTAAAACAACACAGACTTGTTACCTTACAATTCTGGAGGTCAGAGTTAGAAATCATTTTTGCTGGGCTAAAGTCAAGGTGTCAGCCGGCCTACATTCCTTCTGGGGGCTCTTGTGGAGAATACATTTCCTTGCCTTTTCCAACTTCTAGAGGCAGCCTACATTCGTTGACTCATGACCTCTTCCTCTGTCTTCAAAGCAATTAGTAGCTTGTCAGTAAGTCTTCATCAGTAAGTCTTTGATTTTCATTAGTAAGTGCTTTAAGCCCTCTTCACCTTTCAGAGGGCAAGTTGTGTCATCTCCAAATCGCAAGCTGTTAATGAGTCTTTTTCCAATCCTGATGTATGTTCTTCATATAGTACAGCTTCCCAGATTATTTGCTCAGCATACAGATTTCAATAAGTATGATAAAAGGATACAAGTGTGCCACATACCTTTTCCAGTTTTAAACCACATGGTATTCCCTTGTTCTGTTTGAACGACTGCCTTGAAAGTATTGAAGTTGTCATCTGTGACCCAAAAAGTGGAACTAAGTCCAGTAACTATTGTATGGACATGGGTGTCAGTTTAGTCTACAGAACAACTTTCTCATAGAGCTGTAAAAAGATGGAATGATCTATTGATAATTTCCTATTACTGAAGGAGTTCATATATAGGCTGCAGGGTCACTTGGTAGCATGTTTTAGAGGGGATTTAAGCAGCAGTTGTGTAGATGGACCTGAAGACTTTCAAAGCCCTTTTGCATTCTGAGACTGAAACTCTAATGTTAAGAAGGTGATATGCCTGATATACAGCCTTTAATTTTGAAGCCAATCTCTCTTTTTACCGTTTTATGTTAGAGTCAGTAATCATTAGGTTACTCAGGAGCTGTACTAGATTTTTCGGGCCAATTTGTTTGTTCCTCCCATCTCCTACCTGGTATCACAGAAGAGGCTAAAATTCATCGGTTGTATTGCTGTGACTGTGTTTATTTCCTCAGGAGTGTTTGTACATTAGATCTGTGAACAAAATAAATTACCCAGAAGAGAAGAGTACTGATGTAGTTAGTCACAGTCCTCCCTCACCTGCTGGTAAGGGCAGGCTGTTAGCTCCTCGTATCTCTCAGGAGAAGGAAAGGGAAAAAGAAGAAAAAGTAGGAAATAGAGATAAATTAGGTATTGAGAAACAACTATGAAGAAATAATTGCAGAAGAAAAGACAGGAGTGAGGAAAAGAGGGGAGAAGAAGAAAGCAAAAAAATGGGAGAAATTGGAGATGGGTAAGCTACTTTTTCCTTTACCAGAACTAAACCCAAACATGTTGCCGTCGAGTCGATTCAACAGGGAAGGAAGATTATAGCTCCCTTTTTTTCCCCACCCAAGTGACGTGATCCAGAGTTCATAAACAGCCCTATGGTGATGAGATTTTCCTTGTGAACGACCTGTCACCCACCAATTCCACACTGAAAGGAAAACTTTTCATACCTTTATAACTCCCTCCATTCCTAGATTTTTGGCCTCATAAAATGAAGCTTTTTGAAGAAATATATATGTATATATAAAATCATATGTATTTAATCAATTATAATAAAGGAATAGTTCTCCCTCGATGACTCATTGATCTGGGCATTTTTGACCATTTAGCCAAAATTGCATGAATTTAGATAGGAAGTCTTATATTTTAAAGTATTTATTTGATACAATATAATAATAATCACATTAATTTGACCAAGAAATTTTGTAATGTGACATGCAAAGTAGAATGCTGTTTCTGGTAAGAAAGAATCAGGCTTGTTCTATTGCCCGCTTAGATACAGACTTTAGGAGATTGAAACTTACCCAAGAAATACAAGGGTGGTGTTGCTAGCTGTTGTCAAGTCAACCCCCAACTCACGGTGACTGTTGTTGTTGTTGTTAGGTGCCGTCAAGTCAGTTGCAACTGATAACGACCCTGTGCACAACAGAACAAAACACAGCCCCGTCTTGCGCCATCCTTATGCTAGAGCTCATTGTTGCAGCCACTGTGTCAGTACACCTCGTTGAGGGTCTTCCTCTTTTCCACTGATCCTGTACTTTACCAAGCATGATGTCATTCTCCAGGGACTGATCCCTCCTGAGAATATGTCCAAAGTATGTAAGACACAGTCTCACCATCCTTGCTTCTAAGGAGCATTCTGGTTGTACTTCTCCCAAGACAGATTTGGTTGTTTTTTGGCAGTCCATGGTATATTCAGTATTCTTCGCCAACACCACAATTCAAAGGTGTCAGTTATTCTTTGGTCTTCATTATTCATTGTTCAGCTTTCACATGTATAAGATGGGATTGAAAATACCACGGCTTTGGTCACGCGCACCTTAGTCTTCAAGGTGACCTCTTTGCTTTTCAACACTTTTTGAAGAGGTCCTTTGCAGCAGACTTACCCAGTGCAATGCATCCTTTGATTTCTTGACTGTTGCTTCCATGGGTGTTGATGGTGGATCCAAGTAAAATGAAATCCTTGACAACTTTGATCTTATCTCCATTCATCTTGATGTTGCTCATTGCTCTGGTTGTGAGGATTTTTGCTTTTTTTATGTTGGGGTGCAATCCATACTGAGGGCTGTGGTCTTTGACCTTTACCAGTAAGTGCTTCAAGTACTTTTCACTTTCAGCAAGCAAAGTTGTGTCATATGCATAACCCAGCTGGTTAATGAGTCTTTCTCCAACCCTGATGCCCCGTGCTTCTTCAGATAGTCCAGCTTCTCAGATTATTTGCTCAGCATACAAATTGAATAGGTACGGTGAAAGGATACAACCTTGATGCACACCTTTCCTGACTTTAAACCAATCAGTATCCCCTTGGTTCTGTCCAAACAACTGCCTCTTGATCTGTGTAAAGGTTCCTCATGAGCACAATTAAGTTTTCTGGAATTCCCATTCTTTGCAATGTTATCCATAATTTGTTATGATCCACACAGTCGAATGCCTTTGCATAGTCAATAAAACACAGGTAAACATCCTTCTGGTATTCTCTGCTTTCAGCCAGGATCCATCTTACATCAGCAGTGATATCCCTGATTCCACATCCTCTTCTGAAACCAGCCTGAATTTCTTGCAGTCATCTGTCGATATGCTGCAGCCATTTTTGAATGATTCAGCAAAATTTTGCTTGCATGTGATGTTAATGATATTGTTCTATAATTTCTGCATTCAGTTGGATCACCTTTCTTGGGAATAGGCATAAATATGGATCTCTTCCAGTCAGTTGGCCAGGAAGCTTTCTTCCATATTTCTTGGCATAGACGAGTGAGCACCTCCAGCACTGCACCCATTTGTTGAATCATCTCAATTGATATTCCATCAATTCCTGGATCCTTGTTTTTCACCAATGCCTTCAGAGCAGCTTGGACTTCTTCCTTTAGTATCATTGGTTCCTGATCATATGCTACCTGTCGAAATGGTTGGAGGTCAACTAATTCTTTTTGGTATACTGACTCCATGTATTCCTCCCATCTTCTTTTGATGCTTCCTGCGTCGTTTAATATTTTCTCCATAGAATCCTTCACTATTGCAACTCGAGGCTTGAATTTTTCTTCAGTTCTTTCAGCTTGAGAAATGCCGAGCGTGTTCTTCCCTTTTGGTTTTCTATCTCCAGCTCTTTGCACATGTCGTTATAATACTTTACTTTGTCTTCTTGAGACGCCCTTTGAAATCTTCTGTTCAGTCCTTTTACTTCATCAATTCTTGCTTTTGCTTTAGCTGCTCGACATTGGTGAGCAGGTTTCAGAGTCTCCTCTGACATCCATCTTGGTCTTTTCTTTCTTTCCTGTCTTTTCAGTGACCTCTTGATTTCTTCATGTATGATGTCCTTGATGTCATTCCACAACTCGTCCAGTCTTCGGTCACTAGTGTTCAGTACATCAAATCTATTCTTCAGATGGCCTCTAAATTCAGGTGGGATATACTCAAGGTCGTATTTTGGCTCTTGTGGACTTGCTCTGATTTTCTTCAGCTTGAACTTGCATATGAGCAATTGATGGTCTGTTCCACAGTCGGCCCCTGGCCTTGTTCTGACTGATGATATTGAGCTTTTCCATCATCTCTTTCCACAGATGTAGTCAGTCTGACTCCTGTGTGTTCCATCTAGAGAGGTCCTTGTGTATAGTCACTGTTTATGTTGGTGAAAGAAGGTATTTGCAATGAAGAAGTCGTCGGTCTTTCAAAATTCTGTCATTCGATCTCCAGCATTGTTTCTATCACCAAGGCCATATTTTCCAACTACTGATCCTTCTTCTTTGTTTCCAACTTTTGCATTCCAATTACCAGTAATTATCAATGCATGCTGATTGCATGTTCTATCAATTTCAGACTGCAGCAGCTGATAAAAATCTTCTCTTTCTTCATCTTTGGCCTTAGTGGTTGGTGCGTAAATTTGAAAATAGTTGTATTAACTGGTCTTCTTTGTAGGCATGTGGATATTATCCTATCAGTGACAGTGTTGTACTTCAGGATAGATCTTGAAATGTTCTTATTGACAATGAATGCAACACCATTCCTCTTCAAGTTGTCATTCCCAGCATAGTAGACTATATGATTTTCCAATTCAAAATGGCCAGTAGCAGTCCATTTCAGCTCACTAATGCCTAGGATATCATCGTGACTACTCCGTTCCATTTAGCTAGTACTCTACAGTTTATAAACCCTTTTATCTATTATTTTGATTCTTAGAACATTGCTGTGGGAATTTTTAATAAGAGGAGAAATATTATCTAAGGTATGTATCTGCATTTTAGGATAAAATGTACTTGTGATAAGTTTTAGTTGTGATTGTGCTGGATCAATTGGGTCATTAAATGCTTCCGACAGTCTGGAAGCCTGCTGCAAAATTTTGAGATAAGTGCATTTTGGGGGAAGATATTTCTTAGTTTTTATTAGAGTCTCAAAAGTTAAGGTCACTAAATCAGCCTTAGAATTTCAGACTAGTTTTAGGACCTTTAGTTATTGTTCATCTGCACAAATATTTGGCATATAGGTGTTCAATAAATGTTACATAAAAGAACTTAACTAGGTTCTCTATGTGTACTGCCTTTTAAAATCTGATCATTTTCTTGCTTATTTTTTAGATCTTTAGCCCTACAAAGCACTTTGGATACAAAAAGGTGTAAGAGTACTCACACCACCAAAACCAAACCCGATGCCGTTTGGTCAATTCCAACTCATAGCGACCCATTAAGTCAGAGTAGAACTGCCCCATAGAGTTTCCAAGGAGTGCCTGGTGGATGTGAACTGCTGACCTTCTGGTTAGCAGCTGTAGCGCTTAACCACTACATGACCAGGGTTTCCAAGAGTACTTGCAAGGAGCCTACCTTTTAGTAGGAAAATGGGCTACATACATTGTTTTTAAAAGGTAAATAATAACATAATATTGTGTTTTTTAAATACCAGATCAGTGCTTCAGACAAGTAAGAGCAATGTGAATTCAGAGTGAGTGAGCTGGTGGGGCTTGAGCTGGGCTTTGAATGAAGAGTAGGGTGAGTACCTACTGTGTCCCAGGCACTGTTAGGTACAAGAGACAGGAGAGCATTCTAGAATGGAAAATGGTGAAAGATAGGCACTGAGGAAATAATGTGCTTGACATGTTTGGGGCATAGGAAGACTTATTTGATTAGAGCCAGAGGGTGTATGGAGTGGGGTAGAGTGAAGGTTGTTTGCTCGTTTGTTTGTTTGTTAAGCTGGAAGAACAAACCAGTGTTTCAGAAAGATTAATTCACCATTGGTGTATACTTTATTTAATCCTGTTTTGAAATTTTATAATAACTGAATTCTAAACTGACAGCCTCTGGAAAATCACCTCTTATTGGATTGTTGTTATTTTTTCAAATAAATAGAATGCCCTCCATATTCTTCTCCCGCGTCCGCACAAGGCAGACATAGCCTTATTTATTGTCTTACTACTGTGGTGAAAATGTACCCCCCAAAAACATGCCAGTTCAACAATTTCTACATGTATAATTCAGTGACATTGATTACATTCTTCAAGTTGTGAAACCATTTTCACTATCCTTCCAAATTGGTACACCTCCATAACATAAACTCACTGTTCCCTAAGCAAAAGCTTCACCTTTCCCCCTCCCTCTCACCCCTGGTTTCTATATACTTGCTTATTTCATATAAAAAAAAAAGTGAGATTATATAGTATATGTCCTTTTGTAACTGGCTTATTTCTCTCATTGTAAATGTTTCATGTTTCATCCATGCTGTGGCATGCGTCAGGATTTCATTTCTCTTTATGTATGTACGTGTATACCACATTTTGTTCATTCATCTGTTGATGGGTATTTTGACTGTTTTGGCTATTGTGAAAAGTGTATAATGAACACTGGTGTACAAATTCCTCTGCATTCCTGCTTTCACTTCTTCTGGGTATATATTTAGGATTGGGAATCCTGGGTCATATGGTAGTTCCATGTTCAACTTTTTGAGGAACTGCCAAACTGTTTTCCACAGTGGCTGTACCATTTTGCATTCCCACCAGCAAGGGATGAGGTTCCAGTTATCCACAACCTCTCCAATACCTGTTGTCTGCTGTATTTTTTGATCATTGCCATTCTAATGGGGGTGAGGTAATATCTCATTGTGGTTTTGACTTGCGTCTCTGTAATGGCTAATGACTTTGAACATCTTTTCATGTGCTTGTTGGCTGTTCGAATATCCTCTTTGGTAAACTGTTCAAGTCCATTGCCTATTTTTTGACTGGGTTGTCTTTTTGTTGTTAAGTTGTAGAAGTATTTTATATATTTTTTAACATATATACTTTATATGTTAGACCCTTATCAGACATAAGGTTCCACAAAATTTTCTCCCAATCTTTAGGTTGTATTTTCACTTTTTTGATAAAGTCTTTTGATGAACAAAAGTGTTTAATTTTTACGAGGTCCCATTTGTCTATATTGCCTTTTGCTGCTTGTGTTTTTCTTTCATATTTGATAATCCATTGTTAAAAACTAGGTCCTGCAGCCTCGCCCCACATTCTCTTCTAAGAATTTTATTGTTTTAGTTTTCACATTTAGGTCCTTGATCCATTTTGAATTGGTTTTTGTCCTAATTTTTTTTTTATGGGGTATGGGTACACACAGGAAACCCTGGTGGTGTAGTGGTTAAGTGCTATGGCTGCTAACCAAAGGGTCAGCAGTTCGAATCTGCCAGGCGCTCCTTGAAAACTCTATGGGCCAGTTCTACTCTGTCCTATAGGGTCGATATGAGTCAGAATCGACTCGATGGCACTGGGTTTGGGTTTGGTTTTGGTTGGGTACGCACATGCACATGTAAGGGGCGCTGTTAGGTGTGTTTTAAAATCCAGTAAATGATCTTGACGATATTTTGTGTTTTTCTGACCCTTATTACCATAAACTGACTAAAGTTGAATTATGGCAATCTTTTGTGCCATTTAAATGTTTATTTGTCTTAACTAGTTGTACTCCCTATGTGTTTTTTTTATTTTTAATTTTATAGCTCTTCAATTTTTATTTAAGATAAACTTGTGAAACTTTCAGTTGTTAAAAAGTAATAATTGCATCATAATTACTGAGTGATTGAAATGTTCAGAAATTTCAAAGTAATTTAATTCTTTCATATAACATCATAATTAAATCACTTGGTGCTTGAAATGCTTTAACATCAATGCTCTGTAATTTAATAAAACAGTAAAAATCTCATCTATCCATGCCACACCGAGCTGGTCAGTTATGTTCTGGCTAATTTAAAATTGGCCTTTTAAGTGCCGAAGCTTTAATTTTGATGAAAATTATATCCCAGATGTACCATATATTTCCCATCCATCTTAAACCAGAGAGTTTAACCCATTCTTCATCACTCAGTGTTTTCATTATTAAACTTTGCCAATTGTAATATGCTGTAGCTGTTATTCCAAGTGAAAATGCAAATATAGATAGTGGAAATGAGTGGATATTGAACCCAAAAATAGCTTTAGAACTTGCTATCTTGAAAAAGGTTTCTGGTGTACTATGATTTTCTTTCCATACAGTGAAATGAAATATGTATAACTCCTTGGCTTAATGAGCAGTGTAACATGTTCAGTAAATCAAAGGAGGCTTTTTTTCCAGGTGTTTTTCTGTGCTTCAGAAAGGGTCACTGCTGAAACTTGCGTCTCTTGACTCGCCTGTCTCATTCAAAAAATTATGTATTCTTTCTGTACCATTAACATAAGTACTTCCAGATGCATAGTAGACATTCAACAAGTATTATCTTCCCTTTTCCAGTTACTGTGAAAACAGTTAAGCACTCTGCTGCTAACTGAAAGGTTGGCTGGTCAGATCCACCCAGAGGTGCCTTGGAAGAAAGGCCTGGCAATCTACTTCTGAAAGGTCACAGCCATTGAAAATCCTATGTACAGTTCTACTCTGACACTGTTGGGGTTGCCATGAGTCAGGACTCACTTGGCAACTGGTTTGGCTTTTTGGAAGTTTTTTCCCCTGTTACTAATGTATTGACCTACAGGTATTATTTTGTCAGCAAATTCCTCTTCAGGTTATTACACTTTTACCGATACGCTGCAGGCCACATACTTCCTCTGAGTGTTCCTTAATATTTAACTTCCAAGTAAATACCAGATGCTTGCACCATCTAAAGTCCAGTTGGGGTGGTACAAAATGTTAAGTACTTGGCTGCTAAAGGTTGGAGGTTTGAGTCTATCCAGAGGTGTCTTAGAAGAAAGGCCTGGTGATCTACTTCTGAATTGACTTGATGGCAACTGGTTTATACATGATTTAAAATTACATTTCCTCAGGGGACATCTAGGTCAATTGGCATAACAAAGTTCGTTAAGAAAATGTTCTGCATCCCACTTTGGTGAGTGGCGTCTGGGGCCTTAAAAGCCAGCGAGTGGCCATCTAAGATGCATCAGTTGGTCCCAACCCACCTGGAGCAAAGGAGAATGAAGAACACCAAAGACACAAGGTAATTTTGAGCCCAAGAGACAAAAAGGGACACATAAATCAGAGACTCCATCAGCCTGAGACCAAAAGAACTAGATGGTACCCAGCTACAACCAATGACTGCCCGACAGGGAACACAACAGAGAACCCCTGAGGGAGCAGGAGAGCAGTGGGATGCAGACCTCAAATTCTTGTAGAAAGACCAGACTTAATGGCGTGACTGAGACTAGAGGAACCCCGGAAGACATGGCTCCTAGACTCTCTGTTAACCCAAAACTAAAACCATTCCCAAAACCAACTCTTCAGACAAAGATTAGACTGTACTATAAGACATAAAATGATACTTGTGAAGAGCGTGCTCCTTAGTTCAAGTAGATACACAAAGACTAAAAGGACAGCTCCTGTCCGTAGGTGAGATGAGAGGGCAGAAAGGGATAGCAGCTGGTTGAATGGACACAGGAAATCCGGGGTGGAGAGGGGGAATGTGCTGTCTCATGATAGGGATAGCAACTAGGGTCACATAACAATGTGTATATAAATTTTTGTATGAGAAACTAACTTGAGCTGTAAACTTTTACCTAAAGCACAATAAAAAAAAGAAAGAAAAAATAATAATAAAATTACATTTCCATTGTGGAAACGGAGGAGTGAGATGGAAGAACCTGGTTTCTTGATAAGCCATTGAATCAACCAATCCTGAAGTCTGGCGTACTTCTAGACTTCCTGTTATATAAGAGATTTTTTTTTTTTTCATTGTGGAAGCCAGTTTGAGTTGGAGATTCCAAAACTTTAGCCAGAAGCATCTTAAATGATACCTACTGTATAGGATTGTTGTAGAGATTAAAAGACTCAGTGTATGTAAAGCACCTTGCACATAATAAATGTGCCTTAAACTTCTACAGAACATCCTGTGTTCAGAGATCCCTTAGGTTTTCAGGAACATTATATTTAGGTACAGTGTAGGTAACTAGTTGCCACCACTACTACCAAACTGTGTATCTGTTCCATCATTCACTTGCTGGTTCTCTTCTTTAACAGTCATAGTGCACCTCTGCTATTATCTTTCATTCTATTCTTTCTTTTCTATTTCTTGTCACTTCCTCTACTTTTTGGCATTTGCATGAGAAATCTAGCTTTTTATACACACAGCTAGCCAATCATTGGTCCTTTTGCCTTTTTGTTGGTTACTGGATGTTCAGGGATGGTTTTTTGGCCACAAGAGATTTTTGAAATATGATGTCTTCTTTTTTTCCTACTTCCTTGGGTTTAGAACCCCTCTAGATGCCTAAAAGTTCTAGATGGCTGACATCACACTTTACCTTACGATAAACACAATTCGTGAAGGAGACAGGTTTCCAAAAGCCACAGAAAAATTTATCTCCTTTGTAGTCACATCATGTATATTTTGAAACTTAAAAAACATTAACATTGCTGAAATTTGGTATCATTGAGGAAGAATGTCTTTTATTGTACAATGTCTTTCTTCCCCTCCCTTATTTCATCTTGGGATTGTACTTGGTCCTGTGTCCCCAGAGTGTTGTTAGATTTGAGGTAATACAGTTTGGGATTCAAATATCTTATAAATATTATTTTATAAAAATGCTGGGTGATATGGAATAATTATCACAGAAAGTAGCCTTATATTTATAGTACAAGTAATGAGCTTCATAATTTTCCCCAGGTGGTAACTTTGGGTTTTCTTGCTTGTTTGTTTTGTTTCAAATTTTACGGTGGTAAATATATATAACACAAAATTTGCCATGTTAACCATGTTAAGTGTACAATTGAGTGATGTTAATTACATTCACCGTGTTGTGCAACCATCACCACCATCTATTTCTAAAAGTTTTTCATCACCCCAAATGGAAACTCAGTACCCCTTAAGCAATAACTTCCCATTCTCCACTCCCCCTAGTTCCTAGTAACCACTAACAAACTTTTGCCTCTGTGTTTGCCTATTCTAGATATTTCATATAAGTGGGATCATACAATAAATGTCAGTTCAGAACTAGGGGAGGAATTAGCAAATTCATGATGTGTCTTCAGTTTTCAAAATGTCTCTCTAATAAGTTTTGGTTTTATATATAGTCCTTTGGTGACCATTAATAAACTGTGGTTGCATTTCATAACCCTTGTATTTCATATTGAAACAAATTTCAGATGGGAGACCTCGGTTTAAGGCATAAAGCTGGCTTTTTCCAACTTTAAGCCTATGGAATCATATATAAAACCCAGTGCTATCGAGTCGATTCCAACTCATAGCCACCCTATAGGACAGGGTAGAACTGCCCCATAGAATCATATATAATAATGTATAAATAGAAGGGTGATCTTGAATATGCTAATTGTTACTCCCCTGCTGTGAGATTTAACACATAAGAAAAGTGGTGATTTAATTTGTAGGCCAAATGAAAATCAAAAGAGTGTGTAAAGATGATTACTTCATATTTTGGAGCTTGGATCTTAACATTTGTCCTAGGATAGACTACTTTGATCTGATGATTTATGTCATTAACTTATACCAAAACATATACTTGATACAAGGCTGGGGCTAAAGTGGATACAAAGATGCAAAGTAAAGTTAAAGAACAAATCTAATTAGAAGGTAAGGAAAGACCTCATAAAAGGAGTACCTTATTGAGTAGTTCTTGGAATGGCCAGGAATTTGGCAAAGGGCATTCCTGGGGACATTGTGAATAATGATAAGAAGACAGGGAAACAGTTGAGTTCAGCAAGATCAAAGAATTCCTGAAGGAAGAAAAGACAAGGCTAGAAAGGTTGTTGTTGTTAGGTGCCATTGAGTCAGTTCCGACTTACAGTGACCCCATGTACAACAGAACAAAACACTGGTTCTGTGCCATCCTCACAGTCGTTATTATGCTTGAGCCCATTGTTGCAGCCTCTGTGTCAGTCCATCTCACTGAGGGTCTTCCTCTTTTTTGCTGATCCTCTACCAAGCCTGATGTACTTCTCCAGTTCTCCAGGGACTGATCCCTCTGGGTAACCTGCCCAATGTACGTGAGACATAATCTTGCTGTCCTTGCTTCTAAGGAGCATCCTGATTGTACTTTCTCCAAGACATATTTGTTCATTCTTTTGGCAGTCCACGGTATATTCAGTATTCTTTGCCAACACCACAATTCAAAGGCGTCAGTTCTTCAGTCTTCCTTATTCAGTGTCCAGCTTCTCATGCATATGAGGTGATTGAAAACACCATGACTTTGGTCAGGTGCACCTTAGCCTTCAAGGTGAAATCTTTGCTTTTCAATGCTTTAAAGAGGTCTTTTGCAGCCTATTTGCCCAGTGCAGTGCGTCTTTTGATTCCTTGACTGCTGCTTCCGTGGATGTTGATTGTGGATCCACGTAAAATGAAATCCTTGACAATCTCAATCTTTTCTCCATTTATCATGATGTTGCTTATTGGTCCAGTTGTGAGAATTTTTATTTTCTTTTTGTTGAGGTGTAATTCATACTAAAGGCCGTGGTTTTTGATCTTCTTCACGAAGTACTTCAAGTCCTCTTCATTTTCAGCAAGCAGAGTTGTGTCATCTGCATAATGCAGGTTGTTAATGAGTCTTCCTCCAATCCTGATGCCCTGTTCTTCTTCATATAGTTCAGCTTCTTGGATTATTTGCTCAGCATACAGATTGAATAAATATGGTGTAATGATACAACCCTGATGCACACCTTTCCTTACTTTAAACCACTCAGTATCCCCTTGTTCTGTTCAAAATGATTGCCTCTTGATCTAGCTACAGGTTCCTCATGAGCACAATGAAGTGTTCTGGAATTCCTATTCTTCACAATGTTATCCATAATTTTTTATGATCCACACAGTCGAATGCCTGTGTATAGTCAGTAAAACAGAGGTAAACATCTTTCTGGTATTCTCTGCTTTCAGCCAGGATCTATCTGTCATCATAAATGATATTCCTGGTTCCATGTCCTTTTGAGAATTCCTGAACCAAAAAACAAAAACGGCCCAAGTTCAATAAAAGATAGTAAAACACACAAAATCATAAGAGAGGAAGAAACAAATAAAAAGCAGAAATGAAGAGAGAAAATTTCTCTTATGGATTCCAAAATACTGTAGTACAAATAATTGATAATTTTCAGACTGTGGTGCTAAATAAATGTTTAAAGAAAGCAAAATACACATAGAAAACAAAATAGCAGAGATCAGGAAACAAATGGAGAGACAAAATGAGAGATTTAACAAGAAAATTGAAAACATCTAAGAAGAACAAAGAGAACTACTGGAACTGAAGAATAAAATTTCTGATTTGGAAGAAGCAAAAGAAACACTCAAGAATAGAGTTGAACAGACTGAAGAGAGAATTGAGTATACTAGAAGACAAAATAACAGAACTTACCAAGTCTCAAGAGAAATGAGAGAAGAACCAAGAAAAGTGAGCAACCCCAAAAGGAAATGTGGGATTCAATTAAGAAATTTAATATTAGAATTATTGAAATCCCACAGCACCAAGACAAAAATAAAAGCACAGAAACAATTTTCCAAGAGGTAATCAAATATCCCAGAACTGAACAGAGAACCATGTTTGCAAATACAGGAAGCTACATGAACCCCAATCAGAAGATACACAGAAAGATTAACTCCGTGTCATATCCTAATGAAATTCTTGAAAACCAAAGACGAGAGAATTCTGAAAGCAGCAAGAGGAAAACGCAGTATAACATACCAAGAGCCTTTCATAAGAATTAGTGCAGATTTCTCCCCAGAAACTCTAGAGGCTAGAAGACAATGGAGTGACATATATAAAATACTGAACAAAACAATTGCCAACCAAGAATTCTTTACCTAGCAAAGTTGTCCTTCAAAAATGAGGGGGATATCAAGGCATTCCCAAATAAACAGAAGCTGTGGGAATTTTCTACTACCAGACCAACTTTCCAAGTATTACTATAGGGAACACTACTTAAATGTAAATGGTCTAAATGCCCCATACAAAAAGTAGAGAGTGGCAGAATGGATTAAAAAAAAATGATCTATCTTTTTGCTGTGTACAAGAAACACATCTTAGACATAAGGACACAAACAGACTGTAAATAAAAGAATGGAGAAAAACATTCCATGCAGCCAGTAAACAACAAAGAAGAGGGTGGCCATACTGATATATAAAATAGACTTTAAATCAAAATCTATAACAAGGGATAAACAGGGGCATTACATAATAATAAAAGGTCAATTCAGTAAGAAAACATAACAGTTAAAAATATATATGCACCTAATAGCCATGTAGCAAAATACATGAAACAAATACTAATATGAAAGGAGAAATAGACAATACCACAATAATAATAGACTTCAACACACCACTTTCAATTATAGACAGAACATCTAAAAAGAAAATCACTAAGGATATTGAGAACTTAAACCATAAGTCAAATGGATCTAACAGACTGTCATGGATTGAATTGTGTGTCCCCCAAAAATATGTGTCAACTTGGTTAGGCTATGGTTCCCAGTATTGTATGGTTGTCCTCCATTTTGTGATTGTAGTTTTAAGAGGATTAGGGTGGAATTGTAATACCACCCTTACTCAGATCACCTCCCTGATCCAGTATAAAGGGAGTTTCCCTGGTGTGTGGCCTGTACCACCTTTTTATCTCTCAAGAGATGAAAGGGAAGCAGGCAGAGAGTTGGGGACCTCATACCACCAAGAAAGCAGCACCAGGAGCAGAGCACGTCCTTTGGACCCAGGGTCCCTGCTCCTGCGACCATGGGAAGATTGAGGACAAGGACCTTCTTCCAGAGCCAACAGAGAAAGGAAGCCTTCCCCAGGAGCTGATGCCTTGAATTTGGACTTCTAGCCTTCTTTACTGTGAGGAAGTAAGTTTCTCTTTGTTAAAGTCATCTGCTTGTGTTATTTCTGTTATGGCAGCACCAGGTGCCTAAGACACAGACATATATAGAACACTCTACCTAGGAACCTTGGTGGCGCATGGGTTTAAGAGCTCAGGCTGCTAATCAAAAGGTTGGCAATTCCAATCCACCAGCTGCTCCTTGGAAACCTTATGGGGCAGTTCAAATCTGTCCTCTGGAGTCACTATGAGTCAGAAACAACTTGACAGCAACAGGTTCGGTTTGGTACCTAGCATCAGAACAATACACATTCTTCTACAGCACACATGGATCATTTTCCAGAGTAGACTATATAGTAGTTAGACACAAAACAAGTCTCAACAAACTTAAAAAGATTGAAATCATAACAGCATTTTCTCTGATCATAACAGCATTTTCTCTGACCATAACGGTATGAAAGTAGAAATCAACAACAGGCTAAATAAGGAAAAAAATAAATAAAATCATAGAAACTAAATAATATACTCCAAAAAAACTGGTGGATCATAGAATAATTGAAAAATGAATTTAAAAAATTGATATAATCAAACAATGAAAACAAAACATATCAAAACCTTTGGGACACAGAAAAAGCAATACTCAGAGGGAAACTTATAGCAATAAATGCCTACACTGAAAAGGAAGAAGATTGAAAATCATTAACTTAAACTGACTACCTGAACAAATAGAAAAGAGCAAGCAAAAGAAGCCAGGAAAAAAAAAAAAGAAATAAGATCAGGGCAGAACTAAACAAAAATAGGAGAACAATTGAAAGAGTTAACAAAACCAGAAGTTGGTTCTTTAAAAGGATCAATAAAATAGACAAATCACTGGCTAGATTAACAAAAGAAAAAAAAAGCCAGGAGAGGCAAATAACCAAATTAAGAAATGAAAGTGGTGACATTACAACTGATCCAATAGAGATAAAGATCATAACTGATTACTATGAAAATTTATACTCCAACAAATTTGAAAACCTAGGTGAAATGCCCAAATTCTTAGAAACACACTGCCTACTTAGACTAACACAGAGGTGAAAATTTTAAACAGATCTATTACAAAGGAGGAGATTGAAGATGCCATCAAAATAACTGCAAACAACAAAAAGCCCAGGACCAGATGGCTACACTGGAGAATTCTAGCAAACATTCAGAGAAGAGCTGATACCAATCCTAGTCAGTCTCTTCAAAAACAGAGAGGAAGGAACACTACCGAATTCTTTCTATGAAGCCAGCATAACCCTGTTAACTAAACCAGGAGAGACATCGCAAAAAAAATTATAGACCAATATCCCTTATGAACATGGATGCAAAAATTTCAACAAAATACTAGCCACCAGACTTCAGCAACATATCAAAAAAAATCATACACCATGATTAAGTGGGCTTCAAACCAGGATTACAACGGTGATTCAACAATAGAAAATCAATGTAACCCACCACATTAATAAAACAAAGTAAAAAATATATATATATGAATGGATGCAGAAAAGGCATTTGATAAAATTCAACAGCCTTTCCTGATGAATACTCTCAGCCAAATAGGAATCGAAGGGAAATTCCTCAACATAATTAAGGGTATATATATATTTTTTTTATGCCAACATTATACTCAATGGAGAAAGACTGAAAGCCTTCTCTTTGAGAGTGGGAATGAGACAAAGACACCCGTTATCACCACTATTATTCAACATTCTACTGGAAGTCCTAGCCAGAGCAATAAGACAAGAAAGAGAAATAAAAGATACCCTCATCAGAAAGGAAGATGTAAAACCATTTCTATTTGCAGGTTACATGATCCTATACATAGCAGACCCCAAAGACTCCACTTGAAAACTGCTGAAACCAATAAAAGAATTTTATGATGTTGCAGGGTACAAGATCAGCACACAAAAATCAGTTGAGTTCCTCTACACTAACAAAGACTACTCCGAAAAGGAAGTCAAGAAAACAGTACCACTTACAATAGCACCCAAATTGATAACATACCTAGGAATTAACCTAACTGGGAACACAAAAGACTCATACAATGAAAATTATAAAACACTAATACTAGGGACTAAAAGAGACCTGTAAAAAATGGAAAGACATCCTGTGCTTATGGATTGGAAGACCTAATATAGTGAAAATGTCAGTTCTTCCTAAAATGACCTGTAGATACAATGCAATCCCGATACAAATCTCAACAACGTTGTTTACTGAAATGGAAAAACTAATGACCAACTTCATATGGAAAGGAAAGAAACCCCAAATTGCCAAAGCAATATTGAAGAAAAAGGGCAAAGCAGGAGGCCTCACACTCCCTGATACCAAAACATACTATACAGCACTGTAATCAAAACAGCCTGGTATTTGGTTCAACGATAGACAGTAACCAGTGGAATAGAATTGAGAACTCAGAATTAAACCCAGCCGTCTATGGACAGTGATTAAGTGATACGGCTGCTCACCAAAAGATCAGCAGTTCAGATTCACCAGCTGCTCCGTGGAAACCCTATAGGGCAGTTCTACTCTGTCCTGTAGGGTCACTGTGAGTCAGAATTGACTTGACGGCAATGTGTTTGGTTTAGGATTATCTGTGGAGAACTGATTTTCGACAAGGAGTCAAAGTCCATTCAGCAGGGCAGAAACAGTCTTTAATAAATAATGCTGGCAAAACTGGATGTTCACCTGCAGAAAAATGAAATAGTACCTGTTTTAGTCATCTAGTGCTGCTGTAACAGAAGTACCACAAGTGGATGGTTTTAACAAAGTGAAGTTTCTTTCCTCACAGTAAAGTATGCTAAAAGTCCAAATTCAGGGGGTATCAGCTCCAGGGGAAGGCTTTCTCTCTCTGTTGGCCTTCTCTGAGTGCCTGTGCACAGGAGGCTTCCTGGTGGAGTGGGCTGCCTCCAGGCACTTATCAATGGAGCTAGGCTTGTCTACCCACGGAGCGAAAGATTTGAGTGCCTGTGTGCAGGAGACTTCCCGGCGGAGTAGGGTGCCTCCAAGCACTTATCGGTGGAGCTACTGAGCTTTTGGAACACTTTCCCCAGCAGGGCAGACATGGACATGAGGCCCCAGAGCCGAGAGAACAAGAAAGCGGGAAACAGAAGCTAAAGAGACTAAGGAGCACAAGAAGCCGAGCTGCCTCAGTCTCAAAAGGTATGGCCATGACCTCAGGGCTTTCACAGGGGGAGCCATGGCCTCTGGTACTTCTAAGGGTGGAGTCACCACTCAGATGGACTAGAATGGTGCGCCTAAAGCCCAGGGAGCAGAGTTGCTGTCTCAGTGGGCCTGAAAGGCGAAGCTGAAGCCAAGGGCCGATGGGCCTCCATTCAGAATCTGGAGAGTGTGGCCAACACCTAGGGTCTGGAAGGCAGGGCTATTGTGTAAATTGTCTCAGAAAACAGAGGATTATTTTCAAAGCCTTGAGGGCTAATGTAATGTGTTCTGCTGCCTTGCTCGGTGCCTGTTATCCCTTCTTTTCCTCTGGTTTCTCCCACTTGTAATGGAAATGTCTAGCTTGTGCCAGTTCTGCCGCTGTACCTTTGGAAGCAAATAACTTGTATTCTAGATTTCACAGATGAAGAGAAATTTTTGGATTTTGGACTTGGAGTTAAGACTTTTGCCATGATATGAAGGGGTGAATATGCATTTCATGTTGCAAAGATGTGATTTTTCAGGGGGCCAAAGGGTGGAATGTCATGGATTGAATTATGTCCCCCCAAAAATGTATGTATCAATTGGGCTAGGCCATGATTCCTGGTATTGTGTGATTTTCCCGTATGCTGTAAATCCTGCCTCTATGATGTTAATGAGGGAGGATGGGCAGCAGTTAGTGAGGCAGGACTCAATCTACAAGATTGGATTGTGTTTTCAGGCAATCTCTTGAGATATAAAAGAGAGAAGCGAGCAGAGAGACAGGGGGACCACATATCACCAAGAAAGTGCCGGGAGCAGAGTGCATCCTTTGGACCCAGGGTCCCTGCACAGAAGCTCCTAGTCTGGGGGAAGATTAATGAGAAGGTTGACAGAGGAAGCCTTCCCTTGGAGCTGACACCCTGAATTTGGACTTTTAGCCTATTTTAGTGTGAGGAAATAAAGTTCTCTTTGTTAAAACCATCCACTTATACTTCTGTTATAGCAGCACTGGATGACTAAGACAGTACTCATAACCTCACACCATACGTAAAAACTAACTCAAAATGGATCAAAGACCTACATGTTAAACCTAAAATTCCTGGAAGAAAACTATGGGACCCAATCTTTTGTGAAAATAGAAATACAAACATTACAACCAAGGCACAAATAGAAGACAAAATAGATAAATGGGACCTCATAAAAACTGAAAACTTATGCTCATCAAATGACTTCATAAAGAGAGTAAAAAATCAACCTACAGACTGAGAAAAAAAATCTTCAGAAACAGCTTATCCAGAGTTCCCAAACTATCTATAAAAAGCCATTGCCGTCGAGTCAATTCTTACTCATAGTGACCCTAGAGGACAGAGTAGAACTGACCCACAGGGTTTCCAAGGATTGCCTGGTGGTTTTGAACTGCCAACCTTTAGATTAGCAGCCATAGCACTTAACCACTACGCCACCAGGGTTTCCAAACTATAGGTACATTTAAATATAAAGGTGTGGGTACAGGCCTATTTAAATATAAAGGTGTGGGTACAGGCCTGTATATTCATTGAAGACAGAAATATGGATATTCCTCAAACGTAACCGAACACCTTCCAAGATTGGTTATCTGGGTTTGGAGGCTTAGGACTATAGTCTCATGGGACAACTCAGTCAATTAGCATAACAGAGTTCACAAAAATCATGATGTTCATTTTAGTGAACTGAGTAGCGTCTAGGGTCTTAAAAGCTTGTGAACCACCATCTAGGACACAACTATGGGTCTCTCTGTGCCGGGAGCAAAATAGTAAGAAGGCAACCAAAAGCTCAGAATAGAAACAAGTCTACACGAGTCACAACTTCATCTACCCTGAGACCAGAAGAACTAGATGCTGCCCAGCTACCATTACTGACCACTCTAATCAGGGCCACAATAGTTGTACCCTTAAAAAAAAAACTTACTGGACTGGTTGAGACTAGAGGACTGCCCAAGACTATCATCTTGAGATACTCTTTAAACCTTGAAACAAAACTAATCCCAGAGGTCACTTTTTAGCTAAATAACGGATTGGCTCATAAAATAACGAATATCACCTGTAAGTACTGTACTTCTTTAAAAAAAATCACCTATATGAGACAAATGGTCAACAATTACATTGAAACAAAGATGAGAATGTAAGGGGGGCAGGGAAACTAGATTAATGGAAACAGAACAACTGGAATGGAAAAAATGAAAATGTTCATGCATTGTGAAGAATATCACCAATGTCACTGAACAATTTGTATAGAAATTGTTGAATGAAAACCTCAACCGCTGTGTTAACCTTCAACAAAAACACAATAAAATATTATTAAAAAGAAATTTAAGTAGTCCCATATGGCTAGTGGCTACTTTACTGGATGGTGCACCTCTATGGGTTTTAAGAGATTATCTGCTCCAGGCCTTTAATTTTTGGACTGGGGTTTAGGCCTTTAATTTTACAAGTAAGAAAACTTCGGCCATGACATCACTAACTAGAGATTGCATAGTTGTTTAAGAACAGAGCTGGGCTACACACAGAAGTCCTGACATCTAAGTCAGTGCTACTAGACTTGAACACTTTGAAATTTTTAGGTTGCTAATTGTGATTATTACCTTTACTCCAACTATTATGTTTAATACTAATTACCCATTTCTCTCTTTCTGTTGCTTCTTCTGATTCTACATATACAGCCACACTGTCCCATCAAAAAACAAAGTATGTAACCTTATTTGTCTTTAGGACAAAAGTTTCCAAATTAATGTCTTTAAGTAGGAAATAATTTTTAATTGTGTGTGTTCTGATGAGCTTTATAATCCTTGAAATTCCCTGTTTGGTCTCCACATTCAAGGTATTCAATGTAGATAAAAAAAAAATGACCATATAATCTGGAGCATTATTTTAGTATAAGGTAATTACTTGCTGGTGACTTCTTGATTTTTAGAGAAACAGAGTGGGAAAATGTTATCTGCTGTAAAATTATACACTTGGAAATTATCACAACTTTGTAATCATGTGGAGCCATTCGTTATCAAAATTGGAAAGAACTTTAGACATTTTGTAGTGCATCTCTCCTTTACAAGTAGGGAATCTGAGGCACAGTGAAGGGGAATATACTTGTACAGGGTCACAAAGTGAACTAGTAACAGAATGAGACCAGAAGCCAGCTTTTCTAGTTCACAGCCAGGTGTTCTTTGATACCACTGTTGCCTCTGATCTTCCCAGGTGAACAAATCAAAGGGCACTGCAGCATGCAAAGTATTTTTAAGCTGCTAATGACTCTCCTGAATTCTGATGATTCATCTCAGCTTGTTCCAGCTCATTAAGTACTGGAAATAAATTCACCATGTTCCTGAGCCAAGTGTTTAAAAGCAGTTCACACCTGCAGTATTGCAAGCACAATTGATTTTTCTTACCAAATCCCAATTTGAAGCTCCATATAGCTGTTTGCATGGGGTACTTGTTGCATAGCTGTATTCGAATATGCCAGCATCTACTGAGGCTTGTCACCACAGGTGAAAAAGTATGGTTACCCTTTATTTGAGTGAAAGAAATCATAGTCACTTTTATGAATTATATTGGTCAAAGGCCATATACTGTAACTTGGAAAGCTAGGCCAGGATATAATGTAGGTCAGCCTGGCGACTTGAAGACTGAAATGTGGTGTTTTACTTCAGTTTCCTGCAGCATTGCAGCTCCTCTAGGCTGCCACAGCATGTGCTGCCACTGTTAGCCTGACATTTTAAAATTCACTGGCAGTTTTGATGAGCAAAGGTGCTTCAAAAGTTGAAACTACACAGTCATAAACTTCCCTGGTCCTTATGTCAACAAGTATATATTGCTCCACTACTCCCAAAGCGGAGCCCTGGTGGCACAGCGGTTAAGAGCTATGGCTGCTAACCAAAAGGCTGGCAGTTCAAATCCACCAGCCGCTCCTTGGAAGCCCTATGGAGCAGTTCTATACTCTGTCCTGTAGGGTTACTATGAGTCCGAATCGGCTTGATGCAATGGGTATACTCCCAAAGAGTTAACAGTTTACTTGGGGAGAAAATACTAATAACAGTGACTAGCTGCAAGTATAAGAAGCTCGTGGTAAGTGCTGGGGAGTATTGGGAAATAAGAATACCTGTGTATATTGCAGATGGATCATATGGGGAGCCAGATAAATACAAAATGGTTTAAAACAGTTGTGTTAGGAAAAAACCAAAACCAAACCCGTTGTTGTTGAGTTGATTCTAACTCATAGCGACCCTATACTGTTAGGAAAGAGGGGGCCAATTTATTTTCTTGAGCAAAAGAATTATTTTGGTTTGACCTGTAAAAACCCATTGCCATCAAGTCCATTCTGACTCATAGCAACGCTGCAGGACAGAACTGCCCCATAGAGTTTTCAAGGAGCAGCTGGTGAATTCAAACTGCTGACCTGTTGGTTGGCAGCTGAGCCCTAATGTTTGTGGAATGATAGCATAGAAAGTAAGCAGTAAATGGGAGCGATTTTGAAACAATAAGCTACTTCTTTTTTGTACTTAAGTAGCTGTAGAATATTGAAATTGGTAAAACTAGAATACTTTCTTCTGCTCCTGCCTTTTACCTATATATCTGAATTAAAACTGTCCTCATTCCTTCAACCCAAAATACTGTTGAAAGATTATATGTAGTAGGATGTGTCTTGTTTCATAGGTGTCTCTAAAAATTTTTTTCTTATGTAAAATTTCAAACATTTATGAAAGTATAGAGAACAATGTAAAATATCATATGCTTGTCACCCAGCTTCAATAATTATCAACACTTGGCCAATCTTGTTTCATCTATATCCCACCCCTTGGATTATTTTGAAGTAAATCCATGTTTCATCTGTAAAAATATCAGTATATATCTCATTAAAAATAGGGCCTATAAAAAATAAACACAAAACTATTATCACACCTAAAAAGCTAACAAAATTCCTTAATATCACATATCCAGTCATTATTAAAATATTCCTGATACTGTCATTTTTTTAAGGTTTGTTTGAACCTGGATCCAAAAATGCCCACATACTGCAGTTTGTTGATATGTCTGAAGTCTCTCCTTCCCTCTCCCTACCGTTATTTGTTGAAGAAACCTATAGAATTTCTGAAGCCTTGAATTTGCTTGCTGTATTCTCATGATGTGTTTTAATGTTTCTTTGTCACCTGTATTTTCTGTCATGAGCTCAACTGATAATTCTGATTCAGATTCAGAACTGCAGGTTATTGCTTTAACTTCATCAGTTGTACATATTTTTTTCCTTCTATATTGAAAATCCAAGTCTTTAATAATTCTAGCATATATGTATATTTGCCTTATTCCACAGTATACACCACAACAGTTTCGTGATAAAATGCTCACACTGCCACCAACAGTATGATTACTAAAAAAGGTTGTATAATGCTTTTGCTGTTCTCTTTGTCCTTGGGTGTATTCCATTAGGGGTGTACACTGAATTCCTTTGTTGTAAATCAACTTTGAATGGTTCCTGTCTCTCTGGTCATGCCACTACACAGTTTATTTCATCTTGTTTTCAGTTTTTAGGGCTTCCTTTTTTTTAAATTTAATTTTGTTTTATAGTGACCACAGATCTCTTGATATAAAGTAGCTTTTGCTACGTGATTATGTATCTCTAAAGCAGAACTAATATTTAGGACTAATTTTAGATTATAGTAAATATGGAGCCCTGGTGGCACAGTGATTAAATGCTCGGCTGCTGGCCGAAAGGTTGGCGATTCGAATCCACCAGCTGCTCCTTGGAAACCCTATGGGGCAATTCTACTCTGTCCTGTAGGATTGCTATGAGTCGGAATTGACTCAACGGCAACGGGTATAGTAAATATATTCTCTTTAATACAAAATAAACCAAAACCAAACCAAACCCACTTCCACCGAGTCGATTCCGACTCATAGCGACCCTTATAGGACAGAGTAGAACTGCCCCATAGAGTTTCCAAAGAGAGCCTTGCGGATTACGAACTGCCGACCTCTTGGTTAGCAGCCATAGCATTTAACCACTACACCACAAGGGTTTCCTAAATACAAAATAGGTAACAAAAATTCTTATAGTAGAGAACTTTAAATTTCAGTTCTGTTAGTAAATGAGAGAAAAGCCATGGTGCTTACTAGGCCTTTAAGTGATGAAATGTTAACAGTTCAGAGGAAGCACGTTACATGAAATTAAAAAAAAAAAAATACTGGAAAAAGGTATCCTTATGATTGAGAAGAACTTAGAAGGGACGAGTCTTATAGGAAAGTTACTTTTCTATTTGTAAATTTTCAAATGATAGAATTCTGTTCTAAGACCTGTTATCTTTTGTAGGGAGCCAGTTTTTTATCTCTCATTGATGTTAAACAAGTCATTAATATTGCTTGGAAGTTACAAATAGTTTTATGTCAGGGTATTGACTTCTTTGAAAACTAGGATTGCCTCTGCTAGTTTTAATGATGTTTGACTAACAACAGCCTTATGAACCTGTTAAGTTTCTGTAATACCTCTGAACTCTTACTTTTTAAACATCTTACTTCGGTTTCTAAATCAGGGGCGGGCAGTTTTTTTCTGTAAAGGGTCACCTAATAAATATTTTAGACTTTGCAGGCCATTTAAGATTTCTAGCCACATATTCTTATTAATTTTGTTTATTTTTGTTTTACAATCTTGAAATATGTTTAAAAAAAAATAATCTTAGCTCAGGGGCCAGGCCAGATTTAGCTTCAAGACTATAATTTGCCAATCCCTGTTCTAAAATTTTCAGTGCCCCTCTTGGATAGTGATGCCTTCTTCTCCAGTATAACCAGTAAAAAGGCCTGAGTATACCAACCTGCCTTTGATTTCTTTTGATAAATATCTTAGCCTTTTTTCTTTAGAGGCAGTAATTTGATTTTTGTTAACTGTTCTCACTAGAACCTTATTAACATTAAATGTGTGTAAGAAGAAGAATGGGGAGTAAGAACAGCTGCTTAACTTCTTTATTCAGGAATCAAAAGAAACAGGAAACTAAAAATTGCTCCTTTACCAAGTACAAGCCGTTTTCATATAACTCCTTATTTAATCTTCAGGATAATCATCAAAAGGTAGGTATTCCCATTTTTTTCAGATATATAACCTGAAATGCTAGGACAGCACTGTCCACTAGAATTTTCTGCTATGATAGAATTGTTCTGTATCTATGCTGTTAGCAGTTAAAAAGCAGCTAATGTGACTGAGAAACTCAGTTTTTTAATTGTAATTGAAATAACCGCACGTGGCTAATAATTACCATATTAGGCAGCATAACTCTAGGAAGTAACGTGCCCAGATTTGCACAAGAAGGTCCAGAACTGGATTTTAAAACCAGGTCTGTGCAACCCCTAAGCTCATGCTTTTTTCCGTTATACCACACTGCCTCATCAGTAAAAGTCAAGGTGTCTCTGAAGAGTAAAAAAAAAAATATGTGTAGGTCTCTGCCCTATTAGGTAGAAAATGTAGAGAAGATACTTAGACACTTTTCAAGGCCTGTTAACTTTTTCAGGCCGCTAGCACAGTTAATAAATCTGTACTTTGGAGCATTAAATGATAGTTATCAAGCAATACCTATGACTTTTTTTTTTTTATAGTCTACATGTTATTGCTTTGTATAAAATAACATGGCTATACTCTGAGAATGTAAGGGTGTTGAAAAATTTTTCAGATATCAGCATACTCCAAAGTGTTTTTCTTATATCTAGGCAGTAGTGCCTTAGGAAGAAGTAAAGTCTAGCCAGGTATTTGAAAACGAGCTTTTAAATGTTCTAAGAATTAACATCCTTCAAATAATAACCTTAGAACTTTATTCTCCTAGCATCCATTTTAATTTTTTTTTTTATTAATACCTGACATAAGCATGGATTTTAAATCCTGTTATTTCATTAGCGGACATTAACTGAGTATAAAACATCAAAAGCGATGCCTTTAGGGGGGAGGTAAAAACACGCAGTGCTGCTGAGTCGATGAAGGTAGGCCTGCATTAATCATCCAGTGATGCTGTCACATGTGCTAGAGCGATGCTTGAAAGGGGAAAGAAGCAGCAAAATGTCTCATTAGTGTTGATTCTTCATTTTACACTGTATTTCTGGAGTCTTAAATGAAGGCGCTCTGGTGGCACAATGGCTAAGCTCTCAGCTGCTAACTGAAAGGTCAGCAGTTCAAACTTACCAGTGGCTCCACAGAAGAAAAGACCTGGCAATCAGCTCCCATAAAGATTACAGCCTGGGAAACCCTATAGGGAAGTTCTACTCTGTCATATAGGGTCGCTATGACTCAGAATCAACTCCACGGCACACAACAACAACTTAATTAGACTCAGGCCTAGCTTAAACAGCCTATTGCTTAACTAGTACCTGTGGCCTTACTCTGCTTATAAAATATTGAAAAGGTGTCAGGAATGAAGTACAGGCCCTATCACGGTTGGTAGAATATTTAGAACCCTTTGACCAGTGTTTCTCCCAGGTCTTGCTCAATTCTACTTGTGTGTGATCCAAGGGGACCTCTATCCTGTGGATGGCCTTTGTCAATTTCAACAAGCCTCCTTTCTCATTTAGAGAACCAAGCTCTTAAAATATTTGTTCCCTGGAAAGCTTTTCATTTGGCCCTGTTTAATGGATGAACTTTTAGGCATTAATTTAGTACCTGAGTAAACACTGGAACACTTTGATCTTAATGCCAGTAATTTTCATGCATTCTCCTTTTTTTTTTTTATTTTGGTGAAAATACGCACAACAAAACATTTGCCATTTCAGCAGTTTCTACATGTACAACTCAGAGACATTGATTACATTCTTCATGTTGTGAAGCCTCTGTCCCTATCTTTTTGCTAATTATTCTGCCACCATTAACATAACCTTATTTCCCCCTACAAGCAGAAAGTCCTCCTTTCTCCCTCCCTCCCACCTCTGGTAAGCACTAATAAGCTTTGGTATCTGTATATTTGTTTATTTCTATATAAGTGAGATCATACAATGTCTTAGTCATCTAGTGCTGCCATAACAGAAATACCACAAGCAGATGGCTTTAACAAAGAGAAATTTATTCTCTCACAGTCTTGGAGGCCAGAAGTCCAAATTTAGGGTGCCAGCTCTAGGGGAAGGCTTGCTATCTCTGTTGGCTCTGGGAGAAGGTTCTTGTCATCAGTCTTCCCTAGCTGAGGAGCTCCTGAGCACAGAGATCCTGGGTCCAAAGGACATGCCATGCTTCCGGTGCTTCTTTCTTGGTGGTATGAGGTCCCCATGTTTCACTGCTCGCTTCTCTCTTTTATATCTCAACAGAGATTGACTTAAGATACAACCTAATATTGTACATTGAGTCATGCCTCATTAACATAGCTGTCGCTTATCCCACCACATTAACATCGTAGAGGTAGTAGGATTTACAACACATAGGAAAATAACATCAAATCACAGAATGGTGGGCAACCACACAATACTGGGAATCATGGCCTAGCCAGGATGACACACATTTTGTGGGGGGGGGGGGGGACACACAATTCAATCCATGACATATAGGATTTGTACTTTTATGACTGGCATTTTGCTCAGCTTAATGTTTCCAGGGTTCATCCATGTTGCACGTATCAGGACTTCATTTCTCTTTACGGCTGAATAATATTCTGTTGCATGTATATATCATGTTTTGTTTACCATTCATCTGTCGATGGACATTTCAGTTATTTCCACCTTTAACTACTGTGAATAATGCTGCAGCAAACTCCTATAGGGTCGCTATGAGTCGGAATCGACTCGACGGCACTGGGCTGGGGGTTTAAACATATATGCATGTTTTTGTTTGCATTCCCACTTTTACTTCTTTTGGATATATACCTAGGATTGGGATTGCTGAGTGATATGGTAGTTCCATGTTAAAACTTTTGAGGAATGAACAAACTGTTTTCCACAGCAGCTGTACTATTTTGGATTCCCACCAGCAATGGATGAGTGTTCCAATTTCTCCACATCATCTCCAAAACCTCTTGTTATCCATTCTTTGATCATTGCCATTCTCATGGGAACAAAGTCTTATCTCATTGTCAGTTTTGGCTTGCATCTCCCTAATGGCTAATGAGAGGAGGCCTGTTGGCCCAGTGCATAAGCGCTCGGCTGCTAACCAAAAGGCTGGCAGTTTGAACCCACTCACTGCTCCGTGGGAGAAAGATGCGGCAGTTGGCTTCTGTAAAGATTTACAGCCTTGGGAACCCTATGGGGCAGTTCTGCTCCATCCTGTAGGGTCACTATGAGTTGGAATCGACTCAAGGGCAGTGGGTTTGGTTTTAATAGCTAATTAAGGAGACCTGGTCGTGCAATAGTTAAGTGCTGGCCTGCTATCCAGAGGGTTGGTTGTTCGAACCCACCAGCCACTCCACGGGAGGAAAAGACCTGGCGATCCGCTCCTGTAAAGATTACAGCCTAGGAGACCCTATGGGGAAGATCCACTCTATCATATAGAGTTGCTATGAGTCAGAATCAACTCGACAGCGCACACTAACAACAAGAACAATGGCTAATGAGTTGCCCTAGGTGGTGCAAATGGTTTGCTCTTGACTAGTAACCTAGGCTGGCAGTTTGAACTCATCCAGCGGTAGAATGGAAGAAAGGCCTGCTGCTCTGCTTCTGTTAAGATGACAGCCAAGAAAACCCTAAGGAGCAGTTCTGTTCTGTAACACGTGGGGTTGCCATGGGCTGTAATTGACTTGAAAGCAACAAGTTTGGGTTTTGTTTTGCTTTTACTGGCTAATAATGTCGAACATCTAATCATGCGCTTGTTGGCTGTTAACCTACTTTTGTGAAATGTTTGTTCAATTCTTTTGCCCATTTTTTGATTGGGTTTGTCTTTTTGTTGTTCAGTTGTAGGAGTCTTTTATATATTTTGGATATATGGTTCTTGAAAATTTTCTCCCTATCTGTAGGTTGTCTCTTCACTTTGTTGATAAAATCCCTTGATGAACAAAAGTATTTCAATTTTTATGAGGTTCTGTTTATCTGTTTTTTCTTTTGGGGTTCATGCTTTTGTTATCATATCTGATAGTTCATTGTTAAATACCAGGTCCCACAGCCATGCCCCTATATTTTCTTCTAAGAATTTAATGGTTTGAGTTTTCGCATTTGGGTCTTTAATACATTTTGAATTGCTTTTTCTGTGTGGGGTAAAGCCTGGATCCTGTTTCGTTCTTCTGCATGTGGAAATCCAATTTTCCCAGCGCCATTTATTGAATATTCTTCTTTGCTCATTGAATGGACTTAGCACCCTTGTTGTAAATCAATTGAACATAGGTGTTTGAATTTATTTTTGGACTCTCAATTCTGTTCCATTAGTCTATGTATTATTAAACCAGTACCAGGCTAATTTGATGACTGTAGCTTTATAGTGTATTTTGAAGTCAGGAAATGTGAGTCCTCCTACTTTATTCTTCTTTTTCAAGATTACTTTAGCTATTCAGGGTTGCTTGCTATTCCATACAAATTTGAGGATTGGCTTTTCCATTTCTGCAAAGAAAAGCTCTTGGAATTTTGATGGAGATGGCATTGAATCTTTAGGTTGCATTGGATAGTATTGGCATCTTAACTCTATTACGCCTTCCAGTCCTTGAACACGGAATGTCCTTCCTTTTATTCATGTCTTCCCTAGTTTCTTTCATAATCTTTTATAGTTTTCTGTGTACCAGTCTTTCACTTTCCTGGCTAAATTTATTCCTAGGTACTTTATTCTTTTAGATGCTATTATAAATGATAATATTACTTTAATTTCCTTTTCTGCTTGCTCATTGTTGATATATAGAAATCCAACTGATTTTTACATTCTGACCTTGTACACTGCCACTTTGCCCAGTTCCTTTATTCTGGTAGCTTTCTTGTGGAATCTTTGGTCTATGTATTGGATCATGTCATCTGTGAAAAGGGATAATTTTACTTTCTCCTTCTCAATTTGGATTTCTTTTATTTTTGTCTTGCCTAACTGCTCAGGCTAGGACTTCCAAAATGATGTTGAATAACAGTGGTGAGAGTAGGCATCCTTGTTTTATTCCTGATCTCAGTGGGAAAGCTCTCAGTCTTTGAGTATGATGTTAGCTGTGTGTTTTTTGTACATGTCCTTTATTATATTGAGGAATTTCCCTTCTATTCCTTTTTGTTGAGTGTTTTTTAAATCATGAAATGGTGTTTAATTTTGTCAAATTCCTTTTTTTCATTGATTGAGATGATCATATGATTCTTTTCCTTTGTTTCTATTAATGTGGTGTATTATATTGATTGATTTTCTGATGTTGAACCACCCTTGCGTTCCTGGAATAAATCCCACTTGATCGTGGTATATAAACCTTTTAAAATGTTTTGGATTCGGTTTGCTGGAATTTTGTTGAGGACTTCTGCAACTATATTTATTAGATCCCTATTCGTATATAGTTTTCTTGAGGTTCTTTCCTCTTCTATTTGTTGGAAAAGATTAATTAGGATTGATGTCACTTCTTCTGTTAACGTTTGGTAGAATTTCCCAGTGAAGCTATCTGGTCCAGGACGTTTCTTTGTTGGAAAGCTTTTGATTATTTTTACACAAATTATGTAGATATTATACTTTTTTTTGCCAACCATGCCCTCCCACCAAGAGATATTCTGCTATTTTTTTTTATATTTTACTGTGAAAAATTTACCATAGCACGCTTACGAAAATACCTCACAGGGGTTTGCACGGCTGGCAAAAAACATATAATGTTTGTGTTATTAGCGTAAAAATACAGTATTGATTCAGTCCCTTCACTATGGATGTGCTATGGGTTTGTTGGGATCCTGTTTCTTCTTGAGTAAGGAGTTTATATGTTTGTAGGAATTTGTCCATTTCTTATAAATTATCTAATTTGTTGGTATACAACTGTCTATAGTATTTTCTTAAAATCTGTTTTATTTCTGAAATGTCATTTGTAATGCCCTTTCTTTCATTTCTAATTTTAGACGTTTGTATCTTCTCTCTCTTTTTCTTTGTAAGTCTAGCTAATTGTTGATTTTTTTGATCTTTTAAAAAACCAGCTTCTGGATTTATTGATTATCTCTATTGTTTTTCTATTCTGTATTTCATTTGTTTCTGCTCTTTATTATTTCCTTTCTTCTGGTAGCTTTAGGCTTAGCTTGGTCTTTCTCTTCTAGTTCCTTGAGTTGTAGAGTTAGGTTATTGACTCAGAATCTTTCTTCTTTGTTAATGTAGATATTTATTGCTATAAATTCCCCTCTAAGTACTGCCTTTGCTGCATTCCATAAGTTTATGTTTTATTTTCATTTTCCTTTAACTCTAAGTATTTTTTGATTTGTCTGTTGATTTCTTCTTTGACCTGCTGGTTGCTTAGTACTGTGTTGTTTAATTTCCACGTATTTGTGCATTTTCCAGTTTTTTTCTGTTGATTTCTAGTTTCATTCCATTGTGATTGGAAAAGATACTTTGTGTGATTTCCATCTTTTTAAATTTATTGAGACTTGGCTTTGTGTCCTAGAATATGGTCTATCCTAGAGAATGATACATGTACACTGGAGAAGAATGTGTGTCGTGCTATTGTTGGGTGGAGTGTTCTATATATGTCTATTAGGTTTACTTGGTTAATAAACCAAAAACCAAACCCAGTGCCGTCGAGTCGATTCCGACTCATAGCGACCCTATAGGCCAGAGTAGAACTTCCCCACAGAGCTTCCAAGGAGCACCTGGTGGATTCGAACTGCCGACCCTTTGGTTAGCAGCTATAGTACTTAACCACTATGCCACCAGGGTTTCCACTTGGTTAATAGTATTGCTCAAATCTTCTATTTTTTTTTTTTACTGATCTTCTTTCTAGTTGTCTTACCTATTATCAAAAGTGGTATATTAAAGCCTCCAACTACTATTGCAGGTTGTTGTTGTTAGGTGCCATTGAGTCAGTTCTGACTCACAGCGACCCATGTACAACAGAATGAAACACTGCCCTGTCCTGCACTATCCTCACAGTCATTGTTATGCTTAAGCCGTTTGTTGCAGCCACTGTGTCAGTCCATCTCACTGAGGGTCTTCCTCTCTTTTGCTGACCGTCTAATTTACCAACCATGATGTCCTTCTCCAGGGACTAATCCCTCCTGACAACAACATGTCCAAAGTATGTAAGACGTAGTAGTCTTGCCATCCTTGCTTTTAAGGAGCATTCTGGTTGTGCTTCTTCCAAGACAACTATTGTAGGTAGACCTGTCTATTTCTCCCTTCAGTTCTATCAGTGTTTGCTTTATATATTTGGGGGCTCTGAGGTTAGGTGCAAATATATTTATAATTGCTGTATCCTAATGTATTGAACCTTTTATCATTATTTAGTGTTTTTTCTTTCTTATAATAGGTTTTGACTTCAAGTCTGTTTTGTCTGATATTGAAATTGCCATGCCATTATTATTTCCATGGAATATTTTTTCCATCCTTTCATTTTCAACCTTTTTGTGTCTTTGTACCTAAGGTGTATCTCTTTTATACAATCTCTTTTTTTTAGACAGCATGTAGTTGGATCACGTTTTTTAATCCCGTCTGCCACTCTTTGGCTCTTGATTGGAGCATTTAATTAATTTATTTACATCCAAAATAATTACTGATAAAGGAGGACTTACTTCTGACATTTTGTTGTTCACTTTTTGTGTGTCTTATACCTTCTTTGTCCCTCTTTTCCTTCAGTGCTGTCCTTTTTTGTGAAGTGTTTTTTTTTTTTTTTTTACTAAACCATTTTGTTTTCTATCTTCTTTCCTTTTGTGTATAATTATTTATTTCCTTTGTGGTTACTTTGAAGATTATGTTTAGCATCTTACATTTCTAACACCCTGTTTATTATTGATACCAACTTAACTTCAGTAACATACAGAAACTCTATACTTATTTCGCTCCTGCTCCCCCTTTTATGTTGTTATCACTTATTATCTCTTTATGTCTTAGAAACCCTGACTGAAATTTAAGTATCTTTTATTTTTTTATTATTTTTTATGTTTTTGTCTTTATGAAGCATGAAAGATATGCTAGCTGGATTGTCTAATAAGAAAAATTCCTTAAATCTAGCCTTTATGCTCATAAAGAAATTACCTTTGATGTAGCTTTGCTTTTTCCTCTGTCTGTACAATTTCAAGTTACTGTCTAGTGTCCTTACTTATCCTTCTGCAGGACTTGCTTTAGTATTTCTTGTAGCATCTGTCTAAACCCATTGCCGTCAAGTCAATTCTGACTCCTAGTGACCCTATAGGACAGAGTAGTACTGCCCCATGGGGTTTCCAAAGACTCAAAGGATTCGAAGTGCAGACCCTTTTCAAAGTGCAGGACTCAAGGATTCAAAGTGCAGACCCTTTTGGTTAGCAGCCGAGCTCTTAACCACTGTGCCACCAGGGCTCCAGGTTCAGTCTAGTGGTTACAAATTCCCTCTGCTTTTGTTTAGGAATGTCTTAAGTTTGCCCTCATTTTTGAATAACAGTTTTACTGGATATAGTATTCTTGACTGGTAGTTATTTCCCTTCAGCACTTTAAACATGTCATCCCACTGTCTTGCGTACATGGTTTCTGAGGAAAAACTGGCACTTAATCTTATTGAGGAGCCCTAGTGTCACAGTGGTTAAGAGCTTGGCTGTTAACCAAAAGGTTGGCAGTTTGAGTCCACCAGTCGCTCCTTGGAAACCCTATGGGGGTCATTCAGCTCCATCCTGTAGGGTCACTATGAGTCAGAATTGACTCAATGTCAGTGGGTCTGAGGGTTTTTTTGTTGTTGTCTTTTGGTTTTTTTGGTTTAATCTTATTGAGGACTCATTTTATGTTATGTATCTCTTCTCTCGTGCTTCTCTCGATATTCTCTCTTTTTACTTGCTTTTCAAGAGTTTGATTGTAATATGCCTTGGGGTGGCTCTTACTGGATTTATACTACTTGGAGTTCCTTAAGCTTCTTGGATGTGTAAGTTTGTGTCTGTTGGCAGATTTGGGAAAATTTTAGCCATTATTTCTTCAAAATTCTTTTTATCCATGTTTGTCTCTTTTTTCTTGTTGTTAGGTGCCATCGAGTTGGTTCCAACTCATAGTGACCCTACATACAACAAAACGAAATACTACTCAGCCCTTCACCATTCTCAAAATCATTGTTATGCTTGAGCCCATTGTTGCAGCCACTGTGTCAATCTATTTCATTGAGGGTCTTCCTCTTTTTTGCTGTCTGCTTTACCAAGCTTGATGTCATTCTCCAGGGACTGATCCCTCCTGATAACATGTCCAAAGTATGTGAGACGGTCTCGCCATCCTTGCTTCTAATGAGCATTCTGGCTGTACTTCTTCTAAGAAAGATTTGTTCCTTCTTCTGACAGTCCGTGGAATATTCAATATTCTTCTCCGACACCATAATTCAAAGGCACCAATTCTTCTCTGGTCTTCCTTATTTATTGCCCAGCTTTCACATGCATATGAGGCAATTGAAAACACCATGGCTTGGGTCAGGTGCACCTTAGTCCTTAAAGTGACATCTTTGCTTTTTAACGCTTCACAGGGGTCTTTTGCAGCAGATTTGCCTAATGCAATATATCATTTAATTCCTTGACTGCTGCTTCCATGGGAATTGATTGTGGATCCAAGGAAAATGAAATCCTTGACAACTTCAATCTTTTCTCCGTTTATCGTGATATTGTTTTTTGGTCCATTTGTGAGGATTTTTGTTTTCTTTATGTTGAGGTGTAATCCATATTGAGGGCTGTGGTCTTTGATCTTCATCTGTAAACGCTTCAAGTCCTCTTCACTTTACAGCAAGCGAAGTTGTGTCATCTGCATATTGCACGCTGTTAATGAGTCTTCCTCCAATCCTGATTCTGTGCTCTTCTTCATATAGTCCAGCTTCTCAGATTATTTGCTTAGCATACAGATTGGATAAGCACGGTGAAAGGATACAACCCTGAGGCACACATTTCTTGTATTCCCTTGTTCTGTTCAAACGAATGCCTGTTGGTCTAAGTACAGGTTCCTCATGAGCATAATTAAGTGTTCTGAAATTCCTGTTCTTTGCAATGTTACCCATAATTTGTTATGATCCACATAGTTGAGTGCCTTTGTATACTCAGTAAAACACAGGTAAACATCTTTCTGGTATTTTGTGCTTTCAGCCATGATCCATTTTACATCAGTAATGATATCCCTTGTTCAACATTCTCTTCTGAATCTGGCTTGGCTTTCTGGCAGTTCCCTGTTGATGTACTGTTGCAATCACTTTTGAGTGATCTTCAGCAAAATTTTACTTGCATGTGATAGTAATGATATTGTTCATAATTTCCTCATTCTGTTGGATCACTTTCTTTGGAATGGGTGCAAATATGAATCTCTTCCAGTCGGTTGGCCAGGCAGCTCTCTTCCAAATTTCTTGGTATAGATGAGTGAGCACTTCCAGTGCTGCATCTGTTTGTTGAAACATCTCAACTGGTATTCTGTCAATTCCTGGAGCCTTGTTTTTTGCCATTGCCTTCAGTGCAGCTTGGACTTCTTCCTTCAGTACCATTGGTTCTTAATCATATGCTACCTCCTGAAATGATTGAACATCGACCAATTCTTTTTGGTACATGACAGTGTATTCCTTCCATCTTTTGATTCTTCCTGCATTGTTTAATATTTTCCCCGTAGAATCCTTCAATATTGTAACTTCTCCTCTGGGACTCCAATAATGTGTACATTATTCTGCTTGATGGTGTTCTGAGCTCCTTTAGGCTTTGTTCATTATTATTCATTCTCTTTCCTTTTTGTTCCTCAGGCTGCATATTCTGAATTGCTCTATCTTCATGTTTGCTGATTCTGTCTTTGCCAGTCTGCTCTTGAGCCCTTTCAGAGAATTGTTCATTTCTGTTATTGACCTTTTCAGCACCAGTATTTCTGGTTTTTGGTTTTTTTTTTCATTTCTATCTTTGTATTGAAGTTCTTTGTGTGTGTGTGTGTGTGTGTTGTTTTCCTGATTTCCTTTAGCTCTTTTTCCGTGTATTCCTCTAACTGAGTATGCCTGCTACTGTTGCTTTAAAGTCTTTGTCTGGTATTCCATTAACTGTTCTTCCTTGGATGGTTTCTGTCACCTTCTTTTAGTCTTTTGTTTGGGCTATCCTTTCCTGCCTGCCTCTTCATCTGCTTTGTTCTTTTTTTATTGTATTCAGGACATTAAAATATTTTACTCTGGTGGCTCTAGAGATTCTCCCCCTTTCCTAGGGTTTGCTCTTCTACTTTATTACTGTTATTATTATTTTAACTTATTGGAGGTTGTGGCTCTCTTCTTTAGCTCCAGACTTCCCATGTAGGTGTACCTGTCATTGTACTTTCCTTACTGGTCTCCTTGCCTATGAGTACTGGACATTACTGCTTCACTTACAGGTTCCTTGATTGGAGGTGCTGGCGGTACTACGCAACCCCAAACTCTATGGCTTGTAGCAACCTATCGTGGTTGCCTCACCACCAGATATTGGAAAACCAGACTTCCCTTGCCCCCAGGGGTGCCAGCTATGCCTCTCTAGTGTCTGCACCCCTGTTTGGGTTTGCCAGCTGTCTCTGTTTGCTCATCGCATATCTTCCCCTCTGTGAGAACTGGTCATATAACTGTGGTCTCAGTCCCCACACCACCAGGAGCTGCATCTGTTGCAGACTCACCACAAGCCTCCTCTCCTGGTGGTATCGGCTGTGCAACACTAGTCTCAAAGTCCCACCCCAAAAGCAGCAGCTGTTGCCGATTCGCTACATGTCCTCGCTGCTGATCAGGAACTCAGGCTCGCACTCTACTCATTGTGATGTTCTTTTCCAGGACTCACTGGAACTTTAGCCCCTGCTGCACTTAGCATGTTTCCCTGTCCCTGGTTTGTCTGCTCAGGCTTTCCAGACTGTGCTGTGTTCACTGTGTCTCTCTGTCCTGGGTCTGACTACTCACAAAGTCTGGCCTATGCTGCACTCACCACACTTCTACCTCCCGGGACTCAAAGGGACTCCAGGCGACATTGAGCATGCCACACTGTTCTATCCCAGATCTGCCTGCTTAGGGGTTCTGGCTTGCGCTGTGCTCCCAGAGCCTCTCTGTCCCTAGCTTTACTGCTCAGGAGCCCCCATTTGCACTACCCTTCTGTCACAGTGCTGATTACTTAGTACCTCTGGTCCGCTATGCATCCTCTACGTTGCTGCAACCATGGGCTCCCTGCCTGAGAGCACCAGCTGTAGCTTCCCCAAGGTGGACACACTAAACTGGAAAGAGGGGTAGGGCGAGGATGCTTGGTGGACCTCCGCTATCCCGTCATCTGTGCTATGTTTTCCTTGATTCATTGTTCATTTTGGCCCTCCAACCCTTTAACTGATATCCAGAGATCTGAGATTATCAATTTCATCAATTTTTGCTTGTTTTCTTCTAGAATTATTGTCGGGGGCAAGAGTGTGTGACTGCTTACACCGCCGTCTTGTTCCTCCCTTATTTCTTGCATTCTTAATTCACATCAAGTTATATTCAAAACAAAGGTCACTTTTGGCTTTAGATTAAGCAGGAAATAGATTAAAAGGAATGCATTTTGAGAAGTTAGGGGCCAAGCATTTAAAATAGAAGGAAATTATATCCATAAATAATCTAAATAAAAATTATATTTCAAGATGCACCTGGCATCTCTAGCGCTCCAGATCACCCTCATCCTGTTTTGCTTCTTCCATAGCATTTATCAACTTGTAATATACCATGTATTTATTGTGTTTATTGCCTATCTCCTCTCTACTAGAATGTCAGCTCCATCAAAACAGGTATCTTTGTTTTATTTACTAATGAATCCTAAGCACTTAAACCAGGGTCTGGCACATAGTTGGCACTCAGTTAATATTTGCGAACTGAGTGAATACTGTATTAGTTTTCTGTGGCTCCTGTAACGAACTATCACACACATGATGACATAAAACAACACCTATTTATTCTCTTAAGTTCTGGAGATCAGAAGTCCAAAATCAGTTTCACTGGGCCAAAACCAAGATTTTGTCAGGGCCACTCTTCCTTCAGAGGCTCTAGGAGAGACTTTGTTTCCTTGCCTTTTCCATCTTCTAGAGCTATACTTCTTGTGTTCCTTGTCTCGTGGCCCATTCCGTCATCTTTAAAGTCCCACAATGGAGCATCATCAAATCGCCCTCTCTCCTAAGGTCGTCACATTGCCTTCTCTCTTCTCTTCCAGATTTCTCTCTGCCCCCTCTTCTAAGAGCACTTGTAATTGCGTTTAGGGCCTGCCTAGATAACCCAGGATAATCTCCACATCTCAAGATCCTTAAATTATTCACATCTGTAAAGTTAGTTATTGTACAAGGTAACATTTACAGGTTCCAGGGATTAGGATCTGGATATCTTTGGGGGTCATTATTCAGCATAGTACAAATACCATGATCAATTCCATTTAATCCCTCAAATTGTAAATTCACTTTTTTCTGGTGTCATGAATTGAATTATGTCCCCCCAAAAATGTGTGTATCAGCCTGGTTAGGCCATGATTACCAGTATTGTGTGATTGTCCTCCATTTTGTGATTGTAATTTTCTGTTAAGAGGATTAGGATGGGATTGTAACACCACCCTTACTCAGGTCACCTCCCTAATCCAATGTAAAGGGAGTTTTCCTGGGATGTGGCCTGCACCACCTTTTATCTCTCAAGAGATGAAAGGAAAGGGAAGCAAGCAGAGAGTTGGGGACTTCATGGCACCAAGAAAGTGCAGGGAGCAGAGCAGGTCCTTTGGACCCAGGGTTCCTACGCAGAGAAGCTCCTAGTGCGGGGGAAGATTGATGAGAAAGCCGACAGAGAGAGAAAGGCTTCTACTGGAGTTGACGCCCTGAATTTGGACTTGTAGACTACTTTTACTGTGAAGAAATAAATTTCTCTTTGTTAAAGCTATCCACTTGTGGTATTTCTGTTATAGCAGCACTAGATGACTAAGACACCTTGTCATTATGGTATTTATTTTGTATGAAGTAGGTTGTTAACAGGTGAAAATAGTACTCTGTCATCCAGAGGAGAATTTTAGGAACTATGTCATAAAAATATATAATTTGTAGTGCTTGAGTTTAAATTTGATTTGAGTTTAGATTAAATTTAATTTTAAATTATTTAAATGAAACCAATAGTGTTCTTCAGATATCCCCAAAATTTATCAAGAAATGTAAGATGGGAAGCTTTTCAATTAAAAAGGTATTTTTGATGTATCTTTCCAGATGGGAAAGCTGACAACCTTGCCTACAGGTCTGATATGTGCATCTGTAAGTGTCCGTGCAGCCAAAGAAGAGGATCCCAGAAAGCAGCTAGTGAAACCAGAGCAGGTAATTTGCCTACTACAGGTTTGTGAATTTTGTATGAGATAAAGATGATGGAAAAGCTGTGAGTTTGTTACAGGTGGTGTGAATAGTTAAGTGCTCGACTACTAGCTGAAAAGTTGGCAGTTTGAACCCACCCAGAGGTACCCTGGGAGAAAGGCCTGGCAGTCTGCTCCTGAAAGGTCACAGCTTTGAAAACTCTATGGAGCAATTCTACTCTGCACACATGGGGTTGTAATGAGTTGCAGTCGACTTGACAGCAATTAACAGCAACATTCATCAAAAATGGTTTTAAAGTATTTGTTAGGCACATTTTATAAGTTCAGAGAAATACTAATAAGGTATCTCAAAGTAAACACTGTATTATATTTAACCCAAACATCTAAAATTCTAGCTCCAATGGAAAACAGTTGATTTTTCTTAATGACTGAAAGACCTTTATTAGTTAATAAGTAGTGTAGTATCTTAGAAATTCTAGAAAGGCTGATTTTTTTGTCTTGAAAAACTAATACAGGTACACCTCATATTAGGAAACGTCAGTTCAAGGAAATCATTAAGATCTCAGTTTTGGAAGTGACCCTAATTAGATGTTTTCTAGTTCATCCTAGAAAACATGGTACCATAATCCCCTCTACAATATGCACACTAAGTGGCAGTTTATCCTCTACATGAATAAAACTCTAGGTAAAGGAATCTAAGCCAGCCCATTATGTTTTCTGACAGCTCTAGTTCATCTTAAAGTCCTTCTTTGTATCAGACACAAACCTGTCTCTTAATAACTTCTACCCATTGGCCTTACATTTCTTGCATTGGTGCCATACAGAAAAATTCTCGTCTCAGATATCATTGCTATTTTCATTAACTAATACTTAAAGTAGTATATCCTACACAAGCCTATTCGTTGCCTTAACCATTCCTCATAAGGCATAGCTTTGACTTCTTCACTATCATGATTATTCTCTAGCGAACGTGTTCAGGATGCTTAATGTTTTTTCTTCAGGTGTAAGGATTTTGACCACTGCGGGATAGAATCAGACTCTGACTTCCCTTCTTCTAGATATTATATTTCTGTTTATGCTGCCCCAAGTCACATTTGTTTTGTATTTATTTTTGTTTTTGAGTGCTCATAATCATCCTTGATCGTAATCAAACTTTGACAGACTGAACTTGGCAGTTCTGTAAAATTCATTAAATCATTTACATGTGCTATTTATTTATTTATTTATTACTTATTAAGCTGTGTCTTCTCTAAATCTTTACTTGTGCATTTGGACTTTTTAAACTCCGTTTCAGGTACATTTATGCTTCTTTAAATTTTATTTTGTTGATCTGGCCCATCATGCCAACTTGTTGAGATCTAATTTTGGTTACCATTTCTGTCCACCACTATACTTTTATCTTCTCTAGCCTCAAGTCACCCCTAAGAAATACCTATATACTAATCATCTGCTTAGTAATATATACTTGAATAAGACAGGCCTAGATCAGAATCCTGTCCTTACCACTAATTGGTTGCATGACATTGACCAGAATTCTTAATGGTGGCCTAAGTATTCTGTTGTATGAATATGTCATTATGAAATGTACAATTTTCATGAATTTTTGGAAATTTAGAAAGCTTCCAATTATTTTGCTATTGTAGTCAGTGCTTTAATGAACCACTTTTTATCTAAATCTTTTGTACATCTGTAGTTATTTCCTCAGGTTAAACAAGAAGAGGGAGAAAGAGAATACCAGGAGTCAGCAAGCATGTAGGGAAGTGAATCTACCCTAAACTGCTAATGAAAATTTATAAAACATTATCCAGTGCTTAGAACAGTGCCTCATACACACCAGAGGAGCTCAGTAAATTCTTTTTGTTGAAAGAGTGAATACCACCTTTATGCATATTAGTCTAGCAAATGTATTAATATTTTGTGCCTTCTGACCTACAATTATTCGAGAAATTTAACCTTAGAGGGGTGATATTTTTAAGCCTACCTTGACACTCCCATATTTGGACAGCTCAAACTCTAGGTGAGACGATTGGTAACTAGTATTTGGCCCAAATACCTGAATTTACATATTTCTGAATTTTAAAAGTAAAATTAAGCTCTTTAATGTATTATAGGATACACAGAATTCCTTGTTATATTTTTATATTCCCCAGTACATTTAAAGTAGAATATAAGTGAATAACTTATTCAACAAAGTCGCTTGCGAATTCTGTGCCAGGAACTATTCACGAGGATATATAAGACAGGATCTGTTACTTGAGGAACTTAGACCTTCTGACGGATGAAAATGTGATTTAGGTGGAACATTTCAAGGAAATTTTATTGTGTAAAGTGAGTTATACATCCGTTTAAAACTATTTACAATAAAGCCTCTATAAACCAGAACACTTTATGAATGAGATGTTTAGTTAATTGAATCTTCTGGTAAACTTGAGGCTAACCAGATAATCTTTTTTTTATTTCAACTCTTCTTAGTAAACATCTTTTTCAAAAGTATCCATGTTGTTGTTATTAGGTGCCATCAAATCAATTCTGATTCATAGTGACCCTATAGGATAGAGTAGAACTGCCCCATAGGGCTTCCAAGGCTGTAATCTTTACAGGAGCAGATTGCTACATCTTTCTCCCATGGACTGCTGGTAAGTTCAAACCGCCAACCTTTTGGTTAGCAGCCAAGCACTTAACCATTGTGCCACCAGGGCTCCTTAAGTATCCATATACTCCAGAAAGGTCTGCCAGGCCATGGGGCAGTCTTTTTTTTTTTTTTTCAAACCATGAAATTTGGAGTACTCAGATCTGAAATATTGGCAATTGGGCTACATGTGGAAACCCTGGTGGCGTAGTGGTTAAGTGCTACGGCTGCTAATGAAGAGGTTGGCAGTTTAAATCCGCCAGGCGCTCCTTGGAACCCCTATGGGGCAGTTCTACTCTGTCCTGTAGGGTCGCTATGAGTTGGAATTGACTCGACAGCAGTGGGTTTGGTTTTTTTGGGGGGCTATTAAAAAAAAAAACTTTTTTTTCTTTTTTTACATGTATATCAATAACCACAGACATCCCTGGAAGCTTCTTTTTTTAAATACCTCTTTGATGTGAGTTTGACTTGTTTTTACCAAGAAATGAGAAGAAAAATACTGATTTAAAAGTTCTAGTTATTTGGAGTCCATTTAATTTTAAATGTGGTTTTATAGCCTACCAAATCTAATCATAATTCCTAATCAAATACAAACAAGTTGCATTTATACAGTAAGTGGCCCGGAGTCTTCAGTTCATAGTGGCAATGCGCTTCCCTCAGCGAAGACTATTGTAACAGCTTTTTGGCCGATTCTTAAAAAAAAACTCACAGTAACGTTGAAATCCTTTTACCATAAACCTTTCAGTTACCCTTAAATGCTCATATTCTAACAAGGAAAATGCTTTAAAGCACTGGATCCTAACCATTTTGACCTCTTTGAGAATCTGATGCTCTTCCTAGAAAAGTGCATACATAAAATTTCGCTTACAATAGACCTCAGATGAAGAACCTCTTCTTTAATTTCAAGTACGTTGTTGTTGTTAGGTTCCATTGAGTTAGTTCCAAATCAAAGTGACCCTATGCACAACAGAATGAGACGCTGTCCGGTCCTGCGCCATCCTCAAAATGTTTGATATGCTGGAACCCATTGTTGCAGCCACTGTGTCAAGCCATCTCATTGAGGGTCTTCTTCTTTTTCTTTGACCCTCTACTTTACCAAGCATGATGTCCTTCTCTAGGGACTAGACTAGTCCCTCCTGATAGCATATCCAAAGTATGTGAGACAAAGTCTCGCCATCCTCGCTTCCAAGGAGCACTCTTGTACTTCTTCCAAGACAGATTTGTTTGTTCTTCTGGCACTCCATGGTATATTTAATATTATTCGCTAACACCATAATTCAAAGGCACCAATGCTTCTTTGGTCTTCCTTATTCATTGTCCACCTTTCGCATGCATATGAATGTGAGGCAATTGAAAATATCATGGTTTGGGTCAGGTGCATCTTAGTTATCAAAATGACATCTTTGCTTTCAACACTTTAAACAGGTCTTTTGCAGCAGCTCGGCCCAGTGCAACACATCGTTTGATTTCTTGGCTGCTGCTTCCATTGGTGTTGATTGTGGATCCAAGTAAAATGAAATCTTTGATGACTTCAGTCTTTTCTCCGTTTATCATGATGTTGCTTATTGGCCCATTTATGAGGATTTTTGTTTTCTTTATATTGGGGTGTAATCCATACTGAAGGCTATAGTCTTTGCTCTTCATCAGTAATTACTTCAAGTCCTCTTCATTTGCAGCAGGCAACCTTGTGTCATCTGCATATCGCAAGCTGTTAATGAGTCTTCCTCCAATCCTTCATAGAGTCCAGCTTCTCAGATTATTTGCTGAGCACATAGATGGAATAAGTATGGTGAAAGGATACAACCCTGACGCACACCTTTCCTGACTTTAAACCACTCAGTATCCCCTTGTTCTGTTTGAACAACTGCCTCTTGGTCTATGTAAAGGTTCCTCATGAACACAATTAAGTGTTCTGGAATTCCTGTTCCTCGCAGTGTTATCCATAATTTGTTATGATCCACACAGTTGAATGCCTTTGTATAGTCAATGAAACACAGGTAAACATCTTTCTGGAATTCTCTGCTTTCAGCCAAGTTCATCTGACATCAGCGGTGATATCTCTGGTTCCACATCCTCTTCTGAAACCAGCCAGAATTTCTGGCAGTTCCCTGTCAAGGTACTACTGCAACTATTTCCGAATTATCTTCAGCAGAATTTTACTTGTGTGTGACATAAATGGAATTGTTCAATCATTTCCACATTCTGTTGGATCACTTTTCTTTGGAATGGGCACAAATATGGCTTTCTCCCAGTCGGTTGGCCAGGTAGCTGTCTTACAAATTTCTTGGCGTAGATGAGTGAACACTGCATCTGTTTCTTGAAACATCTTAATTAGTATTCCGTCAATTCCTGGAGCCTTGTTTTTTGCCAGTACCTTCAGGGCAGCTTGGACTTCTTCCTTTGTATTATCGGTTCTTGATTATATGCTAACTCCTGAAGGGATTAAACATCGACCAATTCTTTTTGGTACATTGACTCTGTGTAGTCTTTCTACCTTCTTTTGTTGCTTCCTGAGTCATTCAATACTTTGCCCATTAAAAAAAAAAAATTTTTTTTTTTTTTTTCCAAAATTGCAACTTGAGGCTTGAATTTTTTTTTCAGTTCTTTCAGCTTGAGAAATGCTGACCGTTTTCTTCCTTTTGGTTTTCTAATTCTAGGTCTTTGCATTTCATTATATATAATACTTTGTCTTTTCAAGCCGCCCTTTGAAATATTCTGTTCAGCTCATCGTTTCTTCTGCTCACATTAGCTACTCTGCATACAAGAGCAACTGTCAGAGTCTCTTCTGACATCCATTTTGGTCTTTTCTTTCTTTCCTGTCTTGTTAATAACCTTTTGCTTTCTTCATTTATGATGTTCTTGATGTCATTCCACAATTCATCTGGTCTTCAGTCATTAGTGTTCAGTGCATCAAATCAGTTCTTGGGATGGTCTCTAAATTCAGGTGGAATAAACTCAATGTTGTACTTCGGCTATTGTGGGCTTGTTTTAATTTGTTCATCTTCAACTTGAACTTGGACATGAGCAACTGAGTCTGTTCTACAGTTCATCCCTGGCCTTGTTCTGACTGATGATTTTGAGCTTTTCCAACATTTCTTTCCACAGATGTAGTCAATTCTAGTCCTGTGTTTTCCATCTGGTGAGGTCCACATGTGTTGTCACCATTTATGTTGTTGAAAAAAGGTATTTGCAATGAATAAGTCGTTGGTCTTGTAAAATTTTATCATGCAATCTCAGGGGCCATCTGAATCACTAAGGCCATATTATCCAACTGCCAATCCTTATTCTTTGTTTCCAGCTTTCACATTCTAATTACCAATAATTATCAGTGCATCTTGATTGCATGTTTGATCAATTTCAGACTGCAGAGATTGGTAAAATCTTCAGTTTCTTCATCTTTGGCATTAGTTGTTGGTGCATAAATTTGAATAATAGTTGTATTAACTGGCCTTCCTTTTAGGCGTATTGACATTATTCTACCACTGACAGCATTGTACTTCAGGATAGATCTAGAAATGTTCTCTTTGACTATGAATGTGATGCCATTCCTCTTCGTCATTCCTGGCACAGTAGACTGTGTGATTATCTGATTCAAAATGGCCAATATTAGCCCATTTCAGTTCAATAATGCCTAGGATATTGATGTGTATACCTTCCATTTCATTTTTGATGGCTTCCAATTTTCCTAGATTCATACTTCGTACATTCCATGTTCCAATTATTACTGGTCGTTTGCGGCTGTTTCTTCTCATTTTGAGTTGTGCCACCTTCATTTGCTGAAAGCTTGACTCCACTCATGTCATTAAGGTCAACTCTACTTTGAGTCAATTTGTCCTACTGTGGTGGCTTGCGTGCTGCTGTGATACTGGAAACTTTGCCACTGGTATTTCAAATACCAGCAGGGTCACCCTTGGTGGAAAGGTTTCAGCAGAGCTTCTAGACTAAGACAGACTGGGAAGAAGGACCCAGCAGTCTGCTTTTGAAAAAAATTGGCCAGTGAAAACCTTATGAATAGCAGCAAAACATTGTCTGATATAGTGCCTGAAGATGAGCCCCTGAGGTTGGAAGGCATTCAAGATACAACTGGAGAAGAGCTGCCTCCTCAAAGTAGGGTCAACCTTAATGACATGGATAGAGCCAAGCTTTCAGGACCTTCATTTGCTTATGTGACATGACTCAAAATGAGAAGAAACAGCTGCAAACATCCATTAATAGTTGGGATGTGGAATGTACAAAGTATGAATCTAGGAAAATTTAAATTTGTCAAAAATGAAATGGAATGCATAAACATCACTATCCTAGGCATCAGTGAGCTGAAATGGATTGGTGTTGGCCACTTTGAATCAGACAGTCATATGGTATACTATGCCAGGAATAACAAAGAGGAATGGCGTAGCATTCATCGTCAAAGAGAACATTTCAAGATCTATTCTGAAGTGCAACACTGTCTGCGATATAATATTTATGCAGCAACCACTAAGGCCAAAGATGAAGAAATTGAAGATTTTTACCAACTTCTGCAGTCTGAAACTGATCAAACATGCAATCAAGTTGCATTGATAATTACTGGTGATTCAAATGCGAAAGTTGGAACCAAAGAAGGATTGGTAGTTGGAAAATATGGCCTTGGTTATAGAAATGATGATGGAGATTAAGTGATAGAATTTTGCAAGACCAACGACGACTTCATTGCAAATACCTTTTTTCAACAACATAAACGGTAACAATACTGGTCCTCACCAGGTAGAATACACAGGAATCAAATTGACTACATCTGTGGAAACAAATGAGGGAAAAGCTCAGTATCGTCAGTCAGAACAAGGCCAGGGACTGACTGTGGAACAGACCATCAATTGCTCATACGCAAGTTGAAGTTGAAGAAAATTAGAACAAGTCCAGGAAAGCCAAAGTACGACCTTGAGTATATTCTACCTGAATTTAGAGACCATCTCAAGAGTTGATTTGACACATTGAACACTGATGACTGATAACTAGATGAGTTGTGGAATGACATCAAGGACATCATACATGACAAAACCAAGAGGCCATTAAAAAGTCAGAAATGCTAGAAACCATCAAAATGGATGTCAGAAGAGACTGTGAATGTTTGTCTTGAATGTGGGGTAGCTAAAGTGAAAGGAAGAAATGAAAGTAAAAGCTGAACAGAAGATTTGAAAGGGCTACTCAAGAAGATAAAGTGAAGTATTATAATGAAATGTGCAAAGACCTGAAGTAGAAAACCAAAAGTTCAGAACATGTCCAGCATTGCTCAAGCTAAAAGAACTGAAGGAAAAAATCAAGTTTCAGGGTGCATAGTGAAGGATTATATGGGCAACATACTGAATGACACAGGAAGCATCATAAGGAGGTGGAAGAAGTACACAGAGCCACTGTACCAAAAAGAATCAGTAGACGTTCAGCCATTTCAGGAGGTAGCATATGATCAAGAACCAATGGTACTGAAGGAAGAAGTCCAAGCTGCATGAAGACATTCTCAAAAAAACAAGCCTCCAGGAATTGACAGAATACCAACTGAGATGTTTCAAGAAACGGATGCAGCACTGGAAGCACTCACGCATCTCTGCCAAGAAATTTGGAAGACAGTTTCCTGGCCAACCAACTGGAAGAGATCCATATTTGTACCTATTCCAAAGAAAGGTGATCCAACAGAATGTGGAAATTATTGAACAGTATCATTAACATCACATATAAGTAAAAATTTGCTGAAGATCATTCAGAAATGGTTACAGCAGTACATCCTCAGTGAACTTCCAGAAATTTCAAGCCAGATTCAGAATAGGATGTGGAACAAGGAATATCATTGCTGATGTCAGATGGATCCTGGCTGAAAGCCAGAGAGATGTTTACCTATGTTTTATTGACTATGCAAAGGCATTCGACTGTAAATTATGGATAACATTGGGAAGAATGGGAATTCCAGAACACTTAATTGTGCTCATGAAGAACCTGTACTTAGACCAAAAGGCAGTCATTCGAACAGAACAAGGAGATACCGCGTGGTTTAAAGTCAAGAAAGCTGTGCATCAGAGTTATATCCTTCCCCCATATTTATTCAATCTGTATGCTGAACAAATAATATGAGAAGCTGGACAATATGAAGAATGGGGCATCAGAATTGGAGGAAAACTCATTAACAACATGCGTATGCAGATGACACAACCTTGCTTGCTGAAAGTGAAGAGAAATTGAAGCAAGCACTTACTGATGAAGATCAGTTGAAGCAAGCACTTACTGATGAAGATCAGAGACCACAGCCTTCAGTATAGATCACACCTCAACATAAAACAAAAATCCTCATAACTGGACCAATAAGTAACATCATGATAAACAGAGAAATTACAGAAGTTTTAAGGATTTCATTTTACTTGGAACCATAATCAACACCCATCGAAGCAGCAGTCAGGAAATGAAAGGATGCATTGCATTGGGTAAAAGACCCCTTCAAAGTATTGAAAAGCAAAGTTGTCACTTTAAGGACTGAGGTGCGCCTGACCCAAGCCGTGGTGTTTCATTCGCCTCACAGGCATGTAAAAGCTGGACAATGAATAAAGAAGACTGAAGAGGAATTTATGCCTTTGAGTTGTGGTGTTGGTGAAGAATATTGAATATCTCATGGACTGCCAGAAGAACGAACAAATTTTTCTTGAAAGAAGTACAGCCAGAATGTTCCTTAGAAGCGAGGATGTCAAGACTTTATCTCCCATACTTTGGACATGCTATCAGGAGTGACCAGTCCCTGGAAAAGGACATCATGCTTGGTAGAGGGTCAGCAAAGGAGAGGTACACCCTCGACCAGATGGATTGATACAGTGGCTGCAACAATGGACTCATGTATAACAATCATTGTAAAGATGGTGCAGGACTGGACATTGTTTTGTTCTGTTGTACATAGGGTCACTGTGAGTCGGAACTGACTCGAGGGCACTGAACAACAGCCAACAACTGCTTTGAAGAGACAGCTCTTTCCCATTCATATTTTGAGTTGCTTCTAACCTGAGGGGTCATCTTCAGGCACTATACCAGACGATGTTCTGCTGCTCTTCATAAAATTTTCACTGGCCAGTTTTTTCAGTAGACTGCCAGGTCCTTCTTCCCAGTCTGTCTCAGTCTGTAAGCTCGGCTGAAACCTGTCCACCAAGGGTGACCCTGCTGGTATTTGAAATACCAGTGGCAAAGCTTCCAGCATCACTGCAACACCCAAGCCACCACAGTACGACAAACTGCCAGACACGTGGTGAAATCTAATGTATACTGTGGTGTAAATGAAATATCACCAGGTTTTGATAGGAATAGGGGAGAGAATAAGAAAAGTAAATGCCTAGTGAAGCTTGGAATTCAGTTAGGCTCAAAAATAGAAAGGCTGGGGATGTGATGGACAAATATATAAGTAAATAATTTTCCCCGTTCTAATGCCCAGGCATTCACATACATGCCCCTTTTCTAGAGGAGCAGGGGAACTTTCCTTCATGCATTATGCTTGCTTTATATTTTTAAAAATACGTCTTTTATATAAAAATACACCTCTGACCTCCCTAATTACACGTAGTTGCTAACTTGGTGAATTTATATCCATGCATTAACTCTTTAATCTTATCATGGGTAGCAAATGGTCATTTAGTGGTAAAACAAGGCTTTTGTGACCCACTCCTGGAAGAGTTTCACGAAACCTGTACTGTCTCATGTTTGCTATTGCTGTAGGAATAATCCAAAGCCACTGGTGATTTAGTTCACTTGCTGTTGATTGGTAAACTTGATTCTCCCCCGATTATGTCTTTATGATACTTCCTAGAAAGTTTCTATACCCCAAACCTTTAAAATACCTAAAATATAGCCTAACCTAAAAAATAGCTTTTTTTTTTTTCCCTTAAGGAAATAAGACCTTACCAGGTTAAACTCTTTAATAGTGCTTTTATGTTTTAAATTTGTTTTTATTAAGAATTGATTAGCATCAAAAGGATGTGTATTCAGTATATTAAAAGGTGTAAAAACATAATAATATGATGAACAACCATGTACCTATCACCCAGCTTAAAGGAAAAGGAAAACAAAATTATCTGTGTTCCCATCCCTCCCTGTCATTTTAGAGGTAACCTTTACCCTAAATTTTGATTATTGTTTTCTTCCTTTATTTTATAGATTTACTTTATATGTCTATATTAGTAACAAAATATATATTTTTGGTTTTGCATGTATGTGAACTATAAACTAATGGAAACATACTTGCATGTAATTTTCTGCAATTTAACTTTTTGCTCAACATTATATTCCTGAGATTCATCCAAATTGTTCCATTTAGCTCTAATTTATGAATTTTCTGTACTGTATGATATTCCATTATATGGATATACCACAATTTAATTATCTCTTCTACTGTTGGTGGACATATGAGTTGTTTCCAAACTTTTGCTGTCAAAATATTTCTGTGAACATTTTATGCACATATTTTCAAGTATATGTACCTAGGAGTGGAATTACTGGGTCATGTATGTGGCATCTTCAATTTTACTATAACATCCTGAAGTATTTTTAAAAGTGTTTATACCAATTTACATCCCTGCAGCCAGTGTCTAAATGTAGCCTTCACATTCATGCCAACACTTGATCTCATCAGAGTTTAACTTACCAATCCAGTGGAGGTGAAACACCGTCTCATTTGCTTTCAGTTTTCACCTCCATAATTACTAATGGAGTTGAACATAATTTTATATATATGTCCTTTAGTGGATGTATAGAAGTATCACATTTTGGATTAATTTGTATTTCCTAATGAATAATTTTGTTGAGCATCTTTCCATGTGCTTATTTACCTCTATAAATCTTCTGTGGCGAAGTGTCTGTTCAAATTTTTGGCCCATTTTTATTAGGTCATTTGTTTTCTTAACAGAGTTTTGAGAGTTCTGTATATATTCTGGATTATGTCGGTTTTTTTTTTTTTTTTACCAACCTGGGAGCACTTTAAATATATTCTTGGATTGAGGTTTCTCAGATTAGCAAGGTAATTTCATTCTGCAGAGTTCTCTTGTGTTTGCCGATTCTTAAAAAAAAAAAGGGTTATTTCCCACCACTGCACTCAATGCCCAGTCTTTGAGACAGTCAGTTTTCCTTGCAGTTCCTTGGGATACAGGGTTTATTTCTAGTTCACCCTTAAGTTGAGTAGATAACAGTTTGAGATACCAGCTTTGTAGTGTCCAGATTGCCCACCTTACACAGTTCGTGGTTTTGTTTCATGTTCCTCATACTCCATGCACCATATTCACCTGTTTTATAGTAAATGCCTTCATAGTAAAACCTGGTTTTATTGGTCATCCCTCTGGGTTTCTGTTTTTACTTAATTTATGGCCTCTGAATATTCTTTATAGCCAGCTTACCCAATTATCCCTGCATCTAAGGTGGTTTTAAAAAATATTTTGTCCAGCATTTTTAGTTGTTTTTAGCAGGAAGGTTGATGAGGATTTCTGTTCTTTCATACTGCCGGAAAAGGAAGTTGATCTGTTTTATGTTTTTGACATAAACTTTTTTTATCTCTAGCTCCCCATATATACTGCACCACCTCTCCAATCTAAATATGTTGAAGAACAGCCTGGTCATTTGCAAATGGGCTTTGCTTCCATCCGCACTACAACTGGTCGTTATGTTGGCTGGTTCAAGGTAAGTAAATTCTGATACTAATTTAATATTGGAGATTTTTAATTTTTATTACATACCAGTTATTCCAGTTACCTATCGATATGTAAGAGACTACCCTAAAATCTAGTGACTTAAAAAACAGCAGCCTTTCTATTCTATCTCATGATTTTGTACGTCAGGAATCTGATCACAGTTCAGCCGGAGGATGCTTCCATTGTATGTCATGTTCACAGAGGTCACTCACTGGTGTTCAGTTGGTGGATGAACTGATTTATATAAAGTTCAACACAGCTTCATTCACATCTCTGGCAGCTTGTCAGAGATGACTGAAAAGCCTGGGTTTATCTGGGATTGTCGACTGGAAAACCTAGACATGGCTCTCAAGAATGGTGGTCTCGGGGTGGTCAGGTATCTTACGTGGGCAGTCTAAGGCTCCCAGAAAGAATGTTCTCAGAGGCCCTAGGCAGAAGTTGCTAATCTTATTCTTACCTGTCCTCGAATGTCCAAGAAAATCGTTTCCACATTATTCTATTGTTCATTCAAGTCACTGATGCCAGCCCAGTTTTAAAAGGAAGGGAATTAGATGCCACCTCTTAATGAGAGTAGCAGTAAAGAATTTGTGGCTGTATTTAGTCCTCTGTACCACCACTGCATAGGTCAAAGCAGTTCAGCAAGCATGTGTGTGTTACCTGGCATGTACAAGGCATCGTTTGGTCTTTTACATGAAAGGCTGAGATTACTTCTGAATTGTTTCTTATTTGGTTAAACAAAACGTTGTTCAGTTGTTGGATTAGGCTCATAAAATCATTTTGACTACAGTATAGCCATTGGGCAAAGCAAAATTCACCCAACTTTACTGTTTAATTTTCAGTCAGCGTTATTCATCAGCAGAGTGGTGGAGCAAGCTGTTAAACCGCTTATCATCACATCAACATAGTTGTGCTAGTATCAGTATTACCAGCTGTCGATGTCAGAATGATAATGTTGGTACCATTGTTTTTATTTTTTTTTTAGTCTCATGACCACACAGCTTTTCCTCAAATCTAGCCTAACCAATTGTGAATTCCTATGCTTTTTATTTTCTAACCTATTCTCTTAAAAAAATTTCTAATGATCTTATGAAAAACAACATAGCCTTAGGTAAAATACCAAGCCCATATGAATTTCGGTCATTCCAGATGATACTTCAAACTTCTGATGAACACATGGTGTTATTTTTGAAAGTGTGTGCTTGTCACATACCTCTTCTAATAGCACTAGTTGTCTTTTAGGTACACAGCACACATTCTTAATAATTTGGTCTTGGAGGGAAGTAACTAATTAGGGTCTGAATCATGCCCCTGAAGCTATGTGTTGACAGCTGGATGATTCAGACGTAGGTGTCCTGAGACCAGATTTTCCATTGCGTTTTCCAATTTGTATTCACCGAGATAAATTGTTGCTGAGAGATCCTTAAATTGCTATTGTAATTATCATCCAATTTAAGACTAAAAAAGCATTATATTCTGTTAATATGCCAAAATGAATAAGTTGAAGAATAGCATTTTTTAATGCATTTTATCCTCAATGTAAACTATTCTGTCTTTCTGGTTTTTCTGTAAAAACGTAGCTATTCTTTAAAAATTACTTCTAACTCAAGTTACATTCTGCATTAAACCTAGGATCACGTAGGGCAAAGTCAATTCCTAATGCTGCACCTTAGTATGTTGAAATTTAGGTAGCAGTGACCCCAGTGGTAAAAGTGAATTCCTAAACACAGCTAAGGATAATTCCCCATAAGAAGTGACTAGCTTTCTTCCTCAATGGTTTAATGATTTCCAAACAGCTAGTCAATAGATATTTTCATTTGGAAGATGAAATTTTCCTGAGAGACCGTTCCTAAGGAGAACTAGCTCAGTGGCTGCAGCTCTGGGCTGGCTTGTACAGCTTTAAACTAGGACGGACAGGATGGACCTCTGCGTCTCTGATTAACATTACAACGTCCAAGAAGAAATTACTAGGACCGAGATAGCTCCGTGGCAGTAACTTACTTCTTTCCTGTCTAATATATTCATTTCTAGTTTCTTTGCTTTGAAAATCTCTTGATCTTGTTTTTTTTTTTTACCCCCATGGTTTTATAGCAACTAGTTCAGAGAAGGAGACCACATGTTTGAATTGTGTTTTCTGGCCCCTACAGTAGAGTACAGCATAACTATGGGTAAAAAAATTTTTTGTGCCTTTATTTTTCTTCTGATATATTTGAGATAATAGCTATCAATTAATAACTATTTATAGCTATCTTCCTTGCATTAAAACAAATTAGTTAGCATCAGGTAAGAGAAAAAAATTACTTTAAAGGTTTAATCCCTCCAGAGTGTTAATAGGATCTTGATTTGTAGTAAATTTATGTTCCTGTTTAAAAACAGAACGGACACCAGTCTGTGTAGGATGATTTTTATCCTACGATAAATGTCTTTATTAGATTTTTTCTAATGCTAATACACACTAAGAAAAAAAGGAGAAGATGAAGCCCTTTTCTTTAGTTTTTTCCCCCTTTGCTTTTTCTCACAAATTATGTTGTTGCTCTTGCATCTTTGTCAGTCAGATGTTTCTTCTGAGCTTCTATACCACCCTTCGTGTTTTATTTAAATTACATTCATTCTTCTAGGCAGTTGTAAAATGATAAATCTGTGTTGCTGCAATATTTTTTCTCTGAGTCGCACTGAGTTTTTTTATAGGCATTACTCTTCCTCATTTATATGAAGAAAGTAGTAAACAAATATTACCCCTGTTAAATAGAATGGAAGGCAAGAAAAGAGAGGCTAAGTTTTTTCATAGTGAATAAATAGGAAAGCTGGATTTAGATCTGGGTACAATGCCATGTTATTAATCTCTATTCTTGAAATACTGAGAAACTTTTTTTTCTAAAAGGCGAGCAACAACTATTTACCTATTATTTCATCTATCAAGTAAACGTTTTGATATAATCTCAGAGATGTAGACTATTTTATCCAATTATTGACAGCTTCAAAAATCCAAATGTCATTTTTCTCTTTTTATGCTTAGGGTGTATATGTCTTTGTGAAAAATGGGATAATGGATACGGTACAATTTGGGAAAGGTAGGTGAGTAAACTGTCCATAATTAGAAATGTTCTATTGTTTTTAAGTTGCAAGATTTAAATGTGAGAAAAATAAAAACATGATGTGTTATCTATTATCAGGCTTTTGCCAACTCAGAAGATACTGTGTAGCAGTTTGTTAAAAATAATAACAAAGCAATAGTAACTACCATTTATTTAGTGATTAGTATGTACTAAGGTACTGTGCTTAGCATTTTCATAATTTATCTAATTTTATTTTTGTAGCAATTCTGTGAAAGTTAGTATTATAATTATCTCCATTTTATAAATGAGGAAACTGAGGTTTAGAAACATTAAATAGGTTACCAAAGTCACATAGCTAGTAAGTGCTAGTGCCTGGACTTAAACCGAGGTCTGTTTTAACTACAGAGTCCATATTATATATTCATAAAGCACAAATTAAGATGTCTCCATTGTTTTAAATCATTTTAAATAAATGTTATTTGCTGCTAAAATACACAGTATTTTGCTATTGATTGCTAGGGAACAATATGGCAGTCACCCTGGAATATTTATGCTAATGTTGGAAAGCATTGTTTTTGACTCTGTAGTTTGTTATATGGTATTTAGCAACAGATATAGCTTCCTAATATGCTTGGCTTACGCCAGTTATCAAAATAAATATGTACTGGGATCAGAAAAATCAGCTAAAATTTTAGATGTCTCCATGAAGTTTGTGACTTATACTTGAATTACTATTATTTTATGTACGTAAGAATTAATTCAAAGTTATATCCCTCATCGATCTTGAGGAATATGATTAAATAAGTGATTGCCATTAAATAAACTGTGATGGAAGAATGTATTTTTGGATTGTGTATAACCAGAAACAATTTAAATATGTAAAAAGCCAAGAAATCTGTATTGTTGCCCATTCTTCATCTCTTTTTACCTAGGCTCACTTCTCATCCTGACCATTGGTTTTACTTAAGAGCAACGGCTGCTCTGGGGTAGATTGGGGAGCAGTGGCAAACAAGGCCTAGTAGCTGAGTGTATCCCTAGAATATTATTCAAAGCTGCCTAATAGAGTATCTATTTCGATTCTTACTGGATCTTACCAATTTTATAGATAAGGGCAGAAGCATGTGCATTGTAGAGATATAATATATACACAATCAGGAATTCACTTCACAATAATCCATATTAGGGTGTGCACTCTACCATCATATTTCATTAAAGAATAATGAGCACCTGTATCATTAAGAATGCAAATATCAGTAAATCAGCTGCTGAAGGAAGATTTCATTTTTGTAACAAGTACCTATTACAATTATCTTTTTAAATGCTGTTCATGTCATTATTTTGTATATTTCTTTTGAAGAACATTCGAACCAGCTACTACGTGTTACCTTAGCAAATCCCTTTAACCTTCTTGCATTATGCCTATGTATAATGCCCAATTGTGGTATATCATTTGTATTAATTTTTAACTGATTTTTTGAGATGCATATGTTTATCTGAAGAATCCGCCTGGAGATTTTCTTCCCAAAATTGGAGTGATTACAGTTTCAGGATTGGCAGGCTTGGTTTCAGCAAGAAAAGGTAGGGTTTAAAAATATATATTCTCCTTTTAATGTCATTATATTCTGAATTTTGCTGCCATGAAGAAACCTCATATCACTTTATTGAATATTATCCGACGGCACTGGGTTTTTTGGGTATCAGTATAGGCTACCATAAAAATTTTTAGATTCTATAGTATAGCATGTTTACTTTTATAAAGTCTGTATTTTCAAAAAATATAGCTATTCCAAAAGATGTCTAGCATCATTAGTCATTAGGTAAATACAAATTAAAACTATTCTGAAATACCACTACACAACTATTAGAATGGCTAAAATTAAAAAGACTGACCATACTATGTGTAGTCAAGGATATGGAGCAACTGAAACTCTCATCCATTGCTGGTGGGAATGCAAAATGGTACAGCCGTTATTGAAAACAGCTTGGCAATTTCTCATGAAATTTAAAATACACTTAAACCATATGACCTAGCAATCCCACTCCTGGGTATTTACCCTGGAGAAATGAAAAATTATGTTCCCTCAAAAACCTGTACGCAAATATTTATAGTAGTTCTTTTCATAATTACCCAAAGCTGGAAATAACCCAAATGTCCTTCGAAGGGTAAGTAGATAAACTGTGATACATACAGCAGAATATTACTCAGCAACAAAAAGGAATGCACTATTGAGACCTGCAACAATTTGGATGAATCTGTTGAAAGAAGCCAGTCTAAAAAAGCTACATACTGTATTATTCCATTTATCTGACATTCTCAAAAATAACAACACTGTAGCGACAGAGAACAAATCAGTGGCTCCCAGGGTTAGGAGTGGTGAGAAGGTGTGACCGCAAAGGGATGGCATGAGGTAGTTTTTTGGCATAATAGAACTGTTCTGTATCTTGATTGTGGTTGTGGTAACATGACTCTCTACATATATTCTAATTCATAGAACTGTACACCAAAAAAGCCAAATTTACTGTATGATAATTTAAAAATAAAAATTAAAAAAATACATGTAATTGTTCTGATTAAAATTATTATCTGCCATTTTATTTCTCATATTCTAGGAAACATTTTTAAAAAGGTCTTAATAGTCTCTAGCTACAAAAAAAAAGATCTTGAAAGTTTTGTTAATGTAAAAATATATACTAATCACTCAAACTGTTTCTCTTCTTAGTCATAATCACCCATATTCTAAGGGACTGTGTTTAAAATTTCAGACGGAGATGCTGACATCTAAAAAAATTTGATTCTCTCCTGGTCTCATCCTGACTAAGGTTGCTGGGACTGCCATCAGCCAGCTCACAATGGAGTTTGAGAAAGTAGACAGCTCACTACTTTCATTCAGCATGAAAGCTCAATATGTTTGGTTCCTTTGCCTCGCTTTACACACTGTGTCACTATCAACTTAGCCCATCCTTCCTACTATGCCACTTGTATAGTTGGTCCCCAAGTTCATTCATTCACTAGGAGGACTCACAGGCCTCAGCACATAGTTTTATTTATGGCTAAGATTTATTACAATAAAAGGAAGGAAAGCAAAATCAACAAAGGGAAAAGGCACATGAGGCAAAGTCCAGAGGAAACCAGGTGCAAACTTCAAGAATTCTCTCCCAGGGAAGTCACATAGGACACACTTAATTACTCCAACGATGAACTGTAACAGTATGTGTGAACTGTTGTCAACCAGGGAAGCTCTTTAGAAACTTGAGTACCCAAGGTTTCTGTTAGGAGCCGGTCACATAGGCACTGTCCGCCCAGCATGTACCAAAGTTCCAGACTCCCAGAAGAAAAGCAGATGTTCAGCATAAATCACATTGTTTGTACAGTTTAGTTACAGTGATCCACTGTTATCATTTAGGGAAAGTTTTACATCAGTGTAGGGAACTGCGTATCAGTCACATTTCCAGATACCAGCCAAGGACCATCCTTGCAAGCAGGCCTTTCTAAGGACAGCAGTCTCAAGCCTTCTTTGTTAAGTTTTTTTCTGTACACTGTTAAAAATAACTCTCATAAGCACATACTGAAATTTTGTATTTGACCATCTTTCACCTCTGGGCATTGAAAATCCCTCTCAGTAGTCATTACTACCACCCTTCTTCACCCAAGCCCTTATGAAGCTAGTGTAGTTCCCCGGTCCGTAGACATTTTAGTCACCTTCAATCCATTCTCTGTCCATGCCTCAGTTTTTAATTACTGTCCCCAAACTAAGTTACATACGTTTGGAAGACGCAACTCAACCAGTCTGAACTCTGATATCAGATAACCTTGTGATTGGTTTACCCAGCTTTATTCCTCAACGCAACCTCAACTCAAGCGCACCTAATTGGATACCAAAACCTCTGTGTAATTAACTGTAAGAACATTGCAGCATTTTAACTCTAACCTATATATCTCACCCCAGTGGACCTAACACTCTCCCTCTAGCTGATATTAACACCTCCCTATATCCTGTTTTGGAGCCCTGGTGGAGCAGTGGTTAAAGAGTTTGGCTGCTAACCAAAAGGTTGGCACTTCAAATCCACTAGCCGCTCTGGGGAAACCGTGTGGGGCAGCTCTACTCTGTCCTGTAGGGTCGCTATGAGTCGGAATTGACTCGACGGCAATAGGTTCGGTTTATATCCCATTTCTTATTCTAACACTGTGAACAACTTCTAATTTAAAACATATTATAAATGATTTGTTAAGAAATCATGGAATGAGAACCATGTATCTGATAAGGGTTTAATATCCAGAATATATGAAAAACTCCTATAACTTAACAAAAAGACAAGTGACCCAATCAAAAAATGGGCAAACACCTGGAGTGAAGGTGAATGAAGAACACCAAAGACATATGGCAAAGATGAGCCCAACAGGCCAAAAGGGCCACATAAAGCAGAGACTACGTCAGCCTGAGACCAGAAGAACTAGATGGTGCTTGGCTACCACCGATCACTACCCTGGCAGGGAACACAACAGAGAATCCCTGATGGAGCAGGAGAACAGTGGGATGCAGATTTCAAATTCTCATAAAAAGACCAGCCTTAATGGCCTGACTGAAACTAGAGGGACCCTGGAGGTCATGGTCCCCAGACCCTTTGTTAGCCCAAGACTGGAACTATTCCCGAAGCCAACTCTTCAGACAGGGATTGGACTTACTGGTGAGGAGTGAGCTTCTTTGCTCGAGTAGACACACCAGACTATGTGGGCAACTCCTGCCTGGAGGGGAGATGAGAAGGCAGAGGGGTTGAATGGACACCGGGAATACAGGGAGCAGAGGAGGAATGTGCAGTCTCATTAGGGGGAGAGCAGCTAGGAGTACATAGCAAGGTGTGTATAACTTTTTGTATAAGAGACTCACTTGATTTGTAAACTTTCAGTTAAAGCACAATAAATAAATAAATTTTAAAAATTTTAAAAAAAAGGGCAAAAGTATTGAATAAATGTTTCACCAAAGAAGATATACAAAGAAAAGATGCTTGATGTCATTAGTAGTTGTTGTGTGCCATCAAGTCAATTCCAACACATAGCAACCCTATAGGACTGAGTAGAACTGCTCCATAGGGTTTTCTAGGCTGAAATCTTTATGGGAGCAGATCACCAGGTCTTTTTTCCTACGGAGCAGCTGATGTGTTTGAAATGTTGACCTTTTGGTTAGCAGCCGAGCACTTAACCATTGCACCACCAGGGCTCCTCTTATGTCTGTAGGGAGATGGAAATCAAAACTGCAGTGGGATACCATCTAACTCCTACTACGGTGGCTACAATTAAAAAAAAAAAAAGGACAACAACAGGTATTGATGAGGCTGTAGAGAAATTGGAACCCTCATCCATTGCTGGTGGGAATGCAAAATGGTACAGCCACCGTGAAAAACAGTTTTAACAGTTCCTCATAAAGTTAAACAGAACTAACTACCAAATGACCCAACAATCACAATTGTAGCAACATACCAAAAAGACTTGAAATCAGGAACACAATAGACTCTTGTACACCAGTGTTCATTACAGCACTGTTCACAATAGCCAAAAGGTGGAAACAGCCTAAATGTCCCATCAACAGATGAATGGATAGACAAAATGTAGTATACACATGCAATGGGATAACATTCTGCCAAAAAGACTAATGAAGTTCTGATACATGCTACATACAACATGGATGAATCTTGAAAACATTATGCTGAGTGAAATTTAGTCAGTCACAAAAGGAAAATATTGTATGACCCCACTTATATGAAATAGGCAAATATATAGAGATCAAAGTTTATCAGTGGTTACCAGGGATGGGAGGGAGGGGGAAAGGGGAAGCCTTTGCTTAGGGAGCACTGAGTTTCTGTTAACGGTGATGGAATAATTTGGAAGGGATAGTGGCGATAGTTGCACAGCATAATAAACAAAATTAATGTCACTGAACTGTACATGTAAAAAATGTTGAATTGGCCAATGTTTTGTTATATATATATTTTTTAATTTTGTTGTAAAAATATAAAGAATACAACATTGGCCAATTCAACATTTTTCCTGTGTACATTCAGTAAAACCAGTCACATCAATCATTTATGTATTTTTTGCCACAATAAAAATAAAATAAGAAAAAGAATAATTGAAATCCAGTATTATAATATGTAAAATCAGACTCAGAGAATGAAATTTTGATGTAAATTGGCCAAAGTGTATTTACTCAGTTTCTCAGTGAGCAACTCATAGTTCTCCTGTAAGAGAAAACATTCCTTAGGTCATTCGTCGTTATCTCAGAATGTTAGAGCTGGATAATCTAACCCAATGTTTTCAAACTACGTATCTCAGCCTATTATTAGGTAGTGAAATAAAAACAGTGGATCTCAGGAAGCATTTTATTAGGAAAAATAAAATACAGGAGAAAAGCAAATATCAGTGTGTTTTATATATTTTTTTTTTATATATAGTATGGCTAAATATTTTGAAACTTGTTTTCAGTGAAGTGTGTGTGTCTCTGATAGATCATAGGTCATAATGTAAAATTTATTCTTTATGATGAGTTATGGGTCAGAAAAAGTTTGAAAGCTATTTGTGTATTCTAACCCTCTTATGTTACAGATAGAAGTCCAGAGAAATTAAAGCACTCAATGAATAGTACACAGATAGTTAGTGGCTGTGTCTAGAGTCCTTCCCAAATTACAGGAGGAGGGCTGTTGAACCCAAATGAAATGTATTTTTTGTAGACTGGCCTCTCCTGTCAAGTAAAGAGAGGATGAACGTAAGTCTTTTTAACCTCTAAAATGATACATGAAGGAAAAACTACCACCTTCCAACTTTAGGAGTAGCACAATTAGGGGAATTTGGCTGAATCAAGGGAACTTACAGCAAGAGATGTTAGGACAGTAAAATCAAGAACAAATCTACACTCTTAGCAGATCCTGGAATAATAGTAAATAGAGCTGGAGTAAAGAGCAACTCACAACATGTTTTTATATACCTAGACCCTCTTTTACAGCACCACTAAAACCAATATAAAGGAAAGCCAAACTAGAGGTTGAAGCAACCCACCTACTCAGTCTACTGTAGACAAGACTGTAATAGTTCAGCCTGACAGAGAAATACCTCTTTTTACCTTCCCTAAACTGCAAAGTTGCCTGCTAATATTGCCAGCTATTTTTCACCTTAGTCTTTATTGATATATCAGGTAAGCAGTTTCCTTTCAAATTGAGGGTTGTAAAAGCCATTCCAGAGGATAAAAGTACTTACTTCACTTAAAGAATTCCTTCATCCAATTGTCCAGATCATATTTAAAGAGCCCAAGGTACTCAGATAAGGGTTTATTTCCATAATTAAGATACATATTGTCTTGATCAGTGATCTGTTGGAACTAAGCTATAGCTTCGATCCATGGGTTTCAAACTGTTCTGTAGAACCCGTGGTTCCATGGAGGTATTTAGGGGTGGTAAAGGGATAAGGGAAAAGCCATCCAGGCAGGGTTCAAGCCTGAGAATCCCACTCCCAGAGCAGCTTCAAGTTTATAGATTTTATATATTGAAGTTCCTAGTAAAATTCTATTTGGAGGGATTTTTTTTTTTTTAAGGGATTTTACTGTCAAAAAAGAAGTTTGAAAATAACTCTTAGGTAGTTAAGTCAGTTTTGGAAATGCATTAATTATCTCACATTAGAATTTTAGAATTATAAATTATTCATTATTCTAAATCAGTGACATGAAGGAGTTAGGTACCTTTTAAAGTTCTTAGCTGATTAGTTAGTTGAATATTTCACCTTCCTAAGGACTTAATCAAGAAAGGATATATAGAAGAGAGAGTCCGTTTCATTTTAATGATGGTGTCACAAACATAATAGGTGATTAATTCTCTGTATTTTCATGCTTTATTAGATAACTTGAAAAAAATGTGGTTACAACTTTGGGTTTCTTAGGACATGAAAATATACCTCGATTTTAAATTAGAAGAAAATTGGCAAACCTTTTTGTGGAGGTAATTATCAGTGTTAGATTGAGAACACTTTTCTTAAATTGGACATGACAACAAAGGGGTATTAATTAAATCGAGATCCTTAAGGATGTTTTAGCTACTGTCTTAATCCGTATTGTTACCTAACGAACAATTTAACATAGAGTGATGACTTGAAGGGAAATAAAGAGAACATTAAGGTTATAAAATCATTGAGTCTCTGGTTGCATGTGTTTGGAGTTTAATAATTTGCTTGAATTTTATAGGTTCTAGATTTAAGAAAATTGCTTATCCACTGGGACTAGCCACTGTAGGAGCAACTGTTTGCTACCCAGTTCAGTCAATAATCATTGCAAAGGTAAGTTCTTTCTCAATGATGACGACATTTCAATATTTGTTTAAGCTCTAAGTGTGACAAATTTAAATGTTGCATGGCACCTGTAACACTTAATTTTCAGAAAGATATAGTTTATATCAACTCTTACATTGGCAAAATCACATTAGCATCTCAGCATGGTAAATGCTATTCTTAATTACATGACTGTCACAAATAAATAGGACGGATTTATTGAAATATAATTGAGCAATATAAATGCTGGTTTGGGGATTAAGTTCAGAGACACTGAATTAGAATTTATGGGGAGAAATATTGCTTTATTGTTGAGGTATGTAAAATTCAACTTTTAATTAGTAGAAAATTACACCTGCTGGCAGCTGTTCCATTCAGCAGATTAACATAATGCAAGAAACAACCAATTGGTAGATAACGGAGGGTTCAGAAGATTAAAAAAAAGGTACATGTATACAAACTCAATTTTGAAACCACCTGGAACTAAGAAACCCCTTCTGTAAATGCTTATAGTTGTTCAGTAGTTCTCTTGTGAGCTCATCAAAACATTCCCCTAATGGTGTGAACAATTCATGTCAGTATTTTTTTGTATTTCATTTCTTTAGCACACGTTTGGATTGAGAAGGAGAACTTCAGCAAATGCAATCTTTTCTTGTTCTCCTTCTTAATTGCCAGCATTTTCCCTGCACATTTGAAGTAGTGTGTAGTGTTATCAGAAGGACTTTCTGTACTTGTATTCTCATTACTGCATCTCTTTAATTATTGATGTCGACAAAACTGCCTGTTCAGTATTTTGAGAATGTCAAGGATATAGTGCATATGTAGCTTGTAATGTGGTCAAGCTATAAAAGCTGATAAAAAAAAAAGCAAAGGAAAAGAGCATTATTCGTTATATCTAGGAAGAGTTGAGATAATTTATGGAAAAAAAGATACACTTATTTTTTAAAACTTTCCTAAGAATTTACATATAAATAAGCTACTTCAATTCATAAAATGTTAGTGCTGAAGAAAACTCTGAACTCATTTAATTCTACTTCCTCATTTTGTCATTTACCAATAAGGAAACTATGGCCCAGAGAGGTTTCACATTGAATGACTTACCCAGGGTCATACTCAACTCCAGGTGTCCTGCTTTGCTGTTCATTACCATTCCCAATGCTTCTCCTTTTTTCCTTTAAAATAATGACTTCATGTGTTTTATAAAAATACCTACTTATCGTAAATAATTAATACAGAAAAGTATAGAAAAAACTAAACCCACCCCAGTGCTGTCGAGTCGATTCCGACTCATAGCGACCCTATAGGACAGAGTAGAACTGCCCCATAGAGTTTCCAAGGAGCACCTGGCAGATTCGAACTGCCGACCATTTGGTTAGCAGCCGTAGCACTACGCCACAAAACTACTCACCTTAAATCCTTCCATTCAGAAAAATAACAGTGTTGACTTTTAATCCATTGTTATTCTAGACATCTCTCCTTGCATATATAAAAAGACAGGTGGGTGGATTGTTCTTGTTACATGCCCTCAAGTCAGTTCTGACTCATAGCGACCCTGTGTACAACAGAACGAAACACTGTCCAGTTCTGCACCATCCTCACAATCCTTGTTATGCTTCAGCTCATTCTTGCAACTACTGTGTCAGTCCATCTCATTGAGGGTCGTCGTCTTTTTTGCTAACCCACTACTTTACCAAACATGATGTCCTTCTCCAGGAACTGGTCCCTCCTGATCATATCCAAAGTACGTGAGATGAAGTCTCACCATCCTTGCTTCTAAGAAACATTCTGGCTGTACTTCTTCCAAGACAGATTTGTTCGTTCTTCTGGCAGTCTACAGTATATTCAGTATTCTTCACCAATACCATAATTCAAAGGCATCAATTCTTTGATCTTCCATATTCATTGTCCAGCTTTCACGTGCATAGGAGGCAATTGAAAACACCGTGGCTTGGGTCAGGTTCACCTTCGTCTTCAAGGTGACATCTTTGCTTTTTAACACTTCAAGGAGGTCCTCTGCAGCAGATTTGCCCAATGCAATGAGTCTTTTGATTTCTTGACCACTGCTTCCCTGGCATAGATTGTGGATCCCAGTAAAATGAAATCTTTGACAACTTCAATCTTTTCTCCATTTATCATGATGTTGCTCACTGGTCCGGTTGTGAGGATTTTTGTTTTCTTTATGTGGAGGTGCAATCCAGACTGAAGGCTATAGCCTTTGATCTTCATCAATAAGTGCTTCAAGGGCATTGATTGTTGATCTACGAACAATAAAATCCTTGACAATTTTGATTTCTTTGCCATTTATTATGATGTTGTTTATTGGTCCAGTTGTAAGGATTTTCATTTTCTTTATGTTGAGGTCTAATCCATATTGAAGATTGTGGCCTTTGTTCTTCATTAGTATGCGCTTCAAGTTGTCTTCACTTTTAGCAAGCAAGGTTGTGTCATCTGCATTTTGCAAGTTGTTAATGAGTCTTCCTCCAAACCTAATGCTGCATTCTTCTTCATAAAGTCCACCTTCTCAGATTATTTGCTCAGCATACAGAATGAATATGTATGGTGAATGGATATAACCCTGCCGCATATATTTTCCAGTTTTAAACCACACAGTATCCCCTTGTTTTGTTCAAATGTTCAAACCTGTATGTTTAATCTATGTACAGGTTCCGTGTGAGCACAATGAAGTCTTCTGAAATTCTTATTCTTGGCAACGTTATCCATAATTTGTTATGATCCACACAGTCGAATGCCTTTGTGTAGCCAATAAAACACAGGTAAACATCTTTCTGGTGTTCTCTGCTTTCAGCCAAGATCCGTCTGATAACAGGAATGATATCTCTTGTTCCACACCCTCCTCTGAATCCAGCTTGAATTTCTGGCAGTTCGTTGTCGATGTATGACTACAGCTGTTTTTGATTTATTGTCAGCAAAATTTTGCTTGTATGCGATATTAATGGTATTGTTCGATAATTTCTGCATTCCATTGGATAACATTTCTTTGACATGACCACAAATATGGACCTCTTCCAGTCAGTTGGCCAGGTAGCTGTCCAAATCTTGCCATGGATGATTGAGTGCTTCCAGCATTGCATCTGTTCGTTGAAGCATCTCAATTGGTATTCTATCATTTTCTGGAGCCTTGTTTTTCGCCAGTGTTTTCAGTGCAGCTTGGACTTCTTCCTTCAGCACCATCAGTTCTTCATCATACGCGGCCTCCTAAAATGTTTGAGTATTGACCAATTCTTTTTGATACTGTGACTCTGTGTATTCCGTCTATCTTCTTTTGATGCCTCCTGCATCATTAATTTTTTGCCCACAGAAACTTTCAGTATTGGAACTCAAGGCTTGCATATTTTCCTCAATTCTTCCAGCTTGGGAAATGCTGAGCATGTTCTTTCTTTTTGGTTTCCTATCCCCAGGTCTTTGCTACATTTCGTTATAATATTTTACTCAGTCTTCTCGAGGCACCCTTTGAAATCTTCTGTTTACTCTCTTACTTAATCATTTCTTCCATTTGCTTTAGCTACTCTGTGCTCAAGAGCAAGTTTAAAAGGAGAAATGAAGTCTTGATACATGCTATCATATGAATGGAGCTGCTGGAAGACATTATGCTGAGTGAAACTAGGCAACCACAAAAGGACAAATATTGTATGACTTCACGTCTATAAAAAGACTAGAAAAGGCAAATGTATAGAGAGCTTATTCTTGGTTACCAGGAGTGGGAGGGAGGGGAAAGAGGGGTTAACAGTGATGGAAATACCATGTTGATTTAGGATAGGGTTGCACAGGTGCTTATTGTAATTGCTGTCAGTAAGTCGTACACCTGTAAAAAGTTGTCCTTCTACCAAATAGAATATAATCCTGTGGAGAAATTCATTGATGGTTTTTCTTTTTTTATGAGTAGGAGAAAGTACCTTAAAATTTTAAGCCAAAATATTAACACATAGCATCTTAAAATCCCATTTTCTTAGCTGTTGATTATCTCAAACTACCTTTCTAAAACTCCTGTTAAATACACATAAAATTTTAAACACATCTTACAATATGAATGCAAAGTATAAACTTTTAAGTCTTTTATGTGAGGCAAATAATGTTTCATATAAGATGTAGAAAATGGTGATTTGTGTTATGATCTAAATATTTATATCTTTTGATACTGGGTATTCATATAAAGTACCTGATGTAACTTTAAAAATATTTGTTATTTTAACTTTTTGAAATATATGTTATTTGATTATTTTAATTAGGTAACTGGGAAAAAGGCATATGCTGTAAGCCAGCAAATCTATGAAGCAGTTAAATCATTGTGGACAAAAAGCAACAAAAAAGAATCACTCCCTGAACCTAAAGAAAAAACTGAGGTGGAGTTTCAGTGGACCAAAAAGGTAGACCTTGAGTTATTTCGATGGATGTTGTCTTGGAATGAGGGTGGTAACACAGGTTAAGGATAGAATGAAAGTAGATGAAGGGAGCTTAATATTTTCTACGATAATTTTTTTAGGATATTTTATCATTTTTGTAAAAATGGTTCACTTATTAAGTAAAAATATTTTTGGTAAACAGGTAGGAAGTTATGCTGAAACAGAAATACCTACAAAGACAACTCAAGCCCTGAAACATTCAGTGCCTTTGCCAACAGAACTCAGCTCCGAAACAAAGACCAAATCAGAACCCACCTCAGGTTTGTTTGGAATAATTCAGTTTTGTAATTTGATAGTATTGTAATTCATAGCTTGAACTTATTTATGTCTCTTCATCAATGTTTTGTTTTTCTCATATCTGTACTTTGTATCTTTTTAGGTTATGAGGTACTCAGGGCCTGGGATTTTTTTAAATTGCCACGGAGTTCATAACACAGATCTTTGTGTATGACGGTATAGAGTAGCACTGGTGGGTGGGTTGGCTGAGTGAAGCATTTAATGTCACTTTGTAAATATGAGCTTTTTATCAGGTGGGGGGAAGATGTGCCTTTCCGGATTCTATCAATGTCAGGCTATAGGTGTGCATAGAAGAAATACCAACTTCTGTTTCATTTAGGCTGTTTCCCTCTCTTAGCCTCTTTATTTATTTATTTTTAGATTTCACTTTCCATAGTTTTATTCAGTTTAGGTACTTGGAGTACTTTCACGTTCAAGTAGTAGAAATGGCACCGATTATAATACTAATTGGGAGAAAGATGTAGCAGTCTGCTTCTGTAAAGAACTGCAGCCTTGGAAACCTCGTGGGGGCAGTTCTACTCCGTCCTGTAGAGTCACTATGAGTTGGAACCGACTTCTGGAAATGAGTTTTCGAGTATAATGCTAATAACTTTGTTATTATTAGATACTGGCAATTAGTACTTTGTGGGACCAAATTAGTACTTTGTGGGACCAAGTAGTGGTAATTATACTTTCTAGGTAAATACTGCTGTAGTTGCACTATGATCAAAAATAAGGTAATGGTGTTTAATACCATTTCAACTATGTGTTCACCTACACTCACCAGTCACTGTCTTGCATAGGTTTGTCTGTCTGTGCAATGTGAATGTTTTATTGCAAAAGGGAATACGAGCAGAGAGGTAGAGACTTAGGCAATAATATGAATATCTATCTTTTATTGAAAACCTACTATGATGTAAAGGGCTGTAAGTATATTATTTAATATTTATCCCAAAACAAAAAACTGGGTGTGTAGTAATTATTTCCACTCTATGGTGAAGAGACTGGGACCCTAGGAGCATACATAACTTGCCCAAAGTCATACAGCTTGTGAGTAGCAGAACTGTGTTTATAGCCTAGATCTTCCTGACACCAAAGTCTAAACTCTTTCCAGTGTGCATAGATCGTTTAAAACCAGAGCTTAGCCTCTAATGTCTACTTCCTCCCTCTCTTTTTAAAAGCTGTCACTGAGTAACAAACCTGATTTTACTATTTTCCTCTGTCACCTCTCCTTAATCAAGATAAGTTATACAGTTTTTAGATGTCTCTGAATAATCTGCAATTGAACTTACTCCCATAAGTGTATGACGTATCTGGTCATTTTTCTAAATGCCTGTCAATTCCCGAGTATCTTCGTGAAGATGAAACATACTACAGCTTAATGATGGGGCCAAAGCCATCACTAGCTAATGTCTTTTCTTTACACATCTGGGTTCTGGAGCTCTTTACCCTCCTGTCATATTTCAAATGGTGGTGGGTAATGTGATAGATGAAAAGCACTCTGTGGAGATATGCAGAGGGGGGAGAGATATGCCAGTGCCATTCATTCTTATCATATATAATTCCAAGTTAATTATACAATAGACCCTTGGGATTCAGTGTTTCTACAGTTTGCATGCAATCCCAAAGTTCCATGATGTGGAAATCAGTAGTGATTTTGAACACAGATTTTAGAGTAAGACCTTGATCTGAATCCCAGATCCAACATTTACTAGCTCTGTTACCTAACACATCAAACCTTAGTCTCCTCGTATGTAAAAGGAAACAATAATAGTATCTTTTTTTTCACATGGTTCTTGTGAGGATTAAATGAGATAATGCACGTGATGCATGAAGCACAATACCTAGCACATGCTAATCTCTCAGTGAATATTAGAGATCATCATTATCGTTTGCCTAGAGTAATTATCAGGAACCCTCGTGGTGTACTGGTTAAGTGCTACAGCTGCTAACCAAAGGGTCAGCAGTTCGAATCCACCAGGTGCTCCTTGGAAACTCTGTGGGGCAGTTCTACTCTGTCCTTATAGGGTTGCTATGAGTCGGAATCGACTTGACGGCACTGGATTTGGTTTTTTTGGTTTTATAGTAATTATTTTGCTGATAAAGTTTCACTGAGCACATGTTAGGAGCAAGTCACTTAGCTGGTGAGCCTAGTCCAACATCCCTATCTCCAAGGCCACCACTTAGCAACATGTAGAACAGATGGGGTGCAGTGGGGACACAGTGTACGACTGTATGCGGTGGGTCTGAATCTGAGTGTACTGTTCTCTATCATCCTTACGCATCTTATGGCAAAAGTTATATGCTATTTCAGGAATCACAGATTTGGGAATTTGGTGTTATGGACCTCTTCGAGAATCTGATGAAAGCAGAAGGAAGTCTGTCTCCCAGGATTACTGTCCCTCTAGAGCACGTGTTGGCAAACTATGATCTGAGTGCCAGATTTGTCTCACCACCTGTTTGTGTGTGGCCTGTAAGCTAAGAATGGGTTTTAGATGTTTTAAAATGGTTGAAAAAAATCAGAGTAATATTTGTGACAAGTTAAAAATTATATGAAATCCAAATCTCAGTGTCCATAAGTGGAGTTTTATTGAAACAGCCACACCCATTCGTTTACTTATTGTCTATGGCCGCTTTCATACTCAGTAGCTGAATTGAGCATTTGTAACAGAGATCATATGGCTCACAAAGTCGAACATATTTACTCTCTGCCCATTTACTGAAAAAGTTTGTCAACCCCAGATCTAGAGGGAGGGACCTACCACACATATACAACTCTTCTCCCTGTCATAATATTTGCCAGATTTTTCATGCAGCGGGAGACTAAACAGCCAAGCATAAAATTGGTGAAGGGCAACGCTTAATTTCCTATAGTCTTAGTGTGGAAGAGACAGAAACCTCCCAGGTTCTCAATGAGTAGCTTGGGAGGGCTACATCTGAGGAAGAGAAAGGAACCAGAGGTTAACTGACGGACTCTTACTAAAACTGCAGCTGGGCTCACATCCAACTCAATGCCTGATGGGAGGGAGATAAGTCATTTGCATACAAACAAACAAAATACTAGTCATACAAAGAGCCAGGAAGATGTGACTGTCAATGAAAAGAAAAAAAAAAAATAGCAGACCGTCAGGTTATTTCAATATTGAAGTTAACAGACAAGGACTTTAAAATAATTATGACTACTGTGTTAAATACAAAAACTTGATGGGCAAAATGTTTGAAAAGATGGAGAATTTCACAGAGAATTGGAATCTATTAACAAATCCAGTGGATATCCTAGAATGAAAAATATAGTATCTGATATTAAGAGCTCATTGGATAGACTTAATAGTAGACTGTTATACAGCAGACAGAAATTAATGAACTCAAAGACAGGTCAATAAAAAATAGCCAAACTGAAGAACAGGAAAAAAAAAAAAAAGGAATGGAAAAAATAGAACAGTATGAGAAAAATACTTTGCAATGAGAAACGTCTTCAGATATATAAATTATTGAGAAGCTGAATGCACAATATTATCCCAGTTTTATGTGCTAGAAACATAAATAGATTTTCTAACAATGCTAACTTCACTTAGCAATTTAGTAGTGATCTGCCCCTTCTGTTTTACCTAACCTATAATCTAAATGAGATAATGTGTGACCTATATTACCAATGAATAAAACCCGAATAGATGGCACCAAATGGCTATTTGAGAGAATAATTAATTGCTGTTTTATGACTTTAAACATTTTTATTCCTTTCCTGTTTGTTACAACACCAGTTTTTTTTTAAGTCTGTTAAAAAAAACTTTAAGCAGAATATGTTGTATTAGAGATTAGAAATATGATAAAGTACAAAGAAAAGCATTATAATGATTAGGGAATTGAGATCTAAGAAGTTTTATGACTGTTAATCTCTTGGAGGACTGGGAACCCTTGATCAGCTCAAGGGGTAAAGAAATTTCAAAGAGGAAGGATATAATCTAATCCTTAATTATTCAGAAAAGCATGAGGTGAAGTTTTTTTAAAAAAAAAAAAAAAAAAGGCAGAAATCAAATGACCCAGGAGCACTGGTGAAGAGCTCGGCTCCTAACTGAAAAGTCGTCAGTTGGAACCCACCAGCTACTGCTCCATGGGAGAAAGATGTAGCAGCCTGCTTCCTTCTGTAAAGATTTACAGCCTTGGAAACCCTATAGGGCAGTTATACTCTGTTCTATAGGGTCACTGTGAATCAGAATCAACTCCATGGCAGTAGGTTTGGTTTGGTTTTTTTGGTATGTGGTGCAATGGTTAATCACTTGGCTGCGAGCCAAGAGTTTGGTGGTTCGAAACCACTCAGTGGCTCCCTAGGAGAAAAGACTTGGCCATCTGCTTCAGTAAAGATATATAGCCTAGGAAGCCCCATGGGGCAGTTTTGCTCTGTCCTATAGGGTTGCTATGAGTCAGAATCGACTCCAGGCACACAGTAACAACATGTAGTTCTAAACCAGACAGATCCGTATCACAGTTACCGTATTTTTTTTTATTAACTTTTATTGAGCTTCAAGTGAAAGTTTACAAATCAAGTCAGACTGTCACATATAAGTTTATATACGCCTTACTCTGTACTCCCACTTGCTCTCCCCCTAATGAGTCAGCCCTTCCAGTCTCTCCTTTCGTGACAATTTTGCCAGCTTCCAACTCTCTCTATCCTCCCATCCCCCCTCCAGACAGGAGATGCCAACACAGTCTCAAGTGTCCACCTGATATAATTAGCTCACTCTTCATCAGCATCTCTCTCCTACCCACTGTCCAGTCCCTTTCATGTCTGATGAGTTGTCTTTGGGGATGGTTCCTGTCCTGGGCCAACAGAAGGTTTGGGGACCATGACCGCCGGGATTCCTCTAGTCTCAGTCAGACCATTAAGTCTGGTCTTTTTGTGAGAATTTGGGGTCTGCATCCCACTGATCTCCTGCTCCCTCAGGGGTTCTCTGTTGTGCTCCCTGTCAGGGCAATCATCGGTTGTGGCCGGGCATGCAGATAACATGCACCTTCTACATTTGTTTGCCAATGGGGCCCTCCCCCCAGGAGGTATTTCAGTAAGTGCCGCAATGCCAGTTCTTTTTACATGTTGCTGTGAAAAAATTAGCATAGCACACTTAATGGGGGTGAGGCCCAGTTAGCAAACAAATGTTAAAGGCACACGTTATTTGCATAGAAATACAGTTCTTGAGTGTTTTCAAAATTCATAGACTCAGACCCTACCTACCTCGGACATACAAAGCAGAATTTCCAGAGATGAGGCTGCCAAACAGGTGGATTTTAGGAAAAGTTCTACAGCAAATTTGGATGAAGATTTTTCTAGTTGATAATGTCTGACCTAAGCTATGAATAAATTAAAATTTTGAGGCCTTTTAACAAATTTTGAGAGGTGGAGAAGATCTAAAGGTAAATGGGCCTTTCAAATAGAAGAAATTTAGGTGAGTTTGAATCTTTCGCCAGACTTTGGACAAGAATATAATTGAGGAAGTGGGTAGAAGTGCCAGAGGACTTTCCTAATTGATGGACATTGTTAAGCAAATTAGAGAAATTAAGACTTATATAATTATCTTTCACTTGTCTGGAATGCTATGTCTTTGATAATGAAGAAAACTATTTTTAGTACACTTTTCACTTGTACAGTTTCCATCAGGTGGCAGTAAAGATAAATCTGAGGAAGGCAGCTCGAGAGGGCAGAGCCACTAGCAGGAGGTTAACCATAGACCCTTTCTCAAAATAATGTTTTTAAATGTATAAAACAAAATACATAGTAATATATATTTCCTTAAGATGCATTAAATAAGACCTAGCAATGGGTCTAATAAATCTGAAAACCAAACCCGTTGTTGTTGAGTTGATTCCAACTCATAGGGACCCTATAGGGCAGGGTAGAACTGCCCCATAGGGTTTCTAAGGAGTTGCTGGTGGATTGCAACTGCTGAACTTTTGATTAGCAGCCAAGCTTTTAACCGCTGTACCACCAGGACTCCATAGGTCTATTCCCAAACCAAACCCATTGCCGTTGAGTCGATTCCGACTCACAGTGACCCTATAGGGCAGGGCAGAACTGCCCTATACGGTTTCCAAGGAACGGCTGGTGGATTTGAACTGCCAACCTTTTGGTTAGCAGCCATATCTCGCCATAGCTCTTAACCACTGTGTCACCAGAGCTCTAAAGGTCTATTAAAAAAAAAAAAAAAAAGGTCTATTAGCTACCATAATTTCAAAGTAGTGGTGATTGTGAATATTTTGAGATATCTGCAATTGTAATGTGTTATGAAAATACCTGATTTCTGTTGATGACTAAATCTGAGGTATTGCTAATACTATTGTGGTTTGTTGCCTACATTCATTTTTTTTAAAAATATTCATTTTGAGTGAGAGGTTAGTAAAAATAAAGACATTTTCCCCAACCAAGTTTATAGATCACATAAATTCTATTCACAGACCCCCAAAGGGACCCTGAGTTAAGAATCTCTGTGCCATGGACAACTAGATAAGGGTCATGTGTAGTAATTACTTATGATCTGGTTGTTTTTTAATACATTTGGTGATGGAGTCACATACTGTTATGTAACACTTTGTAAAAGAAAATGTTTCTGAAAAGATAGGTGTTAGACAAATTGTTATATTAAAACCTATTTCTCCACTTTATTTTCACTATAAACTGGAAATTAAATTCCTCTGTGGGTGGAAGAAAGCGACTTCCAGATGTAATAAAATCATTTTAAAGTGAATCAAATTTTGAAAAACCTTTAAAATAAAAACAAGTTTCTAAAAACATTTTTAATATTATGTTATAAAATAACTATAAAGTTGTTCCTTGCCTACTTGCCATACACAAGGTATTGTGAATTATCATATTTTATACTTAAAATAATTGCAGCTGTTATTACTTTAACCCCCATTTTAAAGCATAGCCAGGGTTGTGTTGGGGTTAGACAGACCTGGATTCAGCCCTGGATATACCACTTACCAGCTAAGTGACATCAGTCAAGTTAACCTCTCCAAAGTAAGATTTTCTTATCTATAATACAAGGATAATATAAAAATAACATCTACTTCATGGAGTGGTATTGTGAGATAATGCATGAAAATAACTTAGAATGGTATCTGGCACACAGTAAGCTTATCAGCATCACCATTGAGCCACACATTGCCAAAATCCAGGAGTCAGTTCTCAATCTCCATTTTAAGCCATCCATCAGTACCCCCTTGTTGAAACAATTTCCATACTTGGCCTGTGGGTATCACTTGCTCTTGGTTCTCTTACCTCACTGACTGGCTGTTCCTTCTCCGTCTTCTGTTACATCTTCCTAATCTTATTGACTTGAAAATATTGGAGTGCTTAAAGGGCTAATTCCCTGAACCTGTTCTCTGACTCCCTAGATGATCTCACCTAGTCCCATAGTTAAATGACATACAGGCAAGGTCAGTGACATTTATGAACCAGCGCAGACCTAACCTCTGCCCTGTCCAGACTCACATTTCCAGCTGCCACAACTAACAACAACTTAACATGTGTACTTGGATATCTAGTAAGCAATTCAAATTTAATACCCTCAAAACTTAACACTTCATTTGCCTTCCTGCTCCCAAAATTTTCCCTATCGCAGTGAATGTCAGCTCCATGTTTTCAGTTTCTCAAGTTAAAGAGTCTCTCACACCACATAATCCATTTAAGAAAGTCTTTCCATTCTACCTTCAAAAGTTATCCATAATGCAAGCCCTTTTCACCACTTCCACTGCTACTGCCTAATTAAAGTCATAGTATCTCTCTCCTGGAGTATTGCTGGTAGCTTCCTAACTGGTCCCTGCTTCCACCCTTGTTCCCCTGTAGTCTCTTTCTCCCCATAGCCAAGAGTGATCTTTTTAAAAACGTAAGATCATATCACTCCTCTGCTCAAAACTCCAGTGTCATCTCATCTCACCTAAAATAAAATCCAAAGTCCTTACCATGGCCAATGTGAACTAGCTTTCTACTTTCTTTCAGATCACATGTCCTATCACTCTCCCGCCACACCACCACCACAACCACCATTATTTTATCTGCTCTGTTTCAGCCATATTGGCTACCTTGCAGTTCCTCAGATAGCCTGTTACATTACACTTGCCATCTGCTCATCTCGTAAGGCATTTCTCTCAGATATCTACCGGGCCTTCACTTCTTTGCTCGAATATCCCCTTTCCAGAAAGGTTTTCCCTTGCCACCTATTTAAAATTGTAAATCACCCAAGCACTCCATATGCCCCCTCTTTATTTTTCTATATCGCACTTACCACCATCTGATATATATTTTAACTTATTTTCTGTCTCACCCAACTAGAACGTTATGTTCATGTTAACAGGAATTTTTATGTTTTGTTCACTGTTCTGTTTCCAGTACCAACTAAAAATTTTTTAAACGAATGACTAATTTTTTTTTTTTTTTTTTTTCATTTTAATACTTTATCAGGTGCTACACAGTTTATACCTGACCCCAAGCTCATGGATCACGGGCAGTCCCATCCAGAAGATGTAGATATGTACAGCACTAGAAGCTGAGATAGACTGCATAGAGAACTACGAGATGTGTGAAGATGCAAATAATGATGAAAAAAATCATGTAATGGGTAAACTGTGATACATAGAGTATAACCTAAATCAAGTGTTTTCCCCTTACGTTCTGCAATGTAGAGTTTGATCAGTCACGTCAGTGATAATAAACTGAATGCAATCCAGACAGTATTAAATGATTAGTGAGGAGACAGTGGTAGAAGTACTAGGATGCATTTGATGACTTTTAAGAATATTTATAAGAGACCAAAATGGAATAAAAACATGAACACTGATGAGGCTAAAATCTGAAAATATGTACGTATATCTACACAAACATATCTGCTCTAGCTTTTCCAAATTAGTGTCAGCGAAATTAGAATGATGTGTGGAAGGCCATCCCCTTGCCTTTTTTTTGCATTTTCCAGAGCTGGAATAAAATATGCATATTTTTTGGCACTTGTGCTTGGTTTCGTCTCTTTTATTAACGTTAACTTCCCATAAATGTCCAAAAACACCTCTAATTCTTTAAAATGCCAATATGCTATGCAGGATCCCCAATGCTGTTTAGCAGTTTGGTTTTTTTTGTTGTTGTTTTTTTTTTTTTTACTGGTTCTTAGGTAGTTTCCTATTCTATTCCCCTGGAGAGTTATTACGGATGGACCTTTGTTCTCAAGCCTCCTATACCTGCCAAAGATGACTATTTTTTCTGTTTCATAGAGGGAAAAAAAAGTCATTAAGTGTGACCTCATCTTCTTTCCATCCACCTTCAAGAATTATCTCTTTTCAGCCATGCAGCCCCCTTTTTTAAAGTGAATGCCTCTATTTGTGTTCCTGATTTCATTCCGTCCCATTTTTTCTAGGACCATACTCCATTTTGTTTTGTCTTCACTTTTGGTTTCTCCCCTTCTTTCTTTTCCTCGACCTCTAAATAACTTCAGGTCTTCTGTATCCAAAAACAAGAGAAAAATAACCTTTCCTTAACCCTTGCTTCTTCCACTCGAGCTATCTTTTGTCTCCTCTTCCTATGATTGCCATACTTCTCTAAAAAGTAATTGTCATTTTCTTACTTCCTCACTTGCAGTTCCTCTTTCACTTGCAGTACCATACCATGCCCCTATACTTATTTGAATTTTCGGTAATTATTGACTCTTGACTACTCCCTCCTTGAAACACACTCCTCCCTTTGCTCTCTGTTATTATTGTTTCTTTTGTCATTCATTCTTCTTCCCTCGCCCCTGTTCCTTAAATGCTGAGGCTGCTTATGTTGCATCCCTAGGCCTCTTTTCTCATTCTACATTATCTCTCTCATTTTCAGTCCACACACACCAGTTGGCTTCAGCCACCATTTCTGTGACATTATTATTTATATTCCCAGCTCCCTTATTTCTCCAGAGCTGTAAACCTGTATTTCTGATTGTTATATCCACCTTACATCCCCTATATATCCCAAAGTCAGTATGCCTAAAACTAAATTATCTTTACATCTCTTCATTTCTATATATAATATATATATGATGAGTATATATAATGGATAATCTGTTTTGTTTTCTGTCACTTGAGAATGTGTTCTGCTTGCAAGTAACAGAAAATCAGTTTACACTGCCTTAAACAAATAAGGGTCTATTAAAATCCTGGCTCGTTGCTGCCATAAAGAATCTAGATTTTTTTCTCTCTTTCCATTCTGCTCTCTTTAGCACGTTGATATGTCACCTTATTGTCCTAAGATGGCTGCTGTACCTCCAGGGAGAGCACACACGTTCAAGGTAGGAAGGAAGGGTGGGGGAAAGATGCACCAGATGCTTCTGGCCTATCAGAAAATTAAATGCTATCTGAGAACCCCCTCAGAAGACTTGTGTCTATATCTCAGCCATAACCTTTCACATAGCCACGTTTAGCTCAAGGAGGATTGGGAAATTACATTTTTTCTATACTGAAGAAGGCAAGGGACAAGGGGCTGTGAATGGGTGTTAAGTTTAACATACAATATCTGCTACCCTATTTTTATAGCCCATCTCCTGTCTTACTGTTGCCATAATAGTTATCTTTCTGAAATCTTTAATGGCTCATCATTGGCTACATAATCAAATCAGAACTCCTTAGCATGACATTACAAGGCCCTTCATATCTGATCCCAACTCACCTTTCTAGTCCTATCTTCCCTGTCCCCACCCCACCCTAGTATCAATGTAATAAGTGACAGACCACTTATTTGTTGAACATGCTTTGCTCTTCTATGCCTCTTTTTCTCTGCCTTCTTGGAATACTCTTCTTTCTCATCCTGCTCCATAGTCCAACCTCCTACCTATCCTCCAAATCCAATTCCAGTGCCACTTTTCTCAATTATCCCAGGTAGAATTTAGGTGCTCTTTCTGTTCCCTTGCAGTGCGTATTTATAGCTATGATAGCCAACACAATTTATTATAATTAATATTTCCTCACAGATCAGGCTCCTTGCAGGTGTGACTGAGTCATCTGTGTAGTCTCTGCCCATGATCATACCTGGTACATAGTAGGAATTCATATGTTCTGCCATGTGGCTGGCACCACAAAATCCAAAGATAGTTATAATTCTACCAAAGGGCATATACTCTGTTAGGAAGGATAGAAACATCTATACAAATACAGTGTGGTATGTGGTATCTGCTCTAAGGTAAGTACAACCAAAAAGCTTATAGATGTTCAGAGACGGAATGCAGTTCTAGGACAATGTCAAAGAAGCAGTGGTGCTTGAGCTGCTCAAGGTGGGCAATCAGTTCCCTTACTAGTTTTTGACAAGAAAGCTCTTCAGAATTCAGCTTAAGTATTTGAAATGAATCTTTAGTACCTCAGATTGTTAACAATCAAATACACCCAATATTTCATCACATCTGAGATACTATTAGGATCCCTGGTGGCGCAGTGGTGAAGTGCTCGGCTGCTAACCTAAAGGTCAGCCGTTCGAGCCCAGCAGCTGCTCTGCAGGAGAAAGATGTGGCAGTTTGCTTCCATAAGGATTTACGGTCTTGGAAACCCTATGGGGGCAGTTCTACTTGTCCTATAGGGTCGTTATGAGTCAGAATCGACTCAACGGCAGTGGGTTCTAAGATGCTACTATTTACCTCTAAGAGAGAAAAGGCTGCCAGTTGATCATTATGCTTACCCCGATTTCAGATGTTAAAATGTGGGGAAAAAAATCTTAAATTTGGTGAAATACGGCAAGTAAAAAAAAGCTTAAAGTCAAGTATAAGTGATTTTTGACTTACCTGCTCATTTGGGTTATCAGCAGTGCTCCTAGCCATGAGTATATGATTTGGGATAATAGGGAGTTGACCATAGCTGCAAAATCTACTTCAGAGTAAAAGATCTACTCCAACCAGACTGTTATCATCATTTGTATTGTACAACATTCAAAGCCAAACTGTCGTTGAACTCAGGTGACATTCAGATGTTGAGGCCTGTGTTGGGATGTGTTGTTACGCATCCTTCTTCATTCTTCCCCTGCCATTTCCATGAGTTCTTCTCTATTAAATCTGAACAGGTGCCAGCCCTCCTCAGAGGAAAGGTCTAAAGCCCCCCGATGAGTATAGTAGTCAATAGAAGCCTGGTTCCAAATAACGACAAGGAGGTGCATGCAGTTGCACTGGCTTCTGATGGCTATCTGTTTAAAACCAAACAAAAAACTCTTATCAGCAAGTATAGTCTTCATTAACACATTTATTTCATTGAAAGTCTACTATATGTGAGGTGGTTTGTGTACAAAATACTTCAAAATCATTTTCTCTTGGATTTTTTTACAGCTGTAAAAATAAAAAACCCTCACTGTTGCGAGCTTTAAAATCTCTCTCGAGTCCAAAACTGGTTTGCAAAGTCCGCTCATTGGTTTTTCTGTTGACTGTTTTTTTCTTCATGCTACAGAAAATGTTTACCTAAGAGAACACATGTTTTTGTATGTATTTCTAGAGCTCACAAGGGTCTAGCTTTTACACTATTTTCCAAGTCATACTGTGGACCTATTTTATGGGCAAAATTGCCTTCTAATCTCCCTCATGCTTGCGTCTTTCTGCTTTACAGCAAAAAATATATCATGTGGTTGTGGATTATATACAAATCAGTTTTTTATTAAATGTAACTCAAATATAACCTATATGAGTATCTGATTTGGAAAAACCAGTTTAATTTGAATAAAATATTAAAGTATATTTTGGGGTTATGTCAGATAATGAGATTAATTATCTAATTAAATAATAATATTTGGTGATGAAATTGAGTATCATTACTAATTGTAAAACATACCTGACTTAGCCTCTTCAGCATTTCAGCTCCGATACCTAGGCCTTTTGAATAGGTAATGCAAAGTGAAAACAGCAAGTTAAAAAAACTCCCTTAACACAAGTTATTTGCTTTAGTTTAAAATAAAAGAGCTCTGTATCTAGTTATTACATATTACACATATCTAGTTATTACATATTACACGTGTTGAAACATCTCATGAATATTTTTCATTCTTTTTCTCATAATTGGAATGTGATTCCAAAGGCAGTGGAAAAGAGTTTGCAGTATATTTTAAATATTAGTGAATAGGAAATGAGTTTTTGTCACTATCATCTTATGACAGGGTATATTTCATATTTACTTCTAGTCAAACAAACCCAGAATGTCAAAGCATTTCTTAAAGATAAAAGTATAGCTATGGTAACTTTGCTTATTCCAGCCCTCATGGGAACTAATAAAAAAATATTTTGTAATCAGTGGCTGGGTCTTCACCACATGCAAGGATAACTAGGATAGTATCAGATTTATGAAACAGAAATGAGTTACATAAGCTAACTTTAAATACCACATTTATACTAAACTGTTGTCTATAATCCTTAACATTAAAATATACTGTTTTGATTTTTAAAGTATTTATAAGTAATACTAAATGTATTTTGACCTCGATAAGCTCGTATGACATAAAAGTCCTCCAGGTGAAGTAACTTGCCAATCCAGGGGTCGTATGCAAAGTAGTACATGGCAAATCCAATGGTCACTGTGTCTAAAAGAGGGAAGAGAAGGTAGGTATAAAGAGGTTAATGCTTTGAATCGTAGAAAGTATTTTCCCCCAAAGTGGAACATCTTTCTTTTGTTTTTTAAACAATTAAGGTAATAAAAGGTCACTGGACAAAATTTCAAATACTAGAAATATATTAAGTAGAAGGTATAAGTCCCTTATAATACAACTTTGAAGAGGCAGAACCTCTTAAGAGTGTGGAGTGTATTTTTCCCACGCATATGTAAACATAGGTACATATCACACACTTAAAAAAAACTGATTGTATACTCTTAAACTCTTCTCCTTGCTTAATAGCCACTATATGCTATCAAACTGTACTTTGTTCGCACAGTGGTACATATCACACACTTAAAAAAAACTGGTTTTATACTCTTAAACTCTTCTCCTTGCTTAATAGCCACTATATGCTATCAAACTGTACTTTGTTCGCACAGTGGTACATATCACACACTTAAAAAAAACTGGTTTTATACTCTTAAACTCTTCTCCTTGCTTAATAGCCACTATATGCTATCAAACTGTACTTTGTTCGCACAGTGGGGAAAATATACCCTAGATTAAACTGGAGAAAGAAATTCTTTACCTGATGGTTTATGTTGATTTTGTACTTCTGCAATCAGGCAGTAGAAAAGGGGATTGTCCCCAAAGCCATCCCTGAGTAAATCTGAAATATCAATTCGCATACAGTATGTCAAAAAGTTTACAGTAATAGGTAAGAGTAGGGCATTAGTTCATCAAATATCTCACTTGCCTCTTGTCATGGATTGAATTATGTCCCCCCAAAAATGTGTATATCAATTTGGCTGGGCCATGGTTTCTAGTACTGTGTGGCTGTCCTCCATTTTGTGATTGTAATTTTATGTTAAAGAGGATCAGGGTGGGATTGTAATACCCTTAAAAAAAAAAAAAGTCATATTCCTGATCCAATGTAAAGGGAGTTTCCCTGGGGTGTGGCCTGTACCACCTTTTATCTCTCAAGAGATAAAAAGGAAGGGGAAGCAAGCAGAGAGTTGGGGACCTCATACCACCAAGAAAGCAGTGTGGGGAGTAGAGCGTGTCCTCTGGACCTGGGGTCCCTGTGCAGAGAAGCTCCTAGTTTGGGGGAAGATTGATGAGAAGGCCTACAGAGAGAGAAAGGCTTCCTCTGGAGCTGACACCCTGATTTTGGACTTTTAGCCTACTTTTATTTTACTGTGAGAAAATAAACTTCTCTTTGTTAAAACCATCTACCTGCGGTATTTCTGATACAGCAGCATTAGATAGCTAAGACACGCTACACTAGAACAGAAGGACTTTTTTTTGTAATAATTTTTATTGTGCTTTAAGTGAAAGTTTACAAATCAAGTCAGTCTGTCACACATAAGCCTATATACACCTTACTACATACCCCCATTTACTCTCCCCCTAATGAGTCAGCCCGCTCCCTCCCTCCAGTCTCTCCTTTCGTGACCGTTTTGCCAGTTTCTAACCCTCTCTACCCTCCCATCTCCCCTCCAGACAGGAGACGCCAACACGGTCTCAAGTGTCCACCCGATACAAGTAGCTCACTCTTCATCAGCATCTCTCTCCAACCCATTGTCCAGTCCCTTCCATGTCTGATGAGTTGTTTTCGGGAATGGTTCTTGTCCTGGGCCAACAGAAGGATGGGGACCATGACCTCCGGGATTCTTCTAGTCTCAGTCACACCATTAAGTCTGGTCTTTTTATGAGAATTTAGGATCTGCATCCCACTGTTCTCCTGCTCCCTCAGGGGTTCTCTGTTGTGCTCCCTGTCAGGGCAGTCATCGGTTGTGGCCGGGCACCATCTAGTTCTTCTTGTCTCCGGATGATGTAAGTCTCTAGTTCATGTGGCCCTTTCTATCTCTTGGGCTCATAGTTATCGTGTGACCTTGTTTTTCTTCATTCTCCTTTGCTCCAGGTGGGTTGAGACCAATTGATGCATCTCAGATGGCCGCTTGTTAGCATTTAAGACCCCAGACGCCACACTTCAAAGTGGGATGTAGAATGTTTTCATAATAGAATGTATTTTTGCCAATTGACTTAGAAGTCCCCTTAAGCCATAGTCCCCAAACCCCCACCCTTCCTCCGCTGACCTTTGAAGCATTCAGTTTATCCCGGAAACGTCTTTGCTTTTGGTCCATTCCAGTTGAGCTGACCTTCCGTGTATTAAGTATTGTCCTTCCCTTCACCTGAAGAAGTTCTTATCTACTAACTAATCAGTAATTAACCCTCTCCCACCCTCCCTCCCCTCCCCCCGTAACCACAAAAGAATGTGTTCTTCTCAGTTTATACTATTTCTCAAGATTTTCTAATAGTGATCTTATACAATATTTGTCCTTTTGCCTCTGACTAATTTTTTTTAATTTCACTCAGCATAATGCCTTCCAGGTTCCTCCATGTTATGAAATGTTTCAAAGATTCCTCACTGTTCTTTATCAATGCGTAGTTTTCCATTGTGTGAACATACCATAATTTATTTAACCATTCATCCATTGATGGACACCTTGGTTGCTTCCAGCTTTCTGCTATTGTAAACAGAGCTGCAATAAACATGGGTGTGCATATATCTGTTCATGTGAAGGCTCTTATTTCTCTAGGGTATATTCCGCGGAGTGGGATTTCTGGGTTGTATGGTAGTTCTATTTCTAACTGTTTAAGAAAACGCCAGATAGATTTCCAAAGTGGTTGTACCATTTTACATTCCCACCAGCAGTGTATAAGAGTTCCAATCTCTCCGCAGCCTCTCCAACATTTATTATTTTGTGTTTTTTGGATGAATGCCAGCCTTGTTAGAGTGAGATGGAATCTCATCGTAGTTGTAATTTGCATTTCTCTAATGGCTAATGATCGAGAGCATTTTCTCATGTATCTGTTAGCTGCCTGAATATCTTCTTTAGTGAAGTGTGTGTTCATATCCTTTGCCCACTTTTTGATTGGGTTGTTTGTCTTTTTGTGGTTGAGTTTTAACAGAATCATATAGATTTTAGAGATCAGGTGCTGGTCGGAGATGTCATAGCTGAAAATTGTTTCCGAATCTGTAGGTGGTCTTTTTACTCTTTTGGTGAAGTCTTTAGGTGAGCATAGGTGTTTGATTTTTAGGAGCTCCCAGTTATCTGGTTTCTCTTCGTCATTTATAGTAATGTTTTGAATTCTGTTTATGCCTTGTATTAGGGCTCCTAAGGTTGTCCCTATTTTTTCTTCCATGGTCTTTATAGTTTTTGTCTTTATGTTTAGGTCTTTGATCCACTTGGAGTTAGTTTTTGTGCATGGTGTGAGGTATGGGTCCTGTTTCATTTTTTTGCAAGTGGATATCCAGTTATGCCAGCACCATTTGTTAAAAAGACTATCTTTTCCCCAGTTAACTGACACTGGGCCTTTGTCAAATATCAGCTGCTCATATGTGGATGGATTTATATCTGGGTTCTCAATTCTGTTCCATTGGTCAATGTGCCTGTTGTTGTACCAGTACCAGGCTGTTTTGACTACTGTGGCTGTATAATAGGTTCTAAAATCAGGTAGAGTGAGGCCTCCCATTTTGTTCTTCTTTTTCAGTAATGCTTTACTTATCCGAGGCTTCTTTCCTTTCCATATGAAGTTGGTAATTTGTTTCTCCATCACATTAAAAAATGTCATTGGAATTTGGATGGGAAGTGCATTGTATGTATAGATGGCTTTTGGTAGAACAGACATTTTTACTATGTTAAGTCTTCCTATCCATGAGCAAGGTATGTTTTTCCATTTAAGTAGGTCCTTTTTTTTTTTTTTTAGTTTCTTGCAGTAGTACTTTGTAGTTTTCTTTGTATAGGTCTTTTACATCTTTGGTAAGATTTATTCCTAAGTATTTTACCTTCTTGGGGGCTACTGTGAATGGTATTGATTTGGTGATTTCCTCTTCGATGTTCTTTTTGTTGGTGTAGAGGAATCCAAGTGATTTTTGTATGTTTATCTTATAACCTGAGACTCTGCCAAACTCTTCTATTAGTTTTAGTTGTTTTCTGGAGGATTCCTTAGGGTTTTCTGTGTATAAGATCATGTCATCTGCAAATAGAGATAATTTTACTTCTTCCTTGCCAATCTGGATGCCCTTCATTTCTTTGTCTAGCCTAATTGCTCTGGCTAGGACCTCTAGCACAATGTTGAATAAGAGTGGCGATAAAGAGCATCCTTGTCTGGTTCCCGTTCTCAAGGGAAATGCTTTCAGGGTCTCTCCATTTAGAATGATGCTGGCTGTTGGCTTTGTATAGGTGCCCTTTATTATGTTGAGGACTTTTCCTTCAATTCCTATTTTGCTGAGAGTTTTTATCGTAAATGGGTGTTGGACTTTGTCAAATGCCTTTTCTGCATCAATTGATAAGATCATGTGGCTTTTGTCTTTTGTTTTATTTATATGGTGGATTACATTAATGGTTTTTCTAATATTAAACTTTGTTTTTTTTTTTTTTTTTTGCGTACCTGGTATAAATCCCACTTGATCGTGGTGGATTATTTTTTTGATACGTTGTTGAATTCTATTGGCTAGAATTTTGTTGAGGATTTTTGCATCTATGTTCATGAGGGATATAGGTCTGTAATTTTCTTTTTTTGTGATGTCTTTACCTGCTTTTGGTATCAGGGATAATGGTGGCTTCATAGAATGAGTTATGTAGTATTCTACCATTTTCTATGCTTTGAAATACCTTTAGTAGTAGCGGTGTTAACTCTTCTCTGAAAGTTTGGTAGAACTCTGCAGTGAAGCCGTCCGGGCCAGGGCTTTTTTTTCGTTGGGAGTTTTTTTGATTACCTTTTTTTGTTATGGGTCTATTTAGTTGTTCTACTTCTGATTGTGTTAGTTTAGGTAGGTAGTGTTTTTCTAGGAATTCATCCATTTCTTCTAGGTTCGCAAATTTGTTAGAGTACAATTTTTCATAATAATCTGGTATGATTCTTTTAATTTCAGTTGGGTCTGTTGTGATATGGCGCATCTCATTTCTTATTTGGGTTATTTGTTTCCTTTCCTGTATTTCTTTAGTCAGTCTGGCCAGTGGTTTATCAATTTTGTAAATTTTTTCAAAGAACAAGCTTTTGGCTTTGTTAATTCTTTCAATTGTTTTTCTGTTCTCTAATTCATTTAGTTCAGCTCTAATTTTTATTATTTGTTTTCTTCTGGTGCCTGATGGGATTTTTTTGTTGCTCACTTTCTATTTGTCAAGTCGTAGGGACAGTTCTCTGATTTTGGCTCTTTCTTCTTTTTGTATGTGTGCATTTATCGATATAAATTGACCTCTGAGCACTGCTTTTGCTGTGTCCCAGAGGTTTTGATAGGAAGTGTTTTCATTCTCGTTGCATTCTATGAATTTCTTCATTCCCTCCGTAATGTCTTCTATAACCCAGTCTTTTTTGAGCAGGGTATTGTTCAGTTTCCAAGTATTTGATTTCTTTTTCCTAATTTTTCTGTTATTTATTTCCACTTTTATGGCCTTGTGGTCTGAGAAGATGCTTTGTAATATTTTGATGTTTTGGATTCTGCAAAGGTTTGTTTTATGACCTAATATGTGATCTATTCTAGAGAATGTTCCATGTGCAGTCGGAAAAAAAAGTATACTTTGCAGCTCTTGGGGGGAGCATTCTGTCTAATTCTATGAGGTCAAGTTGGTTGATTGTAGCAATTAGGTCTTCCGTGTCTCTATTGAGCTTCTTCCTGGAAGTCCTATCCAGAAGGACTTTTTAAGGTAAAAACAAAACTGAGATTATTATGAAATAACTTCAATTCAAAGATAATACTGAAGTCCTAAGGCAGGAAGATGGAGTACATGAAGCATTTTTTTTGTTGTTGTTGTTTTAAGATTGTTATACATCACCCTGAGCAGTATTTTTCTAACTACAATGACATAATGACTTTATCTTAGTACAGTAATACTGTTTTAGTTTGAATACTGCTTTCATAGAGTGTCCGTTACTTTCAACTTTATATTTTTTAATGTTTCCATTAGGCCAATAAAACAGTTAACATTCTGGTGGTGTTATTATCAAGTGCAAGAACATACAGACTGTCATATGAGATGCTAATCCATGATCCACGTAGCTCAGGGTTCTATTTCTGACCAAGGCACCAAGATTGCTGTGTTAGGGCATGGCCCAAAAGACCCCACAAAACAGCCTTTCTTCTGAAGTTTGCTATGGATCTCTCGCCCAGTACTGTGGCAAAACCATTTATCTCTTTGGAAGAATGTTCTAAATTTTTTACAAAGAGTCATCCTTGCTCCTAATTTTCTAGGATCTAATAAATAACTTTCTTCGCCATGCATAATTTTATAGACTTTAATCATCTAAGTCTTCATCTTTCCTACCTAAAAAGTTCTAATTCATCATGAACTTCCTGTTCCTTTTGCCATCGGGTCAATTCCAACTCATGGCGACCCCATAGGGCAGAGCAGAACTGCCCCATAGAGCTTCCAAGGAGCACCTGGTGGATTCGAACTGCAGACATTTTGATTAGCAGCTGACCTCTTAACCATTGCGCCACCAGGGCTCAATGCATATGGATATTTTTAATGTCATGGTCTTTGTGTACCCAGGACAGTAGCGTCCACATATTCAAGTAAATATAGTACTGTGTGCATACATTATGCCATGTTTATTTTTCTACTTCTGAAAATACCACAGAACATCTTACCCATTTCTGTTACCGTCACTGCATCTAGCATGTTTTCATAAGCAGCCAGTTCCTGTCAAAGGAGAAAAAACTTTGAGTTTATGATTTAGTAACAAATTCTTAAGATGATAACGATTGGGAAGTTTTTATTGAGAATTTATTCACTTGTGATGTCCCTTGCAGTGTTAAAAGTGAGTCACACTTGACCCCCACCATCTACAAACTTAAATTTTAAAACAACACATTCAACAAAATAATATATATAAAGGGGGATTAATTACTTTGATACCTCACTCATGAGGGTCAATTATCCAGTTACCTAGCCTTGAATACAACCAGAAACTTAAAAAGTAAAGCAAAAAGGATTTCTGAGCATTCAAAGTAGGTATCCTTAAGTCTATGTTTTGTAAAGTCCATAGACCTTACAGAAGAACCTGCCATGTGTTTGCCTGTCAGGTGTTTTTCCCAGTTTAACTTTAGACTTTGTTTATTTTGCTTTTTACTGTTATCTTTTTTTTTTTATTTACATATTCAGATTAATCCTTTATGGTTTGGATCTCATGCTTGGAAAGGCAATCTCCACTTCCAGATTATTCTTAAATTCTTAATTGATTCGTTTGAATTTTTTTGTGTAAGAAGTGAGGTGGAGTTTTATCTTCGTCTTCCTAATTGTCCTAACACCATTTATTGAATAACCCCTTTATTCACTAATTTGAAATGTCTCCTTTATTATATTCTAAATTCTGTTCCACTGATCTATCTCTGCACTTAAAACCATAGTATTTTAATTACTTATAGGTTAATAATATCTGATAGGGATATCACTCTTTGGAACTTTTCTAGAAATGGTCACGTTCATAGTTCCAGGTGAAAATTTGGGGGTTTTTACTGAGAGTACATTAAATTTATAATGGAAAAAACTGTTAAAATATATAAGGAAGACAAAAAGGGCCAGATTATGTAAAGCCTTGGTAAGAAATTTGGATTTTATTCTCAGTAAAATCAGAAGCCCAGTCGAGTCTTGAGAGCTTTGACTGCCATGTAGAGAACGCATTGGGTGGGGAGGACACAATTACTTTTGTCTTTACCTTCCCTCACACACTGTAAACTCCTTGAGGGCAGAGACTGTAATTTAATAATCTTTGTATCTTTTACAGTACTTAGCACTTGGCTTTTCCCCTAATATGCATTCAATGTTTGTACAATGAACAAAAATACAGTGTTAATACTACACAGCACTCGTCTGTGCATCTCCAATGATCCAGAACCACACTTCAGGAACCACCATAATAAATGTTGTAGTTGCCTAGCTATGCAATAAACCCTGGTGGCATAGTGGTTAAGTGCTACGGCTGCTAACCAAGAGGTCGGCAGTTCAAATCCACCAGGCGCTCCTTGGAAACTCCATGGGGCAGTTCTACCGTGTCCTATTGGGTCGCTATGAGTCAGAATTGACTTGACAGCAGTGTTTTTTTTTTTTTTTTTTTTAGCTATGCAATGACTAGATCCCAAAATAATGGTGTGGTTACAAATAGGGTAGAACTGGTGTATACAAAGTATACTTGGAAGAATTTTTGTGGGAGGACAGTAAATAGAACCTGCAATATTTTCAGCTAGAGAATTACCACGATGCCAAACTCTAATAAACTGCTTTGCAAAAAGAGAATGTTTTATAACTTAGCAATGAACAGGAGATAGGACAAATGGAGAAGAACATAATGCCCAAAACTAATTAATCATTACATGCATATCTGTGGTGGACAGTAACTCAATTTTCTAGTATTTTTGTGGAGTCCTTGGGTGGTGCAAACGGTTATGCACTCGGCTGCTAACTGAAAGGATGTAGGTTTGAGTCCACCCAGACACGCCTCAGAAGAAAGGCCTGGCGATTGACTTCTGAAAAATGAGCCATTGAAAACCTTATGGAACACAGTTCTACACTGACACACATGGAGTCGCTGTGAGTTGGAATCGACTTGATGGCAAATCATTTTTTTTTTTTTTTGGCACAGTGAATACTAGTTAAAATTACTCCCAAGAAACTTGTGGTGTATTTTCAGGCACATGAGACAAAAAGCAAAGTAAACGTGGTCAGAAACTCCACAGATACAGGTTCACTGGAGTAGGAGAGTCCGGTGATGTATTTTTCCCTTGATAATAACAATGGGCATTGTTTGGAAAGCTAGGAAACAAGTTTGTGCAGATAAAGAGATTCACTGTGGTTCAATAAAAAATTTATTAATTTCAAACCAGGTGTAAGATACTAGAGCTACAAAAAAAAAAAATCTTCTAAATTATTTTCTACCACCTGGAAAATGTGGATCCGGAATAATTAGCATGTTGAGCAGAGTAGTTTGATTGATCATGTAATCACTTAGACTAATGCCAGCTGGAGAAATGATCTGGGAACTTGTGGGGATGGAACAGAATTGAAGCCATGGGAGGATATATAATCCAGTTCTTAAAGCTATGTAACCTGGCCTAACCAAAAAACCCAAACCCATTGCTGTCAAGTCGATTCCAACTCAGAACGACCCTATAGGACAAAGTAGAACTGTCCCCATAGGGTTTCCAAGGAGCAGCTGGTGAATTCAAAAAACCAAAAATAACAAACCCACTGCCTTCGAGTCGATTACCAACTCATAGTGACCCTATAGGACAGAGTAGAGTTGCCCTTATAGAGTTTCCAAGGAGCGCCTGGTGGATTCCAACCACCGACCTTTTGGTTAGCAGCCATAGCTCTTAACTACTATGCCACCAGGGTTTCCGGTGAGTTCAAACTGCCGACCTTTTGATTAGCAGCCGAGCTCTTAACCACTGTGCCACCTCATTTAAACAGATGAATTTTACTAGAAAACTTTGGTTATTTTTTTTCGGCCATTAAAACACATTCTCCAATCAAAGGGAACACAACTTTGGCTTAATTTAGAGATGATTTAGATATATTGGTGAGCAGATGGAAGATTTTCATTACAAAACTCTTATATAAGATTTCCATATCTATAGTCTATGCCTTGTTTCAGTCATGTATTTACTACATAACGAGTGTGGGCTACTGCTTTAATATGGAATTGTTTAGGTTTTGCATCACATAAGCAATTGCCTTCAGTGCCACAGAACTTCAGCACAGTAACGATAGCTATTGAACTGTCCCCTTTACTGAACTGGAATGATTTCCAACAAAGTGATTAAAATAAACATGTAAATCAGAAATGTTTAACTGTCATCCTTGGACCCTTGAGGGCTGTCTATGGATGGGCTTCGGGGATCAAGGAACATCAATCAGTGGATCATGGCAAATTTGTTGTGTATGAATATTGTTTTCTGGGCAGAGATTTATCAGCTTCTATAAGTGGTTATAAGTGGGTGTTATATAAGAAGCAGTGAGCATCCCCAGCCCCCAAACTTACCATTAGTACCTGAAATTCTATCATCGGTGGGTCATTCAAGTTAAGCATTCCTTTTCTCTAAAATCTTTTTTTTAAGTAAAAATTACCCCCAGGAGAGACAACACATTTGGTCCCTGAAACTTCCATGAAGTGGTTCCCCTCATGACCTTTTCAGCCCCCACTTATACACAAACACACGCATACATGAATGAAACTATGAATTCCAGAAGGTTGTATAACCAAAAACCAAACCAAACCCGTTGCTGTCAATTCCGACTCATGGTGACCCTATAGGACAGAGTAGAACTGCCCCATAGAGTTTCCATGGAGTGCCTGGTGGATCTGAACTGCCAACCTTTTGGTTAGCAGCCGTAGCACTTAACCATTACACCACCAGGGTTTCCAGAAGGTTGTATACACAGGTCATAATTTGCAGAGCCAGTATTCAAACCCAGCCTATGCCTCCCTTGCTCTCTTTTAGCCCTAAACTAATGCCATGAAGCTCCACAGAATTAAGGAGAGGCTTACTTTAATCAGGCGCAGTATTTCAGGGCAGTCTCGAGCCTCTGCAGGTCTTATCCTGAAAGAACTCATGCATAGTTGCTTCATGCTTGCTTGGCTCGTGCCTGGTTGTTTCACGCCTGGTTGGTTTGTGTCAGGTAAGCTTGTGCTTGGTTGGTTCATGCCTGATTGACTACTGCCCGGTTGGCTCATGCCTGCTTGGCTCTTTCGTGGTTTGCTTCTAACTAGTTGGTTCATACCAGATAGGCTCGTGCTGGGTTGGCTTATGCCTGGTTGACTCATGCCTCGTTGGCTTGTGCCCAGTTGGTTCTTACCAGGTAGGCTCATGCCCTGTTGACTCGTGCCCAGTTGGCTTGTGCCTGATTTGTTCATAGCAGGTATGCTGGTGTCTCGTTGGCTCATGCTTCCTTGGTTGGTGCCTAGTTGGTTCATACCAGTTAGGCTTGTGGTTGGTTGAGTCATGCCTGGTTGGCTCATGCTTCCTTGGCTCCTGCCTGGTTGGTTCATACCAGTTAGGCTTGTGCTCATGGCTGATTGGCTCACGTTTCGTTGACATGTGCCTGGTTTGCTTGTGCCTGGTTGGTTCATACCAGTTAAGCTGGTGCCTGATTGGCCCATGCCTCGTTGGCTCATACCGTGTTGGTTCATACCAGGTAGACTTGTACCTAGTTGACTCAGGCCTGGTTGGCTCATGCTTCGTTGGCTTGTGCCTGGTTGGTTCATAGCAGTTAGGCTTGTGCTTATGCCTGCTTGGCTCATGCTTCGTTGACTCGTGCCTGGTTGGCTAGTGCCTGGTTGGTTCATACCAGTTAAGCTGGTGCCTGATGGGCCCATGCCTCGTTGGCTCCTACCGGGTTGGTTCATATCAGGTAGGCTTGTACCTGACCGACTCTTGCCTAGTTGGCTCGTGCTTCTTTGGCTTGTGCCTGGTTGATTCATACCAGTTAGGCCTGTGCTCGTGCCTAGTTGGCTCATGCTTTGTTGACTCATGCCTGGTTTGCTAGTGCCTGGTTGGTTCATACCAGGTAAGCTGGTGCCTGATTGGCTCATACCTCCTTGGCTCATACCTGGTTGGTTCATACCAGGTAGGCTTGTACCTGGTTGATTCATACCTGGTTGGCTCATCCTTTGTTGGCTCATGCCTGGTTGATTCATACTAGCTAGGTTTGTGCTTGGTTGGCTCATGCCTGGTTGGTTGATGCCTCCTTGGCTCGTGCCTGGTTGGTTCATACCATTTTGGCTTGTACTCGTGCCTGGTTGGCTCATGCCTCGTTGACTTGTGCCTGGTTGGTTTTTAACAGGTAGGCTGGTGCCTGGTTGGCTCATGCTTCCTTGGCTTATACCTGATTGGCTCATACCAGTTAGGCTTGTGCATGGTTGGCTCATGCCTGGCTGGTTCATGCCTCGTTGGTTCATAACAGTTAAGTTTGTATTCACATCTGCTTGGCTCGTGCCTCGTTGGCTCGTGCTGTCTTGGTTCATAGCGGGTAGGCTTGTACCTGGTTGGCTCATTCTTTGTTGACTCATACCTGGTTGATTCATACTAGCTAGGTTTGTGCTTGGTTGGCTCATGCCTGGTTGGTTCATACCATTTTGGCTTGTGCTCATGCCTGGTTGGCTCATGCTTCCTTGACTCATGCCGGGTTGACTTGTGCCTGGTTAGTTCGTTACAGGTAGGCTTGCATCCGGTTGGCTGGTGCTTGGTTGGTTCATGTGTGGTTGATTTGTGCCTGGTTGGCTAATGACTAGTTGGTTTATGGCTGATTAGCCAAGGACTAGCTGCCAAGGACTGGTTGGGAGAGGACTCGTCCGCCGATGGCAGATTGGCAGAGGACTGTTTGGCCAATGACTGTCTAGATAGAACAGGAGCCCTTAACTACAGTGCTGTGGTGTGCGGCTGTCGCCTCTTCCCGGGTGTTCTCAACTTGATCTACACTTCGAGATACCCTTCCTTCAAGGTGAGAATGGGAGGAAAAAAGGAGGGTTACCAGAAGAGGGTTATAGATGCCGGCGGTTTGCTAGAGTTGACCTCACCGGCAATCACAGCTACAAACTTGGCTGAGTTTCAGGTTGTCATCTGTCCTTTCCCTGCCAACAGGCTGTAAGTGAGGGGAAGAAGAAAATGACCCTGGGGGAGTATTACCGCCTTACACCCTTGCTCAGTGGTTGCCTCATAGTGATGAAGTCACAATGCCCCCCGTATATACGCGCATACGTGCTCCCCCACGTGGCGAGGGAGGGGCAAGGCAGGGCCGGCTTGGCCACGACTTCACTTCCTCTTCTCAAGGAGTTTAAGATAGTAAAGTAAGACACTGGACAGAGTCTCAGAGTTTAGGCCTAAGAGAGCCGGCTGTTTTAAGGAACCAATTCAAAGACACTGGCTTCAACCTTTCCCCCTTTACCTCCGTCGCAGTCCTCAAATACTGACTTCCTATTTCTACCGTGATTTCCACTTATCACACCTTTCCCATACAGGTAGAAACTAGAATGGTTTACAGAGTTGTCCCGATGAGGTGCTGAAGTTAAAAATAAACATAACTACAGCAACCATTAACTGAGTTCTTATTTGACGCAGGATCAGTGGGAAGCACTTTGCATACAGTATCTCTTTCAATCCACACAGCAACTTTATTATCCCCAATTGTGAGGAAACTGGCTCAAAAGAATTGGTAACCTGCCCAAGGCCTCGTAACAGTTGGAAGAGAGCCTGAATTCAGAACTAGGTCTATCCAACTCCATTTCTAGGCTTTTTACTGCCTCCTACTCAGACTCTGATCATTCTCCTCTCCTTATCTGTGTGATCATGTTTCCCGCTTCTCCTCCCCCCCCCCCCCACTCCCGCGCAGAATTCCTTCTCCCATCAATTTCATCTGCTGGCTCATTTCCTCAGCAATGTATATTATGTAAGTGATGCTAATATTGTTTTGGATGGAGTGTCTTTTTGTTTGTTTTTAGTACACTAGAGAACTTGGTTGAAGTTTGAGGGCTTATACTGTGGTAAGGGCTTTACATATGCATTCTCATTTAATTCTCAAAGGATCCTGTGAAGTCTGTACTGTTGTTCCTCATCTTATCAATTAAAAAAAAAATCTCCACATAGAAAGATTAACTAATTTGCCCAAATCTAGTAAATGTCAGAATGGGAGTGGGGTCCAAGGCCCATCCCATAGACCAAAGGGTTCAAATAAAACCAGAGAGCCCAATCATCCTCCAGCCTATGCTGGCTATAAATGGAACCCAGAGAGCTGTTATGGATTGAATTGTGTCCCCCCAAAATGTGTGTCAACTTGGCTAGGCCATGAGTCCCTGTATTGTGTGATTGTCCACCATTTTGTCATCTGATGTGATTTTCCTATGTTATAAATCCTACCTCTATGATGTTAATGAGGCAGGGTTAGAGGAAATTGTGTTAATGAGGCAGAACTCAATCTGCAAAATTAGGTTGTATCTTGAATCAATCACTTTTGAGATAAAAAAAAGAGAGAAGGGAGCAGAGAGACGGGGGTACCTCATACCACCAAGAAAGTAGTGTCAGGAGGAGAGCATGTCCTTTGGCTCCGGGATCCCTTCTAGACCAGGGGAAGATTGATGACAAGGACCTTCCTCCAGAGCCAATAAAGAGAGAAACCCTTCCCCTGGAGCTGGCACCCTGAATTCAAACTTCTAACCTCCTAGACTGTGGGAGAATAATTTTTTCTTTGTTCAAGCCATTCACTTGTGGTATTTCTGTTATAGCAGCACTAGATAACTAAGACAAGAGCCTACAGTCTTAGCATGGTAGGCAAACTAAGTCACATCACAGAACTACGCCAAGCCCAATAAAAATTAGATGTAGGTACATTTCAGATGTTGGTCCAACGGTAATAATAATAGCCAGCCAGTGCCATCGAGTCGATTCTGACTCATAGCGACCCTATAGGACAGAGTAAAACTGCCCCACAGAGTTTCCAAGGAGTGCCTGGCGGATTCGAACTGCCAACCCTTTGGTTAGCAGCCATAGCACTTAACCACTACGCCACCAGGGTTTCCGTAATAATAATAATGAGAGTTAAATTTTAATAATGAATGCTTCCTGTGGTAACTGGCATGAGTCTAAGCACTTTACTTGTATTAATTCATTTAATCTTCACAACAATCCTATGAGGAAGGTCATGTTATTATCCCCATTTTACAGGTAAAGAAACTTGGATTCAGGGAGGTTAAATAGCTTGCATTAGGTCAGAGTTAAAAGTCCAGAGAAAATAATGGCTACCATTACTAAAAAAAAAAAAAAAAATTTTTTTTTTCCTAGCAATTAATAATACTTTAAATTTCTGGATTTTTTAAAAATTTTAACAGCAAAGAATAAAATTAGGTTTAATGTATTTTTTAATTAAGTGAAAAAAAGGCTAAAAGGGAAAATCCAAGTACAAAAAAAAAAAAGTACTAGAATAGAATAATTCAGGAAACATTTATAAAATAATTTATCCCCACTTTTACTCTTAATTATTAAGCAATTTAATCATTTTGGTTTTTTCTAAATTGCCAGGAAAAGGTTGAAGTAATTTTGCTATTTGCTTTACAAAATCAAATGATTTGCAAAATGTATTATGGGCACGAGTGATGTTTGTCTTTTCCTCTGTTAGAGGAGGAAGCATATGTTAAAAAAAAAAAAATGTTAAGTTTCCTTAAAGGGGTAAAATTTGAAAATGCAGCTTATTGTTATAGAATTGGATCCCAAATTTCCTTTTCATTTTGACTCATGAAACTTCACATCAGTTGAAGACCATTTAGTGTTTTTTTGTTTTATATTTCCTTTTTAAAGAAAGGTTTGAACATTATACAATTGTATTTTAAAGGGACACTCACACAAAGATGTATATTGTCCACAGTTACTTATTAAGGCAACTTGTTCTTACTTATTAAGGCAACTTGTTCTATCTTGGAAACGCAGACTGCAAAAAAAAAAAAAAACTGCCTACTGTTGCTGGTACACCTCCAGGGGAAAAAGAGAGTTTTGTGTTTTTTTGAAGATTTAAACAAAAAATTTTCACTAGTCATCTTTGCCACAAGGTGGCAGTGTTATCCAGTTGGGAAACAAAAGAATGCGAAACATCGTAAGCTTGTTTATATTTAATAAAAGTGTACGTATTTGAATTTAAAGTTTTCTTCCTTTCCAGATATTATCAGAAAACTTTATAAAATCTAACTTTAGGCTTAACTTACTATTTTATTTAAAGATATAGTCTAGGTAGTGAATTTTTATAAGCCAAAACCCGTTGCCGTGGGGTTGATTTCAACTCATTGCGACCCTATAGGACATTGTACTGCTCCATGTGAAGTTTCCAAGGCTGTACTCTTTACAGGAGCAGACAGCCACATCTTTCTCCCGCAGAGCAGCTGGTGGGTCTGAACCCGTCCACCTTTCGGTTAGCAGCCACGCATTTAACCGCTGCGCCACCAGGGCTCCTTTTTTAAGGTAAGCTCAACCAAATTCTGTTTCTAGTTGGAAATGTGCATGAATTGTCTGCTCTACAAAAATGTTTTGAATTCATATGAGGTGTAAAGCACCCCCATAGACTGCAAAATATAGTTACGTTTAAACATTTCAATTCTCATGACTACAATAAGTAAGACCCTCTTTTCTGAAGACACTAAGTAAAACCCAGTATTAGGAATTCTGATTCCAGCTTGGTTTCATCTAAATGAATACTCACAATTGAGAAAGGCATCATTATAATTTTCATCTATAGCAAGCAGAGTTTAAATTTGTCGGAATCTCCCTATGTCTCAGAACCATTGTTTTTTCCTGTCCTTTTTAGAAGACTGCTCCCCCTGTAAAATGTTTAAAAAAAAATTGGAAGAAAAAAATAGGGTTGGGGAGTGCTTAGAACAATGAGCCAGACTGAAACAGAGCAGACGCATGATATGGGGTGTTTTCTGAAATAAAAATTTAGTGTACTTTGAAAGCACTCATGAATAAGCAGTGCTTAATTTTTTGTATTTGCTGTGTTTTATTTCATTTAAAAATACATGCTTCATTGTAGAACATTTGGAAAATATCTCTAACAGTCAGACAGAAAAATTACCTCTAGAGTTTGCTCTGATTGGAAAGGAGCACATCTAAGAATTTGATCTAACGTCATTAGAATCTAACTGCTTTAATTAATTTTCATCTTTAATCCATCTCTTTGCTTATACTGTTCGCTTAGCTGAGGGTGGAGATCAGGGATCGATGGCTTTTTGTTTAGAAAAGTTCCCCAACAGTAGCCTTTTAGTCTGAAATGGGGCCGAGCGTTTTATATGCTTTTTATGTAAGAAGAAGAGCTTAGAGTTTTTCAGGGAGCAGGCTGGAGAAAGGGGTTGAGGATCTCAGGGAACCAGGGCAAGAGGGATTAAATGGAAGGGGAGAGTTAGTGACTAGAGGAACAAATCCCTGTAAAACATTGGTAGGCTGAGGCCAAGGGCATTGGTGGTTCAGGGGTAGAATTCTTGCTTTATGTGAAGGGGAGATTATCTACTTCTGAAAATCAGCCAATGAAAACCCTATGGATCACAACTGTCTCATTGGCAGCCAATTGTGGGAATGGTGCAGGACTAGTTTCCTTCCATTGTGCATGGGGTCACCATGAGTTGTGGGCAGACCCCTCCCTGAGGGGAAGAGGGGTGATTATAGGTTTTGCCCTTACATGGGGTGGGAAGTCGTGTTATTTGGCTATTACCGGAATAAATGACTCCAGAAGACTGGAAGACATTTGAATTACCTAAGAAATGCATAAAATAGAAATGAAATCTCTCTCAGAATCTTATCTGGAGATAACCACTATTTGCATTTCAGTGACTATTCTCTTTTTTATGAATACATGTATATTTTTTTAAATAAAATTGACATCACTTAACAATATATCATCAGTCTTCCTCAGCTGCATAGATTACATATAACATTTTAACATTTTGTTATCATTCAACAAATATTTATTAAACACCGGCCATGTGCCAAACTTTTCGAGGCCCTGTTGAACATTTACCAAGTATCAGGTACTATGACAAGTGCTTTATATACATAACCCAATTTAATCCTTACAGTGAGGAAGGCATAATGATCCTGATTTCATAAAAACCCACTGCCGTCGAGTCGATTCCGACCCATAGCGACCCTATAGGACAGAGTAGAACTGCCCCATAGAGTTTCCAAGGAGCGCCTGGAGGATTTGGACTGCCGACTTCTTGGTTAGCAGCCATAGCACTTAACCACCACGCCACCAGGGTTTCCCCTGATTTCCTAGACAAGGAAATTGAACCTTAGAAAAGTTTACCTGCCTGAGATCATACATCTTGGAAATGTTTGAGCCAAAACTCCACAGCCGACTGTTCTGAACCAGATGCTGGGTCACTTCACTGTTTAAGTATGCATTTTCATGTATTTTTCCATTTCCGTATTTGATGTGTATTTAAATTGTTTATAATTTTGTGGTATCAATGTTCCAGTGATCACCTTTTTATTGTAAATTTTAAAATAAATATCACTTTAAATTTCTCCTGGAAAACCTGGAGATTTTTTGGAAAAGTAGCAGTAGATGAAGCCCAGACAAAAGCACTATTTTGGTTGCTTAATTAAATACTTTGCATTTGATATAGGACAATCTGGTAAAAGATCTCACTTGGTATACACATTTCAGCAAATACCCAAGGGGGTGTCAAGTGTGCACATTCTTTTCATGTTAAAAAATTGTTTTTACTCTAACTCAAATATCGTAAGGAGAATTAGAGGGAATTAGTGAAGAGCTATCCTTAAAGGGTTTTTGGATCCTTAAAGGGTTTTTGGATACATTAGTAGCAAATAATGATAATTAAAATTTCTGCCTTTTTTAAAAATCAATTTTATTTTAATAGCAAAGAGCAAAATCAGGTTTATTATATTTTTAAATGAAGTGAATAAAAGACTGAAAAGAAAAAAAAAATCTAAGTACTAGAATAGAATAATTCAGGAAACATTTATAAAATAATTTATCCCCACTTTAATTTTTAATTATTAAGCAATTTAATGTAATTTAAACTCTGTTTTGTTTCCCCTTCAAGTATTACTCCTTTTAAGCTGCCTTGTAACCCAACTAAATATTGTTATAATCTTGATTTTCTAGTCTCTTCACGCACTCCTGTTCCTGTGCTAGTTCTGTCTCCTGGGTATGGTGGAGGTGAGGCAAGGGATAAGATAGTGCAGCTGTGGTCCCATGGAGATTTTATATACTCTTATTTGTACTCAATAATCTTACTATCCTTTCATCACTTAGTGGTTGTCTTTCTGAAATGTTTTCAGTTTATAAAGGAAGTCCCAGCTCCAAAGAGAAATAATGCCAATGTTTCCCCACCTCGAATCTAGAAGCAATATTCTTGGAGAAACTGAGAGGTAAAGTTAAAAGTTCTTTAGAGAAACATAATAATTCTGGGATGAAAGCAGACCAAAAAAGGCTAACACGGATGAAGAAATTGGATAATTAAGTTTACTTTGGGATTATCAGGAAACATTCAAGATAGAAGGAAGCAAAGTTAAAGGAAGTACATTTCCAGAAACTGAGTTTATATCAATGGTGTTTGATGAGAGAGTTCTGCTTCATTTGAACTTTGGAACTGGAAAGATCATTGCAGTAATCTATCTTCTGTAATATCTTGGGCTATTATGGAAATGGTTTTTTACCATGAACAATGTGCTTAGTAAATAAATAGTCTCCAAACGCTAGACATTTTGCAACATATGCTCTAACACGCTTCTTTTCTTCTACAAGTCTCTTACAAAAAATTTAGAGTTATCCAGCATAGAGAGAGGGGAAGAAAAATAAGTCCTGCTTAAGTTGGCCCTTGGCCCTGTGCCGCCATCACTGATTTGGTGATGGTGCTTTCAGTTGGCTGGATTGTATAGCATCTTGGAGAATAAGCTCAGAATTCAAAATGCCCTCAAATATGGTAAGAGATAAAAACTGAAGAAAATTGGGCTTGGCATAATAAAAACATAAATAAAACAAACATTAGAAACAAAAACTCTAGTTCAAGAATCAGTTCTATACTGAGAAACTTTGAGTCTTTAAAAAGCTTAACTTCTATAAGCTTAATTTTCTCACCTGTAAAATAGGTATATAATAGTGCTCAACCTACCTCACAAATTTGTTGTGAGGATACATTCAAATGAAAAAATGTATAAAAAATTACAAATGTAAGGGATTATTATTATATTTAGAGAGAGAATAATATATGTTTGTGTAAAATAAGAAATAACTAATTGGCCAAATTAATGACAGAAAATAATTGAGTGGCCCTTCTTAATCTTCTTGACCTCCTCCTCCTCCTCCACGCCTTCCTTAAATGTTAATGATCCCTGTGGTTCCAGCTTTGGTCATCCTCTCAAGCTTCCCTCCACCTGTGGGGTTTTATGCACTTGCATGTCTTCAACTACTGCCAATATGCTGAAAAATTCCAAATATGTAGCCAACCAAGTATCTCTCTCCTGAGTTCTATATCTTTTTATTGAACTCCCTGCTAGAGATCTCCATCAATAGGTGCCACAGGCCTCAAATTCATTGTATCTACAACCACACTCATCTTACACACACACCCAAGCCCCATTTTCACCTAAACCAAAAAACCAAAGCTGTCGAGTCCATTCCAACTAAATCATAGCGACACTACAGTGACCCTATAGGGCAGAATAGAACTGCCCCATAGGGTTTCCAAGGAGCAGCTGGTGGATTTGAACTGACAACCTTCTGGTTAGCAGACAAGCTCTTACCTACTGCACCCCCCAGGACTCCAACTTTCACCTAACCTGTGGCATGGCATCTATCTTCCCTTATCTGTGTTTCCTTGCTCCTTGCTTAATCTGCTCTTTTATATCTCAAAAGAAATTGACTTAAGATGCACCCTACACTAATACTGACTCATTAGCATAGCAAAGAAAACCCATTCCCAAATGGGATTATAACCACAGATATAGGGGTCAGGATTTACAATGCATATTTTTTGAGGGCACAATTCAACCCATAACGCCTACTTTTGCAGAAAAAGAAAACTGAAGCTCCTACCACTCTCAGGCTGCTATTCTTCAGTCAACTTTTTTATTATGTATTTCCCATGAAATTTCTGTGATCACGCATATACAGCCTGTCCCCACTCTAGAAGGAAAGCTATATCAGAGCAGGAACCATGTCCGAGTTGTTCACCACAAACACCTGGTACAAAGTTGGTGCCTGATAACTATAAACGGAAAGCAGGCACGCTGAACTCCTATCATCTCCAACAAGCCTGGCTTTTCAAGCCTCTGTGTGTCTTTGCACAATCTATTCCCTCTAGCTCTGCTCTTAGGCTAAAGTTCAAATTCCTTATGGTGCATACAAAGCCCTACTTAACCCAGCCCCTGTCTGCCTCTTTGGCTTCTTCTGTTGCCACTTCCCTCCCCACCTCAAACTCTGCTCTTCACCTACATTGACTTTTCAGTTTCTGAGTGCAGTCCTTCTCCTTTTCATATCCAAGCAAGTCTCTCTTCTTACCCACCTCCTAACCCCCCACATCCAATTGCCTAGTTAATTCTTACTCATTGTTAAAGTCTCAGTTTAGACATAACTTTGTGCAGAAGTCTTCCCTGACTCCCTTTAGACAAACTTGTCCCCTTATGCACTCTCCGTTGCACCCTGTTCCTCCTCTATACAGCACCCAAAACAGACAAACAAAAAGCCCACATCAGAATTGCCTGGGAAACTTATTAAAATGCCAATTTCTGGGATTCACCCTCCAGATATTCTGATTCAATGGGTCTGGGATGATGCATTTTAACAAGTACCTCAAGTGGTTCTGATGGACACTAAAGTCTAAGAACCACATTCTGTCATAGTACTCATCACCCTGAGTTAAAAATTGTATGCTTTTCTCTTCCCTCTAACCTGTAATGAGAGCAGGGACCATGTCTGTCTTATTCACTACTGTATTCCTAGTGCCTGGCAAATGGTAGGTGCCCAATAAATGTTGGAATGAATAAATGAAGGAATTTATATATGAAACAAAGATAAGAAGGACAAGGAAATGGTTTCCTGAAATGGGAAGAACCACATGAACTCTGGGTGACCCTTTGAACCCTGTAAGTCAATAATTACAAAGAGATATGCTCTTAAGGACACACACACTAAGTGCAAAACATTTACAAACTCCCGAATTCACTGTCATAATCAGGGAGTCCTGGTGGTGCAGTGGTTAAGAGTTCCGCTGCTAACCAAAAGGTCAGCAGTTTGAATTCACCAGTGCTCCTTGGAAACCCTATGCAGCAGTTCTGTAGGGTAGCTATTAGTCGGAATCGACTGTTGGTGACGGGGTATGAGTTTCATAATAGTCTTTTAAAGGACACTGTAGATGATTTTTCAGAAACAAAAACGGCATTACACAACACAGCAAACTGTTAACTCTGGTTGCCACTGGAGTGTGGGATTGAATGAAAGGTAAGGGATTTTGGTTACTTTATATACTTATGTGACCTGATTGGGGTCCGTGCCCTGGAGCAGTGGAGCCAACGAAACATACTCCAAATCAGAAAGAGTGAGAAAGTTTATTAAGGAGATGTATATACATCACTGGGGACCTGGCAGCAACACAGTCTGTCTCTATGGAGCCCCAGAGAACAATTTTACATTAGAGCTTATACAGAATCTTACAAGGGTTAGAAGTGTCTTTGTAGTCCGAAGATAGAATCTTACAAGGGTTAGAAGTGTCTTTGTAGTCTGAAAATGGCCTGGCCAGAGGAGTTATTCATTACAAGATAGTGACAAAAGACTCTTTATGAGACTAAAGAGACACAAGCTGAAACATCTCTTTATCAGGCTAAAGACTTACATATCAGACACCTGGGCTCTAATCTCTATGTGGGGGGTTGAAAGTCACAGGTGGCCAGCACAAAACAAAGTTACTTGCATCAGATTAAAACAAAGAACAAAGTCATTAACATTAGGTCAAAACAAAGTCATTAACAAAGGTGTGTGAAGGAGGAGGCAGTCAGAGGAAGGAGAAAAACTTACAGGTTCATCACGGCATTAGTTATGTCAAGCTCTCAGTCGCCCACTTTGAAAAAGGAGAAAATATGCTGGGGAGTATTAGGGTCACATACTCCCCTTTAAAACTTGGGTGACCTTATACACCTATCCCAAGTTTCAACCTATTCTTTATAGATCAGAGTGTTTCAGGTGAAAGGATTGGACTCTTCTGCCTGCAATAGGTTTGAGCCATCTGTTGGACAGCTTGGCTCGGGACAGAGTGTCATCTCACATATAGGCATAAATTGGAGACAGTAACAGATTAATAGGCCTATAACAACCAATCCAATTCCCCTAATGCATAAGGTTCTTAAAAAATTCTTAGCCAGGTAAAATCTGGCAGCCAAGGGATCAGTGAAGAAAAATCAAATTTTTGATGAATCTTGTAACAGGTTCCCAGCTATAAATATCAAAATATTGTAACTCTTTGTGTGTTTAAAAATGGTGATATTTGTCAACGTCTTTAGGGAAGTACAAACCCCAATGATACAGGACTTGAAGGCCGAATTGGCATGCAACCCTCTGTCCAGACAGAAATCAGTAATGTTTAACACTTTTCTAGCAATATAGATCTAAAATTTTTCATCTTTAACAAGGGGTCAGGGGGGGCATTTATTTCAGGGACAAAGATTCCCCAGGCAAAAGTCTCTCTGGCTCTTAACAGTAATCCAATCCAAGCTAGCATTAAAACTATTTTTACTTTTTAACCCTAGAAAAGTCTTAACTTCAGGCCGTCGATGGGTTGGCCTTTCCACTCCTTCTTGTCACTGTAGACTGGGCAGGGCTTGACACAGGAATGATGGATACACAGTTTGACTCCTGCAAGCTTCAGGACTGTGTCAGTGCTGAGTGGTGCGGTGAAGGGTCCAGTCTACTTAGGCTGTAACCGGAGGTCCTTCTCTGAGGAGCACCTGGTCACCTGGTCATTGGGCTGGAAAGATATCTCAAGGGGGAACTTCTGCCCAATTAACTGGGAAAGAATTTTGGTTAGAGAAAGCAAATATGTAGACATCATTACATTAAGGGGCTGGGTGGAGGATTGTGGGCAGAGCTGGTTGAGACAATATGGTTTTCCATAAAGTATCTCAAAAGGACTGATTTTAAGTTTTCCCCAGGGTGCAGTACGGACTCAGAAGAAGGCCGGGGCAGAACATCTGTCTGGGGCAGCCTGGTTTTTTTGACACAGTTTACTAAGATGGCGTTTTATGGTCTGATTCATTCTTTCACCCTTTTCGCTAGATTGAGGTCTCTATGTTGTATGGAGTTTCTACATTATTCTTAAGGCAGTTGAAACCTGTTGTACCTCTCTCTAGCCATCTCGGTCAGGCAGGGAAAAGTCTCTAACCTATCCTGAAGAAGAATCTACACATACCGGTAAGTATTTTAACCCAGGAGGCCATGGCATCAACCAACCACTCTTTGAACTGTGAGTAAGACAGTCGCTGGGAATAGCACTGGTTGGATGAGTGCTAAGTGAGTTGCTTGCAGTTGCTAGGCGTTTGCTGGTAGTATTGTCCGAGAGAGGCCTTTTTCATCACGAGATTTCAGCATGCACTTAGAAAATCTCATCCCTAAAAGGGGGACCGAGCATTCGGGCATGTATAGAAAATGGTGGGATAGCTTAGTTTCTCTTATTTCACAGTTTATTCGCTGCAAAAAAGGATTTAGTCACCTCTTTTTCAGTCACCCCGGCAACTTGAGTACCGCTGGTCAAGGTAGTCCCTTTAGTCTTCTGGGTGAGTACCGATAAGGCTACTGTGGTATCAACCAAAAAGTCTACTGGCTAGCCTCCTACCATAACTTTTCATAATTCCTTTTTCAAGCTTCTGCCCCCTTTCGATCTTGCCTGGAGTTTTTCCATTCTTCTTTTGGGGGGCACTCACTTTTTCAGTGTCCCTCCTCTTTGCAAAATGCACATTGGTTTTTCTTTAGTCCCAGCCCATGCTTACCTTGGTCTCGTCATCTTCCTCTAGAAGATCTTAGAGTAGCGGCCAGCAGATTGACCTGTTTCTTCATGTCCTGATCTTTTCCTTGGCCTCTTTTACCTGCTCTCTGTTAGGTAAAGACCTTAAATGTGTTCGGACGCCAGGAACGGATTATGGACTGACATTATCTGAGGTGGCCCTTTTGCAGCCGGGACTGGCACCTCCTGGAGTGGGTAAAGCCCTCCCGGGGAACTGGGTCGAATTGTACCCCACTGCTAGTACGGGGTGGGGAGACCATATCTGTCCCACCTCCTCTGCCGCCCCCCCCCCCCCCCCGCCTTTCAATGCCTTCCCGTCCTCAGCTTTTGATACCACCTGGGAGGGGTCATGATTGGGGTTTTTCAAGGTGGGGAAATGAAAAGAACATCCTCTGGTTCTTCATCTCTTATCTAGTCATCGTCATTCGCCTGCACAAAAAAAAAGAGGGGCTAAAACAGAGGCTTTATCCTTTTTTCATACCGTAGTCATAAAACATTTCACATACAGCTTTTCATCTCACTTGAGTACAGAACAGATCAAGCTTCGTAACAGTACCAAAATCTCCAGAACCATTTACAGACCACACTCGATTACGCAAAATTTTAAGACGTCTCCTAGTTAGGGAATCCCATCCTAAATAAGTCCAGTTCCTAGTGGACTCTCGGCCAGAACCTTACCTCCTGGGCACGCACTCGCCATGGGGAACCTCACCGGTCTCTCATCCAACCTCGCGGGACCTAGTCACCCGTTCTTGGAGGGAGTCTGTGAGAACCAATGCTCCTGGGGCTTTTACAGAGGATTTACCACCCAATGCCCAGTTACCTACCATGGCCCACAGAAATTTTCTCCCTCTATGTGGAGCTCACCGCCATGGAGTCCTCCCCCGTCGCCAGACCTCTGGGCCACCACAGGTCGAGAGACCTCCACAATTCGAGGAGGGGTGCACCTTCTCTCTTCCTGGGTCCATCCCAGGGGCTCGGTCCTTAGGGAGCTGGAACCAGGGCCTGAGTAATTTGAGCCCCACGTTGGGCGCCAAAAATTTGTTACCTGATTAGGGTCCGTACCCTGGAGCAGTCGAGCTAATGAAACAAACTCCAAGTCAGAAAGAGTGAGAAAGTTTATTCAGGAGATGTATACATCACGGTGGACCCAGCAGCAACACAGGCTGTCTCTATGGAGTCCCAAAGAGCAATTTTACATTAGAGCTTCTGTAGAATCTTACAAGGGTGAGAAGTGTCTTTGTAGTCCGAAAATAGAACCTAACAAGGGTTAGAAGTGTCTTTGTAGTCTGAAAATGGCCTGGCCAGAGGAGTTATTCATTACAAGATAGTGACAAAAGACTCTTTATGAGGCTAAAGAGACAAATCCCTTTATCAAGCTAAAGACTTATGTATCAGACACCTGGGCTCTAAAATCACAGGTGGCCGGACAGAAGGAAACAAAGTTATTTGTATCAGATTAAAACAAAGAACAAAGTCATTAAATTAGGTCATAACAAAGTCATTAACAAAGGTATGTGAAGGAGGAGGCAGGCAGAGGAAGGAAAAAAACTTATAGGTTCATCATGGTGTTAGTTATGTCAAGCTCTCCGTCACCCATTTTGGAAAAGGAGAAAACATGCTGGGGAGTATTAGGGTCACACTTATGTATTATTTGCATATTTTTTATTAGGAGCATATATTATCCTTGCAATTTAAAGTATTAACAAAAATAATTGTTTTAAAAAGTCAAGGGCTGTGCTTTTTAAAAAATTTTTATTTCGGTGAAAATATACACAGCAGAAGATATACCCATTCATCAATTTCTACATGTACAATTCAATAGCATTGGTTACACTCTTCATGTTGTGTCAGCATTCTCGCTGCCTCTGCTCATATTGTTTCACCATCATTGACTTAAACTCACTACTCATCTAAACTTCTCGTCTGTGCTTTAGAGTTTCTCTTGGCCCTTCGAACTCACAGAGACAATTCTTTAAAAGAGTGCAGTGCTCATAGTGAACATTCTTTACTAATTAAGCTCAACAGTTGTTTAAAGATGACTTCAGGGGGTAATTTCAGTTCACAGTTTGAAGATTTTCTCAGAGCAATAGATTTGGGGGTTCCTCCAGTCTCAATAGGTCCAGTAAGTATGGATTCTGTAAAAATTTGAAATTCTATCTCACAATTTTTTTCCCTTTTGATCAGAATTCATCTATTACTTTTGTTACCGGAATAAGGTTCTTGCCTCTCACTGGTCAAGAATGAGCAGGTAAGGCACATAGTTTTCCACACAAGCAAAGCTTTATTGAAGAGGCTTGCAAGCAAAGATGAGGAGAGCCTAGAGCAATGCTTCCCCTCATCTCACAGAACAAAAGACAGACCCAAGTTTTAAAAAGTTCTTGGGTGGGAAAAGATTCATGTTTATTCACGGACACGGGTGGAGGCATGTTAACTAAGGAACGTGTGCACAGCAGCTTTCCAAGATGGTTCCTGTCCCAGAGGCCTCTGGGATTCTTACCAGGACTTATTATGGGGTGTCACGCCTGAGCAGTCTCTCGCTCCACATGTTTGATTCCCTGGCTGGGGCTGTAGCCCCTCACTGCCCCTGGTGGAAGGTCACACAGTGATCACAGGTGGATGTTCTGTGCATGTCCCTGGGCCTAGTTTTCTCCAGCTGCTTCTGAAAGGCAATTTTAAAGAAGTTTGCGGGCTGTTTTTACATCCCCTGCCCCATTGTTCTGGGGAATGGCTTAGTTTCTTTGCCTTGGCCCATTTATTGCTATTTTGTTTGCAGATTCGGGAGCCCCTCTGTTCTCTGTCTTACTAAGTCTCTAGGTTCCACACTCAACTAACCATGCCAGTCTCTTTGCTGTCTCTCAAACAGCCACCCTCTGATCTCAGGGCCTTTGCTCCCTGTCTTACTTTCTTATTCAAAACATTCAGTAATGGTAGCTGGGCACCACCCAGTTTTTCTGGTCTCATGGCTAAGGAGGCAGTTAGACCTGCAGTCCAATTTCTTGTCCAATTCTTTGTTCTTCTTCCTGTTACTCCAGGCAAATGGAGACGAATTGTTTTATCTTGGATGGCCACTGGCAAGCTTTTAAGACCCCAGGCACTACTCACTGAACTAAGGAATGAACGAGTAACTCTAAAAACAGTATTAGGCCAGTTGACTGGACAGTCCCACAAAGCCCTGATGCTCTACCTTCGAACCAACAGAACTAACCCCATCAAGTGTTTGGATGTACTTAAGTAGTATCAAGGGCTGTGCTATTAACTCTATAATTTCAAATACGTCTACTCCTCACATATCGATTATCTTTTTATCTGATTTTTTGCATTTACAACAATAGTAAAAAATCTCCTACCTAGTCAGTAGATTTTTGTGCATTAACAATATATGTCTGGCAGTAACAAATGCCAAGGTGTGAGGCAAGAGTAACACTGGCTGTGATGGTTAAGGTTATGGGTCACCTTGGCTGGGCCATGATTCTCAGTGGTTTGGCAGTTATGAAATGATGTAATTTGGCAGTTATGTAATGATGTAGTCATCTTCCATTTTCACATAATGCTGATTTTCACACAATGACCGGTCTTCGAACCTAACCATGTCCATAAGTAAGGAGTGAGTGTATGCTACTCCACAAATGTGCATTTGGAGAGTTGCTTATAACCCAACTTTCTCTGTGATATGTAGACATTAGGAATTAATGTGGAATGATTTGGCTCTGTATATTTGCCTTATCCCTTATTTTTCCTGTCACATTTGAATATGGCCCCCTCAAGGTACATCCTTTACATCATTGATCCAGTGGAGAAGTCCTTAGTCTGAATCCTAGCACTACCATTTAATAATTTTGAGACCGTAAAAAAGTATATCTCTCTGAACTTCAGTTTCCTTACCTATAAAATGGTGCTAATAATACCTGCCTCACAGAACTGTTGTAAAGAACAAATGTAAGTTTATGGGTAAAGCACCTAACATGGGGCTATGTGCTCAATAAATGTCAGTTTTCCTCTTCGCTTCCCAGTGTTTTATGCATTGGGGTTATATTGGTGAACAAAGCCAACATGGTCCCTGTCATCATGGAGCTAGCAGTATAGTGGGGAAACAGACATTATGTCTATCTTTCTACCTGGTAAAAGGTGTGATAAGCACTATGAAGAACCACAGAGTGCTATGAGAAAGTATAACAGGGATGTTCTTTTTTTTAAATGTGGGAGTCAGGTACCTTCTTTAGGAAGTGACAATTAAATTGAAAGCTGAAGGATGAGTAGGGAGTTGGCCAGGCAAAAAGTGAAGGGAAAAGCAAAAAGAACACTTCATTGCTTTAGTCTTAAGCATGGCTTTTCCTTTCACTTGAAGGTAGAAAACATAAGGCATTATGTGTGTGTGTGTCATGGATTGAATTATGTCCCCCCAAAAATGTGTGTATCAATTGGGCTGGGCCATGATTCCAGGTACTGTGTGATTTTCCTGTTATGTTGTAAATCCTGCCTCTATGATGTTAATGAGGGAGGACCAGTGGCAGTTGTGTTAGTGAGGCAGGACTCAACATACAGGATTGGATTGTGTCTTGAGGCATCTCTTGAGATATAAAAGAAAGAAGCTAACAGAGAGACGGGGGACTCATCCACCAAGAAAGCGGTGCCAGGAGCAGAGCATGTCCTTTGGACCCGGGGTTCCTATGCAAAGAAGCTCCTAGTCCGGGAGAAGATTTATGAGAAGGCCGACAGAGAGAGAAAGCATTCCCCTGGAGCTGACACCCTGAATTTGAACTTTTAGCCTACTTTACTGTGAGAAAATAAACTTAGCTTTGTTAAAGCCATCCACTTGTGATATTTCTGTTACAGCAGCACTAGATGACTAAGACAGTGTGTGTGTGTGTGTGTGTGTGTGTGTGTGTGTGTGTGTGTGTGTGTGTGTGGAGGGAAGAGAGAAAAGAGATTTGCCTATTACCGTAAGTAAAAGGTAGATATCACTTCTGATATCTTATAGTATATCTTGTGTAGTATATACATACCTTGTAGTAAAAAATGAATGCTAAAATGATTTAAAATCTTTTTGTTAGCAAACCTTAAATAAGTCTTCTCTACAATTCATTAGTGCCATGAAAGTGTAATAATAAAACTGTCCTTCCACAATCCAGCCAATTCCTTTTTGAATCATTCTACTGAAGATCTCACCAAATGTTATCCATTGCTTAGCAGTGCCTTCAATTTCAGTGTCTAATTTTTTAAACTCATGAACTGCCTGCTCAGGGTACTTAGTCGACTCCCGATGTATATAATAGCCTGCCTAGTGATGTAGCTCAGGGGATTCACTCATTGTAATCACAAAGATTTCTTTGCTCCACCCCCCCAAAAAAATTCAGATGTTTTTAATATAGACCCCAAACCAAAAATAAAACCAATCCCATTGCTGTCAAGTTGATTCCGACTCATAGCAGCCCTATAGGACACACTAGATTTGCCCCATAGGGTTTCGAAGGCTATAATCTTTACAGAAGCAGACTGCTGCATCTTTCTCCCATGGAGTGGCTGGTGGGTTCGAATTGATGACTTTTCAGTTAGCAGCCAAGCTCTTAACCACTGCACCACCAGAACTGCTGATATAGACCCAGAGAACCTTAAATTAAGATCAAAGTTTCCAGAACTAATCTAGCCTCTCAAGAGTCAATCTGAAGATCAATCCATGACCACAAGGTCTCCCTCCTTCATGATTTCTATCCAATCCATCACGAAAAGAGCTCATCCTTCCTTTGAATTCTGTATCTGTTCCATTCTCCCCACTCTGCATTACCTCAGCCTGGATTATTGCAATAGCTTCTCCTTTGGTCTCCCTAGCTTTAACATTTCCCTCTCTAGTCTCCCCTTCTCATTGTGTCCAGGTTATTGATTATATAATTTATGTTTTATTTACACATATTGCATATGTGCGTGGACTCATTCTAAGCACCATAAACATATTAATTTATTTAATACTCCCAACAACTCTATCATATAGGTAATATTGTTATACTCATTTTATAGGTGGGGACCCTGAGACACAGCAAGATTACGTAACTTGATAAATGAATGATTTATAAAGATCAGCACAAAGCTTGTTCCTATGAGGCGGAGGCTAAAGGTGTCCCTAATGACTAACTTTAACAAGCTGCTGTACCACTCCATCGTCTCTAACATTAACTACTCCCTCTTGCCTCAGTACTCTCCCTCCTGTCTTTGGGTTCCCTAATTCCCTGCCACATCTCACAGAACTCATGAACCATATAAAGGAATTGGCTTATGTGGTTGTGGAGCCTGGCAAGTCCCAAATTCGTGGATCAGGCGTAGACTTCTCCCTGGCCCTCAGTCTCTGCCCAAAGACACTCAGCTTTCTCGCTCCGTGGCCTGAGAAGCCGACTGCACCGTATCCTGTGGGTCTCTCCTACTTTGGTGGTGGTGGGCTCTTCCTTTGCTCTGGAATTGGCTCTCTTTTAAGGCAAAACTGACCAATCCCCTTGGTAGGTCACAATTACCCTATCACACAATCACCTGGGTGGGAGTTACAAGACCGTGGCTAAAAAGGCCACACACAAATGTAATTAATCCACTGTACTTGCCCAAGGTCACACAGCTAGTAAGTGATAGAACTTGGATTTAAACTTAGGCTGTTTGGTGTCAGAGTCCATGCTTTTAAACATTACCGTATATTGTTGCTTTCAATATAATAAATCAGTATCCTGGTATTCCACCCCTGCTGATTTTCCTTTCTGTAAATTCCTTCAGCACTCATCATCTGCACCACTTACATACATTTTTTTTATTATGTAGTTTTTATGTAATTGTTCTATGCCTGTTCATTTGGACAACACAACCAGGGGGTAAAGTTCTTAAGGAGCGGCAACCATGCCTTATCAGTAGCCCTCAGAACCTCCAGCACAGGGCTAGGTATCTAATAAATTGCCCAAGACTTGAACCAGTCTTCAGGGGCTGTAATAACCAACAATGGCCCTTATCCCTTGTCTTCACAAGATTCACCCTCCTGTTTCGGTTAAACCAGAATATACCATCGCAGGAAACTTATCATCCAGTATAGTTAAAATAACGCATGAGTTAAAGTTGAAAGTTCTTTTGAAACATTGGACAACTGACTCAGGGAATATTTTAATCAGCTCAACTTCCTCAAAGTCTGCATCTTATATTTTAGTGAGTTATTTTGCAAAAAGGAGAGATAAAAATAAAATAAACAGCTAATTAATTTTGGTTACTACCTTGCTGATTCAGATCCTTATGTAGTTAGTATATTGTGATTTAGTTTGTAATTTAGAGTCAAAAAACTTGAATCCTTGTCCTAGCTCTAAGACATTACTAGTTATATGGCCTTGGGTGGTTACTTATTCTCTCTGAGCCCTTTGACCTCACCCAACTCATGTTTTCTCATCTGTAAGATGGGGGCAATATCTGCCTTCCTTCAAAGATGGTATTGAGGATCAAAGAAGATAGTGCATGTGAAGGTATTTTGTAAACTGGAAAGCACTATACAAGTGTAAGTTCCGTTATTTTTTTGTAGTATTAGGTCTGAGAACCAAGAAATGTTAGTTTGAATTTTAGACCTGCCACTAATCCAAGCTGTATAATCTGGATGAATACATTTAACTTCTCTGAACCTCATTCTCTCCATTAGTAAAATAAAGACACTTGAGTTTTAACGTTTTGTGATCTAATGATCCTGATTTCCTTTATACCCTGTTGGCAAATGACAAAATATCTGATACTAAAAAAATAAAAACCTGAAATTGTTACTGAATTTTTCAACCTAAATGATTATGATACCATGAAGTATAAATTATTTTATATCATTGCCTTGTATTGCCACATAGTAGTTACATAAATCTTTTACATGAATAAAATAGTAATTCTTTTTGTTTTCTGTGATTATAAATGATAACATATCAAATGCTATGTGCATACTTCCTTACATAGAAAAAAGTAAATTACCCTATTTATTTGCATTATTCAAAAAAAAAAGAAAGAAATATATATTTTAGGGAGCTCTTGAGAAATGAAAAGAATTTTGTACCAGGAAGCAGAATGTTTTTCATCTGCTCATAATTAAAGCTCCAAAAATTTATGAATTCTGAGTATTGTATTCTAGTAGTAATAACTTAAAAATTCTACAAATACACACATGCACCAAATTTTAGGTTTTCTGCCAACAAAATACTTTAAGACAGAAATATTTAAGGCACATTAAACTAAAAGACAGAAATGTTTGACTCATAAGAAAGGGAAGACATGAATGGAGGAAAATGTAGAAATTTGGAGAATAGATTGAAAGAAGGAGGAAAGCATTCATTCAGTTAAGCATTCAATCAGAAAACATTTATTGAACACCTACCATGTGCCAGGCATTATATCAGGCACTGAAGAGACAAAGATCAATAAGATAAATCTTTGTTCTCAAGGGTCTTGTTATAAAGACATACACGTACATATATTACTAGTAAATGTAAGTTTTATGCCAGAGATATGCAGAGGATATGAAAGGAGCAGGCAGAAGGAACATCTATGAGCTCAGTTTTATGTGAGGAATAGGAGTTATATGTGTTAAATGGGGATGGGGTGTATTCCAGGTAGTAGAAGCATTTAGGAAAGTCTGGAGATAACTAAAAGCAAATAGGATCCTGAGATCTACAAGTCATTTAACACTTAGAGTGTGAGTGGAGGAGTTGCAATAGCTGAAGATGAAGAGGTAGACAGGAGCCAGATTATAAAAGTGCTTGGTAGGCCTTGCTAAGGAGTTTGGTGTGCCTGAAGGTGATGGAGAGCCATCGATGGAATTTAAGCAGAAGACTGATATGGCAAGATTAGTGATTTAAAGAGATAAATCTAATTGAAAAGGGGACAGAGGCAAAACTGGTTGGGAGATTGTTGCTTTTATTTAGGTTGAAAGAATGAGGTGCTGAAATAATGAGGTGGAGAAGCAAAGGGGATGCATTCAAGAATTATTTAAGAGGTAGAACTGAGGGGACTAGGTGACATGTGGGGATAGAGGAGATAGTGGGACATAGGAAGACACCCAGGTTTTGGGCATGAGTGAATGGAGTAATAAGAGTGAAATTTATCCCAACAGGTGATATAGGAGAAGGAGGTAAGATAATGAGTTCAGTTTCAAGCATATCAAATTTGAGATGTCTAAAATTTCCAAGCATAGATGCTCAGTAAGCAGTTGGATATCTGGGCTGAAGGTAGATTTAAGCATACTTTCAGAGAGATGGTAGTTGAGGTCACAATCACAGTGAGATTACAGAAAGTACAAAAAATGAGATCAGAGGCCCAAGGATAGTGCCCTAGGAAGTACCATTGTTTAGGGACTAAATGGAAGTGGAGCACCTGAAGAAGACTGAAAAGAATTGTCTATAGAAGTATGAGGAAATTCAGGAAGATAATAATGTCAAAGAGGCCAAGGTTGAAAAGTTTTAAGAAGGGAATGGTCACCCGTGTCAAATGGCCACAAATGTTCATAGAAGATAAAGACCGAACAGTACTCACTAGATTAAGCAACTAATTAAATTATGGGCAACCACAATGAGTGCAGTTTCAATTGCCATGGAGTAATGGGAATGAAATGAAACTGTGTAGGCTGAGGAGTAGATAAGACATGAGTGAGTCAATGAGTAAGTATTCCTGTAAAAAAAAAAAAAGCATGACAGAGATGTCTAACCTCCTTGTCTAACTTCACAAGGGGGAGGAGAATCACCATCATGAACAGCCCAAGGCTGATTCCTACGAGGCAGAGGTCAGAAATACCTCCTCTCTCCAACCTTTATACCAATTCTGACACCAGCCATCCCTCCCACGCACTCTCTACTTCTCCGTTGGGTTCGACAATCAATTGTTGCAATGGCTACACAGAGCTCAGACAGTACTCACTATTATGGAGTTTATTAGGAATGTAACAGTTTAAAATACAGGATACAGTTCTTCAATCAGGACAGCCTCTTCTCAGTCGTGCCCACAGGCAGTCCTCTTTCTGGTCGTCGCCCCCTTGGCTCGGCCACTACCCTGCTATGACAAATGTTACAAAGCTCTTTAGCTCTGCCAGTAATGATACACACCACTCTGCTAGCAAGCTTCAGCCTGAAGGCGCTCAGCTTTCTCACTCCTTAGGTCTATGAGCCTAGCTCCTCCAACAAGTGCCCAGAGGCACCCAACTCCACCAGGAAGCCTCCTGCTCAAAGGCATTCTGCTCTCTGGCTCTGTGGGTTGGCAAGCCTAGCTCCACCAAAAAGTGCCTGGAGGCACCCCACTCTGCCAGGAAGCCTCCTGCTCAAAGGTGCTCAGCTTTCTTACTCCATAGGTCTGGAAGCCCACAGCACCATCTCCTGCTGGTCTCCTGGTTCTGCTGCCTCTACTGCTGCATTTCTCTGCAGTTGCTTCTCACTCTCTCTCACCATCTCTGGTGTTACAGCTCTCTCTCTCTGACTCCTGGGTCTAGGATATTCTCTGCATAGGGACCCTGGGTCCAAAGGACACACTCCACTTCCATCTCTTCTTAGTGGTAGTGAGGACCTCCTCTGCTCTGGGATTGGCTCTCTTTGAAGCATGGCAGAATGGCAAAACTGACCAATCCCTTCCTTAGGGTTTCATACACCTTATTTTCATAGTCCCACTCCCACAAGAGTGCCATGCACCTTATTTGTATTATTAGCAAGCTGCTCAATCCCCTTGGTGGGCCACAAGCACCTTATTTGCATAGCCCCACCCAATCATTATCTGCTGCAAAGGACCTTTTTAAAGTGTTGAAAAGCAAAGATGTCACCTTGAAGACTAAGGTGCACCTGACCCAAGCCATGGTATTTTCAATTGCATCATATGTATGTGAAAGCTGAACAATGAATAAGGAAGACCGAGGAATTGACGCCTTTGAATTGTGGTGTTGGCGAAGAATGTTGACTATACCAAGGACTGCCAAAAGAAGGAACAAATCTGTCTTGGACGAAGCACAACCAGAAGGGTCCTTAGAAGCAAGGATGGCTCGACTGTGTCTTACATACTTTGGACATGTTGTCAGGAGGGATCAATCCCTGGAAAAGAACATCATGCTTAGTAAAGTACAGGGTCAGCAGAAAAGACGAAGACCCTCGACAAGATGGATTGACACAGTGGCTGCAACAATGAGCTCAAGCATAACAATTGTGAGGATGGCACAGGACAAGGCCGTGTTTTGTTCTGTGGTACATAGGGTTGCTATGAATTGGAACTGACTCAATGGTACCTAACAATTGCAACGACAACAACCCAATCATTTAGTGGGAGTTATAAGCCCATGGTGAGAAAGGCCATATAAAACTGATCCATCACACTGCAATTACTCTTCCAAGTAGCTCTGCTATGAAGAAGAGAGAAATAGTGGTAATTGAAGGGGCGGTGAGCTCGATGGAAGTTTAATTTTTGGTTTATTTTTTTCTGTCTCTTTGTCTGAAAGAACTTTAACATATCTAAACACTGATTCGAAGAACCCAACAGAAAGGAATCAGGAGACAGGGTTTAAACAATGGAAAAGAGTCTGTAAGGAGACAGAAGAGGATGGGATCTGAAATACAGACAGAGGGGTAGGATTTGTTAAGAATGAGAAGCATCTCTTCAACTGAGATGAGAGTGAAGGGGTTAAGGATGGAAGCCAATGTGGAGAAGTTTGTAGGTGAAGTATGAAGGGCAAGGGCCAATAAGTTGAGGAGTTCTCACATCATAGCCTCAATTTTATCCTGTGAAAATTGTTATTTGGAGTCTGGAGTATCTGGTGAAGAAAACGGTTAAAGGAGCTGATTAGGAATAAGAATTCCCGGAAAGTCTGATGCTAGGGGCCATGAATGTATAAAGTCGCCAACAGTGCTCTGTAGCCTGGGTATCAGGGCAGAGATGACAGAGTGCTAGATTGATTGGTCCATGATGACATTTTGCCAGACACATTTAATGTCAGGAAGAGGGATTTGAGGATATTGGTATGAGTAGTTGAAGTGATGATCCGAACTGAGTAGGAAGAGTGGAGCCATTCTCTTCACCTCTACTATTATAGTCCATTTCAAACCCATCAGAAAATTCTGTCAACTTTACCTTCAAAATATATCCCAAATACAGCCACTTTTCTCCACCTCCACTGCCACCAACTTGGTCTGAGCCATGATGTCTTTGGCTGGGTTCTCTAGAGGAGCAAAGCCAGTGAAATGTATATTTCCTTGAATTAAATCTCTCTCTATATAAATACATATAAAAAATTTTTTTTATATATATAACCCCCCCAAAAAAAACCCATTGCCATCGAGTCAATTCTGACTCATAGTGACCCTATAGGACAGAGTAGAACTGCACCATAGAGCTTCCAAGGAACACCTGGCAGATTTGAACTGCCAACTCTTTGGTTAGCAGCTGTAGCACTTAACCACTACACCACCAGGGTTTCCATAAATATATATAACCCAAAACCAAACCCACTGTCGTTGAGTTGATTCTGACTCATAGCGACCCTATAGGACAGAGTAGAACTGCCCCATAGAGTTTCCAAGGAGTGCCTGGTGGATTCGAACTGCTGACCTCTTCTTGGTTAGCAACTGTAGCACTTAACCACTACACCACCAGGATTTCCATAAATATAAATATATAGAAAGATTTAATTCAAGGAAATGGCTCACACAGTTCTGGAGGCTGGTGAGTCCCAAAATACATGGGTCAGGCATGAGGCTGGAGGCTTCTCCTAACTCACGTGGTTGCAGGGGCTGACGAATCCAAAATTGGCAGGTCAGACTGTAGGTTGCTGGCTCACAGGGCTGCAGGAGCTGGCGAATCTCAAAATCTGCAGGTTACGTGGCAGGCTACTGACTCACGTCCCAAGAACTGGGGGTCAGATGATGATGAGTTGGTTGCAGGATTCAGAGCAAGAGTGAGCCTTGCTGGAACATTCATTTATATACTGGAGGCAGGCCACACCCCCAAGGAAACTCACTCTTCAACTGATTGGCTATTCATAGCAGATCTCATCATGGAGGTGGTTACATTATATCAGATCTCATCATTGAAGTTATTGCATTATATTACATTATGGAAGTGCAATCAGTCCAACGTGTGCCAAACCACCGAGAATTATAGCCTGGCCAAGTTCACACATAACATTAACCATCACACATAAACACCTTTCTCCTCAATTATTGTACTAGCTTTATTTTGTTTTTCTCTTCTTTCAAGATTTTCTTTTCTTTGGTTTTCTGCAGTGGTAATATGATATATCTAGATGTAGATTTAAAAAACAAATCTGTTGCCGTTGAGTTTATTTCGACTCATAGCCACTCTATAGGATGGAGTAGAACTACCCCATAAGGTTTACAAGGAATGGATGGTGGATTCAAACTGCTGACCTTTTGGTTAGCAGCCAAGCTTTTAACCACTGTGCCACCAGAGCTCATGTTTATCCTGCTTGGTGTTCTCTTGGCTTCCTGGTACTGTGGTTTGGTGTCTATAATTAATTTTGGAAAATTCTCAGCTATTATATACATTTCTTTTGCTTTTTCCTCCCTCCCTCCCTCCCTCTCTCCCTCTTTTTTTCTTCTCCTTCTGGTATTTCCATTAAATGTAAGTTACACCTTTTATAATTTTCCCTCTGTTCTTGGATATTCTTTTTTTTTTTCCTTTTTGCATTTCAGTTTAGGACGTTTCTATTGCCATATTTGTAAAATCACTGATTCTTTCCTCAGCAATGTCCAGTCTACAGATGAGCCTATCAAAAGCATTCTTCATTCCTGTTACAGTGTTTTTGATTTCTAGCATTTCTTTCGGATTCTTTCCATCTTTCTACTGATTATTACCCAACTGTTCTTGCATATTGTCTACTTTTTCCATTAGAGACTTTAATATATTAATCATACCCATTGCCATTGGGTCTATTCCGACTCATAGCAACCCTACAGAACAGAGTAGAACTGCCCCATAAGGTTTCCAAGGAGCAGATGGTGGATTTGAACTGCTGACCTTTTGGTTAGCAGCTGATCTTTTAACCACTGCACCACCAGCGCTCCATATTAATCACAATCATGTTTTAGTGTGAAGTTTCATGTTAATATGTCTAGGAGTTGGGCTATGTTTAATATTTGCTGTAGCTGTAGGTTCCAGAGGTTTTAGTTTCCCCAAGCATCCTTGTTTTTGTCTCCCCTGTAGTCTTTGAATTTCCCTAAGAACTCCTTCCTAAATAGAGTCTGTGTCTTGCAGATCTCTCGGTTGTAATCCACTGAGATTACACTGAAGCACTGTTGATGTGGTGGCAGGGTATTGGGGAGGAGGTGTTTTATAATCTTATGACTAAATCTCAGATTTTTTTTAGTAGGCCTGAGTCCCTGGGCTGTGACTTTCAGAAGTGTTTCTTAGTTTTGTATTCCCCCATCCCCTTATATAAGAAAGAAATTATAGAAGGGGCTGGATTAGTGTAATTGCCTTTCTCCTAGGTCAAATAAGGCTGTTGTAGTTTGCCTTGAAGGCAGGCCTGTGTTACTGAAAACAGAACATTCTGGACTTATTTCAAAGTGATTACTTTTCCCTCTTGGTGCATATGGCCACTGCCCTAACACTGGGCCACCAGGAGTTTTTACCTTTCAGACTTCTCCAAGCTCAGCGTCCAGCAGGTAAGTGTTCCTACCAGTGACTTCTGCTCCAGGTAAGCTAATTTGGACTGTGATTCACTATATTCACCTATTCCTCTTGTTGTTGTGGTGGCAGGTTTCCCTGTGACCTCAATTCTCTGACAGATTTAAGAAAAGCCATTGATTTTCAGTATATTCAGGTTCATTTCTTGTTCTGAGAATGGGAGTGATGATTTCCAAGCCTTTACATGTCAGAGTTTTAATATAAAGCTGTAAAACCTTTCTACTAGCCCCCATGCTTCTACCCTCACCCCTTGTAGTATTTTCTCCACACAGCAGTCAGAATGATCCTTTTAAAACATGACAGATAATATCATTGTGTTCCCCTTACCAAGAATGCCCTTCACCTAGTCATCCCCATGACTTGCTCCTCAAATATCACCAGGCTTCATGAAACTTAATTGCGGGAGACAGAAAATAATAAACAAAATATATAGTGTGGCGATGATGATAAGTGTTATGGAGAAAAATAAAGCAGGGAACGTGATTTGGGAGAGTTGAGGTCAAGTAGATGATAGAACTTTAAAATAGGATGGTCAGAAGGCCTCACTTATAAGATGACATTTGAGCAGAAACCTGAAGGGTGAGAAAGTGAGAAATTTGGATATCTAGAATTTTTGCTATGTAGAGTAGCTTAAAAAAAAGTTTTTTTTTTAGAGTAACTAAAGAGATTGGGAAAAATGATCATGTGAAAGAGCTGAACTTAAGATTTCAAAAGGCAGCTCAAGAAGACAAAGTAAATTAGCATAACGAAATGTGCAAAGACCTGGAGTCAGAAAACCAAAAAGGAAGAACATGCTCGACATTTCTCAAGCTGAAAGAACTGAAGAAAAAATTCAAGCCTCAAGTTGCAATATTGAAGGATTCAATGGGCAAAATATCGAATGGCCCAGGAAGCATTAAAAGAAGATGGAAGGAACATACAGTCACTGTATCAAAAAGAATTGGTCGACATTCAGCGATTTCAGGAGGTAGCATATGACCAAGAACCAGTGGTACTGAAGGAGGAAGTCCACACTAAACTGAAGACATTGGTGAAAAACAAGGCTCCAGGAAATACCGATTGAGGTGTTTCAACAAATGGATGTGTTTCTGGAGGCACTCACTCATCTATGCTAAGACATTTATAAGACAGCTACCTGGCCAACTGACTGGAAGAGATCCATATTTGTGCCCATTCCAAAGAAACGTGATCTAACATAATGCAGAAATTATTTAACGATATCATTAATATCACAAACAAGTAAAATTTTGCTGAAGAACATTCAAAAACGGTTGCAGCAGTACATTGTCAGGGAACTGCCAGAAATTCAAGCTGGATTCAGAAGAGGACATGGAATGAGGGATATGCTGATGTCAGAGGGATCATGGCTGAAAGCAGAGAATACCAGAAAGATGTTTACCTGTGTTGTATTGACTATGCAAAGGCATTCAACCATGTGGGTCATAAAAAATTATGGCTAACATTACAAAGAATGAGAATTCCAGAACACTTAATTGTGTTCGTGCGGAACCTATACATAGACCAAGAGGTAATCGTTCAAACAGAACAAGGGGATACTGAGTGGTTAAAAAAAAAAAAAGTGTGCATCAGGGGTGTATCCTTCCACTGTATTCAATCTGTATGCTGAGCAAATAATTCGAGAAGCCAGACTATATGAAGAAGAATGTGGCATAAGGATTGGAGGAAGACTCATTAACAACCTGTGATATGCAGATGACATAACCTTTCTTGCTGAAAGTGAAGAGGACTTGAAGCACTTACTGATGAAGATCAAAGACCACAGCCTTCAGTATGGATTGCACCTCAACATAAAGAAAACAAAAATTGTCACAAGTGGACCAATGAGCAACATCATGATAAACAGAGAAAATATAGAAGTTGTCAAGCATTTCATTTTACTTGGATCCGCAATCAACACCCATGGAAGCAGCAGTCAAGAAATCAAAAGACGTATTGCATTGGGTAAATCTGCTGCAAAGGACCTCTTTAAAGTGTTGAAAAGCAAAGATGTCACTTTGAAGACTAAGGTGCGCTTGACCCAAGCCATGGTGTTTTCAATCGCCTCATATGCATGTGAAAGCTGGACAATGAATAAGGAAGGCCAAAGAAGGATTGATGCCTTTGAATTATAGTGTTGGTGAAAAATATTGAATACACCATGGACTACCAGAAGAACAAACGAATTTGTCTTGGAAGAAGTACAGAAAGAGTGCTCCTTGGAAACAAGGAATGCAAGACTTTCTCTCACATACTTTGGATACGTTATCAGGAGGGACCAGTCCCTGGAAAAGGACATCATGCTTGGTAATGTAGAGGGTCAGTGAACAAGAGGAAGACCCTCAGCGAGATAGATTGACACAATGGCTGCAACAATGGGCGTAAACATAGCAATGATTGTGAGGATGCTTCAGGACCGGGCCGTGTTTCATCCTGTTGTACATGGGGTCGCTATGAGTCAGAACCTACTTGATAGCACCTAATAACAACACCAACATAATTGGAGCATTTCAGGCTGAACAAACAGGTAGTGCAAAGTTCCAGAGACCAATACTGCTTAACATTTTGGGATAACAACGAGGAGTCCAATGTAATGGTTTGAAACTCAGTAAGTAAGGGGGCAATAAGAAGGAGATAAAGTTAGATTGTGTAGTATCTTTCAGCTGTAGTAAGACTGAGCTGACTTGAGGGAGAATATCAGAATATGTTTTGGAAATAAATTTGAAATGGTTTTTACACAACCAAGTGGGAATATCAGGTAGGGTATTGGATATGCGGATACTGGATATGTGGAAACCCTGGTGGCACAATGGATAAGTGCTACGGCTGCTAACTGGTCGGCAGTTCAAATCCTCCAGGCGTTCCTTGGAAACTCTATGGGGCAGTTCTACTCTGTCCTATAGGGTCGCTATGAGTTGGAATCGACTCGACGGCAACGGGTTTTTTGTTGTTGGATATGTGAGTCTGGAGCTTAGAGTGGTTTGAGCTGGAGATAGAAATCTTGGAGTCATTATCCTGGGATGGGATAAGATCTCATATGGAATGAGATAGAGGAGAGAAGAGGATCATGTTTAGCCCAGGGCACACTAAGGTTTAGAAATTAAAGAGAAGAGGATAACCTGCCAAAGATGACTCTGAAGGAGTGGCCAGTGGATTAAGAGAAAAAGCAAAAGAGAGGGATGTCCTGGAAGCCAAGTGAAGACAGGGTTTCAAGAAAGAGAGAGCGAGCAACTGTGTCAAATAGGTAGGGTAGGGTGACTGTGTAACTTTCTTTCCAAATTGGGACACTTTTAAGAGTGGAAGAGAACACTATTAATAATCATGGTACGAGAACAGGCAAAAACCAAGGCTGTCCTGGGCAAACTAGGACATACAATCACCATGATAGATCATGTAAGATGGGACCTGAGAATTAACCATCGAATTTAGCATCATGGTGATCCTTCTTGAGCATAACAGGAGCATTTTTAGTGGAGTGGTGACAAGAAAGCTTTACTAAAGTGGTTTCAAGAGAGAATGGAAAAGAAGAATTGGAGGCAACAAGAATAGACATCTCTTTTGAGTAGTTTTGCTGTACATGGGAGTAGAGAAAAGTAAAATAGCTGGAGGTAGATGTGGGATCAAGGGTTTGTTTTTTGTTTGGCATTGAGAGAAATTATAAGATGTTTGTTGATGGGAATGATCAAATTGGAATGCAGGAGAGAGGGAAGAATTGGTAAAATCCTTGAGTAGGCCAGAGGAGGTGAGATGTAATGTCTCAATTATTATTATTGTTACTTTTATTAATATTTTTATTCTTTTCAGTGTTCAAGTGTCCTTTGACTTTTCTGATTACTTAAACAGAACATCATGTGAAACTATTTCTATTGTTCCATATGGAATTTTCTGACTCCTTGCTAACCACCATCATAACCAGCTTTTCCTTTTGGTAAATCATAGCTTGGATACCAGAATGGAGTCTTAATCCTACCAAAGAGTATGAGTCCCTCAGTGTTTGGAATGACATTTGTAAAGGAGGGAAGCCTAGAATTTTTGATAATAACTAATACTTATGTAGTATCTACTATGTGCCGGGCACTGTTCTAAACATTTTACATATATTAATGCATTTGAAGTTGTGATCTTCCTTCAGACTATAAATAGATATTTTGGCAGAACTCTCCCTCTCTGAATGCAAGGCTGCAGAAGTCTCCAGCCTGTCACCTGACCTACAGATTTTGGACTTGCCAGGCCAATTATCACAATAACCCAGTGCTAGAGATGGTACCGTTATTCCCAGTTTATAGATGAAGACAATGTGATACACAGCTAGCAAATGGGGGAGCCAAGATATGAACCCAATCTGTTGGGCTCTGGAATCTATGCACTTAACCCCACCACAAATTTTTTTACTCTTCTGAGCAAGAATTCATTCAAGGCCCTGGTAATGATCTCAACAATTGATATTAGTCCAGTCTCCAAAAAGAAAATGTACACTAAGTTGGAGCCCTGATGGTACAGTAGTTAAAGAGCTTGGCTGCTAACCAGAAGGTCGGCAGTTCCAATCCACCAGCCACTCCTTGGAAACCCTATGGGGCAGTTCTACTCTGCCCTATAGGGTTGCTATGAGTTGGAGCCGACTCAACAGCAATGGGTTAAGTTCCTTATTACAGTATCTTGCCCTATCCTTATATATCTCAGAAAGACTTCCGAGATTAATCTACTTTCTTATTGCTCATTATTTATAGATTTACTTTTGCCCCTAAACAATAAAAAAAAAAAAGTCAAATGTGTTGTGATGGTTAATTTTATATGTCAACTTGGCTAGGCTATGGTTCCCAGTGGTTTTGCCAAACATTAGGCTAGTTGTTGTTTCATAATGTAATCTAATGCAAGGTAATATAATCGCTTTCCACAACATTATCGAATGTAATGTAATCAATCAATTAGCTGAAAGGGGACTGCCTTAAGGTGTGGTATGCCTTCAGACTATAAATAGATGTTTTGACAGATGTCTCTCTTTCTCTCTGGATGCAAGCCTGCAGAAGTCTCCAGCCTGCTGCCTGACCTGCAGATTTGGGATTTGCTAGATTTGCCAGCCCCTACAGTCCCTTGAGCCAACAGGAGTCTCCAGTCTGCTCCCTCACCTATGGATTTTGGACTTACCAGCCCTAACAATTGCATGAGCCAATCCCAATCCCATGAAGTAAATAAATCTCTGTGTGTGTGTGTGTGTGTGTGTATAAACCACAACCAAACCCAGTGCCATCAAGTCGATTCTGACTCAAAGCGACCCTATAGGACAGAGTAGAACTGCCCCGTAGAGTTTCCAAGGAGCGCCTGGCAGATTCGAACTGCTGACCCTTTGGTTAGCAGCCGTAGCACTTAACTGCTACACCACCAGGGTTTCCTGTGTATACACATGGGAAATACTGGACTGGTTAAGAGCTACGGCTGCTACCCAAAAGGTCGGCAGTTCTAATTCACCAGGCGCTCCTTGGAAACCCTAGGGGGCAGTTCTACTCTGTCTTATAGGGTCGCTGTGAGTCAGAATCAACTCAAGAGCAGCGAGTTTATACACACGTTTGTGACGCTGTCACTGACTTATTGCCCTACTAAAGGGGCAAAGTAAGCAAGCCTCACCTTTATTACTAACTGTATCGCAAGGACCAGCATAAATCCAATTCCCAGCTGGAAGTGGACCCAGGCTTCACCTCCCCATATCTTGATTTCCCATCACCAGTCACTTAGTCTGAGGCACTTCCTCTCTTACCTTAACCACCCAGAGTTAGGTCAGAACATCCCCAGCTACCCAGAGCCTGGTCATCAGGAACTGGCTGTGGGTTCAGGAGTCTGCACAATTCCCTGCACTTTGGACCAGTCTGCCCCGCTCCCTCTAGTCCCCTGGGGCTAGGTCACATGCTAGAAGGACTCTATCCTTCTGCATGGACTGCCACTGCAGACTCTCTCTGTCACCCAGCTACCCAGAGCTGAGTCTTCACAAATTGACTGCCTGCATAGCCCTCTTGTCCACCAGTCACCCAAAGCTGGCTGCTCATGAGTTAGGACTAGCTCTCTTTATGACTACCTTCAAAACCCTCCTCTGAATTATCTATTCCAAGCTAAGGCAGAGTCTCATTGTCCCTCGTGGGTTTGTTAATTCTCTGTAATGGTTCACAAAACTTAAAAAGACTGTTATTTCTGCTGTCCCATTGCTGTCCAGTCGATTCCTACTCATAGTGACCCTATAGGACAGAGTAGGACTGCCCCATAGGGTTTCCAAGGAGTGGCTGGTGGATTTGAACTGCTGACCTTTTGGCCAGCAGCTGAGCTCTTAACCACTGTGCCACCAGTGCCGTCTTACCAATCCAGGAGGCCCTGAAAGAAGATGGTCCAAGGTCCAGGGTCCTTAGTCATTGGGACCACGTGCATATGCATGACTGGGGCCTTAATGAATAGTTATGATCAATCCAATTGATGAATATGCACAACTGCATCATGCCCTCTTCCTTCCTGAGGCCAAGATGGGGTCTGTTGCCAAGATGGGGCCTGTGAAGCTCCCTACCCATGTTTAAGTGTTGCCTGGCTATTGTATAAAACAAAATCCCATTGATTTGGGATTTTCAGAAACCAGAGACAAAGGCCAAACCAAATTCTTTGTCTTACACAATGACTCAATGGTTCTATTTCTTTAGAGAACCCTGACTAAGACATATGTAATGCCTTTTTCTCAAGGTAAAGGATCAGACTTTAATTTACATTAAACTTGTTATACTTTTTATGGGCAAACCCAACCCACTCTTTCGAAATAACTGTTTTTTAAGTATTACATTCATAAAACTACATAAATCATAAATGCACTGTTAGACACATTTTCACAAAGTGAGCACATCTACTTGATCTGGGTACTTGGTCTGGATGTGCTCACTTTGCCACCCACTAGTCACTGCTTTCCCAAAGATAACCGCTACAGGTATCCCTTGCTTTTCGAAAGTTCACTTTATGCCACTTCACTTTTATGAAAGACCTGCATTAGTACCTGTTTTTGCTAAATGAAAGAACTCTAAAGAGGATTTTTGCTTTTAAGAAAAAAGGCAAAAAGCGGAAATAGCATTCATTTTTTTTTTTGCAGCAAGCCATTAAAGAGGCAGCACGCACTCTGACCAGCGAGAGTGGCATCGCCAAGCTCCTTCCCCAGGAACTACACTCAGCATCTCAGCATCAAGTGGCCATAGCTTTGAACTTTGTGAGCGTCTGTGCTTTATTTCCATTTATTTCGTACATCCATTAGCAAGATATGTCCTAACATATCAGAAAAGCCTAAGAGAGCTTGCAAGGGTTTTAGATGTTATTTGGTATGATTTCGTAGGTTATTTTTTGGGTCTGAGAATGCTCAAAATTTTTTGCCTTGTAAATTAATGGTACAGATATACCTCGGAGATATTGCAGGTTTAGTTCCAGATCACCGCAATAAAACCAATATCGCGATAAAGTGAGTCATGCAATTTTTTTGGTTTCCCGGTACATATAAAAGTTAATGTTTACACTGTACCGTAGTTTATTAAGTCACAATAGCATTATGTCTAGAAACCAATGTACATACCTTAATTTAAAAATACTTTATTGCTAAAAAATGCTAACTTTCATCTGAGCCTTCAGTGAGTCATAATCTTTTTGCTGGCGGAGGGTCTTGCCTCAATGGTGCTGACTGCTGACTGATCAGGGTGGTGGTTGCTGAAGATTGGGGTGGCTGTGGCAATTTCTTAAAATAATACCACAGTGAAGTTTGTCACATCGATTTACTCTTACTTTCATGAAAGATTTCTCTGTAACATGTGATGCAGTTTGATAGCATTTTACCCACAGTAGAACTTCTTTCAAAATTGGAGTCAATCCTTTCAAACCCTGATGCTGCTTTATCAACTAAGTTTGTGTAACACTCTAAAATCCTTTGTTGTCATTTCAACAATGTTCAAAGCATCTTCACCAGAAGTAGATTCCATCTCAAGAAACTCCTTTCTTTGCTCACCCATAAAAAGCAATTCCCCATCTGTTAAAGTTTTGCCATGAGATTGCAGCAATTCAGTGAAATCTTTAGGCTCCCTTCTAATTCTCTTGCTATTTCCACCACATCTGCAGTTGCTTCCTCCACTGAAGTCTTGAACTCCTCCAAGTCATCCATGAGGGTCGGAATCAACTTCTTTCAAACTCCTGTTAATGTTGATATTTTGACCTCCTCCCATGAATCACAAATGTTCTTATGGCATCGAGAATGGCAAATCCTTTCCAGAAGGTTTTCAATTTACTTTGCCCAGATCCATCAGAGGAATCTCCATCCATGGCAGCTGTAGCCTTATAAAAGGTATTTCTTAAATAATAAGACTTGAAAGTCGAAATTGCTCCTTGAGCCATGGGCTACAGAATGGATGTTTTGTTGTTGTTGTTGTTAGCTGCTGTCGAGTTGATTCTGACTCATAGCAACGCTATGTACAACAGAAAGAAACACTGCCTGGTCCTGCGCCATTCTTACAATCGTTGCTATGCTTGAGCCCATTGTTGCAGCCACTGTGTCAATCCACCTCGTTGAGGGTCCTCCTCTTTTCTGCTGACCCTGTACTTTACCAAATATGATGTCCTTCTCCAGGTTCTGATCCCTCCTGACAACGTGTCCAAAGTATGTAAGAGGCAGTCTCGCCATTCTTGCCTCTAAGGAGCATTCTGGTTGTACTTCTTCCAAGACAGCTTTGTCCTTTCTTTCAGAAGTCCATGGTATATTCAACATTCTTCACCAACACCACAATTTGAAGGCGTCGATTCTTCTTTGGTCTTCCTTATTCATTGTCCAGCTTTCACACGCATATGAGGCGATTGAAAATACCATGGCTTGGGTCAGGCGCACCTCAGTCTTCAAAGTGACATCTTTGCTTTTCAACACTTTAAAGAGGTCCTTTGCAGCAGATTTGCCCAAGGTAACGTGTAGATTGCTTTCTTGACTACTGCTTCCATGGGTGTTGATTGCAGATCCAAGTAAAATGAAATCCTTGACAACTTCAATCTTTTCTCTGTTTATCGTGATGTTGCTTATTGGTCCACATGTGAGGATTTTTGTTTTCTTTATGTTGAGGTGTAATCCATACTGAAGGTTGTGGTCTTTGATCTTTATTAGTAAAGTGTTTCAAGTCCTTTTCACTTTCAGCAAGCAGGTTGTGTCATCTGCATATCACAGGATGTTAATGAGTCTTCCTCCAATCCTGATGTCCTGTTCTTCTTCATATAGTCCATTTTCTCCTATTATTTGCTCAGCATACAGATTGAATAGGTATGGTGAAAGAATACAACCCTGACGCACACCTTTCCTGACTTTAAACCAAACAGTATCCCCTTGTTCTGTCTGAACAACTGCCTCTTGATCTATGTAAAGGTTCCTCATGAGCACAATTAAGTGTTCTGGAATTCCCATTCTTCGCAGTTTTATCCGTAGTTTGTTATGATCCACAAAGTCGAATGCTTTTGCATAGTCAATAAAACACAGGTAAACATCCTTCTGTTGTTCTCTGCTTTCAGCCAGGATCCATCTGACATCAGCAATGATATCCCTGGTTCCATGTCCCCTTCTGAATCCAGCCTGAATTTCGAGCAGTTCCCTGTTGATATACTGCTGCTGCCGCTTTTGAATGATCTTCAGCAAAGTTTTCCTTGCGTGTGATATTAGTGATATTGTTCCATAATTTCCACATTCGGTTGGATCATCTTTCTTGGGAATAGGCATAAATATGGATCTCTTCCAGTCAGTTGGCCAGGAAGCTGTCTTTCATGTTTCTTGGCATAGACAAGTGAGCACTTCCAGTGCTGCAACTGCTTGTCGAAACATCTCAATTGATATTCAGTCAATTCTTGAAGCCTTGTTTTTCACCAATGCCTTCAGTGCAGCTTGGACTTCTTCCTTCAGTGCCATCGGTTCCTGATCATAAGCTACCTCTTGAAATGGATAAATGTCAACTAATTCTTTTTGGTATAATGACTCTGTGTATTCCTTCCATCTTGTTTTGATGCTTCCTGCGTCGCTTAGTATTTTCCCCGTAGAATTCTTTGCTATTGCAACTTGAGGCTTGAATTTTTTCTTCATTCTTTCAGCTTGAGAAATGCTAAGCGTATTCCTCCCTTTTGGTTTTCTATCTCCAAGTCTTTCCACGTGTCATCATACTACTTTACTTTGTCTTCTCAAGCTGCCCTTTGAAATCTTCTGTTCAGTTCTTTTACTTCATCAATTCTTCCTTTTGCTTTAGCTGCTCAACGTTCAAGAGCAAGTTTCAGATTCTCTTCTGACATCCATCTTGGTCTTTTCTTTCTTTCCTGTCTTTTCAATGACCTCTTGCTTTCTTCATGAATGATGTCTTGGATGTCATTCCACAACTCGTCTGGTCTTCGGTCACCAGTGTTCAATGCGTGAAATCTATTCTTCAGATGGTCTCTAAATTCTGGTGGGATATACTCATGGCAGTATTTTGGCTTTCGTGGACTTGCTCTGATTTTCTTCAGTTTCAGCTTTAACGTGCTATGAACAGTTGATGGTCTGTCTCACAGTCGGCCCCTGGCCTTGTTCTGATTGATGATGTTGAGCTTTTCCATCGTCTCTTTTCACAGATGTAGTCAATTTGATTTCTGTGTGTTCCATCTGGTGAGGTCCATGCGTATAGTCGTCGTTTATGTTGGTGAAAAAGATATTTGCAGTGAAAAAGTCATTGGTCTTGCAAAATTCTATCATTTGACCTCTGGCATTGTTTCTATCACCAAGGCCATATCTTCCAACTACCGATCTCACTTTTGGATTCCAATCACCAGTAATTTTCAATGCATCCTGATTGCGTGTTCGATCAATTTCAACTGAAGCAGCTGATAAAAATCTTCAATTTCTTCATCTTTGGCCTTAGTGATTGGTGTGTAAATTTGAGTAATAGTTATATTAACTAGTCTTCCTTGTAAACGTATGGATATTATCCTATCACCGACAGCATTGTACTTCAGGATAGATGTTGAAATGTTCTTTTTGATGATTAATGCAACACCATTCGTCTTCAAGTTGTCATTCCTGGCATAGTAGACGATATGATTGTCTGATTCAAAATGGCCAATACCGATTTCCTGGGCCAAGATGGCTGACTAGGTAGACGCTACCTCGGATCCCTCTTGCAACAAAGACTCGGAAAAACAAGTGAATCGATCACATACACGACAATCTACGAACCCTGACCAACAAATACAGATTTAAAGAGTTGACCTGAGTGACAGAGACCGAGAACGAACAAATACGGGGAAGCAGCGACTGTTTTCAGAGCCTGGAGCTAGCGTCCCAGCCGAGGAACCTTGGCGCGGGGCTTTGGACTGGGTGCAGGGGAGCTGAGCACTGCATCCTGTGACGGCGCAAACACGGGGCGCAGCCCTACCCCCCTGAACTGACCTCTGGAGGGGGCCCAGCCGGTCTGTGCGGGTGGTGTGGCGACGTGGCTGGAGGGAGGAGAAGTCGCCGGGAGGCAGCGACTGGTTTTGGAGCCAGGAGTGCAGCGTCCCAGCTGGGGAACCTTGGCGCCGGGCTTTGGATTGGGCGCAGGAGAGCTGAGCACGCCATCCTGTGACGGTGCAAACACGGGGCACAGCCCCAGCCCCCTAAACTGACCGGGGGGGCCAAGCCGGTTCACTCAGACGGCGCGGTGACACAGCTGGCAGGAGGAGAAGTCACCGGGAGGCAGCGACTGTTTTTGGAGCTGGGAGTGCAGCGTCCCAGCTGGGGAACCTTGACGTTGGGCTTTGGACTGGCAGCAGAGGAACTGACCATGGCTTCTGAGACAGTGCAAGAAGAGGACGCGGGCCTGACCCTTGGGGGCAATCTCTACCCAGCCAGCACACACAGTCGATGTGCCCCTCGGGAATCTCAGATAAAACAGTCATCCCAAGCAAGATAAGTAACTTTGTCTATATTCCGGGGTGCTACTCTCTCCTGTTTATCTGAAACCTCCCCTCCCCTTCCCAGGCAGCTTCATTAACATTGGAATTTCCTGAGCCAGAGGGAGAACGGCTCTGCGGTTTTTCTTTTCCTTTTTTTTGTTTGGTCTTTTCCTAACCCATTCTTCTGTCCTGAGAGAAGCAACCACAAAAAACCCAGGGACCAAAAATCCTTCCCTAATTGGACTAAAAACACAGAACCAGCTCCAGCCAAGCATATGTGATCCACAGTCTCCGGCTTTCATCCCTAAAGGCAACAAGGTGGCTATTATAATGCAAAGGCATTTCTGATAGGGATCTGACTGCATTTGTTTTAGCAGATTTACTGGAAAGACAAGTTTCCCGGGTTTGATATCTCTGTGTATTCAACAGTGCCCTCACTGACCCACAACAGGGAACTGAGGGCTGAAGCTCCCCCCAGACCACCTAGCCTCCTGCCTTAGGGGTCAAAGGAGGGTGACACCTACCAATCTGTAGAGGTAATTGCATTGGAGGCCTAAGGTACAGCTGCAGAGCCCACCCACCAAGGTGCTTTAGGAACAGAGACACACCTACCTCACTGACACTTGGGGGAAGCCTGTCAGCATCCTGCCCCCCCCCGGAGTGTGAACCCCTGCTGCTACTAGATCTGGTGCACACAACTATCACCACTACTTCTCAAGGTGAATAGGTGACAGTCTGCATCACACGCTTAATGACCCAAAATCAGATTCTACTCAAGAATAGTGAATGGACTCAGGCATATATATCTGGTAACAGCCCAAACCAGCTGGTAAGTCAAGGGCTACAACAATCAAGACAGCACAATCTAGTAGCCCATCCACGTATATCGAAAGAAAACAAAACAAGATAAGACTCAGTGAGCAAATATAGAATAAATCACTACAATAACTTAGTGATGGCTCGGAGACAGCAGTCAATATCAAACCACATAAAGAAGCAGACCATGACTGCTTCTACAACCCCCCAAACAAAAGAATCAAAATCTTTCCCAAATGAAGATACAATCCTGGAATTATCAGATACAGAATATTAAAAACTAATTTACAGAATGCTTCAAGACATCAGGGATGAGCTCAGAAATGAAATAAGGCAATCTGCAGAAAAAGCCAAGGAACACACTGATAAAGCAGTTGAAGAACTCAAAAAGATTATTCAAGAACATAGTGGAAAAATTAATAAGTTGCAAGAATCCATAGAGAGACAGCATTCAGAAATCCAAAAGATTAACAATAAAATTGCAGAATTAGACAACGAAATAGGAAGTCAGAGGAGCAGACTCGAGCAATTAGAATGCAGAGTGGGAAATTTGGAGGACCAGGGCATTAACACCAATATACCTGAAAAAAAATCAGAAAAAAGAATTTAAAAAAATGAAGAAACTCTAAAAATCATGTGGGACTCTATCAAGAAGAATAACTTGCGTGTGATTGGAGTCCCAGAACAGGGAGGGACGACAGAAAACACAGAGAGAATTGTTGAAGATCTGCTGACAGAAAACTTCCCTGACATCATGAAAGACGAAAGGATATCTATCCAAGATGCTCATCGAACCCCATTTAAGACTGATCCAAAAAGAAAAACACCAAGACATATTATCATCAAACTTGCCAAAACCAAAGATAAAGAGAAAATTTTAAGAGGAGCCAGGGAGAAAAGAAAGGTCTCCTATACGGGAGAATCAATAAGAATAAGTTCAGACTACTCAGCAGAAACCATGCAGGCAAGAAGGCAATAGGATGACATACACAGTGCACTGAAGGAGAAAAACTGCCAGCCAAGGATCATATATCCAGCAAAACTCTCTCTCAAATATGAAGGCAAAATTAAAACATTTACAGATAAACACAAGCTTACAGAATTTGCAAAAACCAAACCAAAGCTACAAGAAATACTAAAGGAAATTGTTTGGTCAGAAAACCAATAATATCAGATACCAGCACAACACAAGGTCACAGAACAAAACATCCTGATATCAACTCAAATAGGGAAATCACAAAAACGAATTAAGATTAATTTTAAAAAATGCTCAAAACCGGGAATCATTGAAGTCAATATGTAAAAGATCACAATAATCAAAAAGAGGGACTAAATACAGGCGGCATAGAACTGCCATATGGAGAGGGAGACAAGGCGATATAGGACAATACAAGTTAGGTTTTTACTTAGAAAAAAAGGGGTAAATATTAAGGTAACCACAAAGAGGTATAACAACTCCATAACTCAAAATAAAAACCAAGAAAAACGTAACGACTCAGCAAACATAAAGTCCAATACTATGAAAAAGAGGAACACACAATTTACAAAGCTAAAACGTCTCAGCACAAAAAAGTAAGTGGAAAAATGAAATTGTCAACAACACACATAAAAAGGCATCAAAATGACAACACTAAACAAATACTTATCTATAATTACACTGAATGTAAATGGACTAAATGCACCAATAAAGAGACAGAGAGTCTCTGACTGGATAAAGAATCACGATCCGTCTACACGCTGCCTACAAGAGACACACCTTAGACTTAGAGACACAAACAAACTAAAACTCAGAGGATGGAAAAAATATATCAAGCAAACAACAATCAAAAAAGAGCAGGAGTAGCAATATTAATTTCTGACAAAATAGACTTTAAAGTTAAATCCACCACAAAGGATAAAGAAGGACACTACATAATGATAAAAGGGACAATTGACCAGGAAGATATAACCATATTAAATATTTATGTACCCAATGACAGGGCTGCAAGGTACATAAAACAAATTTTAACAGAACTGAAAAGTGAGATAGACACCTCCACAATTATGGTAGGAGACTTTAACACACCATTTTTGGAGAAGGACAGGACATCTAGTAAGAAGCTCAATAGAGACACGGAAGACCTAATTACTACAATCAACCAACTTGACCTCATTGACTTATACAGAACTCTCCACCCAACTGCTGCAAAGTATACTTTTTTTCCTAGCACACATGGAACATTCTCTAGAATAGACCACATATTAGGTCATAAAACAAACCTTTGCAAAATCCAAAACATCGAAATATTACAAAGCATCTTCTCAGACCACAAGGCCATAAAAGTGGAAATCAATAACAGAAAAATTAGAGGAAAGAAATCAAATACTTGGAAACTGAACAATATCCTCCTGAAAAAAGACTGGGTTATAGAAGACATTAAGGAGGGAATAAGGAAATTCATAGAAAGCAACGAGAATGAAAATACTTCCTATCAAAACCTCTGGGACACAGCAAAAGCAATGCTCATAGGCCAAATTATATCGATAAATGCACACATACAAAAAGAAGAAAGAGCCAAAATCAGAGAACTGTCCCGACAACTTGAACAAATAGAAAGTGAGCAACAAAAGAATCCATCAGGCACCAGAAGAAAACAAATAATAAAAATTAGAGCTGAACTAAATGAATTAGAGAACAGAAAAACAATTGAAAGAATTAACAAAGCCAAAAGCTGATTCTTTGAAAAAATTAACAAAATTGATAAACCATTGGCCAGACTGACTAAAGAAATACAGGAAAGGAAACAAATAACCCGAGTAAGAAATGAGATGGGCCACATCACAACAGACCCAACTGAAATTAAAAGAATCATATCAGATTATTATGAAAAATTGTACTCTAACAAATTCGCAAACCTAGAAGAAATGGATGAATTCCTGGAAAAACACTACCTACCTAAACTAACACAATCAGAAGTAGAACAACTAAATAGACCCATAACAAAAAAAGAGATTGAAACGGTAATCAAAAAACTCCCAACAAAAAAAAGCCCTGGCCCAGATGGCTTTACTGCAGAGTTCTACCAAACTTTCAGAGAAGAGTTAACAACGCTACTACTAAAGGTATTTCAAAGCATAGAAAATGACGGAATACTACCTAACTCATTCTATGAAGCCACCATTTCCCTGATACCAAAACCAGGTAAAGACACCACAAAAAAAGAAAATTACAGACCTATATCCCTCATGAACATAGATGCAAAAATCCTCAACAAAATTCTAGCCAATAGAATTCAACAACATATCAAAAAAATAATCCACCATGACCAAGTGGGATTTATACCAGGTATGCAAAAAAAAAAAAAAGTTTAATATTAGAAAAACCATTAATGTAATCCACCATATAAATAAAACAAAAGACAAAAACCACATGATCTTATCAATTGATGCAGAAAAGTCATTTGACAAAGTCCAACACCCATTTATGATAAAAACTCTCACCAAAATAGGAATTGAAGGAAAATTCCTCAATATAATAAAGGGCATCTATACAAAGCCAACAGCCAACATCGCTCTAAATGGAGAGACCCTGAAAGCATTTCCCTTGAGAACGGGAACCAGACAAGGATGCCCTTTATCACCACTCTTACTCAACATTGTGCTAGAGGTCCTAGCCAGAGCAATTAGGCTAGACAAAGAAATAAAGGGCATCCGGATTGGCAAGGAGGAAGTCAAATTATCTCTATTTGCAGATGACATGATCTTATACACAGAAAACCCTAAGGAATCCTCCAGAAAACTACTGAAACTAATAGAAGAGTTTGGCAGAGTCTCAGGTTATAAGATAAACATACAAAAATCACTTGGATTCCTCTACATCAACAAAAGGAACATCAAAGAGGAAATAACCAAATCAATACCATTCACAGTAGCCCCCAAGAAGGTAAAATACTTAGGAATAAATCTTACCGAAGATGTAAAAGACCTATACAAAGAAAACTACAAAGTACTACTACAAGAAGCTAAAAAGGACCTACTTAAGTGGAAAAACATACCTTGCTCATGGATAGGAAGACTTAACATAGTAAAAATGTCTGTTCTACCAAAAGCCATCTATACATACAATGCACTTCCCATCCAAATTCCAATGACATTTTTTAATGTGACGGAGAAACAAATCACCAACTTTATATGGAAGGGAAAGAAGCCACAGATAAGTAAAGCATTACTGAAAAAGAAGAAGAAAGTGGGAGGCCTCACTCTACCTGATTTCAGAAGCTATTATACAGCCACAGTAGTCAAAACAGCCTGGTACTGGTACAACAACAGGCACATAGACCAATGGAACAGAATTGAGAACTCAGATATAAATCCATCCACATATGAGCAGCTGATATTTGACAAAGGACCAGCGTCAGTTAATTGGGGAAAATATAGTCTTTTTAACAAATGGTGCTGGCATAACTGGATATCCATTTGCAAAAAAATGAAACAGGACCCATACCTCACACCATGCACAAAAACTAACTCCGAGTGGATCAAAGACCTAAACATAAAGATTAAAACGATACAGATCATGGAAGAAAAAATAGGGACAACCTTAGGAACCCTAATACAAGGCATAAACAGAATACAAAACATTACCAAAAATGACGAAGAGAAACCAGATAACTGGGAGCTCCTAAAAATCAAACACCTATGCTCATCTAAAGACTTCACCAACAGAGTAAAAAGACCACCTAGAGACTTTTTTTTTTTTAGAGACTGGGAAAGAATTTTCAGCTATGACATCTGTGACCAGCGCCTGATCTCTAAAATCTATATGATTCTGTCAAAACTCAACCACAAAAAGACAAACAACCCAATCAAGAAGTGGGTAAAGGATATGACCACGCACTTCACTAAAGAAGATATTCAGGCAGCTAACAGATACATGAGAAAATGCTCTCGATCATTAGCCATTAGAGAAATGCAAATTAAAACTACAATGAGATTCCATCTCACTCCAACAAAAAAACAAGGCTGGCATTAATCCAAAAAATACAAAATAATAAATGTTGGCGAGGCTGCGGAGAGATTGGAACTCTTATACACTGCTGGTGGGAATATAAAATGGTACAACCACTTTGGAAATCTATCTGGCATTATCTTAAACAGTTAGAAATAGAACTACCATACAACCCAGAAATCCCACTCCTCGGAATATACCCTAGAGAAATAGGAGCCTTCACACAAACAGACGCATGCACACCCATGTTTATTGCAGCTCTGTTTACAATAGCAAAAAGCTAGAAGCAACCAAGGTGTCCATCAACGGATGAATGGGTAAATAAATTGTGGTATATTCACACAATGGAATACTACGCATCAATAAAGAACAGTGACAAATCTTTGAAACATTTCATAACATGGAGGAACCTGGAAGGCATTATGCTGAGCGAAATGAGTCAGAGGCAAAAGGACAAATATTGTATAAGACCACTATTATAAGATCTTGAGAAATAGTATAAACTGAGAAGAACACATACTTTTGTGGTTACGAGGTAGGGGGAGGGAGGGAGGGTGGGAGTGGAGTTTTTTAATGATTAGTTAGTAGATAAGAACTACTTTAGGTGAAGGGAAGGACAATACTCAATACATGGAAGGTCAGCTCAACTGGACTGGACCAAAAGCAAAGAAGTTTCCAGGATAAACTGAATGCTTCAAAGGTCAGCGGAGCAAGGGCGGGGGTTTGGGGACCATGGTTTAAGGGGACTTCTAAGTCAATTGGCAAAATAAATATATTATGAAAACATTCTGCATCATACTATGAAATGTGGCGTCTGGGGTCTTAAATGCTAACAAGCGGCCATCTAAGATGCATCAGTTGGTCTCAACCCACCTGGATCAAAGGAAAATGAAGAACACCAAGGTCCCACGATAACTAAGAGCCCAAGAGACAGAAAGGGCCACATGAACCAGAGACTTACATCATCCTGAGACCAGAAGAACTAGTTGGTGCCCGGCCACAACCGATGATTGCCCTGACAGGGAGCACAACAGAGAACCCCTGAGGGAGCAGGAGATCAGTGGGATGCAGACCCCAAATTCTCATAAAAAGACCTTACTTAATGGTCTGACTGAGACTAGAGGAATCCCGGCGGTCTTGGTCCCCAAACCTTCTGTTGGCCCAGGACAGGAACCAGTCCCGAAGACCACTCATCAGACATGGAAGGGACTGGACAGTGGGTAGGAGAGAGATGCTGATGAAGAGTGAGCTATTTGTATCGGGTGGACACATGAGACTGCGTTGGCATCTTCTGTCTGGAGGGGGGATGGGAGGATAGAGGGTGTTGGAAGCTGGCAAAATTGTCAGGAAAGGAGAGACTGGAAGGGCTGACTCATTAGGGGGAGAGCAAGTGGGGGTATGGAGTAAGGTGTATATAAACTTATATGTGACAGTCTGTCTTGATTTGTAAACGTTCACCTGAAGCTCAATAAAAGTTAAAAAAAAAATGGCCAATACCAGTCCATTTCAGCTCGCTAATGCCTAGGATATCAATGTTTATGTGTTCCATTTCATTTTTGACGATTTCCAATTTTCTTAGTTTCATACTTCATACGTTCCAGGTTCCGATTATTAATGGATGTTTGCAGCTGTTTCTTTTCATTTTGAGTCATGGCACATCAGCAAATGAAGATCCCAAAACTTGACTCCATCTACATCATTAAGGTCAGCACTACTTTTAGGAGGCAGCTCTTCCCCAGTCGTCTTTTGAGTGCCTTCCAACCTAGGAGGCTCATCTTCTGGCAGTATATTGGGCAATGTCCCACTGCCATTGATGAGGTATTCAGTGGCTGATTCTTTTCAGAAGTAGACTGCTGAGTCTTTCTTCCCCGTCTGCCTTAGTCGGGAAGCTTAGCTAAAACCTGTCCTCCATGTTCCTGCTGGCATCTGAATACTGGTGGCGTAGCTTCCAGCATCACAGCAGCATGCAAGCCCCCACAGCACGATAAATTAACAGATACGTAGGGGGATGTTGTGTTAGCAGGCACAGAAACATTAATTTCCTTATACATCTCCTTCATTGCTCTTGGGTGACCAGGTGTGTTGTCAATGAGCAGTAATATTTTGAAAGGAATCTTTTTTTTTTTTTTTTTTCTGAGCAGCAGGTCTCAGCAGCAGGCTTAAAATATTCAGTAAACTATGTTGTAAACAGATGTGCTGTCATCCAGGTTTTGTTGTGCCATTTATAGAGCACAGGCACTGTCGATTTAGCATAATTCTTAAGGGCCCTAGGATTTTTGGAATGGTAAATGAGTATTGGCTTCAACTTAAAGTCACCAGCTGCATTAGCCCCTAAGAAGAGAGTCAGTCTGTCCGTTGAAGTCCTGAAAGCAGGCATTGGCTTCTCCTCTCCAGCTATGAAAGTCCTAGGTGATGTCTCCTTCTCATATAAGGCTGTTTCATCCACACTGAAAACCTGGTGTGGAGCGCGGCCGCCCTCATCAGTGCCCTCGGCTAGAGCTCCGGAACACGTTGCTGTGGCTTCTGCATCAGCGCTTGCCGCTTCACCTTGCACTTTTATGTTATGGAGATGACTTCTTTCCTTAAACCTCGTGAACTAACCTCTGCTAGCTTCAAACTTTTCTTCTGCAGCCTCCTCACCTCTCTCAGCCTTCACAGAATTGAAGAGAGTCAGGGCCTTGCTCCGGATTAGGCTTTGGCTTAAGGGAATGTTGTGTCTGGTTTGATCTTCTACCCAGACCACTGAAGCTTGCTCCATATCAGCAATAAGCTGTTTCACTTTCTTATTATTCACGTCTTCACTGGAGCAGCACTTTTAATTTCCTTCAAGAACTTTTCCTTTTCATTCACAACTTTGCTAACTATTTGGCACAAGAAGCCTATCTTTTGCCCTATCTCAGCTTTCAACATGCCTTCTTCACTAAGCTTAATCATTTCTATCTTTCGATTCAAAGTGAGAGAGTGAAACTGACTCTTCCTTTCACATGAACACTTAAAGGGCATTGTAGGATTATTAACTGGCCTAATTTCAATATGGTCGTGTCCCAGGTAATAGGGAGGCCCAAGGTGAGGGAGAGAGACGTAGGAACTGCCTGTTGTTGGAGCAGTCAGAACACACACAAAGTTTATTAATTTTGCTCTGTTATAAAAAAAAATTTTTTTTTATATGGACATGGTTCGTGGTGCCCCAATACAATTACAATAATAACATCAAAGATCACTGATCACAGATCACCATAACAGATATGATAATAATGAAAAAGTTTGAAATACTGCAAGAATTACCAAGAGAATTACCAAAATGTGACACCGAGACACAAAGTAAACACATGCCATTAGAAAAATAGTGCCAATAGACTTGCTCCATGCAGGGTTGCCACAAACCTTCAATTTTTTCAAAAACACAAAATCTGTGAAGCACGATAAAGTGAAGTGCAATAAAACGAGGTATGCCTGTAATTGCGTCTTCGCTTTACACCATTTCAGCTTATGAAAGTTTTCATAGGATCCCTCTGCTTTTGGATAGTGGGAGAAACCTGAATGAGGTTTGGGGTTTTTTTGTTTTTTTTTTTTAAGTTTTAAAATGGCTCTATTATTATTCAAAAGTGGGGAAGACCATATCTGATTGTGGGATTAGACATTTACAAAGCTCTGGCCAGGGGTAGTATTCTCCTTGGAGATGTGGTTCAGTTCAGTCAACATAAATCGAACTTTTAAAATTTTTATTTGTGGTACAAATATACATAACAAAACAATTGTCAATTCAACAATTTTTACATGTATAATTCAGGGACATGATTGCATTCTTCATGTTGTGCAACCATTATCGCTATATCCATTACGAATTATTCCACTACCATTAACATAAACTCTGTGCCTCTTAAACAGTAACTTCCCCTTTCCCCCTCATTTCCACCCCTGGTAACCACTAATAAGCTTTAGTTTCTATATATTTGCCTATTTCATATAAGTGAGGTCATACAGTATTTGTTTTTTTTTTTTTGGTGACAGACTTACTTCACTTAGCATAATGTTTTCAAGGTTCATTCATGTCGTGGCATGTATCTTTATCATGGAGTAATATTCCATTAGGAGTCGCGGTGGTGCAGTGGTTAAGTGCTAGGCTGCTAACCAAAAGGTCGGCGGTTCAGCTCCACCAGCTGCCCTGTGGGAGAAAGATGTGACAGTCTGCATTTGTAAAGATTTACTGCATTGGAGACCCTATGGGGGCAGTTCTACTCTGTCTTATAGGGTCACTATGAGTCAGATTGACCTAATGGCAACGGGTTTGGTTTTTGGTTGGGTTTAATACTCTATTGTACGTATATACCACATTTTCTTCATCCATTTGTCTGTTGATGGACATTTAGGCTTTTCCCACCTTTTGGCTATTGTGAATAGTGCTGCAGTGAACATTGGTGTACAGGTTTCTGTTTGCATTCCTGCTTTCAAATCTATACCTAAGATTAAAATTACTGGGTCATGTGAGAGTTCTATGTTCAACTTTTTGAGGGGCTGCCAAACAGTGGTTGTACCATGTTGGATTCCCACCAGCAATGGATGAGGGTTCCAATGTCTACACATCCTCACCTAAGCCTGTCATTTTCCTTTTTTTTTTTTTTAATCATAGCCATTCTAGTAGAGGTGAGGTGGTACCTCATTGTGGTTTTTATTTGCATCTCCCTAGGCTAAAGAGGAGCTTTGGTGGCGCAGTGGTTAAGAGCTCGGTTAAAAGGTCAGCAGTTCGAATCGACCAGCTGCTTCTTGGAAGCCCTATAAAAATATGGGGCAGTTTTATTCTGTCCTATAGGGTCACTATGAGTCAGAACCGACTCTACGGCAATGCGTCTGGGTGGTTTGGTAATGGCTAAAGAAGAAGCCCTGGTGGCTCAATGGTTAAACGCTTGGCTGCTAACCAAAAGGTCATCAATTTGAACCCACCATTGGTTCCGCAGAAGAAAAGACCTGGCAATCTTCTCCTGTAAAGATTACTGCCTAGGAAACCCTGTCGGACAGTTCTACTCTGTCCTACAGAGTTGCTATGAGTCAAAATAGACTGGACAGCACACAACAAAACAATAACAGTGGCTAAAGAGGAGTCCCTGGGTGACACAACTGGATAAACCCTTAACTACTAATAGGAATATCGGCAGTTCAAACCCACCTCAGAACAAAGGCACCTCAGAAGAAAGGTCTGGCAACCTGCTTCCAAAAGTTCACAGCCTTGAAAGCCCTATGGAGTACAGTTCTACTCTGCATACATGGAGTTGTCATAAGTCGAATCTACTTGATGGAAACTGTTTTGGTTTTTGGTAATAACTAACAACTTTGATCATCTTTTCATGTGCTTGTTTATTTGTATAACCTCTTTGGTGAAATGTCTACTTAAGTCCTTTGCCCATTTTTTAAAAAATGTATTTTATTTGTTGTTGTTGTTGTCATTGTTGAGATTAACACAGCAGAACATATACTAATTCAACAATTTTTACATGTTGAATTTCAGTGACATTGATTATATTCTTCATGTCGTGCAACCATTCTCACCCTCCTTTTCTGAATTGTTCCTCCCTCATTAACATAAACTCACTGCCCCCTAAGGGTTTTCTACCTAATCGTTAGAGTTTCTGTTGTCAAGTTGATCCCACATGCCTAGTTCTTAAAAGAGCACAATACTCAAGGCAGACATTATTTACTAGTTAAGCTAAATTATTGTTTGGGAATATTCTGGGTTTAAGGCTTCAAGATTATCTCAGGGTAATAGTTTTGGGGGCTCATCCAGACTCCACGAATCTAAAAAGTCTGGATTCCATAATAATTTGAAATTTTGTTCCGCATTTTCCCTCTTTTGATCAGGATGCTTCTATAGAATCTTTGATCAGAATGTTCAGTAATGGTAGCCAGGCCCCATCCAGTTCTGGTCTCAGGGCAAAAGTTGTTCATAGAGACAATTAGCCACACATTCCATATCCTCCTCTTATTCCTGACTCTTCTCCCTCTGTTGCTACAGGCAAATACAGACCAGTTGTTGTGCCTTGGATGGATGCTTTAAAAAACCAGGCACTATGCAATTAACTAGGAGGTAGAACAGAAGCACTAAACACAATATTAGGCCAATTAACTGGAATGTACTATAAAACCATGACCCTAAACCACCAAACTAAGAAACCAAATCCCATGAGGTGTTTGATTATACATAAGAAGCCTCAGCACCTGCTCCTTTTTGTTGTTGTTGGTATAAATATCTCTATCAGACACATTTACCAGTTCAACTTCTAACAGCTGTACAACTTATTGACATCTATTACATTCATTTGGAAACCCTGGTGGCATAGTGGTTAAGAGCTATGGCTGTGAACCAAAGGGTCGGCAGTTCAAATCCACCAGGCGGTCCTTGGAAACTCTGGGGGGCAGTTCTACTCTGTCCTATAGGGCCGCTATGAGTCGGAATCGACTTGACGGCACTGGTTTTCTGGGTGATTACATTCATTGGCTGTGCAACTCTTACCCTTAATCAAAGCAATTTTTCCATCACTGTAAACCAAAAATCAGTGATCTATATGCAATAACTCCCCATAAGCCCTCCCCCCCACTTCCATCCCTGGTAACCACCAATCAACTTTGGTCTCTATACATTTGCCTGTTCTTGACTTTTTACATAAGTGAGGCCATACAATATTTGTCCTTTTGTGATTGATTTATTCCACTTAGTATAATGTCTTCAAGCTCCATCTATGTTGTAGCATGTATGAAGAATTTATTTCTCTTTCTGGTTGAGTAGTTTTCCATTGTATGTATGTACCACAATTTGTTTATCTATTCATCTGTTGATAGGCATTTAGATTGTTTTGACATTTTGCCTTTTGTGAATAATGCTGCAGTGAACATCAGTGTAGATACGTCTGCGCTTGTCACTGCTTTCAAGTCCTCTGAGTATATTCCCAGTAGCGGAATTGCTTGGTCATATGATAGTTTTATTTTTACTGTTTTGAGGAACTGCCACACTATTTGTCATAATGCCTATACCATTTTGCATTCCTACCAGCAATGAATAAGTATTCCAATGTCTCCACATCCTCTCCAACATTTGTTATTTATTTATTTAATCTTAGCCATCCTACTGGGAGTGAAATGGTACCTCATTGTGGTTTTGAGTTGTATCTCTGATGGCTAATGACATTGAGCATCTTTCCATAAGTTTGGTTGCCATTTTGGTAAAATGCCTATTCAAGTCGTTTGCCCATTTTTTTTTTAATTGGGTTGTCTTTTTGTCGTTAAGTTGTCCAAGTTTTGTATATATTTTGGCTATTAGATTCTTATCAAATATATTGTTTCCAAAGATATTCTCCCAGTCGGTAGGTAGCTTATCTTTTCACTTTTTTTGTAAAGTCTTTTGATGAACAAAAGTTTTTAATTTTTATGAGGTCCCATTTATTTATTTTGTCTTTTGCTGTTTGTAGTTTGGTTATATTAGAAAATCCATTGTTAAAGACTGGGCCCAATAGCCTTGCCCCTTCATTTTCTTCTAAGAATTTTATGGTTTTAGTTTTCACAGTTAGATCCTTAATCCATTTTGAATTCATTTTTGTGTATGGTGTGAGGCATGGATCTTATTTCATTCTTCTGTGTGTGGAAATCCAATTTTCCTAGCACCATTTATTGAAGAGACTCTTCTTTCCCTATCAAATGAACTTAGTACCCTTGTCAAAAATCAGATGACAATAGATGTGTGGGTTAATTTCTGGACTCTCAATTCTATTCCATTGGTCTATGTGTCTGTTATTATACCAGTACAAGGATGCTTTGATTACTATAGCTGTATAATATGTCTTAAAATCAAGAAGTGTGAGTCCTCCTACTTTCTTCTTTTCCTTCAACATTGCTGTTCAGGGCTGCTTGCCATTCCAAATATATTTGAGGACTGGTTTTTTCCATTTCTTTAAGAAGGCTGTTGGAATTTTGATCAGGATTGTGTTGAATCTATAGAATGATTTGGGTAGTAATCTTAATAATATTAAATCTTCCAATCCATGAACATGGAAAATCTTTCCATTTTTTAAGTCTTCTTTAATCTCTTTCAGAAGTGTTTTAGAATTTTCACTGTATAAGCCTTTCAAATCCCTGGTTAAATTTATTACTAGGCGTTTCTTTCTCTTAGATGTTATTATACATAGAATTGTTTCCATAATTTCCTTTACATATTTCTCATTGCTAGTATATAGAAACCCAACGGATTTTTGTTTGTTGACCTTGTATCCTGCAACTTTGCTCAATTCATTTATTGGCTCTAGAAGCTTTCTTGTGGACTCTTTGGGATTTTCTATATATGGGATCATGTCATCTGTGAATAGAGATAATTTTACTTCTTCTTTTCCAAATCCGAATATCTTTTATTTCTTTTTCTTATCTTATTGCTGTGGCTGGGATTTCTAACACAATATTGAATAGAAGTGGTGAGATTGGCACCCTTGTCTTGTTCTCAGTTTTAAGGGAAAGCTCTCAATCTTTCTCCATTAAGTGTATTGTTGGCTGTTGGTTTTTCATATGTGACCTTAATAATATATTAATGAACTTCCCTTCTATTTTAATCTTCTTGAGAGTTTTCATCTTTACCCATTTTTTTGATTGGGTTGGTTGCCTTTTTGTTACTAAGTTGTAGAAGTTATATATATAATTAGATCTTTATCAGATCTACAGTTCCTGAAAATTTCCTCCTAATGTGTGGGATGTCTTTTCACTTTGTTGGTAAAGTCCCTTGATAAACAAAAGTATTTAATTTTTATGAGGTCACAATCATCTGTTTTGTCTTTTGCTGCTCTTGCTTTTGTTGTCATATCTGATAATCCATCCATAAAAACTAGATCCTACAGACACACCCCTATATTTTCTTCTAAGAATTTTATGGTTTTAGTTTTCACGTTTAGGACTTTGATCCATTTTGAATTGGGTTTTATGTATGGTGTGAAGCATGGATCCTATTTCATTCTTCTCCATGTGAAAATCCAATTTTCCCAGCACCATTTATTGAAGAGACTCTTTCTTCCCCATTGAATGGACTTAGTACCCTTGTTGAAAATCAGTTGACCATAGATGTATGGGTCTATCCCTGGAATTTCAATTCTATTCCATTGGTCTATATGTCTATTATTATATCAGTACCAGACTGTTTTAATTACTGTAGTTTTTTTTTATACTATGTTTTGAAATTAGGAAGTGTGAGTCCTCCTACTTTATTTTTCTTCAAGATTGCTTTAGCTATTTGGGATCCCTTGCCATTCGACATCAATTTGAAGATTGGTTTTTCTATTTCTGCAAAGAAGGTTTTTGAAATTTCGATGGCAATTGAGTTGAATTTGTAGATTGCTTTGGGTACTATTGCCATCTTAACACTGTTAAGCATTCCATTCCATAAACACAGAATGTCCTTTTATTAATTTGCATCTTCTTTAATTTCTTTTAGTGATTGTTTTATACTTTTCAGTGTATCACAAGTCTGTCATCTTTCTGGTTAAATTTATTCTTAGGTACTTTACCACTATTAGGTTTGTATATTTTCAAACTTAAATCCAACCTACTTTTATCCTAAATTTTATTTGTTTTTTGTTGTTTAAAATATACACTGCAAAACCTAGACGAATTCAACCGTTTCTACATGTACCATTTAGCGACATTGATTACAGTCTTTGAGTTGTGCAACTATTTCCACCCTTCTTTTCTGCGTTGTTCCTTCCCCATTAACATAAACTCACTGCCTCCTAATCATTCAAGTTGCTGTTGTCAATTTTATCCCATATAGATAGTTCTTAAAAGAGCATAATGCTCAAGGCAGATATTTTTTACTACTTAAGCTAAACTATTACTTGTTTTTAAGAAGACCTCAGGGGATATTTTTGGTTTAAACTTTAAAGACAATCTCAGGGCAATATTTTCAGGGGCTCATCCACCCTCCATGGCTCTAGAATGTCAGAAGTCAATGGGAATTTGAAATTCTGTTCTGCATTTTCTGTTTTTGATCAGGATTCTTGTACGGAATCTTTGAACAAAATGTTCAATAATGGTAGCCAGGCACCATCTAGTTCTTCTGGTCTCATGGCAAAGGAGGCAGTTGTTTATGGAGGCAATTAGCCACACATTCCATATCCTCCTCCTATTTCTGACTCTCCTTCTTTCTCTGTTAAGCCATATGAATGGAGGCCAATTGTTGTACCCTAGATGGCTGCTTGAAAGCTTTTGAGGCCCTAGGCATGACACAGAGAACTAGGAGATAGAACAGGAGTACTAAACACATTATTTTTAATTCACTGTACTCTCATTATCAGTCTATTTATTCCTTGCCTGTCTTTGATGTTCTTTCCGACTTATTCAAGAATGAAAGCTGAATTATATCATATCTTATTTATCTAAATAGACACTGTTTTTGCTCTTCTGACTTTTTCAAATCTAGTATTTGAACTAGATTTATACTATAAAATAACAAATAATAATAACAATAGCTCACACTTATTGAATGCTTACTATGTTCCAGGCACTGTTCTATATGTGTTACATGTTTAATCTTCATAACAACCCTGTAATGGAGGTACTGTTATTATAATCTGCCTTTTATACAAGAGGAAACTGAGACATGGAGAAATTAGATAACTTGTCCAAAGCCATCCAGCTGGCAAATGGAGAGCCAGGGTAAATTTTTTGTTATTTTGAGATACTGTATTTGGTCATATCTAGATCAGGCTGATAAATACCAAATCATATAGATGAGCTCTTGTTATTATAAAATTACATTTACCAAATTATTTAAATGCACTGTATATATTCACATTTGATTACACTTTAATTGCAGTCCGCAGTGAATTCCCCATTATGTTATTTCATATTGTTAACCTTGGATTTAGTTGACTTCTGTTTCATGCATCAGATTAACGTACGTATAACTTTTTCTCCTGGTGTGTTACAGTACAAAATATTTACCTTACGTCTCTAGAATTAAAAGAAAAATCCACTTTGGATAATTCATATCATTGTCCCCTTTGACTAACATAGTGTATCAGTTAAGACACTTTTGGCTGCAAGTAACAGAATACCCAGGTAAAAGTAGTTTAAACTGTAGAGATTTGTTAACAAATCTCACGTAACAAGAAATCTGAAATTAGGTGATCCTAAGCTTGATTGATTCAGTAGTTAAATGAGGTCATCAAGGAACTAGACTTTTTCTATCATTCCTACTCTACCATCTCCAGTGTGTCTGCATGGCTCCACTCATGGTTGCAAGATGGCTGCAGCTATTCCAAGCATTACATCTTGACATGGTTATGTGCAAAGGAGGAAGAAAGGGTGCTGCAAGAGAAGGCAGTAAGAGCACTCTCCTCTTTCTTTTTAATCAAGGTGGAAAAACTTCTCAGAGGCATCAGAAGACTTCTTCTTATGTATCATTGGTTAGAATTATGGCACATGGCCACTACTAACTGCAAGTTAGACCGAGAAAGCAAATATTTGGCATTTTCAGCTTCTGTTGGGAAAGATAGGCTTTTGCCTGCATGGAAGAATGTGTTTATTAGGCTGGGGGAGGCGGGGGACTTGCTCTTGGATATGCAACCACCATTGAGAGCCTCACATAAAAAAATTTATAGCTAACCTTAAGGTCTAAGAAAGGATAGAGATGAAGAAGAAAGATATTAACTACGTGCATAGTAAATCTGATGTGTTAGCTGAAATGTTCCCTTCCCATGACTTTTCTATCAGATAATCTTAATGCTACCATGTTTCTGAAGACTCACTATATGGCAGGAATTTATATGTGAATTTGCTTCATATAGACTGGAAGTTTCAGGAAAGTAGATTTTAGTTTAACAGAAAAAAGAATGTTTTGATAGGGCTGTAAGCTAGCTGCTTCCAGAGGGTCTGAGTTACCTGTCACCAGAATGTGTAAGCAGAACACACTTTAGTGACAATGGTAATCTAGAAAATCTGAACCAAGAGAAGCTGACATTTATCTTAAAAGACAGTGGACTTTTGTAGAGGGGATTCATGCAGCAGTGAAGGAGAGAGTTAGGCTCTATCCGTGGTTTGTAGCCCTTTGTATCCTATATCTTACTAAATATTCAGATAAAGACCTGGGTCTCACGGTAATAGAAACAAATAAACAACAGCCTTCTTTGCAAAAATGGACGTGTATATTCTCATAACAATCTAGTAATACTTCTGTTAAGTACATGTTTTACTGCTATGATGTTGTAAAACAAAGATCATGTTTTAAAAATGAAGTTGTTATTAAGAATAAACAAGGGACCAGATTCTTTCAGAAGGAGACAAGACAGATACTTTCATACCCCAGCAAGGGAAGACGTAGAATGGTTAAAAGCTCATTCACGGGGGGCGGAGCCAAGATGGCGGACTAGGCAGACGCTACCTCGGATCCCTCTTACAACAAAGACTCGGAAAAACAAGTGAATCGATCACATACATAACAATCTACGAACCCTGAACAACAAACACAGATTTAGGGACGGAGAATGAACTAATACGGGGAAGCAGCGATTGTTTCCAGAGCCTGGAGCCAGCGTACCAGTCAGGTACGGCACAAGCACAGAGAGCTGCTCCACCCCCCTGAACTAACCCCGGGAGGGGGACCAGCCGGTTCCACAGGCGGCGTGGGACGCAGCCAGTAGGAGAAGTCCCCGGGAGGCAGTGACTGGTCTTGGAGCAGAAAGAGCAGCGTCCGAGCTGGGGAACCGTCCTGCAGGGATTTGGACTGGATGCAAGCGGCTTCATTAACATCTGAATAGCCTGAGCCAGAGGGAGAACTCTGATAGGGATCTGACTGCATTTTTTTTTTAGCGGATTTTCTGGAAAAACTAGTTTCCCAGTGATGGCTCGGAGACAACAATCCATATCAAACCACTTAAAGAAGCAGACCATGACAGCTTCTCCAACCCCCCAAACAAAAGAATCAAAATCTTTCCCAAATGAAGATACAATCTTGGAATTATCAGATACAGAATATAAAAAACTAATTTACAGAATGCTTAACGATATCACAAATGAAATTAGGATAACTGCAGAAAAAGCCAAGGAACACACTGATAAAACTGTTGAAGAACTCAAAAAGATTATTCAAGAACATAGAGAGACAGCATTCAGAAATCCAAAAGATTAACAATAAAATTACAGAATTAGACAACGCACTAGGAAGTCAGAGGAGCAGACTCGAGCAATTAGAATGCAGACTGGGACATCTGGAGGACCAGGGAATCAACACCAACATAGCTGAAAAAAAATCAGATAAAAGAATTAAAAAAAATGAAGAAACCCTAAGAATCATGTGGGACTCTATCAAGAAGGATAACCTGCGGGTGATTGGAGTCCCAGAACAGGGAGGGGGGACAGAAAACACAGAGAAAATAGTTGAAGAACTCCTGACACAAAACTTCCCTGACATCATGAAAGACGAAAGGATATCTATCCAAGATGCTCATCGAACCCCATTTAAGATTGATCCAAAAAGAAAAACACCAAGACATATTATCATCAAACTCACCAAAACCAAAGATAAAGAGAAAATTTTAAAAGCAGCCAGGGAGAAAAGAAAGGTTTCCTTCAAGGGAGAATCAATAAGAATATGTTCTGACTACTCAGCAGAAACCATGCAGGCAAGAAGGGAATGGGACGACATATACAGAACACTGAAGGAGAAAAACTGCCAGCCAAGGATCATATATCCAGCAAAACTCTCTCTGAAATATGAAGGAGAAATTAAGATATTTACAGACAAACACAAGTTTAGAGAATTTGCAAAAACAAACCAAAGCTACAAGAAATACTAAAGGATATTGTTTGGTCAGAGAACCAATAATATCAGATATCAGCACAACACAAGGTCACAAAACAGAACGTCCTGATATCAACTCAAATAGGGAAATCACAAAAACAAACAAATTAAGATTAATTAAAAAAAAATAAATACACATAACAGGGAATCATGGAAGTCAATAGGTAAAAGATCACAATAATCAAAAAGAGGGACTAAATACAGGAGGCATTGAACTGCCATATGGAGAGTGATACAAGGCGATATAGAACAATACAAGTTAGGTTTTTACTTAGAAAAATAGGGGTAAATAGTAAGGTAAGCACAAAAAAGTATAACAACTCTATAACTCAAGATAAAAACCAAGAAAAACGTAACGACTCAACTAACATAAAGTCAAGCACTATGAAAATGAGGATCTCACAATTTACTAAGAAAAACGCTTCAGCACAAAAAAGTATGTGGAAAAATGAAATTGTCAACAACACACATAAAAAGGCATCAAAATGACAGCACTAAAAACTTATTTATCTATAATTACCCTGAATGTAAATGGACTAAATGCACCAATAAAGAGACAGAGAGTCACAGACTGGATAAAGAAACACGATCCATCTATATGCTGCCTACAAGAGACACACCTTAGACTTAGAGACACAAACAAACTAAAACTCAAAGGATGGAAAAAAGTATATCAAGCAAACAATAAGCAAAAAAGAAGAGGAGTAGCAATATTAATTTCTGACAAAATAGACTTTAGACTTAAATCCACCACAAAGGATAAAGAAGGACACTATATAATGATAAAAGGGACAATTGATCAGGAAGACATAACCATATTAAATATTTATGCACCCAATGACAGGGCTGCAAGATACATAAATCAAATTTTAACAGAATTGAAAAGCGAGATAGATACCTCCACAATTAAAGTAGGAGACTTCAACACACCACTTTCGGAGAAGGACAGAACATCCAGTAAGAAGCTCAACAGAGACACGGAAGATCTAATTACAACAATCAACCAACTTGACCTTATTGCCTTATACAGAACTCTCCACCCAACTGCTGCAAAATATACTTTTTTTTCTAGCGCACATGGAACATTCTCTAGAATAGACCACATATTAGGTCATAAAACAAACCTTTGCAGAGTCCAAAACATCGAAATATTACAAAGCATCTTCTCAGACCACAAGGCAATAAAACTAGAGATCAATAACAGAAAAACTAGGGAAAAGAAATCAAATACTTGGAAACTGAACAATACCCTCCTGAAAAAAGACTGGGTTATAGAAGACATCAAGGAGGGAATAAGGAAATTCATAGAAAGCAACGAGAATGAAAATACTTACTATCAAAACCTCTGGGACACAGCAAAAGCAGTGCTCAGAGGCCAATTTATATCAATAAATGCACACATACAAAAAGAAGAAAGAGCCAAAATCAGAGAACTGTCCCTACAACTTGAACAAATAGAAACTGAGCAACAAAAGAATCCATCAGGCACCAGAAGAAAACAAATAATAAAAATTAGAGCTGAACTAAATGAATTAGAGAACAGAAAAACAATTGAAAGAATTAACAAAGCCAAAAGCTGGTTCTTTGAAAAAATTAACAAAATTGATAAACCATTGGCTAGACTGACTAAAGAAATACAGGAAAGGAAACAAATAACTCGAATAAGAAATGAGAAGGACCACATCACAACAGAACCAAATGAAATTAAAAGAATCATTTCAGATTATTATGAAAAATTGTACTCTAACAAATTTGCAAACCTAGAAGAAATCGATGAATTCCTGGAAAAACACTACCTACCTAAACTAACACATTCAGAAGTAGAACAACTAAATAGACCCATAACAAAAAAAAGAGATTGAAACGGTAATCAAAAAACTCCCAACCAAAAAAAAGCCCTGGCCCAGACGGCTTCACTGCAGAGTTCTACCAAACTTTCAGAGAAGAGTTAACACCACTACTACTAAAGGTATTCCAAAGCATAGAAAATGACAGAATACTACCCAACTCATTCTATGAAGCCACCATCTCCCTGATACCAAAACCAGGTAAAGACATTACAAAAAAAGAAAATTACAGACCTATATCCCTCATGAACATAGATGCAAAAATCCTCAACAAAATTCTAGCCAATAGAATCCAACAACACATCAAAAAAATAATTCACCCTGATCAAGTGGGATTTATACCAGGTATGCAAGGCTGGTTGAATATCAGAAAAACCATTAATGTAATCCATCACATAAATAAAACAAAAGATAAAAACCATATGATCTTATCAATTGATGCAGAAAAGGCATTTGACAAAGTCCAACACCCATTCATGATAAAAACTCTTACCAAAAGAGGAATTGAAAGTAAATTCCTCAACATAATAAAGGGCATCTATTTTTTATGCAAAGCCAACAGCCAATATCACTCTAAATGGAGAGAACTTGAAAGCATTTCCCTTGAGAACGGGAACCAGACAAGGATGCCCTTTATCACCGCTCTTATTCAACATTGTGCTAGAAGTCCTAGCCAGGGCAATTAGGCTAGACAAAGAAATAAAAGGTATCTGGATTGGCAAGGAAGAAGTAAAGTTATCACTATTTGCAGATGACATGATTATATACACAGAAAACCCTAAGGAATCCTCCAGAAAACTACTGAAACTAATAGAAGAGTTTGGCAGAGTCTCAGGTTATAAAATAAACATACAAAAATCACTTGGATTCCTCTACATCAACAAAAAGAACACCGAAGAGGAAATCACCAAATCAATACCATTCACAGTAGCCCCCAAGAAGATAAGATACTTAGGAATAAATCTTACCAAGGATGTAAAAGACCTATACAAAGAAAACTACAAAGCTCTACTACAAGAAATTCAAAAGGACTTACTTAAGTGGAAAAACATACCCTGCTCATGGATAGGAAGACTTAACATAGTAAAAATGTCTATTCTACCAAAAGCCATCTATACATTTAACGCACTTCCGATCCAAATTCCAATGTCATATTTTAAGGGGATAGAGAAACAAATCACCAATTTCATATGGAAGGGAAAGAAGCCCCGGATAAGCAAAGCACTACTGAAAAAGAAGAAGAAAGTGGGAGGCCTCACCTTACCTGACTTCAGAACCTACTATACAGCCACAGTAGTCAAAACAGCCTGGTATTGGTACAAGAACAGACACATAGACCAATGGAACAGAATTGAGAACCCAGACATAAATCCATCCACGTATGAGCAGCTGATATTTGACGAAGGACCAGTGTCAATTAACTGGGGAAAAGATAGCCTTTTTAACAAATGGTGCTGGCATAACTGGATATCCATTTGCAAAAAAATGAAACAGGACCCATACCTCACACCATGCACAAAAAGTAACTCCAAGTGGATCAAAGACCTAAACATAAAGACTAAAACGATAAAGATTATGGAAGAAAAAATTGGGACAACCCTAGGAGCCCTAATACAAGGTATAAACAGAATACAAAACATTACCAAAAATGATGAAGAGAAACCCGATAACTGGGAGCTCCTAAAAATCAAACACCTATGCTCATCTAAAGACTTCTCCAAAAGAGTAAAAAGACCACCTACAGACTGGGAAAGAATTTTCAGCTATGACATCTCCGACCAGCGCCTGATCTCTAAAATCTACATGATTCTGTCAAAACTCACCCACAAAAAGACAAACAACCCAATCAAGAAGTGGGCAAAGGATATGAACACACATTTCACTAAAGAAGATATTCAGGCAGCCAACAGATATATGAGAAAATGCTCTCGATCATTAGCCATTAGAGAAATACCAATTAAAACTACGATGAGATTCCATCTCACACCAGCAAGGCTGGCATTAATCCAAAAAACACAAAATAATAAATGTTGGAGAGGCTGCGGAGAGATTGGAACTCTCATACACTGCTGGTGGGAATGTAAAATGGTACAACCACTTTGGAAATCCATCTGGCGTTATCTTAAACAGTTAGAAATAGAACTACCATACAACCCAGAAATCCCACTCCTAGGAATATACCCTAGAGATACAAGAGCCTTCACACAAACAGACGCATGCACACCCATGTTTATTGCAGCTCTGTTTACAATAGCAAAAAGTTGGAAGCAACCAAGGTGTCCATCAACGGATGAATGGGTAAATAAATTGTGGTATATTCACACAATGGAATACTACGCATCGATAAAGAACAGTGACGAATCTCTGAAACATTTCATAACATGGAGGAACCTGGAAGGCATTATGCTGAGCGAAATGAGTCAGAGGCAAAAGGACAAATATTGTATAAGACCACTATTATAAGATCTTGAGAAATAGTAAACCTGAGAAGAACACATACTTTTGTGGTTACGAGGGGGGGAGGGAGGGAGGGTGGGAGAGGGTTTTTTATTGATTAATCAGTAGATAAGAACTGCTTTAGGTGAAGGGAAAGACAACACTCAATACATGGAAGGTCAGCTCAATTGGACTGGACCAAAAGCAAAGAAGTTTCCGGGATAAAATGAATGCTTCAAAGGTCAGCGGAGCAAGTGCGGGGGTCTGGGGAACATGGTTTGCGGGGACTTCTAAGTCAATTGGCAAAATAATTCTATTATGAAATCATTCTGCATCCCACTTTGAAATGTGGCGTCTGGGGTCTTAAGTGCTGACAAGCGGCCATCTAAGATGCAGCAATTGGTCTCAACCCACCTGGAGCAAAGGAAAAGGAAGAACACCAAGACCACACGACAACTAAGAGCCCAAGAGACAGAAAGGGCCACATGAACCAGAGACCTACATCATCCTGAGACCAGAAGAACTAGTTGGTGCCCGGCCACAATCGATGACTGCCCTGACAGGGAGCACAGCAGAGGACCCCTGAGGGAGCAGGAGATCAGTGGGATACAGACCCCAAATTCTCATAAAAAGACCAAACTTAATGGTCTGACTGAGACTGGAGGAATCCCGGCGGCCATGCTCTCCAGACCTTCAGTTGACACAGGACAGGAACCATCCCCGAAGACAACTCATCAGAAATGAAAGGGACTGGTTAGCGGGTGGGAGAGAGACGCTGATGAAGAGTGAGCTAATGATATCAGGTGGACACTCGAGATTGTGTTGGCAACTCTTGTCTGGAGGGGGGATGGGAGGATAGAGAGAGAGGGAAGCCGGCAAAATTGTCAAGAAAGGAGAGACTGAAAGGGCTGACTCAAGAGGGGGAGAGCAAGTGGGAGTAGGGAGTGAGATGTATGTAAACTTAAATGTGACAGACTGATTGGATTTGTAAACGTTAAAAAGAAAAAAAAAAGAATAAACAAAGTACACTGCATCAAGGTGGGCCATGTAGATAAAAAAATTATCTGTATTCACAGGCAGCATAAAAGCTCAACCTAGAACTGTTATGAAACTCTCACTTTACTGTTGGCTAGAAAGAAGGACAACTTCCAAGTCATCAAAAATGAAATGCACCACATAAAAATCAATAACCTAAGCATTAGTAAGCTGAAATGGGCTGATATTGGACATTATGAATCAGACAATCATATGATCTACTGTGCTGGGAATAACAAATTGAAAAGGAATGGCGTTGCATTCATCATCAAAAAGGACATTGCAAGATCTATCCTGAAGTACAATGCTGTCAGTGATAGGATAATATCCATAAACCTACAAGGAAGAGCAGTTAATATGACTATTATTCAAATTTATGCACCAACCACTAAGGCCAAAGATGAAGAAATTGAAGGTTTTTACCAGCTTCTGCAGTCTGAAATTGATCAAACATGCAATCAAGATGCATTGATAATTAATAGTGATTGAAATGCGAAAGTTAGAAACCAAGAAGAAGGGTTGGTAGTTGGAAAATATGGCCTTGGTGATAGAAACGATGCCGGGGATTGCATGATAGAATTTTGCAAGACCAAAGACTTCTTCATTGAAAATACCTTTTTTCAACAACATAAACGGTGATTGTGCACGTGGACCTCCTCGCCAGATGGAAAGCACGGGAATCAAATAGACTATATCTGTGGAAAGAGACTATGGAAAAGCTCAATATCATCAGACAAGACAAGACCAGGGACCGCCTGTGGAACAGACCATCAATTGCTCATACGCAAGTTAAAGTTGAAAATTTAAACAAGTCCACCAGAGACAAAGTATGACCTTCAGTATATCCAGTTGAATTTGGAAACCATCTCAAGAACAGGCTTGATGCACTGAACACTAATGATTAAAGGCCAGACAAGTTGTGGGAAGACATCAAGGACATCATACATGAAGAAAGCAAAAGTACATTAAAAAGACAGGAAAGAAAGACAAGACCAAAACAGTTGTCAGGAGAGGCTCTGAAACTTACTCTTGAACACTGAGTAGCTGAAGCGAACAGAAAAAATGATGAAGTAAAAGAATTGAACTGAAGATTTCAAAGGGCAGCTTGACAAGACAAAGTACAATATTATAATGAAATGTGCAAAGACCTGGAGTTAAAAAACCAGAAGGAAAGAACACTCTCAGCATTTCTCAAGCTGAAAGAACTGAAGAAAAGATTCAAGCCTTGAGTTGCAATTTTGCAGGATTCAATGGGCAAAATATTGAATGATTCAGGAAGCATCAAAAGACGGTAGAAGAAATACACAGAGTCAGTGTACCGAAAGAAATTGGTCGATGTTCAACCATTTCAAGAATTACATATGACTAAGAATCCATGGCATCAAAGGAAGAAGTCCAAGCTGCACTGAAGGCATTGGCAAAAAACAAGGCTCCAGGAATTGATGGAATATCAATTGAGATGTTTCAACAAACAGATGCAGTGCTGGAGGTGCTCACTCGTCTATGCCAAGAAATATGGAAGACAGCTTCCTGGCCAACTGACTGGAAGAGATCCATATTTATGCCTATTCCCAAGAAAGGTGATCCAGCCAAAAGTGGAAATTATAGAGCAATATCATTAATATCACACGCAAGCAAAATTTTGCTGAAGATCATTCAAAAGAGGTTGTGGCAGTATATCTACAAGGGACCTGCCAGAAAGTCAAGCTGGATTCGGAAGAGGATGTGGAACCAGGAATATCATTGAAGATGTCAGATGGATCCTGGCTGGAAGCAGAGATTATCAGAAAGATGTTTACCTGTGTTTTATTAACTATACAAAAGCATTCAACTATGTAGATCATAAAAAAATTACGGATAAAATTGCAAAGCATAGGGATTCCAGAACACTTAATTGTGCTTATGTGGAATCTGTACATAGATCAAAATGCAGTAGTTCAAAGAAAACAAAGGCATACTGCATAGTTTAAAATCAAGAAAATTGTGAGTCAGGGTTGCGTCCTTTCACCATACTTTTCAATCTCTATGCTGAGCAAATAATCCAAGAAGCTGGACTACATGAAGAAGAATGTGGCATCAGGATTGGTGGAAGACTCATTAACAACTTGCAATATGTAGAGGACATCAAGCTTTGAGGAAGACTCATTAACAACCTGCTTTATGCAGATGACACAACCTTGCTTGCTGAAAGTGAAGAGGACTTGAAGCACTTACTGATGAAAATAAAAGACTACAGCCTTCAGAACGGATTACACCTCAGCACAAAGAAAACAAAAATCCTCGCAACTGGACCAATAAGCAACATCATGATAAATGGAGAAAAGATTGACGCTGTCAAGGATTTCATTTTACTTGACTCCACAATCAACACTCATGGAACCAATAGTCAGGAAATCAAATGACATTTTGCACTGGGCAAATCTGCTGCAAAGGACCTCTTTAAAGTGTTGAAAAGCAAACATGTCACTCTGAGGACTAAAGTGCGTCTGACCCAAGTCATGTTATTAATCACCTTGTATGCATGTGAAAGCTGGACAATAAATAAGGCAGACCAAAGAAGAATTGATGCTTTTGAATTATGGTCTTGGTGAAGAATATTGAATATACCATGAACTGCCAGAAGAATGAACAAATCCGTCTTGGAAGAAATACAGCCAGAGTGCTCCTTGGAAACCAGAATGATGAGACCTCCTCTCACGTACTCTGGACTTGTTATCAGGAGGGACCAGTCCCTGGAGAAAGACATCATGCTCGGTAAAGTACATGGTCAGCAAAAAAGAGGAAGATCCTCAATGAGATGGATTGACACAGTGACTGCAACAATGGGTTCAAACATAGCAACGATTGTGAGGATGGTGCAGAACCGGGCAGTATTTTGTTCTGTTGTGTATAGGGTTGCTATGAGTTGGAACCAACTCAAAGGCACCTAACAGCACAACAACAGGAAAAGGATGAATGATGATGCACAGTGGAAAATTTCGAGAAGGAAGTTGTTAGGTGCGGTGGAGTCGGTTCTAACTCATAATGACCCCATATACAACAGAAGGAAACACAGCCAGGTCCTGCACCATCCCCACAATCGTAGTTATGCTGGAGCCCATTGTTGCTGCCACTGTGTCAATCCATCTTGTCGAGGGTCTTCCTAGTTTTTGCTGATCCTCCGCTTTACCAAGCATGATGTTCTTCTCCAGGGACTAACCTTTCCTAATAAAATGTGCAATATATGTGAGATTAAGTCTCACCATCGTTGCTTGTAAGGAGCATTCTGGCTGTACATTTTCCAAGACAGATTGGTTCATTCTTTTGGCAATCCATGGTATATTTAATATTCTTCACCACCACCTAATTCAAAGGCATCAGCTCTTCAGTCTTGCTTCTTCATTGTCCAATTTTCATATGCATATGACGCAACTGAAAACACCATGGCTTGGATCAGGTGCACCTTAGACTTCAAGGAGACATCTTTGCTTTTTAACATTTTAAACATGTCTTTTGCAGCAGATTTTCCAATGCAATGCGTCATTGATTTCTTGACTGCTGCTTCCATGGGTGTTGATTTTGGATCCAAGTAAAACAAAATCCTTGACAACGTCAATCTTTTCTGTGTTTATCATGGTGTGGCTTATTGGCTCGGTTGTGAGAATTTTTGTTTTCTTTATGTTGAGGTGTAATCCACACTGAAGGCTGTGATCTTTGATTTTCATCAGTAAGTGCTTCAAGTCCTCTTCACTTTCAGCAAGCAAGGTTGTGTCATCTGCAATCACAGGTTGTTAACGAGTCTTCCTCCAATCCTGAAGACACATTCGTCTTCATATAGTCCAGCTTCTCAGATTATTTGCTCAGCATACAGATTGAATAAGTATGGTAAAAGGATGCAACCCTGACGTACACCTTTCCTGACTTTAAATCACGCAGCATCCCCTTTTTCTGTTTGAACGACTGCCTCTTAACTTATGTACAGGTTCCTCATGAGCACAATTAAGTGTTCCGGAATTTCGATTCTTCTTGATGTTATCCAAAATTTGTTATGAGCTGCACAGTCGAATGCCTTTGCCTGGTCAGTAAAACACAGGTAAACATCTGTCTGATATTTTCAACTTTCTGTCAAGATCATCTGACATCAGCAGTGATATCCCTGGTTCTGCCCTCTGTTCTGAATCCAGCTTGAATTTCTGGCAGTTCCCTGTCGACGTACTGCTGCAGCCGCTTTTGAAGTAGTACAGGAAATATACTTGCCAATACGAAGGGAAAGTGGTAGAATTCCAGATACACAGGGGTACGAGGTTAAAAATAACTTGTCAAAGTGACCTAAATGGAAAATATATGGCAGATATAGTCAGCAGAATGTGATCTAACATCCTGAGAAATATCGATGTGAGCATATAATCTAATAAATCTGAACTAGATTACGTCCATATCTGTTACCCTGCCTGAAGCTTCCTTCCCTGAGTCTCCTTTCTTCTCTCTTCCTGGGTAACTCTTCTTACCACTACTTCTTCTTCTGACTTCTTCCACTTCTTCATCTTTTCTCCCTGCCACTGATAAACAGTGATGTCCTCAGATTATTATTTAGCAACCCCGGTGGCTCAAAGTTCACAGATCTCTGATTTTGAGCAGAGTTGAAAGCCACGCTCATAGCAATATGTTTCAAGCAAAGTTTTTTTCTGACAAATAATAAAACATTATGAAACCCAGTAAAAGATGAATGAATGGCTCTTGTAAGCAACAAATAGCTGTGAGAAAATAAAGGAGTGTATAACTCATAGACAAGTCGTGTATGTTCTGTTTACGGAAACTGTAGATACGGGGAAGCAGCAAGTGGAACAACCACCAAGAAGTTAACTAGTAATTTACACAGGCCGTGGGGTGTGGGGGAGGAAAGTTCAAAATCCATGTTCACTTATCTCCTATATAAACCACTCTCATAATTGCTATAGTCTTTAAGGGCTGTTATTAGGACAGCATGGGTTTCTGTTTTACTCTCAGGATGGTGGATTACATGTTCATATTGACTCGAATCCTGTTCATCTCTTGCTTCTTTCTGACTGTACATTGTGCACAACGTAAGAATTTTTTTAATTGTTTTGTTTCCATAGGATGAAAAATTAAATCATGAATTAGATTTGAATTAGACAGTGAATCAAGGCTGTAGTAGTAATCAAGCATATGGAATTAGATGGGTATTCCAATCAGAGAATCTGTTGTTTAAAATTCACAAATGTGAAAGTATATTATTTTTAAAGGTATTTATTTTTTTATGAATAATATGAAATAGCATGCAATTATAATAATAGGATAGTAATAATAAAATATATATATAATATGAAAAATTCTGTAGACTGGCAACTAAATCTATAGATTAGTTGTATTTTTACTTGTGTTACTATTAGTGATTGTTTGTTGTTGTTAGGTGCCATCAAGTTGGTTCTGACTCACAGTGACCCTAAGTACAGCAGAACAAAATGTTGTCTGGTCCTGGACCATCCTCACAATTGTTGCTGTTTGAGCCCATTGTTGCAGCCACTGTGTAATCCATCTCATTGAGGGTCCCCCTCATTTTGGTTGACTCCCTACCAAGCGTGATGCCGTTCTCCAGGGCCTAGTCCCTCCAGATAAGATGTCCAAAGTATGTGAGAAGTCTCACCATCCTTGCTTCTAAGGAGAAGTCTGGCTGTACGTCTTCCAAGACGGATTTTTTTCATTCTTCCGGCAGTCCTTGGTATTCAGTATTCTTCACCAAATCCATAAACCAAAGGCATCAATTCTTCTTTGATCCTCCTTATTCATTGTCTAGCTTTTGCATGGATGTGAGGGAATTGAGAACACCATGGTTTGGGTCAGGTGCACCTTAGTCCTCAGAGTGACATCTTTGCTTTTTTTTTTTTTAACATTTTAAAGAGGTCTTTTGCAGCAGATTTGCCCAATGCAATACTTTGTTTGATTTCTTGACTGCTGCTGCCATGGGCATTGATTGTGGATGTGATTGTTTAGGCTACTTATATTTAACTTTCTTTCTCAGAATATATAAAGGCTTCATTTGTTTTTCAGAAATTTTTCTATCTGTAATGTATGAAAAATAAACTTACCCTTACCTCATATAATAAAAACTATGTGGATTTCTGTAAAACATAAGGAGATAGCCATAAAAATAAATTATAGAATCATGTTTATAAAACAGGACACAAAAACTTTGCCAAGCCAAGCAGCACAATTCTTTTTCAAAACATTGCCCTGCTAAAAGTAGTTGTGACTGAAATTTCTCCAAAGAGCCCCATTTCACCCAGTGATTCTTGTGAAGGAACTTTGCAGTGTTGGGTCAGTGGAGCATTTTGGTCAACTGAAGTTGTTTTCATACTAAAAAATTGGAGTAAAAGTATTTTAAAATACTGTACTGCAGTTTTAATAACTGCATTATATTTTCTGATGTCACCCTTTTGTTTCTTTTAGAAATATTTTTTATGTAGTAAAATCAATTTGTTATGTTTTATATTAGGAGAAGAATATGCTCTACAAAGGGCAACCAGCTTTCCTTTGATTCTATAGACCTGATCTTATCAGAGACATTTCCTCTTTTTGCCTATCACCCCCAATTCCAAACAGATACTCAGAGGCCTGGGACTCAGGCAATCTAAAACCTCACTCTATGGAATCTCTTCTTTGTGTTTAAAGTGTCAGAGAGTCAAAATAGTTCTCCCTTTCTTTAAATTAGTTTCTGTGCATGTTTATTGGTCTTGTGACTTCTACAAAAGTTTCTTGCTCACTGGTTTTCAGCAACTATAAAACTTTTCTGAGTTCAGATTGCTGAAAGGGATACTGCAGCCGTAGGACTGGCAGAATGATTATTCAGGGTAGCCTTGGAAACATCAAAAAATCGTAACAGGTTGGGGCTGAGGTGCCTGCTACCTCCAGTGTCCTACTAGTAGGATGGCCATTTAATCTGTGTAAACCAGGACCCTTTGAAAGTAAGGGGCACCATAAATAATTATGCCAGGACAGCAGGCATAAACCAGAACTGTCCTAGCAAACTGTTATCTATGTTAATCATACCTTTAGGTATATTGTTTTATCTCATCTTAGCCAGAAGACACTCAAATTTAGTCAAAAATAAATTTAATTCAAATATTAGATGTCCTTTTTTTGGGCCATAATGTGGTGTATTGACTGTTTTTAAGCCATACTGTAAAAATCATCAGGTAAATAATAATGGGACAAAGTTGTGTTGTCTGTCTTGTTTTTGGAAGGATGGTGCTTGAAATTATGATATTTGAAGATTCCCAAAGTACCACAAAGTTATTTTCATACTCATGTTTTAAAAATCTTTCTTTAACATAAACCTTTTTTCCTAACATACAGAAGTTTTCACATGTGTATAAGCCAAGTCTGAAATATTTGTTCTGTGTTGTTAAAGGTTTTCAAATTTTCTTATTTACAGCCAATTGTACATCTGTGGCTGACTTTGATGATTGTACAGGGGATATAACAGGTTTCTGTCCAGAGAATATTGTTTGTGCATGCAAAGGTGAAGAGCCTTTTTGCAAGTAAGTGGTTATATATGCTGTTGAAAAAGAGTAAGAATATATTGCAAGTAGTAATTCACTTTCTTTTTATTTGTTTTCTTATCCAATGATGCAATACTTATTTTAAAATAATATTTTATATTCAGTCATAAAGACTAATCAAGTTTTGATACATGCTACCACATGGATGAACCTTAGAGACATTAATACTATTTGCAAACTCAGAATTGGAATAATTCTGGAGGCATCTAATCAAAATTTTGGCCAGAGGCTAATCACCCTTTACCTATCTTCTTAATCCTTATTATAATTATTTGCCTAACTTGTTTTTACAAGTTTTTTTATGATTATTAATTGCCACATCACACTGATGTTATATCTACTTTGAAATTTTCTTCCACCAAGTTGATTTGGACAAATTAACTCATTTTAGTGGTGGATATCAGTGTGAAACATAACTGCTCTGGGCTTGGTGTGCCCCTGCACATATATGCATGGTATCCACGTCAGGTTCTTTGAATGTCAATCTGAAGACAAAAGATTGTTTTTATTATTAAATTATTTAACACCACACAGGTTGGGTCAGTTAGTTTTAACATTGTAATCATGGCTAAAACAAACCCATTGCCATCGAGTCAATTCCGATTCATAGCGACCCTATATGACAGAGTAGAACTGCCCCATAGGGTGTTCAGGGAGCGGCTGGTGGATTCGAACTGCTAGCCTTTTGATTAGCAGCCAAGCTCTTAACCACTGCACAACCAGGACTCCATAATCATAGCTAGGCACTACCAAATCAGGGTTGAATGTATCAAACTAAATGATGTAGTCATTATTTTTAAGTTCTTAGAACATTTTAAGGACACTGCAAAAATTGCCTAAGGATATATCCCACCGCACACACTGATGTTCTGAATGTTTCATTCAAATAAAGGCACTGAAAAAAAGCCAAATTGAAAATATATTTAGATAGACAACTTAATAAAATTGGCTAAACTAAAAAAGCACACTCCAATATGCACTTTTATTTGGAACAGGTAATATACCTTAAAACCAGTGTTCACATTTCTCATATGCCTACTAGTTAGTGAGAAAAAAAAATGTGGACTACATTGAAATGTATTTTTATATAAAGATTTTATTTCCTATTGACGATAACAAAAAATAATTTTATAAACCTCCCAAGATTGCTGTGAGAATTAAAAAAGATAAAATATTTAAAATTCCTAGCATAGTAACTGGCTCAGAGAAGTTCTCCAAAAAGTTAGTTTATTGCTCTTAACCTTCATGATGCCAAGCCCAATGGTCATTTCTCAGTCCTTATCTTACTTACCCCATCAGTAGCATTTAGCATACAGTTGATCATTTGCGCCTTCTTGAATTTTCACCTGGTTTCCAGGACATCACTGTCTCCCGGTTTTCTCCTTCTGCCTTACTGGCCACTTCTCAGTTTCCTTTTCCAGTTTCATCTCTTCTCCTCTCCTACTTAATGTTGGAGTGACCCTGGGCTCAGTCCTTGGTCCTCTTTATCTATACCTCTCCTTGGCCATCTCAGCCAGTATTATGGCTTTAATTACCATCCGAACTGGGAAATCATAGCTCCAGGCTCATATACAGAACTGCCTATTCAACATTTCCCCTTGGATATCTAATACCCATCTCAAAATCAACAAATACAAATCCGAACTCCTGAACTCCCACCACCACCCTAAACCTGTTTTACCTTTAGTCTTTCCCATCTCAGTTGCTGGCAACTCAGTCCTTCCATTTGTTTAGGCCAAAACCTTTGAAGTCATTCTTGACTTCTTCTTCTCACACACCCCATCAGGAAATCCTGTTGGTTTTGTCTTTAAAAAGATATCCAGAAATCAACCATTTCTCCCTACCTTCACTGCTATCACTCTGGTCCAAGCCAACATCATCACTTGTCTCGATTACTTAACAGCTTCATGACCCTTCTCTCTGCTTCTACCTTTGTCCCCTACACTCTGTTTTCATTTCATCAGACATAGTGATCCTTCTAAAACATAGATCATGTCACTTCCCTTCTCAAGCCTTGTACTAGCAGCATAGACCCCAAAAGAAAAACACCAAGGCATATCATAATCACACTCGCTAAAACCAAAGATAAAGAAAAAATTCTGAAAGCAGCTCAAGAAAAACAAAAAGTCACATATGGAGGAGAAACAATAAGACTACATTCTGATTATTTGGCAGAAACCATGCAGGCAAGAAGGCAATGGGATGACATATATAAAACCTTGAAAGAAAAAAAATTGCCAACCAAGAATAATATATCCTGCAAAACTTGCGTTCAAATATGATGGTGAAATTAGGACATTTCCAGATAAACAGAAATGAAAAGAATATGTAAAAACCAAGACAAACTTACAAGAATTATTAAAGGGAGTCCTTCAGTCTGAGAACAAACAACATCAGACCACAGCCTGAATCTAGGACGCAAGATTGTACCAGCCAGATACCAAAGCAGGAAATGAACACTTAAGGACTATCCAAAATCAAGCCTTGTACTAGCTCCTCATTTCATTCACTGTAAAAGCCAAAGTCCTTACAATGGCTTATAAGGTTTTCTGTGATCTGGCCTCCCTACGTCCTTGGCCTTACCTTCTACCATACTTCCCTAAATCACACTGGTTTTCTTGTGTTCCTCAAACATAAAATCATACTGCCTCCTGCTTTAGAGCCTTTGTGGTTGATGTTGCCTTTGCTTGGAATATTCTTCTTCCAAATTATTCTTTGGCTAACTCCCTCACTTCCTGCAGTCATTGTTCAAATGTTACCTTCTCAAATAAGCCAGCCCTTTGCTACCCTATTATATCACTGCAACCTGCCCCACTACCCTGCCTCCCACATGGTCAATCCCCCTTATTCTGCTCTACTTTTGCTTTTTGCCATAGCACTTATTATCTTCAAACCTTCTAGATAATTTACTAATTATGCTTATTTTTGTTTTCTGTCTCCCCTTGCTAGATTGTAAGCTCCTTTAGGACCTGGATCTTTGCTTTTTTCTCTAGTGTATCTCAAATGTATCTCAAATGCCTGGAACAGTACTTGGCACACAGTTATTGGTGTTAGCTGCCATTATTGGCAACCCCATGCACAACAGAATGAAACACTACCCAGTTCTTTTTTTTCTCCATGATTGGTTAAGGATTAAACCTTTGTGATCCATAGGGTGTTAATAGGTTGATTTTTGGAATAGATTGCCAGGCCTTTCTTCCTAGTCCATCATAATCTGGGAGCTCTGCTGGAATCTGTTCAGTGTCATAGCAACAGGCAAGCCTCCACTGACAGACAAGTGGTGCATTGGCCAGGAATCAAACCCAGGTCTCCTGCATGGAACCACCACTACCCAATTAATGTTGAATAAATGAATCAAATGGCATTGTATAATATATAATTCCTTTGTGATTCACTCCAAAACTACAAAGAAATGTAGTTTTACAAAAGTATTTTTTCTAGTAAGAAATCTATGAGGATGGCTAAGACATATTTGAAAAATGGGCTTTGACCTCCTTAAATGAATGGCATTGTGTTACATATTAAAAGCCATGCCCTATTAAGTGAGTAGATTATTACCTGAAGTTGGTAGATGGATTTTCTCAGAGAATTCTAGAATATCAGAGCAATAAAAGATTCTAATAATCATCTAACCAATCCCTCCATGTTAGCCGCTACAATATTCCTTAATATATTGGAACAATATAAACCAAGAGTACCATGCTTAAGATCTGACATTTACTGTTCAGAGTGGTAATCCTGTATCGGTTCTGTAGGGGACAATGAAGCAATATCTAAAGATGCTACATGGACAAACCTCTCCATTAGTCACTACAGAATCGACTTGATGCCAAAGGGTTTGGTTTATGGGAGACGGGGGAGAAGTTTATACTTCCTCATCACAAACCCATCGGCATTTCTGTGTAGGTGCATGCCATTAGGTTTTCAATCTATACACCAGAAAACTACATTCAGATTATTTGGCAGTCTCAAGCTTTTTCAAAAAAACACTAGAAGTTCGGATCTCAGTCATTTATTTCTACAAAATGGAGGAGGAAAATCTGGAGTTATGGGAAAAATGGGGGCAGACAGATTTTGCTGGCACAGTCTAGTCTTAACTCTTCATGTTTCTTCTTATATTTACTGCCAAGTGGCAAAGGCAGTCTGTTAACCTGCATTCATCACTGTGTTAAGGGGTGGGGGAATACCTAGACTGCAGTTACAGAACTGGTAGACTAAGCTGCTTTGAACTCTCTTCCTAGAATTCGTAGAACTAGAGTAGCCAGAATGAATAGAGATATGAGCAGTGGGCAAAACCTGGATAGTTTTAAAAGGAGTCTTAAGACAGCCATTCTAGGTGAATTTTTTTTTTCCTTTTTCTAAGTGCCACGTCTTCGTTACCTAATGGTTTGAAAATCCTGACAGCCTTCTGCATGCTGGCTCAATTTGTTTGAACCTATAGGTTTTAGTGTGTTTGCTCAAGTGAAAAACAAAACAACCCATATCTCTTGAGGGCTTTAAAGGGAAATTTCATGGTTGAGTAACAATGGAATGTTTGATTCATTCAGGGAGACAATTTGTTTTTTCCTAATTTGTGAGCCTTTTCTATTTCTATTATTTCTCTCTAGATGTCCAAATTTCAGAGGTCGATGGGGAAATTACTGGTACATGGGGGCCAAATGTGACCAACTCTGGAATACTCTGGACCTGATTTTAGTAGCAACGTTGCCTGGGATAGGACTGGCTTTAATAGTTGGTGTAACAATCCAGACCATCCACTACTGTAAAAAGAAATCAGTAAAGAATGTAGATGACCACCGGTAAGACATTTCTAAATACCTCTGAAAAAGATGAGAAATTTCTTGTGAGATCAGCAAACGAATCATAAATATAGCTTATATGTTCTCTCTTATATTCATCAATATTTTAATTAAATTCCACCAAAAGCCATGTTAACACTGCCAAACCAGATATATTTTGCTCAGGATTTGAAGAGAGCAAAAACTTTTACCCCCGAATGCGAGCCAAGTATACTTTACTGAATAATTGTCCTTCTTCTGTTTGTGCGTTCCTTTCACCAAGGAAGTATTTGTGTATACCGCATGAAAACAAAACAAAAAACAAACCTATTGCTGTGGTGTTGATTCCAACTCATAGTGATCCTAAAGGACTAAGTAGAACTGCCTCACAGGGTTTCCAAGGCTGAAATCTTTATGGAAGCAGACTACCACATCTTTCTCCTCAGGAGTGGCTGGTGGATTCAGAACGCCAACTTTTCTGTTAGCAAAGGAGTGCTTTGCCACTGCACCACCAGGGCTCCTTTGTGTACCACATATATTGTCCTAACAGTGTGTGTGAGTGAGAGGGGGGCTGCTATACCTGTATGGCCTACCCACTCCCAACCCTCAAGCAACTATGTCAGAGAAACGGAAAAGAGAATCCAGGCTGTAGTCTGACTCTGCCTCAGTGGACTTCAATTTCCTCAACTGTAAAATAGACATGATTATAATCTGGCCTACTCACTTAACAGAGATGATGAGAATAATATCAAAAGCAGCGATCATTACAAAAAAAAAAAAAAACATTGTCCTCGAGTCAATTTCAACTCCTAGCGACCCTATAGGACTGAGTAGAACTGCCCCATAGAGTTTCCAAGGAGCGACTCCTGGATCTGAACTGCCAACCTTTTGTTTAGCAGCCGAGATCTTAACCACTGCACCACCAGGGCTCCAGGAACCATTTATTGAGGGTTTATTATGTGTGTCAGGCTGAATTCTAGATGTTTCACGCGTATCAACTCATTTAATACTCACAACAGCACTATAAAGTGAAAGCCTATATTACTGAGGCAAGTAACTTGGTGCAGTTTACAGAGCTAGTCTGTACCAGAAGAAAACCCTGGTGGCGTAGTGGTTAAGTGCGACAGCTGCTAACCAAAAGGTCAGCAGTTTGAATCCACCAGGCACTCCTTGGAAACTCTATGGGGTGGTTCTACTCTGTCCTATAGGGTCGCTAGGAGTCAGAATCGACTAGACGGCAACGGGTTTTATACTAATGAAATCTAATGAGATAAAACGCTGTTTTGAAAGCTGTAAAGTTCTGCTGGATTCTCTATTTCTTTGTTTAGTAGCAAACTGTACCCTTTATACTTACACTGCCTCTGAGTGATAGAGTTAAAAAAAAAAAAAACAGAGGTAAATACCAGTTGAGTAAAATCTCATCAATTTTTTTTAGTAGTTAATTCAAATCAGCATTTACTTTGGAATAGCATTCTCCAGTGACAAGATAATGTTACCCTTTACGCAGTATGAGGATAGTTTGAAATATTACTTTTAAAATTGAAAGTGGCTGGTAGTGTGAGCCTTGTACTCCTAAGAATAGACTTGCAAATTGCAGTAAAATCAGGGATTTGAACAGCCTTAGGTTGTCTCTGGGAAGAGATAAACTCTCTAACCTTTGGGTTATTTCAAAATTCTAATCTTGCTTTTGTTTTGTTTTTATAACAGCATTGTTCCATGCTCTTTAATGTACCATGTGGTACACATGTGTATAGGAATAAAGTCAGCATTAATCAACATTAATTTTGTAAAGGAACATTAATGTGGTGAATTTCACGTCACCACTTGACATAAGTAAGAAACTCCCTGAGATGTTAAAGAATGATGATTGGAAATCACACATATAAACAACTCAGTTTATAAGCCTTCTTCGTAGTTTTCTATCTTCCAAAGTTTCCGAGAACACTGGATTTGTGTTCCAATACTCTCTCTTCTACTAATTGGCTGTGACTTTAGGTGAATCACTTGGCCCCTGTTTCCTCCATTATAAATAAACAACAACAACAAAAAAAAAACCCCAAACCTGTTGCTGTTGAGTCGTTTCCGACTCATAGCAACCCTGTAGGTCAGAGTAGAACTGCCCCATAGGGTTTCCAAGGAGTGCCTGGTAGAGTCAAAGTGCTGATCTTCTGGTTAGAAGCTGAGCTCTTAACCACTGCACCACCAGGACTCCCCTTTATAAATAGGAAGGGGGAATCATGCATTTCCTAATTTCCCTGTGGTTGTGAGGACCAAATGAGAAGCAAAGGCACACAAACGCTTCATTATAATTTAGGATAGTAGTAGTGTTCTCAAACATTTGGGTTTATTTGTAGGCTTTTGGGTAAAGAATTAAGTTGCCCTTGTTTCCTCCAGTTAAAATATAGTTTACTTCGAGCTCCTTTTTTCCCCTCTGCCATTCCCTGAGTTGTGAAACGGCAAAGTGATTCTGTATATATCTTCAGTGTACACAGTGGGAGATTCCTCAGTATAGTGGAAAAAGTATGGACACAGATCCAGACAGACTGGGGCTCAAATCCTCGTTCTATAGATCACTTTTTTGTGTGGCCTTTGGCAATTTCCTTAAAATTTTTCAGCCTCAGCTTTCTCATGTGCAAAGGGGAGTTCATAATACCTACTGTGCAGGCCTTTTGTAAATACTCAAAGTAATATAATGCATTTTTGGGGACAGATCCTGATGACAATTTACTTTCAATTGCATCAAAATAATCAAATGGGTTAATGGATGGATAGAGAGCTGGATGAATGGACAAGTATATATTAAAGCAAGTGTAGTAAAATGTTGAAGATAAAATCGAAGTGGTAGGTAGATAGGAATTCACTGTAAGATTCTTTCAATTTTACTGATGTTTGGAAGTTTTCATAATAAAATGTTGGGGAAAAATTAGATAATGTTAAATAAAGCACCTTGAACATGGAACACGTTCATCAAAGACAGCCATTATTATTGCTTTCTCTATTGGTGAATATTGTAACAGATATTTAAAATGGGATCACTTATTCTGTATTATCAAAAATGGGTTTATCAAAAGTGATTTATAGCCAGTTAAGCAAATGCTCTGTCCTAACTATGTTCTTTCTTAAATGTGCCAGAGAACAGAAGAGTTCTTCAGGATTCCAACCTCAGCATAACTCTGCCTATGTTTTGGACACTGACATGGGGCCTTCTCAACATGGCCAAGGCCAGGTAAACACTGAAATTCATTTATCAGATAAACTAAGTTTACAGAAGACACCAAAGAAAGAAATGCCTTACAGAAACAAAAAGAACATTGGGAAATTAAAGAAGTAGTAGGAGACAAAAAAATTAAGTGTTATCAGAAGATCAAACTACACAAGTATGATATGGTTGATGACAGGCTATGTATCAGTGGAGTAGAGGCCAGGCCTGGGGCAAAATACTCTGGGAGTGTCCTCTGCCTCTCCTCCCAATCATTTGTTTCCACGTAAAATCAAGTTAAAACACATATCAAAGGCAGCCTTGAAGGAGAAAGGAAGTCACTAACAGTGGGCCAGAAAAATATGGATAAGTGGACGAAGATTTGAACCATGTGGCTTTTTCTGGTACTAGCTGAAAATCTCTTCTTCTCTAATAATATGTGTCCAGTAGCATAGATCCTCCAAAAGAAAAAAAAAAAAAACTGTGAGGATCTCCTCAATTCACTGTGCTTTAGGAACTGCTCTCGATTCATATAAAAAGGAGTCGGGTGTCGTAGCAGACCACAAGCATCAGAGGCAGCAGTAATGATTTTATCATTTTAAACCAAACCTAAGATAACCACAGTCATCTTTTTGTTACGGTATATTAAGTTCTAGAATATGCCCAATTATGATCTTTATATTTTAAGAGACTAAGACCTATAAAAGAGATTTTAAAACTCCAACCTCAGAATAATTCTACATTATGTTTCTGATATGGCACCTTCTCAATAATATCAAGGCCAGTTAAACATTGAACCTCATAAAAGGCTTAAGGTAAAAGGTTGATAAAGTTTTGATAAATGAAGGATAGTGGTCAGATATTTTCTACTCAAGTAAGAACAATTAAGCATTGGGGCTTAGTTACACTATGAAGGATTCATGTTACATATACAGTATTTTTCATAAAAGAAAGGTAAAGTACACTGGGTGAATTTACTAGCGTGAATAATGTCTCTAAAAGGTTCAACAGTAAGGCTGTCAAATGACTTTGGCTGCCTGTTTTTCACTTGAAGTAACCAATTGCTTTGTAGTTTGATTCTAGGAGTTAAACAACTGAGCAGGTAGGAGGTGCCTTTCCTTTTCTAAGGATTGACTTATTCAGCCTCTACATTTTGACTCCCTAGGATTTGTTTTCTTTGGTTTAGTTACTTCCAGGAGCCCTGGTGGTGCAGTGGTTAATTACTATGGCTGCTAACCAGGAGGCTGGGAGTTTGAATCCACCAGCCACTCCTTGGAAAACTTATGGGGCAGGCAGTCCTGTTCTATAGGGTCACTATGAGTTGGAATTGACTCCATGGCAATGGGTTTTTTTTTTTTAAGTTACTTCTGCTACTTATCTATTTCTCAAATCTCCTGGTTGACCTCATCTTCTCTCCTCTCATCATCTCTTCATGCTATACACGTTCTAATTGTGGATGAAATTTAGGGCGATAGCCATGTACACAATGCCTATCGCTTAGACTATGTTCAATAGATTTTGATCCCCACCACTCCTGCCCCAATCTTCCTAAATACTCCTATCATGAATATTTTCTCTTCAGTGCTATGACCGTATCCTAAACTTTCCTTGACTAGGTAAGCATCAAGTGAACCACCATGCCTGGTACCAATCTATCATATTTTCCCCTTCCAGATTGTTTCCCAAAGTTTGAGGTGTTGGAAAGCAGAAATGGACTACAGGCCAAAAACTTAACAGAAGACTTGGAGGCTTTCAAACTGTGTTAAACTGTTTAGAAAGGTGTCTAGATACACTCTGTTTTGAATGTACATTTAAAAATATTGACTTTGGCCCGTGATGACTTCTCGGAAGCTAGGGCCCAGATCAGATTTCCAGAGAATTGAATGATCCTTTTTCACGCAAACTGACCAGTATTTTCTTTATGCAGCTAGCTCAGACATACAAAGAACCAGGATAAGCAGAGCCCGAGTTCATTCTTGAATAGTCAATGCTAATCTTTTTTAATTGAGTAAAGATTAGATTTGAGTGAGTGGAGGAAAAACGACATATTTATTTCCTTTTCTCCAACCCACCCCACAGCACACCCACTTTTACATTTAGCACAGAGTGGCTTGTTGGTTTCAAAGTTGTGTCAAAAATAATTAAAACATAAGGTTTATTTCAAGCAGTCATTCTATATGCATGTGAGGAAATCATTTTGTTTTCTAAAAATAAGTGGCTCCAAATAGGCTAGGTATAGTTGTTAAAAATAAACTTTGAATTAGCTCAAAACAGTAATATAATTGATTGTCTCATGATTTAATAAACAGTATACAAATAGGAGAAGCACGAGTCTGCCTACATGAAGGAAAAGGAAGAAAAAAATGCTTCAGAGAAATGTAGATTTCATAGAAGCTGAAATATTTTTTTCTTAATGAATAGACGTTTCCGTGGTGACCGAGTACTTAATGGTTACTGAGCTAATGGTTACTGAGCTAACATTAAAAAGCAGCTTGTGAAAATGTGAGACCCTTTACCCATTTTTAGCTGTAAAGCCTCTTGAAATTAAAATTGAGGAAGCACACAGTCTTTTTCATTAAGTCAGGAGGTAGCGAATGGGTTTGTTATTGAACAGTTCGCTAGTTATTCATAAGTTGACAATGCTGCAGAGCACTTTCTGGCCAACAAACCCAAGTCGATACATCTACAGTCTGTGTCAGACCTTTTACATGATTAATTTCGGTTTCGTGGGTAAGAAAAACCCCTTAAAATCAAAGTAAGATGTCTTTTATTAATTTTTTTTTCTTTCATAGTTGTTACAGTCCTAGCATGAGCATATAATGTGAAGTTCCAATATATTCTGTAAATCTCTGGCAGGAAGGTGTGCTACATAGTTTTGTCCTATGAGAAGAATTCATTATTGCATCTGTCTATCTATCTATCTATCATCTATCTATGTAATTATTTATGTTTTGTTGTTCTTCTTCTGATCATAAATATTGTTTTAAAGATTATCTGCCTTTATAGCCAAGTTTACTTGGTTCAGCCCTTTTCACAGGTTATAGCACATTTGAATTACTTTCATCTGGTGAAAATATATAGCAACTAAGGGGAAAAAATAATTACATTTGTTAGTTAAAGGCCCAGATAATGTGCATGTTCTAAAGAGCAGAGAAGCAAATATTGGCATGGCTTGTTATTGTTAGCTGCCGTTGAGTCATACTGTTGTTTATGGGTAGCTAACAACCCCATGATTGGTTATGGATCTGACCATTGTGATCCATAGGGTTTTCACTGGCTGACTTTTGGGAGCAGATAGCCAGGCCTTTCTTCCTAGTCTATCTTAATCTGGAAGCTCTGCTGAAACCTCTTCAACATCGTAGCAACACGCAATCCACAACTGACAGTGGTTTCTTCCATGGAAGGTGAGAATTCCATCATTGAACCACCACTGCCCCCTGGCACGGTTTAAAGAGCATAAAAAGGAAGATAACACAATGGAGTCCAGAACTACTGAAAAATGCTCACTGAAAAGGAAGAATACTTTGACTAACAATCAGATTTTCCACTTTGGCAACGGTAATCACAAAATTATAAAATTGTTGAATTTATTTCATTTTCAAATAAAATAAATTGAAAGTAGGAGGAGATGAGGCAAACTTTAAGTTACCTGTTTAATAAAAGCAGGGAAGCATTTTTCCTACATAATACAGCAAAACCTGCAAAAGCCAGAACCTGTGTAAGGTAGAAATCTGTCAGAGAAGGAAAACTCAAACTCAAATCTTTTCCACTGATAGAGAACATAGAAAAGTGGAAAAACAAGGCAGTCCCATTGAGTTCCGGCTCTCACAGGTTTCACTGTAAATGAAAATAATATCCAATTAATTATTCTTTAAATACATAAAAGTATTATCAGAACTTCAAAAATTTCTCATTAGAGGTTGTTATAAGACCATCTTCAAATAATCAAACATTATCAAGCACTCCACCAGAGGTGGCTCTCTGCAAAGCGATACTTTCTAGTTTCAAACTGAAACTAGCACTCAATCAGGGTTCCACAGAATTGAGTAATCTTTTTAAAGTAGGTTAACCACCATCTTCTTTATTCAGCTAGTTCACACACACACAACCAGGAACATCGTTATGTATTCAGTGTGCAGTATCATTGTAAAGGTACAACATTAACTTTGCCTTATCAGTAAGTGATTACTCACAGTTTTATGAGTATTTGCATAGTTAAAGCCTTATCTTATACATCACTTATCCAATCCACGAAATGATTTTTTTAAGACAATCAATTATGTAAAGTGTACTGGAAATCATCAAGGTATCAATAACATCTTTTGCTATGATTACTTTTTCCACCAGTCCAATATTTTGCTTAGGAAAAAATAATTTTAAGTTGGCTAGAAACACTCAAGGAATTCTAGTAATTGAAACAGGAATATTATTCTGCAGCATTGTGTCTTTGCCTTTTTCAGATCAAGAGTAAAGTAAGGAAGATTTTAGCTCAATTGATTAGAAAAATGGTTGATAGCAATCATATGCCCTGATGAAAAGCAGATAGTGTATTACATGATCTTGGTTTAAAGTTCACAGAAGGAAACGACAATTAGCAAAGCCGTGAATTAACATTCTGCTTTCACTTTCATCTTAAAGTCTTTATTTTGGTCTGTATAAAGCCAGATTTCGTGCCTTGAGAAGATCAGAAATTTCCATATGAAACTGTTAACTGAGTTTGAATTCTAGTGTAAAATGTGAAACTCGTGAAAGTGAAACATTTATGAAATGCAAATACAGTTAAAATAATAGTCTTTAATTAAGAAAAAATATATAAAGATAAAAGGAAAGCAGTTACCTCTTTTGTTGGAGGCCTAGGCAGAGGATAATTAGTGAAATTGCTCTTTTGCCTTCTGTTGTCAACATTGCCTACTATAAGCACTGGGCACGCAATGGAGACTAAATAAATGCCTGAATAGATGAAAGGATGCATACATGCATGAATGAACACTCCCCATGAGCTTTATTCTACTAGACATATAAATCGTCATGTATTATCATGCATGCCATATGTTGATGATCTGGCCACCAAAAGGGGGACCTGTGGAGTCAAGAAAATCATGCGTATTTGGTGATTTGAAACTAAGAACTATTGATGTAATAACAGGTGCTCATTGTTGCTAGCCATAAATGCTGACCATTGATTGCAAAGGAGGCCAGACATGAAAGTTGGCATAAATTAGGGCAAGCTTATTCTCACTCCTGTATTGTAAATCACAACACAAATGGCAGAGTGCTGTTCAAAGTATATTAGTGATCAAGTTAGAACCAAATGTGTCTTTTATTGCTTGTTTAGCTTTTTAATCACATAAGATTAAATCCGTAGAGAACACTAAAGCTTAACTATGAATTTTTATTTTTGTAATAGCTTCAAAGCATTATTTAACTCCTGTATTTTTTTTTTGGTGTCATTATTTCAAGAATTTATTGAAATAACAGCTAATGAATACGTATTTGTAATGTGCAACATCATTCAAGTTTTTTCATGTTTAGAAAAATCTTCCCCTTTCAACTTTTGTGTTCAACCTACGATAAAAAATGCCAAGGTTTTCTTGCCTATACATGTAAGAGTGAAAATACTCCAAGCCTGAAAAAAAAAGTGTCTCTAGTATTCCGAAACCTTATCATTATTAAAGATTCCCGAATCAAGAGAGGCATTAGAAAAGACAGTGCTTGCTGTCTAGATTCACCTTATGAATGTAACACCATTCCTCTTCAATTTTTCATCCCTGGCATGGTAGACCATATGATTGTCTGACTCAAAATGGCCATATAGTCTACTATGCAGGGAATGACAAATTGAAGAGGAATGGCATCGCATTCATCTTCAAAAAGACGATTTCAAGATATATCCTGAAGTACAACCCTGTCAGTGATAGGATAATACCCATACACTTACAAGGAAGACCAGTTAATGAATGTTATTCAAATCTTTGCACCAACCACTAATGGCAAAAATGAAGATATTGAAGATTTTTACCAACTTCTGCAGTCTGAAATTGATCAAACATGCAATCAAGATGCATTGATAATTATTGGTGATTGTAATGTCAAAGTTGGAAACAAAGAAGCAGGATTTGTAGTTGGGAAATATGGCTTTGGTGATAGAAACAATGCCAGAGATCACAGGATAGAATTTTGCAAGACCTACGACTTCTTCATTGCAAATACCTTTTTTCGACAACATAAACAGCAACCATACACGTGGACCTCACCAAATGGAATACACAGGAATCAAATCAACTAAATCTGTGGAAAGAGACAATGGAGAAGAAGTTCAATATCATCAATCGGAACAAGGCCAGTGGCCGACTGTGGAAAGGACCATCAATTGCTCATATGCAAGTTCAAGTTGAAGCTGAAGAAAATTACAGCAAGTCCACGAGAGCCAAGATATGACCTTGAGTATATCTCACCCGAATTTAGAGACCACCTCAAGGATAGATTTGTTGCATTGAACACTAATGACCTAAGACCAGATGAGTTGCAGAGTTAGACCTGAAGTTAGAAAACCAAGAGGCTAACTAAAGTATTATAATGACATCTGAAAAGATCTGGAGTTAGAAAACCAAAAGGGAAGAACACGCTTGGCATTTCTCAAGCTGGAAGAACTGAAGAAAAAATTCAGCCTCAAGTTGCAATATTGAAAGATTCTACAGGGAAAATATTGAATGATGCAGGAAGCGTCAAAAGAAGATGGAAGGAATATACGGAGTCACTGTACCAAAAAAATTGGTCGACATTCAACCATTTCAGGGGGTAGCATATGATCAAGAACTGATGTTCCTGAAGGAAGAAGTCCAAGCTGCACTGAAGGCATTGGCAAAAAACAAGGCTCCAGGAATTGAGGGAATACCAATTAAGATGTTTCAAGAAACGGATGCAGCACTGGAGGTGGTGCCAAGAAACTTGTAAGACATCTTCCTGGCCAACTGGCTGGAAGAGATCCATATTTGTGCCCATTCCAATGAAAGGTGATCCAACACAATGCAGAAATTATCGAACAATATCATTGCTATCACACACAAGTAAAATGTTGCTGAAGATCACTCAAAAGCGGTTGCAGCAGGACATGGACAGGGAGCTGCCAGAAATTCAAGCCTGGTTCAGAAGAGGACATGGAACAAGGGATATCATTGTTGATGTCATGGATCTTGGCTGAAAGCAGAGAATACCAAAAAGATATTTACCTGAGTTTTGTTGACTATAAAAAGGTATTTGACTGTGTGGATCATAACAAATTCTGGATAACATTATGAAGAATGGGAATGCTAGAACACTTAATTGTGCTCATGAGGAACCTGTATATATATCAAGAGGCAGTCACTGGAACAGAACAAGGGTACTTCCTGGCTTAAAATCAAGAATGTTGTGCGTCAGGGTTGTATCCTTTCAGCATACTTATTTGATGTGTATGCTGAGCAAATAATACGAGAAGCTGGACTATATGAAGAAGAACAGGGCATCAGGATTGGAGGAAGACTCATTAACAACCTGCATTATGCAGATGACACAACCTTGCTTGCTGAAATTGAAGAGGACTTGAAGCACTTACTAATGAAGATCAAAGACCACAGCCTTCAGTATGGATTACACCTCAATATAAAGAAAACAAAAATCCTCACAACTGGACCAATGAACAATATCATGATAAACGGAGAAAAGATTGAAGCTGTCAAGGATGTCATTTTACTTGGATCCACAATCAATGCCCATAGAAGCGGCAGTCAAGAAATCAAATGACATATTGCATTGGGCAAATCTGCTGGAAAAGACCTCTTTGAAGTGTTAAAAAGCAAAGATGTCACCTTGAGGACTAAGGTGCATCAGATCCAAGCCATGGCATTTTCAATTCCCTTATATGCATGTGAAATCTGGACAATGAATAAGGAAGAATGAAGAAGAATTGATGCTTTTGAATTATGGTATTAGCAAAGAATATTGGATATACCACTGACTGCCAGAAGGAACAAATCTGTCTTGGAGGAAGTACAACCAGAATGCTCCTTAGAATTGTGGATGGCGAGACTTCGTCTCACATAGTTTGGACATGTTATCAGGAAGTACCAGTCCCTGGAGATGGACATCATGCTTGGTAAAGTAGAGGGTCAGCAAAAGAGAGGAAGACCCTCAGTGAGATGGATTGACACAGTAGTCTTACAATGGTGCAAGAATGCGCAGTGTTTCGTTCTGTTGTACATAGGGTCGCTATGATTCAGATCTGACTCAACAGCACCTAACAACAACAACAACGATAAGTTCACCTTAAGGATGGTTAGACACGATTGACGGCAAGAGAAATTTTAAAAGAAAAAAAAAATTGTGTTATTAATCCTGCACATGATGTGACATTTGGATATTTTCTCCTTTTAAAATGTCTGCAAAACTGATCTAATGATTTCCCCCTTGCTATTTAAACAGCTGAGTTTGGCATTGGGAGTTTACTTCCCGAGACAGTTCTTTGGGAAAATTCAACCAAAACACTGAGAAAAACAATCTGTTGATCTTCCGTTTCCTAGTATCTTAATAGATAATTTCTTTTGTTTTGAGTTATTAAGAAAAAAGAAAATAGTATACTTGGTGACACACAAATTTATTGGATAAGTTAAATGTTTACATTCCAGTCACAACTTTGGTGGGCTCGCTTCTCCCTACTGTCCATCCTCTCTATCCCACACCCTTCAGTGTCTTTCTTTTTCCTACTTAAGTCATCTACATTATTTACTTCCTTTAAAATTCTCACCAGCATTTTTATGACTGCTGGAAACTGTCCTCTCTCTACCCGGCTCTTTAGGCACCTGGCTTGTCCACAGCCTGCACCTCAATATCCAGGTAACCCTGTTGAGCAGCAGGATGAGCAAGCCCTGCTGATGGTGCTCAGTTTACAGCTGCAGAGGAGAGACTGGGACCACTGACAGGGCACTTGCAACTACATTGCCCACTGTCCGACTCTCTCCCCAAACTGCTGATGCTTCCAGCACCTGCAAGATTTTCAGGGAATTGTTCTACACTACATAGCATCAAGTTGTGTGGTTAAAGTCAAAGTGCAGTTGTATAGGTAAGGCCAGAGTTTACATTTCATGGGGCAACATGATAATGTTGTTTTAGGAACATAAGCTGTTGAGACAGAGGCCCAGAACTAACTAGCTGTTGGATGGTTGCTTAACCTTCTAGGTCTCAGCGTCTTCACCTTTAAAGTTAGATTAAATATAGGTTACAACAAGATTGTTGAAAGGGTTAAACGAGCTATTGCATACAAAGAACTTAAAACAATGCCTGGAATGCAGTTAACACTCTGGAAATGATGTCTGTTATTACTATTTGCAGTAAGCAAGTGAAAAGTGTTCTGTTTCCTGTCTATCAGGAGAAGCCAAGCAATGGACTCTACCCCTTTGCATTCTAGAAGCTTATGAGTGCAGATAAAGTAACCCAAGTGTCCTGAAAATCAAGCATAACACATTCCACCAATACTTAGTCAAAGAAACAATTCAGCAAGTCAATGGGTGGACAAAGGGAGAGTGGAGAGGGGGGGCAGTAGCCTGATTTATCATTACATTTCAGTTTATTGCTCACCAGTTATCACAGAATGAACCTGAACCATTGGCCTAATTCCAGAAGGGCACTGAGACTCTAGACTGCTCAGAACTCAGATCTTTGTTTTGGGATAGAAACATTGTTTGTATCCTACTTGCATGTCTTTCCTGCCTGAGCATATTCCCTCATCCCTCTGGGATGAGCAGGAACCCATGAAGCTAACTCCCTGTACCTGTCCCTGTTGGAACCTGTATCAAGAGCATAAAAGAGAGAGCCAAACAAAAATCTCTGTGATGGCAAGGTAGCTCACTGTGTGCTAGTATCTGGCTCATAATGTCATGCTGACCGCCAGAAAAACAATTACTTTCTGGTGTTGGTGAGGTAAGACTGAGAACCAACCGAACTCCATTCAATATACTCTCCCTCAGCTGCAAGGATGATAGGATGATGTTCTATGTCTTTTCTCTATGGAAAAGAAGATGGCAGATATCTGCCTCCAGGTCCAAGCCATGACAAGCTTGGGAACACAAGGCAGGCTTGTGGACCAATAACTGGTTCAGCGGGCCCCACAGCTAATCCTGCCCAAATCCGTCTCAAAATAATTGCTGATGGGTGACTCCTCCAGGGAGAATATTGATTAACTGAGTTATACACAGGAGACCACGTGGAGAGACTAGTAATATCTATCATCAACTTGGTTTTCAGTTTATTAAGGCAGCTGGAACTTTCAGATGCTTACAACAATGACAACAACAGTGGCAATGTAAAAGAACCTTTCAGATAGCTAGTCTTCTCCATCATGTTCATACTGAGCAGCTAAAACCACTAGTCAATGTCTCAATAGTCAGTTTTTTTTTTTTTTTAAGCAATAGAGGCTGTCTTACCTTAGGAAATTTTCTAGACTGAGGACTTTGTAGCAGATAATCAAACTTGGGCAGCACCTCAAGATCCTAATCTTCAAAGATATTGTTTTAAGTGCCGTCGAGTCGGTTCTGACTCATAGCGACCCTATACACAACAGAACGAAACACTGCCCGGTCCTGCGCCATCCTTACAATCGTTATGCTTGAGCCCATTGTTGCAGCCACTGTGTCAATCCACCTCATTGAGGGTCTTCGTCTTTTCCGCCGACTCTATACTTTGCCAAGCATGATGTCCTTCTCTGGGGACTGATCCCTCCTGACGACATGTCCAAAGTATGTAGGATGCAGTCTCGCCATCCTTGCCTCTAAGGAGCATTCTGGCTGTACTTCTTCTAAGACAGATTGTTCGTTCTTTTGGCAGTCCATGGTATATTCAATAGTCTTCGCCAACACTACAATTCAAAGGCGTCAACTCTTCTTCATTCTTCCTTATTCATTGTCCAGCTTTCACATGCATATGATGTGATTGAAAATACCATGGCTTGGGTCAGGCGCACCTTAGTCTTCAGGGTGACATCTTTGCTCTTCAATACTTTAAAGAGGTCCTTTGCAGCAGATTTGCCCAATGCAATGCGTCTTTTGATTTCTTGACTGCTGCTTCCATGGCTCTTGATTGTGGATCCAAGTAAAATAAAATCCTTGACAACTTCAATCTTTTCTCCATTTATCATGATGTTCCTCATTGGTTCAGTTGCGTGTGATATTAATGATATTGTTCTATAATTTCCGCATTCAGTTGGATCACCTTTCTTGGGAATAGGCAGAAATATGGACCTCTTCCAGTCAGTTGGCCAGAAAGCTGTCTTCCATATTTCTTGCCATAGACGAGTGAGCACCTCCAGCGCTGCATCTGTTTGTTGAAACATCTCAACTGATATTCCATCAATTCCTGGAGCCTTGTTTTTTGCCAATGCCTTCAGAGCAGCTTGGACTTCTTCCTTCAGTACCATCAGTTCCTGATCATATACTGCCTCTTGAAATGGTTGAATATCGACTAATTCTTTTTGGTATAATGACTCTGTATTCCTTCCATCTTCTTTTGATGCTTCCTGCATCGTTTAATATTTTCCCCATGGAATCCTTCACTATTGCAACTCGAGGCTTGAATTTTTTCTTCAGTTTTTTCAGCTTGAGAAACACCAAGTGTGTTCTTCCCTTTTGGTTTTCCATTTCCAGCTCTTTGCACGTCATTATAATACTTTACTTTGTCTTCTCGAGACCCCCTTTGAAATCTTCTGTTCAGTTCTTTACTTCATCAATTCTTCTTTTTGCTTTAGCTGCTCGATGTTCGAGAGCAAGTTTCAGAGTCTCCTCTGACATCCATCTTGTTCTTCTCTTTCTTTCCTGTCTTTTCAGTGACCTCTTGCTTTCTTCATGGATGATGTCCTGGATGTCGTTCCACAACTCGTCTGGTCTTCGGTCACTAGTGTTCGATGCATCAAATCTATTCTTGAGATGGTCTCCAAATTCAGGTGGGATATACTCAAGGTCATATTTTGGCTCTCGTGGACTTGCTCTGATTTTCTTTAGTTTCAGCTTGAACTTGCATATGAGCAATTGATGGTCTGTTCCACAGTCGGCCCCTGGCCTTGTTCCGACTGATGATACTGAGCTTTTCCATCATCTCTTTCCACAGATGTAGTCGATTTGATTTCTGTGTGTTCCATCTGGTGAGGTCCATGTGTATAGTTGCCGTTTATGTTGGTGAAAGAAGGTATCCGCAATGAAGAAGTCGTTGGTCTTGCAAAATTCTATCATTTGATCTCCAGCATTGTTTCTATCACCAAGGCCATATTTTCCAACTATTGATCCTTCTTCTTTGTTTCCAACTTTCGCATTCCAATCGCCAGTAATTATCAATGCATCTTGATTGCATGTTCAATCAATTTCAGACTGAAGCAGCTGATAAAAATCTTCTGTTTCTTCATCTTTGGCCCTAATGCTTGGTGCATAAATTTGCATAACAGTCGTATTAACTGGTCTTCCTTGTAGGCGTATGGATATTATCCTATCACTGACAGCGTTGTACTTCAGGATACATCTTGAAATGTTCTTTTTGACGATGAATGCAACACCATTCCTCTTCGAGTTGTCATTCCCAGCATAGTAGACTATACGATTGTCTGATTCAAGATGGCCGATACCAGTCATTTCAGCTCACTAATGCCTAGGATATTGATGTTTATGTGTTCCATTTCATTTTTGATAATTTCCAATTTTCCTGGATTCATACTTCGTAGATTCCAGGTTCCGATTATTAATGGATGGTTGCAGCTGTTTTTTCTCATTTTGAGTTGTGCCACATCAGCAAATGAAGGTCCTGAAAGCTTTACTCCATCCAAGTCATTAAGGTCGACTCTACTTTGAGGAGGCAGCTCTTCCCCAGTCATCGTTTGAGTTCCTTCCAACCTGGGGGGCTCATCTTCCAGCACTATATCAGACAATGTTCTGCTGCTATTCATAAGGTTTTCACTGGCTAATGCTTTTCAGAAGTAGGCTGCGAGGTCCTTCTTCCTAGTCTGTCTTAGTCTGGATGCTCAGCTGAAACCTGTCCTCCATGGGTGACCCTGCTGGTATCTGAATACTGGTGGCATAGCCTCCAGCATCACAGCAACACACAAGCCCCCCACAGTATGACAAACTGACAGACACTTGGGGGAATGTTCAAAGATAGCAGGGTGTATTCTCTGGCCTGCATCTTATGACTTTTCCAGGATATTTCTCTAGCAGGCCGCTGCTAGACCTTTGGTCTACAGATATTGGGTGATGAGAAGGAACCATATAGAAGAAGTTTAAGTTGTTAGCATACAGATGAGAACAAAAGAGATTGTCTAGAACGGAAGATCTAGAATAAAGAACTCCAGCATTTACTAGCTGTGTGAACTTGGGAAAGTCACTTAAACTCATCAAGTGTCAGTTTTATCATCTGAAAAATTTGGACAAAAACTACCCACCTTGACGTAACTATGTACAGCACCAAATCACTCAATAAATAAGGGCTATATATTTTTTTTATAGCTAGTGTTCTTTTGCTCATGAAATATAGAATAAAGTCTCTTGTGTGTATTTCTACATGTTCTACTCAAAATAGGATTGTATTAAGTAAATGAATCCTCTTTCACGTATTTGTAAGCATTAATGTCTAGATTGCAGTTATAACTTAAAGACAATGCCTTAAGTCAAAGGAATCATTCTAGTAGTGAGAACTTCTGGTTGGCACTGTGGATTGAAAGGAGGTATAACATAGTATATAATGATTTGCCCCTGAAATCATAACACCATCCTTCCTCTTAAAGAGATCATTATATCCATAATGCCCTGAATTCTCCACTTCTACATTAAAAATAACAAAGGGAAATTATCAACCAATGATTTTTTTGTCTTCTTTCCTTTGAATTCTCTGGGACTTTTACTGGGAGAAAAAGGAAGTCTACATGTGGACATGTGATGTGAATAGGATATATACATGTATGGAGGGGGTAAATTGTGTAACCATAGCATTCATTCACATAGACATTTATCAAAAAATACTAATTGTACCTATAACGTGTCAGACACTGTACTAGGTACTTGGAACAAAAGCAAATAAAACAAACTGTCTCTGCTCTCATGGAGCTTTTATTCTGGTAAAAAGACAGATATCAATCAAATAATCATACAAATAAATGTGTAATCATAACTGTAAAAGTTTTTAGAAGGAGAGCAATGTGGTGTTAAGAGAGTTCAAATGCTATGTGTAATAGAATAGAAGGAAATGAAAGTGCTTTCTTTAGTTCTAGCCTTCAAATGGCCTACCGTTCTTTCAAATCTCCTTCTGGGTTTGTATCATAGGCATGTCGTAGGCAAAATAAATACATAAATACATGAATCAACAAAAAAGATTAAATAACTAAAATAAAACTTTAACAACAACTCTCATATTTTAAACTACTGTTATTATATTGCCTTGATTATATGAAACCTTATAAACATAAAAACCTGGTTACCAAGTTATTAGCTGGATTGGAAGCAGTGTGGTTAAATTAGATTTGTATGTCTGTAAGATAAACATCTATATTGAAAAGAAAAGCCAAGAGAAAGAGCACTATGTTTTGACTAGCGTTCCTTCTTATTTCATTCGGGCTTTTCTTGCCATGTCAATTAAGATATGATGACCCTAAGTATTCTGGAATTATTTTGTAAAAATATGTTTTTATAAAAAACAATAAATATTCATGCCATGAGCAAGTCACTGGATGTTTTCTATTTTTACCAACAGATGGCAGTGATTGACTCCTATATCACTGTTCATGTCCTCCATTTTGTGAGGAAGAGCCTCCTCCCAGAAAAGCAGGGAAAGTCCTAAGCAGAAAAGAAAGCCTGAAAGCAGAAAAACCCTAAGGACTCAGGGCTGAATTGTTTAGAAGATTATACCATCAGTATCAAATTATGCCAAAAGGTTTTGATAACATTTTAAATGATTTTTGTCACACTAAACCTATTTTAAGCAAGAATCAATCAAGTAAAAAAATAGGAAAATATGAAACTGTAGATGCTGAATAATCACTACTACTATCACTTTTCTAGACAATACATAAATAATAGAAATAAATTTACCAAAAAACAAAATAAACAAACAAACAAAAAAAAACCACAATTTTATCTTTAGGTGGTAGATTATGGATGCTTTTTTCTCCTTTATTTCAATTTTTCAAAATTCCAGATAAAAAATTATTTGCTTTCTTCAAATATACAAAATAAATGATAAGATGGGAATAGCTTCAGAAATAGAAGAAATTAAAAGAATCATAATAGACAACTTCACTCAACTCTATACCACCAAAACAAAAAACAAAAACTGTTTGTTGCCCTCAAGTCGATTCCTACCCATAGCGACCCTATAGGACAGAGTAGAACTGCCCCATAGGGTTTCCAAGGAGCAGCAGGTGGATTCCAACTGCCAACCTTCTGGTTAGCATCCGTAGCTCTTAACCACTGCGCCGCCAGGGCTCCATACAGATACATATAAAAAGATGAATTAGATGATTTTCTGGGGAAATGTAACTAATCCCAGAAAAGGTAGCAAATGCAAAAATATTGATTTCCATAGAGGTAATGGATAGATTTGCCTCCCCCTACAAAGAAAAAATCGCTAGGCTCAGTAGTTTCACTGAAGATTTCCAATTATATTTGAACTATTTTAGAGCGTTAAAAAAGAATGAAAACTTCCTTTGTAACGTAGTTGGTATAACATTGATACCAAGACTTGACAACAATTGCATTAAAAAAGAAAACTATATACCAATCTTTTTATTAATGTATGTACTAAAATCCTGAACAAAACATTAGCAAACAGTATCTAGCAGCACATTAAAAAAATAACCCACCTTGACTAACTGGAATTATTTCAGGAATGCAATATTAATCATATTAATAGGTCTAAAGAGAAAAAGTATATAATTATATCCAAGAATACTGAAAAGACATTTGACAAAAATTGACACCTATTCATGGAAAAAGCACTCAAAAATAGAAATAGATGAATACTTCCTTAACATAATAAAATATATCTCCTCTAGAGAAAAAGTCATCATTAGTCTTTTGAAACATAGACATAGTCCCCCTAAAGTAAAGAACAATACAAGGATACCCACTATCACACTATTAATACAATATTTGAAGTACCAGCCAATATAATTAGAAAAGAAAGGAATTAGTGTTACAAAAATTGGAAAGGAGGAGTTAAAGCAACCATTATTTATGAATAGTAAAATCATGTACATAGAAAACCCAAAAGAATCAAGTGAAAAATTAAAAAAAAAAATGAATTCAGTAAGGGTGTCACGTTGAAAAATTGGTGTATAGAATCAATAACTTCATTATGTAAAAATAATTTAGAAGATATAATAGAAGCAATAATTCCATTTAAAATAGCAATAAATAGGATAAAATAACTAAGAATACACTTAAGAAAAAATGTGAGACCTGTATGAGTAAAACCTGAAAAATGGTAGACATAAAAGAAAAACTGGATGAAAGGAAAAGCATACCATTTTCTTGGATAGGAAAAATTAAAATCATATTGATGTCAATTTTCTTTCAGTTAACTAACAAAGTTAACATTATTTCAGTAAAAATACAACAGGTTTTCAGATTTTGTTTTAACTAGACAGACTGCTTCTACATTTCATGTGAAAAACAAAACAAACAGAAAATGAAACTCTGATAAAGGAGAGCAAAGAGGAGGTACTACCCTGATTAGATATTAAAATGTATCATAAAGCCTTAATAGCTGAAACAGTGTGGTACTAAAGCACGAAGAGACAAATAGTCAAAAAAAGCAGAATAGAAAGATCAGATTTGTTGTTTTCAGGTACAATGGAGTCGGTTCCAAATCATAATATGAGACACTGCCCGGTCCTGCACCATTCTCACAATCATTGCTATGCTTGAGCCCAATGATGCAGGCCATTCTCACAATCATTGCTATGCTTGAGCCCAATGATGCGGCCGCCTTGTCAATCCATCTCATTGAGGGTCCTCTTCTTCTTTACTAACCCTCTACTTTACCAAGCATGATGTCCTTCTCTAGGCACTGATCCCTCCTGATAACATGCCCCAAGTATGTGAGATAAAGCCTTGCCATCCTTGCTTCTAATAAGTATTTTGGCCTTACTTCTTCCAAGACAAATATTTGTTCTTTTGCTAGTCCATGGTATACCCAATATTCTTCCACCAACATCACAGTTCAAGGCATCATTTCTTCTTCAGTCTTCCTTATTTATTGTCCAGCTTTTGCATACATATGAGGCGACTGAAAACACCATGGCTTAGGTCAGGCGCACCTTAGTCTTCAAGGTGACTGCTTTTTAACACTTTAAAGAGCTCTTTTGCAGCCGATTTACCCAATGCAATGCATCTTGATTTCTTGACTGCTGCTTCCAGGGGTGTTGATTGTGGATCCAAGTAAAATGAAATCCTTGACAATTTCAATCTTTTCTCCGTTTGTCATGATGTTGCTTATTGGTTCAGTTGTGGGGATTTTTGTTTTCTTTATGTTGAGGTGTAATCCATACTGCAGGCCGTAGTCTTTGATCTTCATTAGTAAGTGCTTCAAGTCCTCTTCAGTTTCAGCAAGCAAAGTTTTGACGTCTGCACATCGCAGGTTGTTAATGAGTCTTCCTCCAATCCTGATGCTGTATTTTTTTTCATATAGTCCAGCTTCACAGATTATTTGCTCAGCATACAGATTGAATAAGTATGGTGAAAGGATGCAACCTTGACACACACCTTTCCTGACTTTAAATCACACAGCATCCCCTCGTTCTGTTCTAACCACTCTCTCTTGATCTATGTACAGGTTACTCATGAGCACAATTAAGTGTTCCGGGATTCCCATTCTTGGCAATGTTATCCATAATTTGTTATGATCCACACAGTTGAATACCTTTGCATAATCAATAAAACACAGGTAAACATCTTTCTGTAATTCTCTGCTTTCAGCCAGGATCCATCTGACATCAGCAATGATATCCCTTGTCCACGTACTCTTCTGAATCCTCTTTGAATTTCTGGCAGTTCACTGTCAAGGTACTGCCGCAACAGCTTTGGAATGATCTTCAGCAAAATTTTACCCGTGTGTGATATTAAAGATATGGTTCAATAATTTCCACATTCTGTTGGATCACCTTTCTTTGGAATAGGCATAAATATAGATTCCTCCCAGTCAGTTGGCCAGGTAGCTGTCTTCCACATTTCTTGGCATAGATGAGTGAGCACTTTAAGTGCTGATCCATTTGTTGAAACGCCTCAGCTGGTAGTCTGTCAATTCCTGGAGCCTTGTTTTTCGCCAATCTCTTTAGGGCAGGTTGGACTTCTTTCTTCAGTACCATCAGTCCTTGATCGTATGCTACCTTCTGAGATGGTTGAAGTCAACAAATTCTTTCTGAAACAGTAACTCTGTGTATTCCTTCCATCTTCTTTTGAGACTTCCTGGTCGTTCAGTATTGTGCCCATAGAATCCTTCACTACTGCAACTCGAAGCTTGAATTTTTTTCTTCAGTTCTTTCGTCTAGAGAAATGCCGAGAATGTTCTTCCCTTTTGGTTTTCTAACTCCAGATCTTTTCACATGTTGTTATAATACTTTGCCTTCTCAAGCTGCCCTTTGAAATCTTCTTTTCAGCTCTTTTCCTTCATCATTTCTTCCGTTCACTTTAGATACTCTATGTTCAAGAGCAAGTTTCGGAGTCTCTTCTGACATCCGTCCATTTTGGTCTTTTCTTTCTTTCCTGTCTTTTTATGACCTCTTGCTTTCTTCATGTATGTTATCCTTGATATGATTCCACAACTCATCTGGTTTTTGCTCATTAGTGTCCAATGTGTCAAATCTTTTCTTGAGATGGTCTCTAAATATAGGTGGGATATACTCTAGGTTGTATTTTGGTTCTCGTGAACTTGCTATAATTTTCTTCAGCTTCAACTTGAATTTGTGTATGAGCAATTGATGGTCCTTTCCACAGTCGGCCCCTGGCTTTGTTTTGACTGCCGATATTTAACTTGTCCTTTGTCTCTTTCCACATATGTAGTCAATTTGATTCCTGTGTGTTCCATCTTTTGAGGTCCATGTGAGTCATTTATGTTGTTGAAAAAAGGTATTTGTACTGAAGCAATCATTCGTCTTGCAAAATTCTGTCATGTGTGGTTTCTGTCACCAAGGCCATATTTTCCAGTCAATGATCCTTCTTTGTTTCCCACTTTAACAGTACAATCACCTGTAATTATCAATGCATCTTGATTGCATGTTTGATCAATTTCAGACTGCGGGAATTTGAAAAACTCTTCAATTTCTTCATCTTTGGCCTTAGTGCTTGGTTCCTAAATTTGAATAACAGTCATATTAACTGGTCTTCCCTGTTGTTGTTATTGTTGTTAGGTCCCGTCGAGTCGGTTCTGACTTATAGTGACCCTATGCACAACAGAACGAAACACTGCCCGGTCCTTCATGATCCTCACAATCATTGTTATGCTTGAGCCCATTGTTGGAGCCACTGTGTCAATCCACCTCATTGAGGGTCTTCCTCTTTTCCGCTGACCCTGTACTCTGCCAAGCATGATGTCCTTCTCCAGGGACTCATCCCTCCTGACAACATGTCCAGAGTATGTAAGACACAGTGTTGCCATCCTTGCTTCTAAGGAGCATTCTGGCCTCACTTCTTCCAAGACAGATTTGTTTGTTCTTCTGGCAGTCCATGGTATATTCAATATTCTTCGCCAACACCACGATTCAAAGGCATCAATTCTTCGGTCTTCCCTAGTCATTGTCCACATTTCACATGCGTATGATGTGATTGAAAATACCATGGCTTGGGTCAGGCGCACCTTAGTCTTCAAGGTGACATCTTTGCTCTTCAACACTTTGAAGAGGTCCTTTGCAGCAGATTTGCCCAATGCAATGCATCTTTTGATTTCTTGACTGTTGCTTCCATGGCTGTTGATTGTGGATCCAAGTAAAATGAAATCCTTGACAACTTCAATCTTTTCTCCATTTATCATGATGTTGCTCCTTGGTCCAGTTGTGAGGATTTTTGTTTTCTTTATGTTGAGATGTAATCCATACTGAAGGCTGTGGTGTGTCATTTTCATTAGTAAGTGCTTCAAGTCCTCTTCAATTTCAGCAAGCAAGGTTGTGTCATCTGCATAATGCAGATTGTTAATGAGTCTTCCTCCAATCCTGATGCCCTGTTCTTCTTCATATAGTCCAGCTTCTCAGATTATTTGCTCAGCATACAGATTGAATAGGTATGGTGAAAGAATACAACCCTGACGCTCACCTTTCCTGACTTTAAACCATGCAGTATCCCCTTGTTCTGTCCCAACAACTGCCTCTTGATCTATGTAAAGGTTCCTCATGAGCACAATTAAGTGTTCTGGAATTCTCATTCTTCTCAATGTTATCCATAATTTGTTATGATCCACACAGTCGAATGCCTTTGCATAGTCCATAAAACACAGGTAAACATCCTCCTGGTATTCTCTGCTTTCAGCCAGGATCCATCTGACATCAGCAATGATATCCCCGGTTCCGCATCCTCTTCTGAACCTGGCCTGAATTTCTGGCAGTTCCCTGTCGATATACTGCTACAGGCATTTTTGAATGATCTTCAGCAAAATTTTGCTTGCGTGTGATATTAATGATATTGTTCTATAATTTCCACATTCGGTTGGATCACCTTTCTTGGGAATAGGCATAAATTTGGATCTCTTCCAGTCAGTTGGCCAGGAAGCTGTCTTCCACATTTCTTGGCATACACGAGTGAGCACCTCCAGTGCTGCATCTGTTTGTTGAAACATCTCAATTGATATTCCATCAATTCCTGGAGCCTTGTTTTTCGCCAATGCCTTCAGAGCAGCTTGGACTTTTTCCTTTGGTACCATCGGTTCCTGATCTTATGCTACCTCTTGAAATGGCTGAACATCGACAAATTCTTTTTGGTATAATGACTCTGTGTATTCCTTCCATCTTCTTTTGATGCTTCCTGCATCATTTAATATTTTCCCCATGGAATCCTTCACTATTGCAACTCGAGGCTTTAATTTTTTCTTAAGTTCTTTCAGCTTGGGAAATGCCGAGCGTGTTCTTCCCTTTTTGTTTTCCATTTCCAGCTCTTTGCACATGTCATTGTAGTACTTTACTTTGTCTTCTCGACACACCCTTTGAAATCTTCTGTTCAGTTCTTCTACTTCATCAATTCTTCCTTTTGCTTTAGCTGCTCGACATTTTGAGAGCAAGTTTCAAAGTCTCCTCCTACATCCATCTTGGTCTTTTCCTTCTTTCCTGTCTTTTCAAGGACCTCTTGCTTTCTTCACCTATGATTTCCTGGATGTCATTCCACAACTCGTCTGGTCTTCAGTCACCAGTGTTCAATGTGTCAAATCTATTCTTGAGATGGTCTCTAAATTCAGGTGGGATATATTCATGGTCATATTTTGGCTCTCATGGACTGGCTCTGATTTTCTTCAGTTTCAGCTTGAACTTGCATAGGAGCAATTGATGGTCTGTTCCACAGTCGGCCCCTGGCCTTGTTCCGACTGATGATATTGAGCTTTCCCATCGTCTCTTTCCACAAATGTAGTCAATATGATTTCTGTGTGTTCCATCTGGTGAGGTCCATGTGTATAGTTGCCGTTTATGTTGGTGAAAGAAGGTATTTGCAATGAAGAAGTTGTTGGTCTTGCAAAATTCTATCATTTGATCTCCAGCATTGTTTCTATCACCAAGGCCATATTTTCCAACTACTGATCCTTCTTCTTTGTTTCCAACTTTCACATTCCAATTGCCAGTAATTATCAATGCATGCTGATTGCATGTTTGATCAATTTCAGACTGAAGCAGTGGATAAAAATCTTCTATTTCTTCATCTTTGGCCCTAGTGGTTGGTGGGCATATTTGAAACCTGGTCGTATTAACTGGTCTTCCTTGTAGGCGTACGGATATTATCCTATCACTGACAGCGTTGTACTTCAGGATAGATCTTGAAACGTTCTTTTTGACGGTGAATACAACACCATTCCTCTTCAAGTTGTCATTCCCAGCATAGTAGACTATATGATCATCCATTTCAAAATGGCCCATACCAGTCCATTTCAGTTCATTAATGCCTAGGATATTGATGTTTATGCATTCCGTTTCATTTTTGATGATTTCTAATTTTCCTAGATTCATACTTCATACATTCCAGGTTCCGATTATTAATGGATAGTTGCAGCTGTTTTTTCTCATTATGAGTCATGCCACATCAGCAAATGAAGGTCCCAAAAGCTTTATTCCATCCACGTCATTAAGGTTGACTCTGCTTTGAGGAGGCAGCTCTTCCCCAGTCATCTTTTAGCGCCTTACAACCTGTGGGGCTCATCTTCCAGCACTATATCAGACAATGTTCCGCTGCTATTCATAAGGTTTTCACTGGCTAATGCTTTTCAGCAGTAGACTGCCAGGTCCTTCTTCCTAGTCTGTCTTAGTCTGGAGGCTCAGCTGAAAACCTATTGTCCATGGGTGACCCTGCTGGTATCTGAATACCAGTGGCATAGCTTCCAGCATCACCGCAACACACAAGCCCCCACAATATGACAAACTGACAGACACGTGGGGGGGGGGTCTTCCCTGTAGGCCTATGGATATTATCCAATCATTGCCAGCATTGTACTTCAGTATAGATTGTGAAATGTCCTTTTTGATGAGGAATGTGATGCCATTTCTCTTCAGCTTGTCATTCCCGGCATAGTAGACCATACTGTTGTCTGATTCAAAATGGCCAACATCAGTCTATTTCAGCTCACTAATGCCTAGGATATTAATCTTTATGCATTCCATTTCATTTTTGAGGAGTTCCAATTTTCCTATATTCATAGTTCGGACATTCCATGTTCTGATTATTAATGGATATTTGCAGCTGTTTCTTCTCATTTTGAGTTGTGCTACATCAGCAAATGAAGGTCACAAAACCTTGACTCCATCCACATCATTAAGGTCGACTCTACTTTGAAGAGGCAGCTCTTCCCTCGTCGTATTTTTAGTGCCTTCCAACCTGAGGGGCTCATTTTCTGGCACTATATCAGACAATGTTCCACTGCTATTCATAATGTTTTCACCAGCCAATTTTTCTGAAGTAGACTCCAGGTCCTTCTTCCTAGTCTGTTTTAGTCTGTAAGCTCAGCTGAAACCTGTCCACCATGGGTGACCCTGCTGGTATTTGAAATACCGGTGGCATAACTTTCAGCATCACAGAAACACACAAGCCACCACAGTATGACAAATTGACAGACAATGGTGGAGAGAAAAGAGTATAATTACACTGAAATTATAGGTAGAGAAATTACTATAATCACACTGAAATATTTTTTACTTTCAAAAAAGGCACAGGGTAATAAGATATTTTAGTATTGCCATATTTTGCTAATATATTATCACTGGTGTATATTCTACTGCCAAGGCTGTGAGCAAAATACTGGTAGAAAGGCAGTTTGGCAATTACAAATATATGTATCATTTGACTTAGCAATATCACTTCTTGGAGCCTATCCTGCAGATATATTCCCATAGGTTCAAGTTGATATATTTACAAGATTATTTGTTGCAGCATCCACTGCAATAGGAAAGAACTGGAAACATCACAAGTGCCTTTCAAGAGGAGCTGGTTAAATAATCTATGATACATCCATACAATAGAATGATACTAAAATTTTAAAAAGAAGAAAGCTATATCTGTACTGATAGGAAGAGCTCTCCAATACATGTTTGGTGAAAAACAGGTGCAGAAGCGTGTGCATGGCATGCTTCCTTTTGTGTATGAAAGAGGAGGAAATAATATATATTCATAGCTACTTGTATTTATATAAAGAAACAGTGGATGAATACACAAGCCGTTATAAAAGTGGTTACCACTTAGTGGGTTGGGGAGGTGGTTCAAGGACAGATGTAGGAAAAAGAACTTTCACTGCTTAAACTATTACTCATTCAATTTTTTCGAAGTGTATGTGCTTTTAACCAAGAAATAAAACTGACTTAAAAATCATCTGTCAGATACCACCTTAACCATGTGATCAAGGTTAACATGACTAGGAATAAGACATATCATCATTATGTACCCCCTGATATGATGCAATGAGAAGCGCACATCACTTCTGTGGTTTTGTTGACAAAAATGAATAGTCTCAATCAAATCATGAGGAAACATCATGATTTAAGGGGCACATTCCATTTAAGATACATTCTAAAAAATAACTGATCAGTACTCTTTGTCATGAAAGACAAAGAAAGACTGAGAAACTGTCACAGATTAGAAGAGGCTAAGGAGAAATGACAACTAAATGCAATCTGGGATTCCAGATTGGATCCTGAACCAGGAAAAGGACATTAGTGGGAAAACTGTTGAAATTTACATAAGTTCCGTAGTTCAGTTAATAGTTTTAAACCAATGTTATTTTCTTAGTTTTGGTAATGTAACCATGGTTATGTAAGATGTTAACATTATGGGAAGATGGGTCAAGGGAATAGAGCAACTTGCTGTACTATATTTGCAAATTTTCTTTAAGTCTAAAATTATTTGAAAATAAAAAAGCTATTTAATACACACATTGGTTGAACACCTGTTATGTTCCCAGTCTTATGCTGTGACCTGTGGGAAGACAGACTAACACAGACATTTATTAGTCCATGGCATCCAGGGACATGATAAAGATCCATGAAACAACGGACAAGTCTAGGTCAGGTTCCTTTGTTATACACTCTTGTAAGAACATGTTTCTCCATAACACATCTCACTGTGCAATAAACTCATGTGGGTGGTTGTTTGACTAACGTATGTGTAGGGCATTATGTGTGAGAGGGATTGTATTTGTTTTGTGTAGTTCCCAAAGGCAGAATCAGAACCAATGATGAATATTACAGGGAGGCAAATTTCAGCTCAATGTAATACATTCATTTGCTAGCATTTGGAGCAATCGATAATTAAATAAGTTATCCCACTGGAAGTATTCCAGAAGAGGATGGAATAGCATGCTAGATGATGGCTAAAATTATACGATAGTCAATTCTAAGATGCTATGTCCTTATCAGCATATCATGCTTTAAATTTTTGTCATTTGTTTCAGCTTTCTTCATAACTGGAGAAACAAAGAAGCTCTTATTTGCCTTGTGTTCTCAGTGTGCTAAATGCCAAGATTACTCTTTGAAGCCCATTTTCTAATAAATAACATTTAGTTCATTGAATATTATCCCCTGAGTTTCTACCCTCTCCCCCAGCCTTAGGAAATATCTATGCCAATTATCCCTGTCAATTTGACAATTTTTCTCCCAGAAGGCCAGCATAAAATGTTAGTCTGGAAGAAATTATTGAGACCATCTATTCAAATGACAATCTCTCTAGCTCCATAGTGACCTAAGTTTTAAAAGATCTTTGGTGTGGAAACTTGTCAAAGATATTCAAAGTCTAAATAAATTCTAACCATTTCAATTTTCCTTACTCAAAATGCTTGGAGGTGGAGGGGGAACCCTAGTTGATTTAGTAAGTCATAATTTTCCCTTGCAGATATCATGACTGATTTTACCTTCTAGGTTGTTTTCTTAAAGCATTTCATGATCCCACTCTTTGTTAATCTACCACCTAATCCACCATGCAAAAACAAGAATCATTAGTGTCTATTTTTCAGGGTTCTCACCGTATGGATTAGAGTTAGCATAGTGGTCACTTCTAACAAGATGTTAACACTTCCAAGTCCTCTATTCCATAATTTTACCCCTGAGTTCCTTCAAACTTTTCAGGAGATGCTGTCTTGGACCTTATGATTTTTCTACAATGAGTACATTGATTAAGTCTAGACAAGTGCTTTCAAATAGAACTTTCTGCAATGATAAAATGTTCTGTAAATCTGTGCCATTCAATATGGTAGCCACTAGCCACATATGGCTATTATGCACTTGAAATGTAGATAGCATGACTAAGGAAAATTTTATTTTATTTTAATTAATTCAAATAGTTGCATGGGGCTAGCAGTTACCATATTGAAGACAGGCATAGACCATCCTACACATTTAAAATAATTTTCCCTGATACTTCTGACCTATTTGATTTACTAAACACATTGAGACAAACACTGTTCTTAGTATTTCCCTCAGTAAAAAAACAATGAAAAGAATTCATGTAGTCTCTTTGGTAATCTTTTTTTTTTTTTTAATTCTAAGAGTAGTTTTCGTGCTGTTCTCTCATTTCCCTCCTCATGTTAAGTTGTTGTTGCTAGGTGCCATCGAGTCGGTTCCGACTCATAGCAGCAATAACAAAACAAAACACTTCCCGGTCCTGCGCCATCCTCACAATTGTTGCTATGTTTGAACCCATTATTGCAGCCATTGTGTCAATCCATCTCATTGAGGATCTTCCTGTTTTCCACTGACCTTCTACTTTACCAAGCATGATGTCCTTCTCCAGTGCCTAGTCGCTCCTGATAACATGTCCAAAGTACGTGAGATGAAGTCTCACCATCCTCGCTCCTAAGGAGCATTCTGGCTGTACTTCTTCCAAGACAGTCTTGTTAGTTCTTTGATGTTGTTTTTGTTAGGTGCCGTCTAGTCGGTTCTGACTCATAGCGACCCTATGCACAACAGAACGAAACACTGCCCGGTCCCGCGCCATCCTTACAATCGTTACGCTTGAGCTCATTGTTGCAGCCACTGTGTCAATCCACCTCGTTGAGGGTCTTCCTCTTTTCCGCTGACCCTGTACTCTGCCAAGCATGATGTCCTTCTCCAGGGACTCATCCCTCCTGACAACATGTCCAAAGTATGTAAGACTCAGTCTGGCCATCCTTGCCTCTAAGGAGCATTCTGGCCTCACTTCTTCCAAGACAGATTTGTTCGTTCTTTTGGCAATCCATGGTATATTCAATATTCTTCGTCAACACCACAATTCAAAGGCGTCAATTCTTCTTCAGTCTTCCTTATTTGTTGTCCAGCTTTCACATGCATATGATGTGATTGAAAATACCATGGCTTGGCACCTTAGTCTTCAGGGTGACATCTTTGCTCTTCAACACTTTGAAGAGGTCCTTTGCCACAGATTTACCTGATGCAACGCATCTTTTGATTTCTTGACTGCTGCTTCCATGACTGTTGATTGTGGATCCAAGTAAAACGAAATCCTTGACAACTTCAATCTTTTCTCCATTTATCATGCTGTTGCTCATTGGTCCAGAGGTGAGGGTTTTTTATTTCTTTATGTTGAGGTGTAATCCATACTGAAGGCTGTGATCTTTGATCTTCATTAGTAAGTGCTTCAAGTCTTCTTCACTTTCAGCAAGCAAGGTTGTGTCATCTGCATAATGCAGGTTGTTAATGAGTCTTCCTCCAATCCTGATGCCCTGTTCTTCTTCATATAGTCCAGCTTCTCAGATTATTTGCTCAGCATACAGATTGAATAGGTATGGTGAAAGAATACAACCCTGAAGCACACCTTTCCTGACTTTAAACCGTGCAGTATCCCTTTGTTCTGTCTGAACAACTGCCTCTTGATCTATGTAAAGGTTCCTCATGAGCACAATTAAGTGTTCTGGAATTCCCATTCTTCCCAATGTTATCCATAATTTGTTATGATCCACACAGTCAAATGCCTTTGCGTAGTCCATAAAACACAGGTAAACATCCTTCTGATATTCTCTGCTTTCAGCCAGGATCCATCTGACATCAGCAGTGATATCCCCGGTTCCACGTCCTCTTCTGAAACTGGCCTGAATTTCTGGCAGTTCCCTGTCGATATACTGCTACAGGCATTTTTGAATGATCTTCAGCAAAATTTTGCTTGCGTGTGATATTAATGATATTGTTCTATAATTTCCACATTCGGTTGGATCACCTTTCTTGGGAATAGGCATAAATTTGGATCTCTTCCAGTCAGTTGGCCAGGAAGCTGTCTTCCACATTTCTTGGCATACACGAGTGAGCACCTCCAGTGCTGCATCTGTTTGTTGAAACATCTCAATTGATATTCCATCAGTTCCTGGAGCCTTGTTTTTCGCCAATGCCTTCAGAGCAGCTTGGACTTCTTTCTTCAGTACCATCAGTTCCTGATCATATACTGCCTTTTGAAATGGTTGAATATCGACAAATTCTTTTTGGTATAATGACTCTGTGTATTCCTTCCATCTTCTTTTGATGCTTCCTGCATCATTTAATATTTGCCCCATGGAATCCTTCACTATTGCAACTCGAGGCTTTAATTTTTTCTTCAGTTCTTTCAGCTTGAGAAATGCCGAGCGTGTTCTTCTCTTTTTGTTTTCCATTTCCAGCTCTTTGCACGTGTCATTATAATACTTTAGTTTGTCTTCTTGAGAGGCCCTTTGAAATCTTCTGTTCAGTTCTTCTACTTCATCAATTCTTCCTTTTGCTTTAGCTGCTCGACATTCGAGAGCAAGTTTCAGAGTCTCCTCCGACATCCTTGTTGTTCTTTTCTTTCTTTCCTGTCTTTTCAGTGACCTCTTACTTTCTTCATGGATAATGTCCTTGACGTCATTCCACAACTCATCTGGTCTTTGGTAACTAGTATTTGATGCGTCAAATCTATTCTTGAGATGGTCTCTAAATTTAGGTGGGATATATTCAAGGTCATATTTTGGCTCTCGTGGATTTGCTCTGATTTTCTTCAGTTTCAGCTTGAACTTGCATAGGAGCAATTGATGGTCTGTTCCACAGTCGGCCTGTAGCCTTGTTCCGACTGATGATATTGAGCTTTCCCATCGTCTCTTTCCACAGATGTAGTCATTTTGATTTGTGTGTGTTCCATCTGGCGAGCTCCATGTGTATAGTTGCTGTTTATGTTGGTGAAAGAAGGTATTTGCAATAAAGAAGTCGTTGGTCTTGCAAAATTCTATCATTCGATCTCCAGCATTGTTTCTATCACCAAGGCCATATTTTCCAACTACTGATCCTTCGTCTTTGCTTCCAACTTTCACATTCCAATTGCCAGTAATTATCAATGCATGCTGATTGCATGTTTGATCAATTTCAGACTGAAGCAGCTGATAAAATCGTCTATTTCTTCATCTTTGGCCCTAGTCGTTGGTGCATAAATTTGAATAATAGTTGTATCTTTTGATAGGCTATAGTATATTCAACATTCTTTGCCACAGCATGATTCAAAGGCTTCAATTCTTCTTTGGTCTTCGTTATTCATTGTCCAGCTTTTCCATGCATATGAGGTGATTGAAAATACCATGGCTTAGGTCAGGCACACCTTAGTCCTTGAAATTTAAATATAAAGAGGTCCTGGGTTATAGTACAGTATACAAAGTTCTCAGTTTAGAATCAAGTGATCAGAGTCTGAGAAATTGTTCTGTAACTGTGGTCTTGCCACCTGTTAAATTTATTAAATCTCAGTCTGTTGTATCCAATGAGTTTTTTAAAATCCACCATCAATTCAATATTGATTAAGCCATTACTGTGAGCAATGTATGCTGGGATATAATATGAGTAAGTAATGGAGTAGAGAAGAACTAACATTTATTGAGCACCTCCATATACCAGGCATTTTCCTAGTAATGGAATATATCTATTGCATATGATATTTATTTTCATTTTCAAGACTGCCTTGCATAATTGTATTACACCTATTTTTTTTTTAAAGGAAACCCATGGTAAGATAGTTTAAGTGATTTACATATGGCCATAGGACTAAGCAACAGAGCCAGGATTCAAAACCTTATCTTTGAACCCTAAGTTCAATTTTCTTTCCACTACACAATGGCTGCCTCCTAAGTAATTTAAAAAGCAATAATAATAACTAGCATAGGCTGAGCACTTATGTGCCAGGAACTATGGTAAATGCTTGACATACATTACTATTTAATCCTATGAGTTTTACAAATAAGGAAACATGAAACACAGGTTAAATAACTTTAAGTAAGTAGGGTCAAATGCTTCAAGGAGGTCAAGGAGAATTTGATAAGTAAGCTCTTCCATCACCCTTGTTTTCCTTTAAACGCGATAAGTAACTGGTTTGAGGGCCCCTTTACATTTAAATTTCAAAATCTGTCTTGAGTATCCATTGTGTACAAAGCCTTATAATAAGCTTGGGAGAGTAGGCAGATTGCAAAGATACATAAAACCAGATTCTTGTCTTCAAAGTCTTTTGCTTTTCCATTCTCTTCAGTACTCCTTTCCTCCCCTATTGACATTCTATATAATTTTTCAAAGGATATGAAATATGAAAGCCAAGTAAATGATAGATAATTTTTATATATTTTAAGTTTCGTTCCTGATCTAAAGTCATACTCCAATTATATTAGGTGAGGCCAGGGGATAGATGGTGGATGGCTAAAAGTTGTTAGACTGGATTCAAAATTACCCGTGAAGCAGGAGCTGCTACTTGTTCATAAGTTCCTGATCGGTTTTCCTATCCTGTTACATCACTTAGATATTCTACTTTGCCACAAACATAGCAGCGTTCCCCTTCCAGGTTTTTAGTCGTAACAGTCAAAATGTAATTGTAGACATTCTCAAAAACCATATAATGAATTTCTCTTCTTTGCTTAAAAAAACAAAACAAAACCAAACCCATTGCCGTCGAGTCCATTCCGACTCATAGAGACCCTGTAGGAAAGAATAGAACTGCCCACAGAGTTTCCAAGGAGCACCCGTTGGATTCAAACTGCCGACATTTTGGTTAGCGGCTGTAGCTCTTAACCACCGTGCCACCAGGGTTTCCGTTCTTTGCTCTAAAAAAAAAAAAAAAAAAAAATTGCTCTAGGAGACATTAAATACAATCTTAGAGCTGGTGCTGACCAAGTTTGTAAAAATCACTTAACAAGAGTAAAATATGTCATTTGTTAAAAAACTCAACTCAAAAGAATAAGTGAAAAATAGATGAGTGTACTATATGTATATGTGTGTGAATACACACGCACATTTCTGTGTATGTTTGTGTTTGTGTGTATTCCCCTCCTGGAAGCCAATGTTGAGAAAAGTTCACCCAAGAAAATGCCCAGGGAAATGGTGATTTTTTTTTTCTCTTACTGTGTAGGCAGTCCATTTCCGGTCCAATCTAGTGAGGAATCAGAGGGTAATCTGAAGTCCAGAGTGATTCAAGAGACTTGGAGACTTGAGATAGTTCCGATATTGACCTAACATTTCAGTTTTGCATTGGGAGGAGCTGGGAAATCCCATTTTGACCAAGATCTCTGGGACTATCCCCACCTGCCCCCAGAGCAATTCAAATCATTTTTGCTGGTCTTAAAATGACTCTAGACATCTATTGATATTCTGAGCCCATAAATGACTAAGCTCTGGGTCGGATTTCCAGTGACTACCGTAGGCCAAACTGGTATCTTTAAAATGAAAATTCAAATATACCTAAGATTGGAAGACTGTCCAATTTGCTGGGGTGGAGTGAGGAGTGTATTTTTTCTGATTCATAGTCACCAGTCTCTCTTTAAGCGTAAAGAGGACTTTTTGTTTTAATGTTTTCTATTTGTCTATTAGTGTTTATTTACTTTATTGTGCTTTAGGTAAAAGTTTACAGCTCTAGTTAATTTCTCACTCAAAAATTTATACACATATTGTTTTGTGACATTGGTTGCAATCCCCACAATGTGACAGTATGCTCCCTGCTTTCCACCCCGGGTTCTCTGTGTCCATTTGTCCAGCTACTGTCCCTTCCTGCCTTCTTATCCTGCTTTTGAAAAGGAGCTGCCCATTTGGTCTTGTATATATGATTAAACTAAGTTCCTCACGTGCATTATTTTTTGTTTTATCAGCCTGTCTAAAATCTTTGTATGAAGAGTAGGCTTCAGGAATGGTTTCAGTTCTGGGTTAACAGAGCATCTGGGGGCCATAGTTTCAGGGGCTCCCCCAACCTCTGTTAGACCAGTAACTCTGGTCTTTTTAAGTGAATTTGAACTCTGTTCTACATTTTTCTTCTGCTCTGTCCAGGACTCTCTGTCGTGTTCACAGTCAGGGCAGTCATTTGTGGTAGCCAGGCACCATTTAGTTCTTCTGGTCTCAGGCTGGTGGAGTCATTTAGTCCTTTAGGCCTTTGTGCTAGTATTTTCCTTGCGTCTTTGGTTTTCCTCGTTCTCTTTGCTCCGAGAGGGATGAGGCCAATAGATGTATTTTAGATGGCTGCTCACAAGCTTTTAAGACCCCAGACGCTACTTATCAAAGTGGGATGTGGAACCTTTTCTTTATATACTATGTTATGCCAGTTGACCTAGATGTCCCCTGAAAGAATGGTCCCCAGGCCCCAGCCCCAGCTACTCTGTCCCTCAAAGTGTTTGGATGTGTCTAGGAAACTTATTTCCTTTTGCTTTGGTCCAGTTGTGTTGACTTCCCCTGTATTGTGTGTTGTCCTTCCCTCTTTGACTCTGAAAGCAAGGTCTGAATCTAATTTGCAAAATCAAATCATTTCAAAGATCCTCATCTCTCAGAAAGAGCATTAAGCCATGGGTTTGGTGATATGATCACAGTCAAATCACAACTCTATGCATTGGTTTCAACTTGTACCAAAAAGAAGATGGAATATGTGCCATTCCTTTATTTTTCACAAGGCTGTGGTGAAGCTTAAACGAGATAATACAGGAAAGTGCTTCAAATACCCAAAATTGTTACTGCTGTTTTTTGCTGGACTGTATAAAGAAGAAAGCAGCATCAGGGTTGGAGGAAGGCTTATAAAGATACTCTTTAAACGTTTTTGTTTTCATCTTAGACTAATATACTATATTAAAAGGAACATCACTCCCAACCTAACAAGACACAACTTGAACTTATATGCATGTAGGTACAAAATAAAAATGATGTATCAACTAATATAAGGCATGCACACAAAAAATTAATACCAAATGTACATTATGTGACCTATATTGACATCTGGTCATGAGAGACTTTGCTAAAGTATTGAATTGAATGAGGATAAAGGTTAGTGTTACAAGCAGAGCTGGGTGATGTTATCATTGTTTCCTTGGCAAACTTATTTTTTCAGCCTCAACTGAGGTCAATTGAGGTCAATTGTTCCTTTTTTTAAAATGCGAATGGATTACTTGAAGTTCAAGTAATAGTAACGAGATGTTCTCCAGATTTGAAGCTGATGATTTTGGCACAATGTTGTGGGGTCACTGGAAGGTCAAGCCTTGGCTATGATTGAGGGTTATAACCTTACTGGAAGTTTCCCTATGAAGTATACAATCTGGCTTCCGAGGCAGAGATACAACTGGGGACAGTCAGTGCCAGTGCTCTTGGCCAAGAGGTCAAGTCTCTAGCACTTATTCAAGTTTTGTGATAGAATATAACAGGGAATGATGATTCAGGGATTTGTTATTGTTTTCTACATTCCCTGAAACAAGCTAAATGACTCCATTATCCTTTAAACCTCTGTTTGGTGATCTTTCAACATAATATTTGATGGAAACACATACCTGTAATTCTATTCAAAGCTTAATCTTTCTCAGTAAAAGTAGCTTACCGAAGTTACCCAAGCTAGAAACATGGGCTCGATACTTGACTATTCCTCACTTGCCACGTGAATTACCAAGTCCCACCTGGTAACTCTTCATATATGTTAAATCCACCAACTTGTTTCCTCCTCTATTTCCACTGTTTTAGTTCAACCAACCATCATCTTTCACGTGGTCTACTACCACAGCCCCTAACTGATCTACCAGCTTCCATTTCTGCCCTACCCAACCCACACATTCATTCTTTGTAATGCAGCCAGCATAAGCTTTCCAAAATATAAATCAAATCTTGTTACTGCCATGATTAAAAACATTTGTTTCTGGGTAGTAACCTACAGGATAAAAGCCATACTCCTTGGCACAGCTTATAAAGCCTTTCCTGATTGGCTCCCTGCCTTCTTTTCCAACCTCATTTTCTACAAAGTTTCTTCTATCTATCATCCTGTGCTCTAACCATTTCAAGGTACTTGCAGTTACACAAACATTCCCTACATTTTCACACTTTGCATATTCTATTTTGTATACCAGTAATGTTCTCCCTTTTCTCTGACCCCTCCTCCCACATACTGACAGACTCATACTTGTCCTTCAAAGTTTAGTAAAAAAAAAAATTAATTGCAGAACCCTTGACTGATGAAGTCAGACAGTCATTTCCTTGCTCCCACAGCACCTCATACACACTACCCCTATCATATTCACTACATTGAATTATAAGAATATACAACTATATTCTCCATTAGTTTGTGAGCTGTTTGAGGAAAGGGACTGTGTCATATTCTTCATTGTATCCTTAGTGTCTAGCAAAGTGCCTAGCATCTAGTAAGTTCTGAAAATTTATATACTGAATGAGTTGTTTGACTATATTTATAGATGACATTTGTTAAATGGATTATAAACAATACACCACAAATAAAACACCTACGTATATATTTTAAATCATGGGCAATTATTTTAATCGCAAGTATGTGACCTCCTTTCCACTCTTGATTCTTTCACTGTAATAAGAAAGTTGAAAAAAATAAAAGCCAAAGACTATAGAGCAGTTTTAATTGGAGGCAAGCCATGGTTATGTCTTTAGTGACAATTATGTAGTATGAGAAGATATGCAAGAGTCAGGGGACAGTGGTACTCTATAGTTCATATGATTCATTCAACAGATATTGATTGAGTACCTAATTGATTGCAGGCACTGTGTAAAATGCTAGGGATAAAGAAATTATTATAATACAGTCTCTACACTCAAACTGGTAGTTTAAGGGGGAGAAAAAAATGATTACAATACAATGTGATCAATGTTGTAACAGAGCTACTCACAAAATGCTATGTGAACTCATATGTGCCTAACCCAGGAAATGTTAAGGGAAGTTTCCCAGAGATGAGTAGGAGTTACCTAGGCAAAGATGCAGGATAGATAATCCAGGTAGAGGCAAGAATCCTTGAAAAGGCATGGGCGTGAGTCAAAGTGTGGCTTATTTGAGGAACTGCATACAATATATGCATGTTTCAATATATCTGGAATATAGGAAGCAAAAAGGAAAAAACAAACAAACTATGGTTCATTTCAAACACCCTTCTATATGACGATAAGGAATTTTATCCTGATGATAGATAGTGGCAGGGGGCACGGAGCAGGGGAGGAGAATTGAAGTATTTTAAATAGAGAAGTGACATGATGGGATTTGCATTTTAGGAACACTAGTCTGGTTACTGTATGGAGAATGGATGGAGTGGAGGGAAAAATTGATAAGACTGGGGACACAGACACCAGTTATAATCAAAGCAAGAGGTGATAATGGCTTGAACCAACTTAGTAGCAATGGAGATGAAGAAGATATTTAAAAGATAGGATTGGCATGTCTAGTAGGATGTGCATGTTAAGAAAGAGAGAAAATCCTGAATAAAGTATTATGTTTCTGATTTGGGTTACTGGGTTTTTGGTAGTACCATTTACTAGGACTAGGCATAAAAAGGGAGGAACAGATTTGGAGAAAACAGTTTTGACTCTATGGATGGAGGCATACAGTAGAGAGTTGCGGATGTGTGTCTGCAGTCTGGGAGAAAGATCTTGGCTGTAAATATTGATTTGGGAACTATCAGGATAGATATGGTAATTAAACCCATTTGGGAGTGTAAATAACTCTCAAATATTTGCTTTTAGCCCAAATTTTCCTTCTGTGCTCTAGACTCAGAGTGACCACATGTTTTTAGTGGACTGATGGAGGACAGAAGGAAGATGACTGTAGATTGAAAAGAGAGTGGATGGTAAAGAAGTGAAGTTAGTGTAGTCTACTCTTTTAAGAAGACCGAGTAAGACGAGTTCAAGAAATAATGTTATTCCTGAAGAAAATTTAGGACCAAAGAGAAGGTGAGAGGGAGTAGGATTCAGAAAGAACCTATTTTCCATTGAAACTGGGGACAAGGTAAGCCTGGATCTGAATAAAAATACTTTTGTTTATGGAGGATCAGTTGAGGAAATGTTCAGAATTGCATTTTTCAGAAGTCACTATGACAACATGTGAAGATCGAATCAGAGGTAGGTGACTTATTCCATAAATGTATGCATTCCTCAAGGCTGGGGGGAAAAACAAAACAGAACAAAAAAACAGGGTTTAGCTCTTAAAGGAAGCAGAACACAACCAACACATTCCTACAAAACCACATTAGCCATGAGGTTGAATATAATAAAAAGTAAACAGGATACAATATCAATATCTTTGCATGACCCATGGGATATATGGTATTCCAACCAATTTTTATGCCTCTGGAGATTTTTGGGAAAGAGGTAGCCTGATTTTAACACGTTTAGCCTGAAGGTAGGAGTTTTTTGAAATGTGTGAAATTCCAGAACCCTGAGAAGCCTCTTTTTTGTGTTGGTTGAGCATTATCTTATGTGATGCCTCCTGGATGTGTGAATTTTCTAAACTTTGACAGGCTTGCCTTTATTTCTGTGAGATAAGCCTCCTCATTATGTTTCCCAGTTGCTATATTCTCTTGAGAACGTACTTATCATGAGAATAAGCTATTCCCTGTCTTCATTCATAGTGGCCATTTTCTCCCTGACACCATTCATTGTTTCCAGGTGTTACTGGCTTCCTGCTTTTCTAGCTTCTGAACAGTAAATAATGCCTTTGCAAAAAAGGAATATGCATTGCAGTGGTACTTTTCAAGAAACTCGAACTCCTATAAGTTATTCTTACCTTGCATTCAATCTTAGGGACCATTCATTACTTCCACATGTAGCAAGTGGAACGCGCCACTGTGGGCAGTTCTGCAGTATTCCAGGGCAACTGTTTCTGCTTATTAGCTGTTAGTACTGCTTTTGTTATAATGAAGAATACATAGTAGTGTTGGTTTTCCAGAGGTATAAACTCCTTTAGTTTTATTTATTTGCCTTGTCAGTACTGCTTTTGCTGTAATGAAGAATACATTGTAGTGGTAATTTTCCTGAGGTTAAAAAAGCCTCTTGGCTTTATTTATTTGGGTTGTAAGTACTGCTTTTGCGGTAAGGAAGAATGCATTGTAGCATGTTTTGAAAATTTTCATGAAAAATAATAAAAAGGTTAAGAAGAAGCAGACTAGAATAAAATGTACATGCAGTCATTGTCACGTTCCTTCATGTTTTGCCTCATGTTTTGCAAATTTTCAAGAAATTTTAAAAAATTGTATCATTGACTCATATCAGCAGGATATATAACATCCAGGGTCCTGTAGGACATATGTGATCTCAGATAATGGGTATCAAAATCTACAAATCATCCAAAAAATTCTGTATTGGTCCTTTAACCAGCATGCCTTCCATTAGTGGAAACATATGGTATTAACAAAAATTCAAAGAAGTAAATACTTGATTATTGAAATGGATATACAAAAATCAATTGTATTTCTATACACTAGCAATGAACAATCCGAAAGCCAAATTAAGAAAAATGATTCAATTTTCAATAGCATCAAAATGAATAAATTTACATCTAATCTATGTGTGTGTGTTGTTGTTGGGTGTCATTGTGTTCATTTTCAGCACATAGTGACCCCATGTGACACAGTAGAGCTACCCCATAGGGTTTTCTAGGCTGTAACCTGGGTGGGTTCAAACTGCCGATCTTTCCATCAGCAGCTGAGTGCTTAACCATTGCACCACCAGGGCTGCTAAAATATGTATAGAAGTCCTATATCTGAGCATGAGTCCCTGGGTGGTGCAAATGTTTAAGCACTCAACTACGAGCTGAAAGGTTGGAGGCTTGAACTCACCCAGAGGAGCCTCAGGAGACAGGCCTGGCAATCTTCTAAAAGGTCAAAACAACAACAAAAAAAAGTCACAGCCTTGAAAATCCTATACAGCAGTTCTACTCTGCACACATGGGGTCGCCACGAGTCAGAATCAACTCGACTACAATTAACAACAACAGCGTAACTCAGTAATAAAAAGATTTATAACCCAATTAAAAATTGTCAAAGGATTTGAACAGACATTTCTCCAAACAAGACATACAAATGGCCAATAAACAAATGAAAACATGCTCAACATCATTAGCCATCAGGGAAATGCAAATCCAAACCAGAATGAGATGCCACTTCACACCCAGTTTGATGGCTTTAATGAAAAAGACAGTCAATAATAAGTGTTGACAAAGATGTAGAGATATTGTAACCCTTAGACACTACTGGTGAGAATATAAAATTGTGCAGATGTTATGGAAACAGTATGGTGGTTTCTTTAAAATTTAAACATAGAGTTACCATATAACCCAGCAATTCCACTGCTAAATATTTACTCAAGAAAATCAGAAACATGCCCACTTGAAAACTTGTACACAAATATTTATAGCTGCATTATTCTTGATAGCAAAAAAAAAAAAAAGGAAACAACCCAAGCAACAGTCCATCAACTGAAGAATGGATAAACAAAATGTGATATTTCTATATAATAGAATATTACTTGGCATTGAAAAGGAATGAAGTACTCATACATGCTACAACATGGATGACCCTGGAAAATACTATGCTAAGTGAAAGAAGCTATTCACAATGGATCACGTATTGTATGATTCCATTCCTATAAAATGTTCAGAATAGGCAAAGCTCTAGAGCTGGGTGCGGGTGGTGGCAGTTTGAGGAGAATGGGAATGACTGCTGAAAGGTATGGGGCTTCTTTTTGGGTTGATGAAATTGTTCTAAAATTGATTGTGGTGATGGTTGCACAAATCTGTGAATATACCAAAAACCATTGAGTTGTACACTTTAAATGGTTGAATTGTAAGATATGTGAATTATATCTCAATAACCCAAAAACTACTTAAAAAAAAAGAGTAAGTATAAATGATCAAGAATTTCTTACACTTATGTTTCACTTTACATTTTTAAAGTACTTCTTGCACGTTCCTTCACTTGATTCTCTCCTCATCCTTCAGAGACAAGACGAATTGCTTGTCTGCCATTCATTTCCCCCTAAACTATAATACCTGTGCCTTGTCTACCTCTGTGTCCAGGTGTTTGACACATAGGAAGTACTCAATAAAAATTTATGGCATAAATAACTGAAGATATTACATCTCTTTTTTACAGATTTTCTTTCATACCCAATGAGAAGATATGCCTTGCCAGGCCCTAAGCTCAGCACTTATCTCATTTAATGCTCATAACAGAAACCTGAGAAAGGTACTATTATTCCCATTTTACAATGAAGGAATTGAGGTTCCAAGAGGAATTCAAACTCTAGGAGTAGATGTGATCACTCAAGGAGAGCAGATGCATAAAAAGAGAGTATAATAATAATGGAACCTCGCCCATGATCCCTAGACTCATTCCACTAAATTATGTGTTCTCTTACCCATCTCTGATTCATGAAGGAATTTCTCTAAAGTAAGAGGGTATACATATATAATAATTATATTTTATGATCTAGAAATCAGGACATGTGGTCTAAAAAAATTTTTTTTAACCTCTGTAATTATTTACATGAAAAGTCTTACAAAGACAAGAAATCATATTTAGGTAATACAGATAACAAATTTATATTATTATAAAAAAGTTACATGGAATCAGTGAAGTCCCTCTTAAAATTTAAGACATGTGGGTCTCTCTATTAGGTGTAGTACCAATGGAGGAAACTATAAGTAACATGCATCAGATGCTCTCTGGATTTAAATTACTCACCAGTTTTAAAATGTGCACCTTTGGCAGATTCATTCACTCCGTCTGGTCTACAGTACCTCAGGGTACTGTTTTGTGGTACTAAATGGCATCCAAAGGAAGTGAATACATTTTAATGCCCCTCCCAATATAATTGCATGTGTGTGCGCGCGCGTGTGATTTAGATCAGAAGTAGGAGAAAAGTTTTACTCAAAGCTTTGTAACGCTTAATTTCATTAGACTTCTTTGCTTCTGAAGCACCTCTGGCTGGGTTTCAACTGCCTACCCTTCAATTAATAGTTGAGCGTTTAAACATTTGTGCCACCCAGGGACTCCTAAACATAGCCTGTTGTTGTTATTGTTAGGTGCTGTCGAGTCATTTTCCACTCATAGCAACCCTATGTACAACAGAATGAAACACTGCCTGGTCCTGTGTCATCCTCACAATTGTTGTTATGTTTGAGTCCATTATTTCAGCCATTGTGTCAGTCCATCTTATTGAAGGTCTTTCTCTTTTTCACTGACCCTCTATTTTACCAAGCATGATGTCCTTCTCCAGGGACTGGTCCCTCCCGATAACACGTCCAAAGTATGTGAGACAAAGTCTCACCATCCTCACTTCTAAGGAGCATTCTGTCTGTACTTCTTCCAAGACAAATTTGGTCATTCTTCTGGCAGTCCATCATATATTCATAGCCTAGGAGCATATTAATAAACAAATTTTGTAAGGAAGTTTCAGCTCTATTTTGCGAGTTTTAAAAGACCATTTTTAAGATTTTATTGTGTGTTAATATCATAACTAATCTGTTTTAAGTTGTACTGTCCGTGAGTTAACTCCGTTTATATATAGTTTCCATATATTTATGGATGTACCTTTCAATCATGGGTGTGAAACTTTTCTCTGAATTTCACCAGCCAGTCTGGCATGCATTAAAGAACATTGAAAAAGTTAAAACTTCACAACTGATCCAAAAGAGCTCAAAGGGAGCCGAAAGTTACTCTATTTTTGTGGATAAGGCTATATTTTGGGTATAGACAGGAAAAGAAATAGCTCCTTTCTGATCGTTGGACTAATCCTAGAGTAGGGGGTTGAAGACTACTTACCTCTTTCTTTTTCACCTCTTTCCTTGACACTCTTAACCCCAGGTTAGGTGACCACTACTCACTAGATACTAAATACCCAATGCTTTATTATCTTTAATGAGGCATTGGTGGTTCAGTGATGGAATTCTCTCCTCCCATCTAGGAGAGCTGAGTTCAATTCCTTGCCAATGTACCTCATGCACAGCCACAGTCAGTGGAGTCATATTCGTTGCTAGGTTTCAGCAAAGCTTTCAGACTAAGGCAGACTAGGAAGAAAGGCCTGGCTATCTACTTCCAAAAATCAGCCAGTGAAAACCCTATAGATCACAATGGTCTGATCTGCAATTGATCATAGGGATGTCGCAGAACTGGCAGCATTTTATTCTGTTGTGCATGAGGTCACCATGAGTTGAGGGCTGATTTGACAGTGACTTTTTAACAACAACAACAGCAGCAATTATATTTAATCCTGATTAGGAGTGAGAATAGAGGAAATGTGGGCATTTTAAATCCCCAAAATAAATAAATAAATAAATTTCAGAATATTTTTCTTCTACAAACCTTTGATTAAAGCTGCTTCTGGAAACCAAACTGGCTAGTTTGAGTATCAAATTTTATTTCTCCTTCTTATTCTCTGATGAGGACACTAAGGCACCAAAAGTCAGGCCGTCAGTAAGAGAAAGAAGTAAAAGGTCCTAGATAATCTGTAGATGGGTTCTGATTAACTGAAATCCCACTTTCTTATTTTTTGTTTGGTTTACTCCTCAGCATTTGGTGTTATCTTGAGATAATTATTTCAAAAGGCCATTAAAGTATGGTCACAGCAAAGGGATTGCAGAATGCTTAAGAGAAGGCAACAGTGTTATCCCCTTTTTGCCCTTAGCATAAAAACACATTCAGTGGTGCTCATTAGATACCATTGTTAATTTATTAATTAAAAAACATTTATCAAATGCATACTATGTGCCTGAAACTGTTCTATGCAATGGGAATACTGTAGTATTCAAGATTAAGTTCTGCTCTCATGGAGCTTACATTCTAGAAAGGGGAGGAGGAATACAATAAACAAGCAAGTAAATAAGATGGTATCATATTTGTGATAAATGCTACAAATAAAATAAAACAGGATGATGTAATAGTGACTCTGGAGTGGGCAACATTAGGTAGGATAGATAGGGAAGACTCTTTGAAAAACTAATATTTGAATTGAGAAAGAAAGGCTGAGAAGAACCTGTATGTACAAAAATTCAAGGAAAGTACTTTCCAAACAGAAAGAAGAGCAAGTACAAAAACTGTAAAGGAAAAACAGTCTTGATATGTTCAAAGAAAAGAAAGAACTTCAACAGTTGCTGAAATGTTGATGAGGTAGGCACATCAAATTGGGCTTTGTAGGATATGGTAAGGTATTTGGATTTTTTTATCAGTTCAGTGGAAAGTCACACTGGAGGACTTCCTCCATGGGAATGAATCTGACTGCTGTGAAGGTAATGAATTGGAGGGAGCCAAGACTGGAAGCAGGAAGAAGCATTCAAAATCTTCTGTCAGAATCTGATAGAAGTCCAAGACAGAGATAATTATGTCTTGAACTAGGGTAATGGCAATTAAGATAGAGAAAAATGGACCTCAAGATCTATTTTAGACCTTAGAGGGCAGTCAGTTTATGTTAATAAGGGAGGAACAACTCAGAAAGCGTGGGTGAGAGTGGTTGCACAACTCAAAGAAGTGTAATCAATGTCACTAAATTATACATGTAGAAACTGTTGAATTGGTGTATATCTTGCTGTGTATATTCTCAACAACAACAACAACAAAATAAATAAAATTTAGGGAAAAAGATCTATTTTAGAAGTAAAACAAACAAGACATGCTGAAAGACTGAACATGAGGCATGAGGAAAAGAGAGGAACAAACACTGACTCTAAGGATTTTGGTTTGACCAACTAGGTGGGGATGGAATAGTGGAAGATGAGCAGGTTTGGGAATGGAGAAATCAAAATTTCTGGTTTTGATATATTCAGTGGAGGTACTGAGTAGGCAGGTGGATATATGATTCTGGATCTCAGGGGATAAGTATGGACTGGAGATATAAATTTGGAAGTCATCAAGATGTGGGTGCTATTTAAAGTTATGTTACTGCACTTTTGGCAAGAGTATAGATATAGAGGAAAAGGGAACTTAGTACCAATCCCTCAAGTGTTCCAACATTTACAGGTCAGACAGAAAAGGAGAAGCTGGGCTGGCAAAAGGAAGGAGAACCTTAGCAGTCATGTCATGGAAGCCAAGGGAGGAAAAAAATATTTCCAGAATTAAAGAATGGTTCCAGTCTGGCTGGGGCAGAGCCAACATGACACTACAGACAGAAGCACCACACCACCTCTCCACAGCAAAGATCTGAAACCTAGATAAAACAGAGACAAACATCAATCCTGGAACCCTAAGTCAAATGAAGAGATAATGAACTCAACCAAGCACCGAATGGAATAAGAAACTGACAGAGAACAGAGAGTGAGAAGAGTTAGGAGTGGAGGTCCCCTATCTGCTAAGCAGCACGGATATGCCATCTTGGACTCCTGTTGGAGATCAACGGACAGGGAGTACAGGAAAGCAGCTTCACGGAACTCCCAGCAGGAGACAGAGCAGCTGGTAACCAGTGATACATGCTTTCCCACCTCCCACCCTCCCCGCCTTCCCCCTGCTTGGTCTCTCTCTGCCGCTTCCCAGTGGGTTGAGGTCTCTCGGCTGGGAGAGGCCAGCTCCATTCCCCTTGGATTTGCCTCACCCACACCAGCTGGCTCCTAAAGTTGCCATTTCTTTGTTGCTGGTGTTGCTTTTTTAGGCTTCTTTTTATTTCTTCCCTACCTCTCATCTCCTTCTCCTTTCTTTTGAACACCTGGCTCCATGTGCCATCTTTGCTTCTTCTGGACAGACTGTGAAGCACCATTCGACTGGGGAACTGCTTCCTTGGTCTGCGTTCCACATTGGTAGGATCCCTGAGGCCTTTTTGATTGTTTGTTTTCTCTTTTTTCCTTTTTGTTTTTCTTCATTTCTTGGTTTTTCATCTCTCTCTACTTACCTTCTTTTCCTGTCTCCTGAATACCTGGTGCTGTGTGCCATCTCCACCCCTTCTAGCTAAGCTGTAGTGCTTGGCTTAGGAGCCACTTCCCCTGTCTGTGCAGCTGCACAGGTGGGATCCCTGGGGGCATTTCTTTTCTTTTTATTATTTATTTATTTACCTTCTTTTTCTTTTTTTCTTTCTTCATTTCTCAGCTTCTCATGCCTCTCTACTTACCTTTTTTTCCTGTCTCCTGAATACCTGGTGCTGTGTGCCATCTCTGCCCCTTCTAGCCAGGCTGTACTGTGTGGCTTGGGAGCCACTACCCCTGTCTGTGCAGCCACACCAGTGGGATCCCTGGGGCACTTTCTTTTTTTCTTTATTGTTTTTATTTTATTTTTTCTCTTTTTCTCTTTGTTTTTCTTCATTTCTCAGTTTCTCTCTACCTTCCATCTTTTCCTGTCTCCTGAATATCTGGCTCTGTGTGCCATCTCCACCCCTTCTAGGCAGGAGCCTGGGGGCTCCTTCCCTGGTCACAAGTGGGATCCATGGGGGCATTTGTAATTTTTTTTATATTTATTTATTTTCTCTTTTTCTTTTTCTTCATTTCTCAGCTCCTTGTCTCTCCACTCCAATGGCATGCTTTCTCAGCACTTTTTTTTTTGCTCCTATTTCTCCTCTTACTCTTCTTTCTCATATGCAACTTACCTCAACACATCACAACTCCCCCCTCCCTCCTGCATATCTGCACTGTGTGCTGAACATTGCACCCCCGAGCAGCCCAGGCACTGCCTACCAGAACCTGCCCTGCATGGACCCCTGGCCCACCTTGTTGGCTCCAGTACATGCCACAAACAACCTATCCCAGACCATTCCCTTCAGCTGGACCTGCCCTGTTGCACCATAGCTGAGCAACTTGCCCTGCCCATTGGATATAAAGGTGAAAAGTATCATGGCCACAGACAAGCAAACAACAAAGAATGCACAACTCACCTTCTCAGACATACCAAATGAAACAAAAAAGCAGGACAAAACAAACAAATCTACAATCAATAAACAAAAAGAATAACTACTGAATGTCCTGAAGACAGCAGATAATATCAAAACATATAAGAAAATCTAGTAGGCGTCCTAAATAAAACACCAAATGACTTTCAAGTAGAAGGCCCTGGAACTATCTGATAAAAAAAAAAAATTTAATAGGGAATTCAAATCTCTAATATTCAGACCTATCCAAGAGTTGAAGCAAAAAGTAGACAAAAATGAGGAAAAAACAGACAAATTCATGGTAAAAGCAGATAAATTCATGGAAAATAAAGACAAAACACTGGAAGAATTCAGGAAAATTATACAAGGACAAAATGTCAAAATAAATTTACAATTAGAAATCATCCAAAAACAACAATTTGAAATCCAAAAGATAAACAACAAGATTTCAGAAATGGACAGTGTCATAGAAGGTCTGAGGAGCAGGTTTGAAACAATGGAAGATAGGATCAGCAAAACTGAAGACAAACACTTGGATACCACTTTGAGGAAAAATCAGAAAAAAGAATAAAGAAAAATGAAAAAACCTTGAGAATTATATGGAATACAATCAAAAGCAAAAATCCGCAAATGATTGGAGTTTCAGAACAGGGGAAGAAAATGGAAAACACAGAGAGGATCACTGAAAATTTGCTGACAGAAAATTTCCCTAATATCATGAAAGACGAAAAGCTGACCATCCAAGAAGCTCAACGAATCCCATATAGGATAAACCCCAAAAGAAAATCCCCAAGCCATATAATAATCACGCTTGCTAAAACCAAACATAAAAAAAGAATCCTGAGAACAGCTTAAGAAAAAAAATCACACGCAGAGGGGAAACAATAAGACTAAGCTCTGATTACTTGGCAGAAATCATGCAGGCAAAAAGGCGATAGGATGAATATATAAAACTTTGAAAGAAAAAAATTGCCAACCAGGAATAATATATCCTTCAAAACTCTTGTTCAAATATGATGGTGAAATTAGGATATTTCCAGATAAACAGAAATTAAGGGAATATGTAAACGCCAAGTCGAATTTGTAAGAATTATTAAAGGGAGTCCTTTGAATTGAGAACAAACAACATCACACAACAGCCTAAATCTATGATGCAAGATTACACCAGCCAGATATCAACCTATGAAATGAACTCTCAAGGACTATTCAAAACCAAAAGATTTACAACAGGGAACCAGAGAGGTTAATCTGTAAATGACAAGAAAGTCAGAATAATTAAAGAGGGGATAAACGGTGTAGGTATAAAACTTTCAAATGGAGAGGAAGGCAAGGTGATAAGCAAGTATTAATAGACTGGTTAAAACCTGGGAAGATAAGGGTAAATTTCAAGGTAACCACAAAGAAAGTTAACAAACCTACTCATCAAAATAAAGAAGAAAAGCATAAAGTCTTAGTAAAAATGAAATCTACAAAAACAATAGAAATGAAAAAAAATCCACAAACAAAAGGAATTCAGTACAGGAGAGTAAGTGGAATAAAGAAAATGGAGGCATCACAAAAAAAAAAAAAGCACTACAAAATGACAGCCAAAAAATCACTCCTATCAATAATTATAGTGAACGTACATGGCCTAAATGCACCCATAAAGACACAGAGAGTGACAGAATGGATTAAAAAAAAAAAAAGACCCATCAATATGCTGTCTACAAGAGACACACCTCAGAAACAAAGACATAAATTTATTAAAAATCCAAGGATGGAAAAAATATGTCAAGCAAACGGCTATCAAAAAAAGCAGGAGTGGCAATACTAATCTCAGATAAAATAGATTTTAAAACAAAATCCACCATAAAAGACAAAGAAAGCCACTATATAATGATTAAAGGGACCATCCATCATGAAGACATAACCATAATAAATATCTACACACCCAATGACAGGGTTCCAAAATACATAAAACAAACTCTAACAGCAATGAAAAGAGAAACTGAGAGTTCCACAGTAATGGTAGGAGACTTCAACACACCATTCTCAGTAAAGTCAGAACATCTAAAAAGAAACTCAACAAAGATACAGAAGATCTAAAGGGCACAATCTGCCAACTTGACCTCGTAGACATGTATAGAACACTTCACCCAACAGCCGCAAAGTACACATTCTTTTCCAATGCAGATGGAATGTTCTCCAGAATAGACGACTTCTTAGGCCAGAAAACAGCCTTCAACAAAATTCAAAACACTGAGATTATAAAAAGTATCTTTTCTGACCACAATGCCATCAAAGTAAAAATTAACAACAGGAAGAGCAAGGAAAAAAAAATCATTTACATGGAAACTGAATAACACTCTGCTCAAAAGCTACTGGGTAAGAGAAGAAATGGAAGATGGAATTAAAAAACTCCTACAATCAAATGAGAATGAAAACACATCAAGCCAAAATCTTTGGGACACAGCGAAGGCAGTGCTCAACGGTCAATTTATAGCAATAGATGCACACATTAAAAAAAAGGGACAAAATCAAACATTAGCTACAAAACTCGAATAGAAAGAAAACGGTAAACGAAGCCCACAGCCACCAGAAAAAAATGCAATAATAAAGATCAGAGCAGAGATAAATGAAATACACAATAGAAAGAATCAACAAAATCAAAAGTTGTTTCTTTGAAAGGATCAATAAAATTGACAAACCACAGGCCAAATTGACAAAAGAAAAGCAGGAGAGGACTCAAATACCCCAAATAAGAAATGAAATGGGGAACCTGACAACAGACCCAATTGAAATAAAAGGATCATAACAGAGTATTATGAAGAATTGTACTCCAACAAATTTGAAAACCTAGAGGAAATGGTCAAATTTCTAGAAACACAATACCTACCCAAACAAACACAAAATGATGTTGAAAATCTGAACAGCCCATAACAAGAGGTTGAAAAGGTAATACGAAAACATTCAAAAAAAAAAAAAGCCCTGGCCCAGTTGGCTTCACTAGCGAATTCTACTAAACATTCAGAGAAAAGCTTGCATCATTACTACTCAACAAGATTCTAGTCAACAGAATTCAGCATCGTATACAAAAAATAATACGCCATGACCAAGTTGGCTTTATACCTGGTATGCAAGGACGGTTCAATATTAGAAAATCAACCAGTGTAATCCACCACATAAATAAAAGGAAAGAAAAGGATCACATGATCCTCTCAATCGATGCAGAAAAGGCATTCAACAAAGTCCAACGCCAATTCCTGATAAAAACTCTCAATAAAATAGGTATAGAAGGGAAATTACTCGACATAATAAAGGGCATCTATTTGGAAACTGGTGGAGTAGCGGTTAAGTGCTATGGCTGCTAACCAAAAGGTTAGCAGTTCAAATCCACCAGGCGCTCCTTGGAAACTCTATGGGGCAGTTCTACTCTGACCTATAAGGTCGCAATGAGTCGGAATCGACTCACCAGCAACTTTTTTTTTTTTTTTTGGCATACAAAGCCAACAGCCAACATCACTTTTAATGGAGACAGGGTGAAAACATTCCCCCTCAGAATAGAAATAAGACAAGGATGCCCTTTACCACCACTCCTATTGAACATTGTGTTGGAAGTTCTAGCTAGAACAATAAGGCAAGAAAAAGAAATAAAGGGCATCCAAATTGGTAAGAAAGAAGTAAAACTATCCCTATTTTTGGATGATATGATAGTGTATATAGAAAACCCAAAAGACTCCATGAGGAAATTACTGGAACTAATAGAAAGATTCAGCAGAGTAGTAGGATGCAAGATAAACATAGAAAAATCAGTTGGATTCCTATAAACCAATAAAGAGAACGACGAAAAGGAAATCAGGAAAACAATACCGTTTATAATAGCCCCTGAAAAAAGAAAATACTTAGGAATAAATCTACCCAGGGATGTAAAAGACCTATACAAAGAAAACTACAAAACGCTACTGCAAGGAACCAAAAGAGATCTGCATAAATGGAAAAACATACCATGCTCATGGATAGATAGGCTCAGCATTGTGAAAATGACAATTTTACCCAAAGCAATTTACACATACAATGCAACCCCGATCCAAATACCGACAGCATTCTTTAATGAGATGGAAAAACTAATCGTTAACTTCATATGGGAAGGGAAGAGGCCCCAATAAATAAAACACTATTGAAGGAGAAGAATAAAGTAGGAGGACTCACACTACCTGACCTCAGAACCTACTATACAGCTATGGTAGTCAAAACAGCCTGGTACTGGTACACTGACAAGCACATTGACCAATTGAACGGAATTGAGAACCCAGATGCAAATCTATCACCCGATCTTCAACAAGGGCCCAAAGTCCATCACATGTGGGAAAAGACAGTCTTTTTAATAAATGGTGCTAACAAAACTGGATGTCCATCTGTAAAAAATGAAACGGGACCCATATCTCACACCATACACAAAACCTAACTGAAAATGGATCAAAGGCCTAAACACAAAACCAAAAACTATAAACATCATAGGGGAAAAAATACGATCAACGCTAGAGGCCTTAATACACAGCATTAGCAGGACACAAACCATAACTAACAGCACACAAACTGCAGAAGATAAGCTAGATAACTGGGATATTCTAAAAATTGAACACTTAAACTCATCAAAGGACTTCACCAAAAGATTTAAAAGAGAACCTACAGACTGGGAAGAAAAATTTTGGCTATGACAAATCCCACAAAGGTCTAATCTCCAAAATCTACAGGTAAATTCATCTTCTCCACAACAAAAAGACAAATAACCCATTTAAAAAATGGGCAAAGGAAATGAACAGACATTTCATCAAAGAATACATTCAAGCTGCTAACAGACACATGAGGAAATGCTGGCGATCACTAACCATTAGAGAAATGCAAATCAAAACCACAATGAGATACCATCTCATCCCAACATTACTGGCATGAATCTAAAAAACAGAGAAAAACATGTTGGAGAGGCTGCGGGGAGACTGGAACTCTCATGCACTGTTGGTGGGAATACAAAATGGTACAACCATTTTGGAAAACGATATGGCCCTTCCTTAGAAAGCTAGAAATAGAACTACCATATGATCCAGCAATGCCACTCCTAGAAATATATCCTAGAGAAATAAGAGCTGTCATACCAATAGATGTATGCACACCTATGTTCATTGCAGCATTGTTTACAATAGCAAAAAGATGGAAACAACCTAGATGTCCATCAACAGAAGAATGGATAAACAAACTATGATACATACACACAATGGAATTCTATGCAATGATGAACAAAGATGAATCTGGGAAGCATCTCACGATATGGATGAATGTGGAGAGCTTTATGCTTAGTGAAATAAGTCGATCACAGAAGACAAATATTGTGTGAGACGACTACTATAAAAACTCATGAGATGGTTTACACACAAAAAGAAACAACCTTCGATGGTTACAAGTGAGCGGGGGTGTGGATGGAAAAACACTAAATAGACAATAGATAAGTGGTAATTTTGGTGAAGGATAAGACATTACACAATACTGGGGAAGGCAGCACAACTGGTACAAGGCAAGGTCATGGAAGCTCCATAGATACATCCAAGCCCCCGAGGGACCGAATTACTGGGCTGGGGGCTGTAGAGACCATGGAGTCAGGGACCATCTAGTTCAATTGGTGTAACATACTTTATAAAGAAAGTGTTCTGTATTTGACTTTGGTGAGTAGCGTTTGGGGTTTTAAAAGCCTGTGAGGGGCCGTCTAAGATACTCCACTGGTCTCACCCCTTTGGGAGCAAGGGAGCATGAAGAAAACTAAAAACACAAGGGAAAGATTAGTCCGAAGGACTAATAAAACATAGCTACCATGGCCTCCACCAGACTGAGTCTGTTGCCGGCACTTCTACGCCTTTAATAAGGCTCTTGCCTCTCACTGGTCAAGAATGAACAGGTAAGACACGGAGGATTTTCCATAGGAGCAAAGTTTTACTGAAGAGGCTTGCAAGTGGAGACAAGGAGGGCCTAGGCAATACTTACCCCTGTCTCACACAACAAAGGATTTGCGTGTGTTCTTAGAGGTTTTTGGGCGGGAAAAGATTTATGTTTATTCATAAGTATAGGCAGAGTTTTCCAGGAGGTGGCCCGTCTTGGTGGAGATATGTTAACTACAGTGCCCGCGCAGCAGCTTTCTAAGATGGCTCCTGTTCCGGAGGCTGCTGGGATTTATAGCAGGCCTTATTATGGGGTGTCACGCCTGTGCAGTCTGTCGCTCCCTGAGTTCGATTCCCCAGCTGCGGCTGCAGCCCCTCACGGCCCCTGGTGGAAGGTCACATGGCAGTCACAGGTGGATGTTCTGCACAGGTCCCTGGGGCTGGTTTCATCGGGCTGCTTCTGAAAGACAACTTTAAGGAAGTTTCCGGGTTGTTTTCTGATACCCTGCCCCATTGTTCTGGTGAATGGCTTTGTTTCTGCGCCCTGGCCCTTTTCCTGTTACTTTGTTACTTTAATTTGTTTATGTGAATTGCATATTTGGGGGCCCCTCTGTTCCCTGTCCTAAGTCCAGTACACCTAGATGGTGCCCGGCTACCACCACCGACTGCTCTGATAGGGGCCACAACAGAAGGTCCCTGATAGAGCTGGAGAAAAATGTAGAACAGAATTCTAACTTATAAAAAAAGACCAGACTTGCTGACCTGACAGAAACTGCAGAAGCCCTGAGAGTATGGTCCCCAGACACACTTTTAGCTCAGTAATGAAGTCAGTGCTGATGTTCACCCCTCATCCAAAGATTAGACAGGGCCATAAAACAAAGCGAGACTAATCAGGCACACCAGCCCAGGGACAAGGACTAGAGGGCAGGAGGGGACAGGAAAGCTGGTAATATGGAGCCCAAGTTTGAGAAAGGAGAGTGTTGACATGTTGTTGGAGTTGGTAACCAATCTCATAAAATACTATGTGTATTGTTTAATGAGAAGCTAGTTTGTTCTGTAAACCTTCATCTAAAGTACAGTAAAAAAGAATTAAAGAATAGCCCATTGTATTAAATGCTTCTGAGAGATCAAGTCAGATGAGAGCACAGAAATAGCAACTGGGTTTGTCAAAATGGAAGGGGTGGTAACCTTGACAAGAGAAGTTTCAGCAGAATGGTGGGGACAGAAGCAAGTATGATGTGGCCTGAAAGGTGTGGGTTAAGAAGTGGTGACATTGAGTGTTGAAAACTTTTTTGAGATCTTTCGCAGTGATAGGAAGAAGAAAAAAAATGAGCCATATCTGGTGGAAAATGTGGAGTTCAGAGGGTATTTGTATAATGCACACCTGCGTGTTAATGGAAATGATCCAGCGCAGTGGAAGAAAGTGATACTATATAGCGTGGGAATAATTGCACTAGTAAAGTCCTTGGGGAGGCAAGAAGAGGAGAGATCTTGAGCGTATTTGGATGCATTGTTCTTTGATAGAAGCAGAGACACTTTATCCATGGCAGAGTATATAAACACAGATACAGGTAAGTAGGTAGATTTGGTGGTGGGGTGAAATATCTGTCTTCTGATTGTTTCTATTTTCTTAGTGAGGTAAGAAGTGAGAATAAAGAACATGGAGAAGAAGTTGGAGGTTTAGGGAGAGAGGAGGTGATGCAATAGTTGCCTCAGAGAGCAGGAGAATGAATTAATTATGGAATTGTAGGATAGCCGGACAGTGCTGTTGGGCCCTCTGGAGATGTTTTAGCATAGATTTTAAAACCTGAAGTTTGTCTGAAAATCTCAGTTCCAGCCTTCCGTGGTGCAGTGTACTCCTGGCTGCAGATATTTCTTCCCTAGAAAAAGCCTTTATTCTCTAACGACTGGAAAAAACTCCAAAGGCATTTTGGAGGAGAATGAATAGGGCAACTACCTTGCTTAGTTTGGCAAATACATGTGACACCTACTCAGCCTGTTCCAGATGGATCAGATGAACCGGAAGGTCCCAGGTGTGTCTTCCTGCACACAAACTGGTCTTTGGAATATCGTCAGCAAGTTACAGAGGCTTCTCTTGACTTCTTTACTTTTCCCAACCCCTAGACTATGCTTTGACCTTTAGTCATGAACTGAGATGGGGATCTGCTGATTTTCCCACACATTTGTGGTAATGGACCCCTCCACCTGGCTTGTTTCCTGTCCTTTGAAACTGTCAGCTGAACCATGACTTAATGCTACATGGGATACCTCTGCACCACACCCTCACAGGGTCAACTTCACTATGGATGCTGAACAATGGAATCCATGACTCTGCCTACGTAATACTGAATAGGATGTTTCGAGGTTTTCTGAAGTAAGATATGGAAGAGGTATTCCTTTGGTGGAGAAGGTGAAAGCCACATTGAATGTGTTTCTGGAGAACATGGGGAGGCCTGGCTTTGAATCCAACAACAGTAATTTCAAGGTAGGGTGAACAGGACAGTCCCAGTTTCTGCCTGTTGTTCCAGTATAAATAGTAATACCTTACACCCCCGCTCCCCAGGGTCACTCTCATAAGTGTTCATTCTACTTCAAGGGTCTGATACAGTCAGTGACTCGGGAGGAACATGTTTTTACTAACTAGCTGTTTGTTCTCTCTGAACCCTCATGTATTCACAAGAGTGAAGCGCAACACTACTATCACCACTGCAATCACTATCATCCCCGGGGCCTGATTAAAAAACAAAAGAACAACAACAACAAAAAATACCCCACCTTGTCAGTCTCCCTTTGGTTCTGTCTTTTACGCTATAATTTTCAATTCTTATGTTCTTCCTGAGACACTTTTCTACATTTACCTAGTTGTATCAGGGCCAGGTCTGGACTAATGAGTTTAACTTAGGCCAATGCTGGACAAATGGGAGGTATACAACAGTCTATCTACATACTGAGATCTTTATTGCTTCCTAGATCCTTCTCTCCAGCACATTCACACTGCTGCACCTAAAGATGGTCTCCAAATCCAAATTTTAGGTAGGCCTCTTTTCATCATATCTGATATACTACATTCTCTTGCCCACTATTCTAGAAAGAGGCCTAGATCGATGGAGTTAGGGACATCATGGAAGGAAATGTGTAGCCCCTTTAAGACTTGAGGCATGGAATGGTCAAGAGCCCTTGATTCTGGCCATTGTGACATCACGGAGCAAAGACCAGAAGGACTGGCTATAGACACAAGTGAAGGTCTCTGGCCAAGCTTCTCATTGAATTCAAACTTTTTCAAGAGTCATGGTTTTCTTTTTTTGTTTTGTTGTGGTTTTTTGTTTTATTTTAAAGAAGATTGCAAAAAAAAAGCAAAAAAGGAAAGCCGAAAGAGAAAAGAAAGCTATCTAGACAACGGAAGAGAAACGTTGGGTCTGTCTCATTCTTCCCGTTTGTATCAGTTTGTCTTTCTAGATATTTAACCTCTGTATCATCCCTGATATTGTTGCCAACCCCCACTTCATCCAAGATCTCACCGTAGAAAGTGGTTGTGGTGATGAGCTGAAGCTTAGGGGTGGATGATGTCCTTTATTTCACATACTACTGTCTTATTTTTTTAATCAGAGAGAATAATGCCTTATTTTATAAGCTGTATCACAATTTTCCCATGTCAAAATAACTATCATCTGGTCTGGATCTACTACTATGTGCCTCATGTCTGTATTGAATTGCCAATGTCTTGCTTCAGTGCCCATATTACCATAGTTTAGTCTTTGCTTATGCACTTACTCAAAGTTCAGTCTTTCAGTACCAAGTTTTTACCAATTGATTTAAATGCATTAGCTGCCCTCCAATACTCTCTGCAGTATGGTGGGCTGTTAGATGCTGCAGCAATCTTTATTCAAGCTACATATTCTATGTTCGAGTTATTCTTGCGAACTGTTTTCTCTGAGGATATGTTTTTCACACTAAGACAATGGGACCAAACCAAACCTTTTGCCATCGAGTGGATTCCGACTCAGTGATGCATAGGACAGAGAAGAACTGCCCCACAGGGTTTCCAAGGCTGTAAATCTTTACAGAAGCCACTGCCACATCTTTCTCCTATAGAGCTGCTGGTGGTTTTAAACCACTGACCTTTCGGTTAGTAGTTGAGCCCTTAACCACTGAGACACCAGGCTCCTTCGACAGTGGAAAGGGGGATTTAAATTTAATTCTTTTGGACAGAAAGGTCACTTGCTGCTTAGAGTAGAGGCTGAAATAGATCCTTCATTTGCATTTCCACTTCGGTAAACCATTCTCCATCTTGAATGGCTCCATCGATCGATTGATAGATAAGGTAGTTATATAGAGATATAGAAGTATAGAGAGATTCTCTAAGTTATCACCGTAATTCCTAAACTATTGCCTTTTAGCAAATTACCTTGGTTTGTCATATTTTTTAAGATCACTCCTGATGATATCTTGATATTTAGTATGAAGAATCAATGTGATCTGTTGTATTTCAAATTTCCTTAGAATTGTGGCTAACCCCTTCCTCTCTCCCTTAAAAAAACAACAAATTACCTATTTACAGAATCCCAGGAGATCATCCATTCAGAGAGTCCTTCCTAGAAGACCTGAATCTCCACCATCACAGTTCTCTGGAAGAGATTACGAGTAAGCTATCTATTGAAAGTGAAGTTAAAGCTTATAAATATTGAGAAAGAGAGAGAGCAGGATCTAACTTAGAAGGAATTTTGCTAGACGGTTTTATGTATTTACAGTTTTAATTTATGTATTTATGGGGTTGCAGGGTGGAAGGGGCATATTGGGGGTTTGGGTAGGGTGGAAGGGGCATAGTCAGGGAGAACAATGTTTGTAATCATGAATATCTATAAAATTATGTTTATGCCTGAGTAGAAAATAACATATTTCCTGAGAAATAGTATTGACTAAAATTAATCTGTAAGATTTTTTAAATGTACTTCTTTCATTTCTTTTTTCTAAGTATCAGTAATTTCTCAGACATTCTGAGACAAAATAGGAAATACTACCCCCCCCAAAAAAAAACTAGTTTTAGTGAGAAATAGAATAAAAGGAGAATGGTTTATTTCTTTCAGTAAAATAATATGCCATTATTTTATCTATTACATCAATCTTATGTGACTTCTGAATGACTTCGTTTATTTGCTTCCTACGGAATATAGTCATAACAATCTCTTCTAACACTTAACGCTGTGTTTGATTTTTTCAGTACTCTCAAGTTTTTCCTGTTTTTTTTTCTCTTCATTTAAAATAGCTTTATACTACATGAGCCCAAACAGAACAATCCTTATATCCATCCATCCTATAATTGGAATGGCTCTTCAGGAAGAGTTCAGCCTGAAGCGAATTATGGGAACAAGTATTCTTCAAACATGCACATGAACCCACTCTTCGTATGTATTATGCATTTCAATTTCTATATACAGTTATCATCACCAAAATTCCAGTAAAGATAACTGTATGAATGCTAAGCCTTCACTATAGTAAAATGATATGACAGAATCAGTCAAGATAAAGATATGGGAAGTTTGGCTTGTATGACTATCACTACGATTTCATTTTGTCAAAAGGGATTAGAAAATACGAAAGGTCAAAAATATAGTATAAACAAAACACAGTACTTAATATATATAAATATATTTTACATATAAGTATTTTATATAAATATATATACAGTTATAAAAAATATTTTTTTATTTTTATATATATGTTTATATAGAAAAATACATAAATGTGTATACATTTATATATTATATGTATATATGTATGACTGGTCTTACATTATTATAGTTATTAAATTTTCAGAATTTAACAAGGCAGCTGCTATTTTGTGTTTTAGCATACTTAATACATTAAATAGTACATTGTGCAGGCTAATGCTGAAGAGGTAATTGTTGATCGCTAGCTATAAGACATATTAACAATGAACATCAACTGGCAAACTGTTCTTTTTAAAGTGTTTAAAAAAGCAATCAGAGAAAAATGTGGTGAAACATTATCATCTGAAAGTAATCTTTAGAAATTTTCTTGACAAATGTAATGAATTATAGAAAAATGAAGCTAATTCACAAAAATGAATAGTTCATGTTTTTTGACATCTTGAATTTTGGTTTTTTGGTTTTTGGGGGGGTGGGGCATTTATGGTTCAGCTGACCACATGGCAAAATAGCCTTTAAAAACCCCACTATGAATTGATGAGTGATCTCAGAGAGGTAAATTAAGGAAATGAAAAAGTGGAGTTTTAAGGATGTTAATTGTGCAAGTGGAAGACAAAATGCAGGATGTGTGATTGGATAAAAACTGATATTGCTAATGTGGTTAGCAGACATTAACTAGGTGTACCATCCATGTGGACTAGTGATTCTGGAACACAGAACTGGGAAGAAAAACTTTTAAGGGGAAGGTTAATTCAGAAAAGGAAAGAAATAAAAGTGGGATAATGAGCTCATTATGAGTTCTGTGTACGCAGAAATCCAAGAAGAGAAAACCTAATGTTGAGAATACAGAGGGGAAACTGGTTGAGTTTTAATGAAGTGTGCTTCAAGGTAATCAGTTTTGACCTGTGTATTAATTTTCTATTGGTGTATAACAAATTACCACAGATTTAACAAATTAAAACAGCACACATTTATTATCTCACAGTTTCTGTGAGCCAGAGTCTGGGCGTGGCTTAAATGAGTCCTCTGCTCAGGTGTCAGGAAGGCTGTGTTCTCATCTGGTGTTTGGGGTTCTCTTCCAAGCTCATGTGGTTCTTGGCAGAATTCAGTTCTTTACAGCTGTAGAAATGAGTGCCCCCTCCCCTACTTTCCTTGCAGGCTGTCCGCTAGCTCCAAGAGGCCACTTGCATTTGCCATGTGGCTCTCGGACAAGACAGTCTCACAGTATTGCAGCTTACTTCTTCAAGGCCAGCAGAATCTCTAGCTCCATTCTTCTAGGATACAAACAAACAAAAACCCGCTACAATGAAGTCAATTCCAACTCATGGTGACCCCATGTGTTACAGAGTAAAACTCCATAGGTTTTTTTCTTTTTTTCTGTAATCTTTACAGAAACAGTCTGCTAGGCCTTTTTCTACAGAGCCGCTGGGTGAGTTCGAACCGCTAACCTTTAGGTTATAGCAGCCTATTGAAAACTGCTTGCAACACCCAGGGACCTCTGCTAGGACAGAATCTTATATAACGTAACCCAATCAAGGGAGTGATAATTCATATTCCTTGGACTTAGAAGCAAGTCACAGGTTATGCCCACACTCAAGGGCAGGAGATTATACAAGGTTGTGACTCATTGGGGTCACTCATTAGAGTGTGACTAGGTAAATAGCTCCTTCCCCTTTTAAAAGGGGCTAAAGTAGTACTGGAAGGCTAGGTGGAGGAGGCAAGGCAAGAAAAAGAGATTCATGTGAGGCAGATGTTGATAAGGGGAAGATAGTACACTACACAAGAAAGAGTGTGCCCAGAGCTCCTTAGAAAAGCGACCGTGGGAAAATTCCATCTCTGTTACTTCTGCCAACCTGAACTTTTCTTTTTCCCAAGAAGCCTCTTATTGGCACTGCTGTGTTTTAAAGGATACATGGAAACAAATCTCCGCATTGTGTTAAACCACATTATTAAAATTGTTCTCATTGACCATACTGATAATTTCCTAGTTGTCAAATCCAAAGGCCTATTTTTCAGACTTGACCTTTACTTGACCTCTTTGTAGGCATTTAACACTCACTGCTTCCTGAATTCTTCCCTTGCCTTCTAGGATAACACTCTTTTGTGTGCCTACCTCTCTGACTGTTCTTTACCAAAGTCCTTCTGAAACACCTCCAAATCAAGACAACTTAAATGCCGTTATTTTCCAGTTTCATATTGTTGGTCAATTTCAAAGCTAATTTCAACCCATAAAAGCCTCTCTGGATCTAGACCAGTGATTTTAATAGCCTATTTCTATCAGGTCGCATAAAGACAATATTTAAAAAATTGAACTTATTTTCTCTTCACCCCATCCTGCTCCTCTCCTGTATGTATTCTGTATCTCAGGGAATGGAACCATCTACCCAATCATCTAAGGCTGAACTATTTTATCTAAGGCTGAATCGATTACCTTCTCTCCCTAAATCTAATCATTCACAACTCATATGGAATTTTGACCTAAGTCTAGGGTGACTAACTCATTCCAGCTTTTTTTATTTTTATTTTTTTTTAGATGAAGGTTTACAGAACAGATTAGTTTCTCATTAAACAATTAATACACATAATGTTCTGTGATATTGGTTGCCAACCCCATGACATATCAACACTTTCCCCTCCTCTACCTTGGGTTTCCATTGCCAGCTTTCCTGTCCCTTTCTGCATTCTCGTCATTGCCCCTGGGCTGGTGTGCCTATTTAGTCTCTTTTTGTTTTATGGGCCTGTCTAATCTTTGGCTGAAGGGCAAACCTCAGGAGCAACTTCAGTACTGAGTTAAAGGGGTGTCCGGGGGTCATACCCTCTGGGTTTCTCCAGTTTCTGTCACACCAGTAAGCCTGGCCATTTTTGTGAGTTGGAATTTTGTTCTACATTTTTCTTCAGCTCTGTTGGGGACCCTCTATTGTGATCCCTGTCAGAGCAGTCTGTGATGGTAGCCGGGCACCATCTAGTTGTACTGGACTCAGTCTGGTGGGGGCCGTGGTAGATGAGGTCCATTAGTCCTTTGGACAAATCTTTCCCTTGTGTCTTCGGTTTTCTTCATTCTCCCTTGCTCCCCGACAGGGTGAGACTGGAGGAGTATCTTAAGTGGCCGCACACACGCTTTTAAGACCCCAGACGCTACTCACTGAAGTGGGATGTAGAACATTTTCTTTATAAACTGTGTCAGGCCAATTGAGCTAGATGTCCCCCAAGACCGTGGTCTCCAGCCCTCAGGCCAGTAATTCAGTCCCTCAGGGAGTTTGGTTATGGACCGTCCCTGACCTTGTCTTGGTCAAGTTGTGCTGACTCCAGCAGTGTTGTGTACTGTTACCCTTCACTGAAGTTACCACTTATCTATTGTCTATTTAGTGTTTTTCCTTCCCCACGCCTCCTCTCCCTAGTAACCATCAAAAATTGTTTCTTTCTGTGTGTAAACCTTTTCATGAGTTCTTATAATAGTGGTGTCATACACTATTTGTCCTTTTGTGACTGACTTATTTCACGCAGCATAATGCCCTCCAGATTCATCCATGTTGTGAGATGTTTCGCAGATTCATCGTTGCTCTTTATTGTTGCACAGTATTCCATTGTGTGTATGTACCATAGTTTGTTTATCCATTCATCTGTTGATAGGCACCTAGATTGTTTCCATCCTTCTGATACTGCGAATAATGCTGCAATGAATATGGGTGTGCATATGTCTATTTGTGTGACAACTCTTTTTTCTCTAGGACATATTCCTAGGAGTGGAATTGCTGGATCATACGGTATTTCTATTTCTAGCTTTTTAAGGAAGCACCATATCGTTTTCCAAAGTGTTTGTACCATTTTACATTCCCATCAGGAGTGCATAAGAGTTCTAAGCTCCCCACAGCCTCTCCAGTATTTGTTATTTTCAATTTTTTTTAATTCATGCTAGTAATGTTGGGGTGAGATGGTATCTCTTGTGGTTTTGATTTGCATTTCTCTAATGGCTAGTGCCCCCACATGTCTGTCAGTTTGTCGTACTGTGGGGGCTGGCGTGTTGCTGTGATGCTGGAAGCTATGCCACCAGTATTCAGATACCAGCAGGGTCACCCATGGAGGACAGGTTTCAGCTGAGCTTCCAGACTAAGACAGACTAGGAAGAAGGACCTGGCAGTCTACTTCTGAAAAGTAGGATGGTGCAGGACCGGACAGTGTTACGTTCTGTTGTGCATAGGGTCTCTGTGAGTTGGAACCGACTCGACGGCACCTAACAACAACAACAATGGCTAGTGATCACAAGCATTTCCTCATGTGTCTGTTAGCTGCCTGAATGTCTTCTTTGGCGAAGTGTCAGTTTATATGCTTTGCCCATTTTTTAATTGGATTATTTTTCTTTTTGATGCAGAGATGTTGGGTATTTCTATAGATTTTAGAGATTAGACCTTTGTCTGATTTGTCACAGCCAAAAATTTTTTCCTAGTCTGTAGGCTCCCTTTTTGCTCTTTTGGTGAAGTCTTTTGATGAGCATAAGTGTTTAATTTTTAGAAGATCCCAGTTATCTAGCTTATCTTCTGGAGTTTGTGTATTGTTAGTTATGGTTTGTATCCTACTTATGGTGTGTGTTAGGGCCTCTAACATTGAGGCCTATTTTTTCTTCTATGATCTTTATAGTTTTTGGTTTTATATTTAGGTCTTTGATCCATTTTGAGTTAGTTTTTGTGTATGGTGTGAGGCATGAGTCCTGTTTCATTTTTTTACAGATGGCCATCCAGTTTTGCCAGCACATTTGTTCAAAAGACTGTCTTTTTCCCCATTTAATGGACTTTGGGCTTTTGTCAAAAATCAGGTGACCATGAGTGGCTGGATTTACATCTGGGTTCTCAATTCTCTTCCATTGGTCTAAGTGTCTGTTGTTGTACCAGTACCAGGCTGTTTTGACTACTGTAGCTGTAGAGTAGGATCTGAAGTCAGGTAGTGCGAGTCCTCTTGCTTTATTCTTTTTCTTCAACTGTGCTTTACTTATCAGGGGCCCCTTCCATATAAAGTTAATGATTAGTTTTTCCACCTCATTAGAGAATGCTGTTGGTATTTGGATCGGAATGCATTGTATCTGTAGATTGCTTTGGGTAGAAATGACATTTTCACAATATTGAGTCTGCCTATCCATGAGTATGGTATGTTTTCCCATTTATTTAGGTCTCTTTTGGTTTCTTGCAGTAATGTTTTGTAGTTTTCTTTATATAGGTCTTTTACATCTCTGGTTAGATTTATTCCTAAGTTTTTTATTTTCTCAGGGGCTATTATAAATGGTATTGTTTTTCTGATTTCCTTTTCATCGTTCTCTTTATTGGTGTACAGGAATCCAAATGATTTTTGTATGTTTATCTTGTATGCTGGTACTCTGCTGAATCTATTAGTTTCAGTAGTTTTTTTGCAGAGTCTTTTGGGGTCTCTAGACTAGTTTTTTTTTTTTTTTTTTTTTTAGGTATAGTGTATAGTGTATAGTATGGAGCCCTGGTGGTGTAGTCGTTAAGTGCTATGGCTGCTAACCAAAAGGTCAGCAGTCTGAATCCATCAGGTGCTCCTTGGAAACTCTATAGGGCAATTCTATTCTGTCCTATAGGGTTGCTATGAGTCAGAATCAACTATACAGCACTAGGTTTGGTTTGGTTTTTGGTATGTATAGTATCATATTATCCAAAAATAGGGATAGTTTTACTTCTTCCTTACCAATTTGTATTCCCTTTATTTCTTTTTTCTTGCCTTATTGCTGTAGCTAGGACTTCCAAAGTTAAATAGGAGTGGTGGTAAAGGGAATTCTTGTCTTGTTCCTGTTTTCAGGGGGGAATGTTCTCATCCTCTCTCCCTTAAGAGTGATCTTGTCTGTTGGTTTTGTATAGATGCCCTTTATTATGTTGAGGAATTTCCTTTCTATACCTATTTTATTGGGCGTTTTTATCAGGAATGAGTGTTAGACTTTATCGAATGCCTTTTCTGAATCAATTGAGATGATCATGTGATTCTTTTTTTTTGTTTTATTTATCTGGTAGATTACATTGATTGATTTTCTAAAGTTGAACCATACTTGCATAGCTGGTAGGAATCCCACTTGGTCATAGTGTATTATTTTTTTGATATGATGCTGAGTTCTGTTGGTTAGAATTTTGTTGAGAATTTTTACATCTATATTCATGAGAAATTTTGGTCTGTCATTTTCTTTTTTGGTGGTGTCTTTGCCTGGTTTTGGTAACAGGGTTATGCTGGCTTTATAGAATCAATTCAGAAGTATCCCTTCCTTTTCTATGTTCTGAAATAGTTTGAGTAGTGCTGGTACAAGATCTTCTCTGATTGTTTGGTAGAATTCTCCCAGTGAAGCATCTGGGCCAGAGCTTTCTTTTGTTGGGAATTTTTTTTTTAAACATTTTCAACCTCTCCTCTTGTTATGAGTCTATTCAGATACTCAACCTCAGTTTGTGTTGGTTTAGATCGGTAATGTTTTTCTAGAAATTTGTCCATGTCTTCAAGGTTTTCAAATATGTTGGAGTGTAGTTTTTCTTTGTACTCTGGTATGGTCTTTTTTTTATTTCAATTGGTTCTGTTGTAATGTCCCCCATTTCATTTCTTATTTGGGTTTTTTGTATCCTTTCCTGTTTTTTTTTTTTTTTTTTTTTGTCAGTTTGGCCAATGGTTTGTCAATTTTGTTGATCCTTTCAAAGAACCAACTTTTGGTTTTGTTGATTCTTTCTGTTGTTTTTCTATTCTCTATTTCATTTATTTCTGCCCTGATCTTTATTATTTGCTTTCTTCTGGTGCCTGTGGGGTTCTTTTGCTGTTCTCTTTCTATTAGTTTGAGACGTATAGCTAATGTTTTGATTTTGTTCCTTTCTTCTTTTTTTGATGTGTGCATCTATTGATATAAATTCACCTCTAATCACTGCCCTTCTGTGTCCTGAAGGTTTTGGTATGACGTGTTTTCATCTAGTATGTGTCTAGGAATTTTTTTCCCCCATCTTTGATTTCTTCTATTACCTGGTGGTTTTTAAGCAAGGTGTTATTCAGTTTCCATGTATTTGATTTTTTTTCTTGCTCTTCCTGTTATTAATTTATATTTTTATGGCATTGTGATCAGAGGAGGTGCCTTTGTATTATTTCAATGTCTTGGATTTTGTTGAGGGTTGCATTGTGACTTAAGATATAGTCTATTTTGGAGACTGTTCCATGTGCATTGGAAAATAATGTGTCTTTTGCTGCTGTTGGAGTGTTCTATATATGCCTACGAGGTCAAGTTGGTTGATTGTGGCCTTTAGATCTTCTGTATGTTTGTTGAGTTTCTTTCTAGGTGTTCTGTGTTTTATCAAGAGTGCTGTGTTGAAGTCTCCTACTATTATTTTGAATCTGTCAATGTCTCTTTTCAGTGCTGTTAGAATTTTCTTTTTTTAATGTATTTTGGAGCCCTGTTGTTGGGTGCATAGATATTTATTATGGTTGTATCCTCACAGTGGGTTATCTCTGTATTCATTACATAATGTCCTTCATTGTCTTTTATGGTGGATTTTGTTTTAAAGTCTGTTTTATCTGAGATTAGTGTTGCCACTCCTGCTCTTTTTTGGTTGCTGTTTACTGGATATATTTTTTTTCATCCTTTGATTTTTAAATATATTTATATCTTTGTTTCTAAGGTGTGTCTCTTGTAGACAACATATTGATGGGTCCTTTTTTTTTTTAAACCATTCTGTCACCCTCTGTCTCTTTAAAGGTGCATTTAAGCCACTTAATTTCAGCATGATTATTGATAGGTGTGAGTTTATTGCTGCCCTTTTGTGGTGCCTTTTGTTTGGTGTCAATGTTTTCTTTGTTTCTCTTATTCTTCTGTGCTGAATTCCTTTTGTTTATGAATTTTTCTGTTTCTTTCATTTTTGTAGATTTTATGTTTACTGAGATTTTATGTTTTTTTCTTTATTTTGATGAGCAGATTTGTTGACTTTCTTCGTGCTTACCTTGGCATTTACCCATATCTGCCTAAGTTTTATTACTTATATCACCTCGACTTCCTCTTGAAACTTCTCTACTTCACCTTGAAAGTGCTATACCCACTGTGTTTATTCCCTCTTTTATTGTTCTGATATTGTTTTCATTTACAGATTGATCTCTCTGGTTCCCTGTTGTAAACATTTTAATTTTGTTTTATCCTTGGGAGTTCATTATTTAGGTTGGTGTCTGGATGATGCAGTCTTATGTCCTAGATTCAGGTTGTTGTCTGCTATTGTTGGTTCTCTAACCAAAGGGCTCCCTTTAATAATTCTTGTAAGTGTGTTTTGGTTGTTACGTATTCCCTTAATTTCTGTTTATCTCAAAATGTCCTAATTTTGCCATCATATTCATTTTGCAGGATATATTATTCTTGGTTGGCAGTTTTTTTTTTTTTCCTTTCAAGGTTTTCTATGTGTCATCCCATTGCCTTCTAGCCTGCATCATTTCTGTGGAGTAATGAGAGCTTAGTCTTATTGTTTCCCCTATGTATGTGACTTTTCATTTTACTCAAGCTGCTCTCAGAATTCTTTCTTTGTCTTTGGTTTTAGCAAGTGTGATTATAATATGTCTTATTGATTTTCTTTTGGGGTCTATCCCACATGGAGTTCATTGAGTTTCTTGGATGGTCAGTGTCTTGGCTATCTAGTGTTGCTATAACAAAAATATCACAAGTGGGTGGCTTTAACAAAAAAAAAATTATTCTCTCACAATTTAGGAGGCTACAAGTCCAAATTCAGGGTGCCAGCTCCAGGGGAAGGCTTTCTCTCTCTGTCAGCTCTGGAGGAAGGTCCTTATCATCAATCTTTCCCTGGTCTAGGAGCTTCTTCACACAGGAACCCCGAGTCCAAGGGATGTGCTCTGCTCCTAGTGCTGCTTTCTTGGTGGATGAGGTGCCCCTGTCTCTGCTTGCTTCTCTCTTTTATATCTCAAAAGAGATTGACTCAAGACACAAACTAATCTCATAGATTGAGTCCTGCCACATTAACATAACTGCAGCTAATTCATAGAGATAGGATTTACAACACACTGGGATATCACAACAGATGACAAAATGGTGGATAATCACACAATACTGGGGATCAAGTGCTGGCATGTTGACACATATTTTGGGGGACACAATTCAATCCATGATAATCAGCTTTTCATCTTTCATGATATTAGGGAAGTTTTCTGTTAGCAAATCTTCAATGATCCTCTCTGTGTTTTCCATTTTCTCCCCCTGTTCTGGAACTCCAATCACACACAAATCCTTGCTTTTGATTGTATCCCACGTTGTTCTCAGGGTTTCTTCCTTTGTCTTCATTCTTTTCTCTGATTTTTCTTCAAACCAAGTGGCATCCAAGAATTTGTCTTCAATTTTACTGATCCTGTCTTCCCTCGTTTCAGATTTGCTCCTAAAGCCTTCTACTGCACTATCTGTTTCTGAAATCTTGTTGTTTATCTTTTGAATTTCTAATTGCTATTTTTGTATAATTTCTAGTTTTTTATCTATTTTAACATTCTGGTCCTGTATTATTTTCCTGAATTTTTCCATTGCTTTGTCTGTGTTTTCCATGATTTTTATCTGTATTTTCCATGATTTTGTCTATTTTTCCTTATTTTTGTCTGCATTTTTCTTCATTTCTTGGATAACCCTGAATATTAGAGTTTTGAATTCCATATTAGGTAGTTCCAGTGCCTTTTCTTGTACCAGAAGATCATCTGGTGTTTTATTTTGGTCACTTTCTTGTGCCATTCTCTCCTGTTTTTTAATATGTTTTCATATTGTCTGCTATCTCCAGGACATTTAGGAATTATTTACTTTGTTGATTGATTGTAGATTTGTTTGTTTCATCCTGCTTATTTGTTTCATTTGGGTATGTCTGGGCAGGTGAGCTGGGCTTGTTTTGTTGCTTACTTGCCTGTGGGCACGATACTTCTCAGCACCTTGTCCAGGTGGGCAGGGTTGAGCACTCAGCTATGGTACAGCAGGGTGGGTCCACTGGGGGTAGAGGGGAGGGCACGGTTAGTTTGCTTTATGAACTGGGGCTGACAGGGTGGGGCTGGGGGGGCAGTGCAGGGTGATGTCTGGGGGACTGCATCAGTGGTGCGCAGGTGTGTGGCTCTTGGTGCATGGTACAGATAAGCAGGAGGGACAGGAGAGGATGTGATGTGCAGAGTTAAGTTGGTGAGTGAAAGAAGAGAATGGAGAGAGAGAAACAAAAGCAAAAAAAAAAAAAGAAAAAATGAAGGAAAAAAGAAAAAACATGTAAAAAAATGGTGGTGCAGTAGGATTCAACAGGTGGTTGGCAGGGAAGGTCCAGTGAGGCTGTGTACTGGTGGTTCTCTAGCTGAGCAGTGTGGCTCGGCTTGTTGATAAGGGATGTGAGTGGCACACAGTGCTAGGGGTGCAGGAGAAAGGAAAGAAAAGTGGGGAAAGTGAAAGAAGAAACCAACCAACAAACAAACAACAATGACAACAAAAGTAAATAAATAAATATGGTAGTGGGGGAACTGGCTATTGGAGGTAGAGCAGAATTGAGGTAGTGGTGAGCAGATGACTCTCTCACCGAGAGGCACAGCAAGGTCCATCAGGAATAGGCAGAGCCAGCACAGGACCTAGGTGGAAGGGAGAAGGGGAAAGATAAAGAAAAATAAAAAATATAGCTCTGATGGAGCCAACTTGTGGTGGTGGCACAGACCTGGGGAGGCCGTGTGCCAGAGGCTCTCCAGTGAGCAGTGCAGCACAGGCCATCAAGAGGTGGGGGTGGAGCATGGGACTAGGTTGGTGGGAGAAAGGAAAGTAAGGAAAAGAGAGAGAGAGAAGAAACAACTGGCTGTGTGCCAGTGACTCTCCAGATGAGTGGTGCAGCTCGGCCCCTCGAGTAGGAATGGGCAGTGCACAGGGCTAGGTGGGCAGGAGAAAGGAAAAGAAAGACCCAGAAAGGCTGTGCACCAGTGACCCCCTAGCTAAATGATGAAGCAAGGCCCATCGAGAAGGGGTGGGGATAGCACATGGGGCAGGTGGTCAGGAGAAAGTAAAGGAAGGAAGGGATAGAGAGAGAGGAAACAAAGAGAAAGGGGAAAAAAACAATGAAAAAAATATGGTACTGAAGGAGCCAGCCATCGGGGGCAGCCAGGACCCAGGGAGGTCGTGTATCAGTGGCTCTCTAGCTGAGTGGTACAACACTGCCCATTGAGAAGGGGAAGGAGCAGCTAGATGTGCTGGAGAAAGGAAAGGAAGGGAGAAACACAGAAGGGATCAGAAAAGAAAAAAAAAAAGGCACTTAAGAAGCCTGCCAGAGGGGCGTTGCAGACCCAGGGAGGCCGTGCACCAGTTGCTCTTTAGCAGAGCGGTGTGGCACAGCACACCAACAAGGGGCAGGGACATCACATGGGGCTAGGTGGATGGAAGAAAGGAAAGGAAGGAAGGGAGAAAGAAGAAGCCAGAAAAAATAATAATTATAATAAAAATGACACTGAGGGAGCCTGCCGGCAGGGGCGATACAAACCCAGGGCAGCTGTTTGCCAGTGGCTCTCTAGCTGAGTGGTGTGGCACAGCCCATCAAGAAGGGGAGGGGATGGCACACTGTGCTAGCTGGGTGAGAGACAGGAAAGGGCAGAAGGGACAGAGAAACTGAAGCAACAAAAAAAGCCCCCCCCAAAATATATATATATATATATAACAAAAATGATGCTGAAGGGGCCTGCTGGTGGGGGCAGAGTGGACCTGGGTGGCAGTGAGTTGGTGTCTTCCTGGCCAAGTGACCATGGCCTGTTGGAAAGTGGCAGAGGCTGCGTAGAGGGAAAAAGGGTGGGGGTAGGGATGGGGAAAGCATGTATCCCTGGTTACCAGGTGTTCTGTCTCCTGTTGGGAAATCCTTGAAGTTGCCTTGCCATACTCCCTGTCCACAGTCCTTGGTGACTGAGGTCCAAGACGGCAAATCTGGACCAAAGTAAGCTGGTGTTTCTCCAGCCATGCGACTGCAGGCTGTTGGAAAGCAGCAGAGGCCTCATACTGGGAAGAAGGGTGGGAGGTGGGAAAGCATGTATCCCAGGTTACCGGGTGCTCCACCTCCTGTTCAGAGCTCCATGAAGTTGCCTTCCCTTACTCCCTGACTGCATTCTTTGGTGGTTGTAGTCCACGATGGTGAATCCCTGCCATGTTGGCTGGTAAGGGACCTCCACTCTGTAGCTCTCCTCGTTCTCTGTTCTGTCAGTTTCTTATTCTACCCAGTGCTTGATTGAGTTCTTTATTCCTTCATTTGATGCTTAGGTTTCCAGGATTGACGTGTGTATCTGTTTTACTTAGTTTTTTGGGTCTGCTGCAGAGGGACAGCATTGTGTTTCTGTCTATAGCACCATGTTGGCTCTGCCTTCCTAACTCATTCCAGTTTTCTCGGAATTGCCCTGGTTTTAAAACTGTTAAGTTCCACATCCTGGGAACCTCCTCAGCCCTGAGAAAACTCATTCCCTCTGGCAGTGACTTAGTTAAAATCTTCATAATGTCCCTTCAAAATCATTGCTAACTAGTTCCTATGCCAACTCTCTATATTTCATGTTTACTGCCACACTGCTGCCAGAGTGGTCGCCTTAAAACCAAATCTAATTTTACTGTGATTCAGCTGAAAAGACCCTACTCAATCCTCATTGCCTACAGGTCAAAGTCAAAACTCCTCAATAAGGCATAAAGGGCCCTTCTTATTCTAGCACCCCTTAGTTTTCCAGCTCTGCAGCTTCATCTCTTACTGCTCTTGGGATTGCACCCTATGTCCCAGCCATACCAAACTTACTTTCTCCCAAGCACACTATGCACTTTTTATGTTTCCGTGTCTGGAAAACTACTCATTCTAAAATACCTACATTGAATATCATATTCTTCATGAAGCCTTTCCAAAATCTCTAAGCACAGTTGGTTCTCTGATCTCTGCCTTCTCAATAGTACTGTGCTCTTGCCTCCACTCTTGTACTAAAGTATTATGTTATTATCATTTGTATATTTGTCTGTTGGTTTGTCTCCTTGACTTTGAATTCATCCAGTTCAGGAACAGCCTCTTATTTATTCTTGTATTCTCAGTGCTAAGCACAGTACTTGCCACAGGGTGGTTGTCAAAATAAAAGGTTTTTTGTTGTTGCTGTTGCTTTATTGTTTTTAAATTTTTGAACCATTATCTTACAAATAGAGAAGGTGACTAGTGAATTTTTCCCAATAAGATGTTCTCAAAATAAAGTTCTATAGTATTCATACTTTCTGAGATCTGTTTTAAAATGATATTTATAAATGTTCATGGACATATTTCCTTAGGGCGTCTGCAATAGGAAATGCATTTGTGAATGGAGAGTTTTAGTTGTCAAAAACTAACGTGTCATGTTAGGAAAATGAAGTTTTATCATGAACCCCTATCATAAAGCAATTCTGTAGCAGTGACAAAACTATGGACAGTATGGTATAAACAATGCTGTTGTAATAACATATGATGTGAAAACTCACATCATCATAACATATGTGAAACTTACTGTTATGTAATTTAAAATTTGTGCATATAATCATACAATAAAAGAAAAATGGAATACTTCCAAACAACAAATTTAAATTTATAGTTATACATTACTATCATTCATCACTGAACAAGATCAGAGTATGCACTTTGGTACTGTAATATAAAAAAAAAGGTATTTGGTTTTTTATCATAACTTGCTCCTGTAATGTTTGCTAATGTTTGCTTCCTACTTCAGTGCAGAGACTCTACAGTGTATAGTGTCTAGACCTGCCTTGTGGAATTGTATTACAAGTACAATATATAACGGTTATTTAAAAAAAAAAAAAGCAACCAACAATTCATGTGCTGAAAGAAAATATTTGCATGTTGCTTTAAATCACTACCAATTTTTAAGGTGATTAAACAGATTTCTAAAATGATTCAGCCATTATTTGACCAATTTTTCAATACACAAGCACTTGTAAATGAGAATAGAAATTTTATTAAATGTCATTTAATTACATTTGCTATTTTTAACTTCCTTGCAGAATTTTTCCACACCAGGAGTTCCAAAGTCAAGCTACTTTCAAAGAGAAAGACAACAAATTGGATACCCGAGTTCTGAAGAGCCAGACGTCCCTTATAGAATAGGACATATGTGGATGAAATCCAACTATTAAAAATTTCCTGCAGAAAAAAAATATAATTGTTTGATCACTTTAAAAACGTACTCAGAGTACTTTAGAAAATACTATGCTTGTGATTTACCTATGCTCTAAATTATACTTTGCTTTTTTGCTGTATTTATTCCATCTGTTCTTATCTCTCTCTACCTTCAATTTTTCTTTCTGTCTCCTATCTCTCTGACCACAGAGAAAAACTTTCACTTCTAATATCCAACTCAGCAGGGAGAGCAAATACTTGTTATCTCCAAAATTCAGCATAACACTTGCTTACTGACTTATGATATGTATCTTTGTAAAGTTCTCAGTGAAATGCATAGAAGATTGATTTCAAATACATTATACAGAATATTGAGTCCTTTTGAGTTACTAAATAAATCTAAAGACGTAAACTAAAGCATCATTATGTAATTAATGAATTTTGTTTGAAATGTTAAATTTGCTTATAGATTAATTCCTTAAACTAAGAACTGCTAAATGATTTCTGTAAACTGGGTGGTGCAGTGGAGTTGTCCCAAAATCTGATTTCCTTCCTCTTCTTTCCTTTTTTAAATTCTTTCCTTTCCTCCCTTTATCCCCTGTTCCTTTAACCAAGAAAACAAAAACAAAAAACAAAAAAAACACAAACCAATTGCCATCCAGTCTATTCCAATTCATCGCAACCCTAAGTGTTGCAGAGTAGAACTGCTCCATAGGGTTTTCATGGCTGTGATCTTTTCAAAGCAGGTCACCTGGCCTTTCTTCCAGGATGGGTGGGCTTCAACTGCCATCCTTTTGGTTAGTAGCCACGTGCTTAACTGTTAATGTCACCCAGGGACTCCATATCTTTCCTTTAGAAGGCACTTGCTGCACACCAACTAAGATTAGTTGCTAAGGTACAAAAATGAACCAGAGATAGTCCCTGGAGCTCAGACTGGTAGAAGCGACAAAGACAAAAACCAATGACTATTATACAATGTCAGACACAATTCAATCCATGATATACAGTGTGATCGATGCAATGACAAAGATGTATATAAGAAGGTTAGGAAATTAAAGAACTAAACAAGCCTAGGGTGAAGAGTGATGATAATGGTGGAGGAAGAGTCCTTTAAAAAATGTGATCTCTAAGCTGAGTCATAAAAGATGAGTGGGGGTTAGCTTTTTGAACGGGGGTGGAATGGGACAGACTTTTTGAGACAGAGGGAATGGAGAAAAAACACAGAGATGAAAAACAACATGTAGTATGCAAGGAACTTCAAGTACTACTCGAGTATAAATGGGAGGAAAAGAATAGGACAAGAGGTGAGGATGAAGAGATAGCCAACGTCTAGGTCATGGGGGTCTTGTAAGCCATGTAAAGGAGCTTAGACTAAATCCTATTGGCTATGGTGATCCCCTGAAGGGTTCTAAATAATCATGGTCAGATTTTATGTTTTAGACTGACCATTCTGATGTCTATGTGGTGGGCGGATTTGAAAGAGACAAGATGAGAGCAGGGAGACCAGCTAGAAGCAGAGGTTATGAGTCCTTTAACGGGAGCAACAAGAATAAGGATTGAGTGAAAAGACAGATCAAATCAATTTCTATGAAGTAAATTGACAGACCTGGAGGCTGATGAGATGTCACAGATGGGAGAAAAAGTTACAGTGGTTCAAAGAATGTTGGTGCTATTCATGGATGGAGGTCTCTAACAGGTCAACAGGTCAATGAGCAGGTTGAGTGGGGGTAAGAGAATGAAAGAGCTGGAAGAATAGGAGCAGATTAATGGCAACCTCACCTGGGTCCTAAACACTGCCCAGCAATCCAACCACAAGATAGGTCACTCTCCAGCTTCCCACAGTGATTATTTCAAACCTTTCCTTGAGCTTTGACCTGTCCCCATTCTTGCACCCATTCTCAGGAGATGTCCTCACCTCATAATTTAATGAACAAATGGAAACCATTAGATGGGCACTCCCAAGTCTGGAAATGGTCTTGCATTCAACCTCATGTTTCAGTGTGTCTCACATTCTGTCTGAGGAGAACACTTTTGCCCATGCTTTGAATCCTGTCCTCCCCAGCTTTTACTTGAACCTTGTTCCACCAATTACCCTCATTCTATCCTTGGTTTCTTTAACTTGTTCCTCTACTGACTGTATCCCATCAACACTGAAATATACATTAACCTTTAAAAAAAAAAAAAAGAAAGAAAGAAGAAGGAAACTCCTATATGGTAGTCATGAGTATGTGCCTCACATACTTCTGACATAATTAACCAAGAGTCCCAGCTGCTGTTCTCTGAAATCCAGCCCTGCATTTGCCTGGAGGCATGCTTCCCCCAGTCTGCTCCTAGCCTATGACTGAGAGCAGGAGGGATACTAGTGTGTGCCCATTTTTGAGGGTCTTGTGACTCTTCCAATGGCTGACTTTGGCTTGAGGACTCCCTTATGGCCTTACTGAACCTTCTTTAGGCTGCACAGCAGTCTAGTATGCTTCCTCCCCACTTTCCTTCCCTCTTTCATTCAGGATCAGGCTTTGCCAGCTTTTTCCAGCTTCTTTGTCCATTTTCTCTCACATATATTTCTTATAATAAAATCATTGCACAGTCTAATGCCATCTTTATGTCTTCTTCTGGGAGGACTTGGACAAAAACACACCCCATTAACACCATGTCCTCCTGCAGCTGTTGCTTGAGCTTTCTCCCTTCCCTCACAAGGAAAATTCTGACATTAGTTGTCTTTACTCACTGTCTCCATTTATCTTCAACTCATCCCTTTACTCATACCAGCTTAGGTTCAATACCTACTACACATACTACCCTAGCTAAACTGTTCTTACTAAAGTCACCAATTACCTCTGTGCCACAAAATCTAATGTACAGTTTCTAATCTTTATTTTACCTCTTATCAGCATTCATCACCAGTGACCACACCCTCCTTGAAACATTTTCTTCCTTTGGTTTTGTGATGCTACGCTCTCTTTTTTTATATCTAACTCTTTCGCTGCTCCTTCTCAGCCTCTTTTTCTGGCTCCTCCTCCTACCCAACCCACTAAATGTTGGAGTAGGGTATTTTTTCTTCTAACCTTACTCATTCTCCATAAGCAGTTCCATTTGCCCCCATTGTTTTAATTATCTTTATGCCAGTGACTCCCAATTCTAAATCTGCAATCCAAGCATCTTCCTGAGCTTCCCGTGTGCCCAGTTGCATAGTGGATATCTCCACCTGGATATCACAAACTCGATATTTCTAAAAATAAGTTCATCTACCTAATTGCTTGTATTAGTTTCCTGTGGCTGCTGTTACAACTTACCACAAACACAGTGGCTTACAACACAAATTTTTTCTCTTAAAACTCTTTAGGTCAGAAGTTTGACAAGGGTCTTACTGAGCTGAAATCAAAGTGTGGACAGGGCTATATTTGTTCTGGATGCTCAAAAGAAGAATCTGTTTTTTTGCCTTTTCCAGCTTCTAGAGGCTGCCCACATTCCTTGGCTCATGGCCCCCTTCTTTCATCTTCAAAGCAAGCTCTTGTGGGTTGAGTCTTTTTCACATTGCATTACTTCAAACTCCTCTTCTGCCTCCTTCTTCCACTTTTGAGAATTACTTTGAGCCCACTTGGATAATCTAGGATAATCTCTGTACTTTTTAAGGTCAATTGATTAGCAACCTGAGTTCCATCTGCAACCGTAATTCCCCTTTGCCTCATAAGGTAACATTCAAAGTTCCAAGGATTAGGACATGGATATCTTTGGTGGAGAGGAGCATTATTCTGCCTACTACATTGCTCAAGCCATGAATCTGGGAGTTCATCATTTACTCCTTAATCTCTGTAGGACCCTGTCTATTAGGATTGCATTCGTGTGCAAGTAAGAGAAAACATTATTTCAATAGGTTCAACAGATAGGTTTATTTATCTCACATAACATGAAGTCCTGAGTTGGGCAGTCTGGGTTGGTGCAGATACTCAAAAGTATCATCTTTCTAGTCCACAATTCTTGCATGTGACTTTCATCTTCATAGTTACAAGGGAGTTGCACAATCTACAGCCTCACGCCCCTGATCAGAAGAAAGTGGCAATGGCAAAGGAGTAAATGGGTGAAAGGCAGAGTGCTTGTCAGCTGAATCTGTCTCTTTTAGAAAATGTTCCTATAAGTCCTACTCAGCAACTTCCCCTTACACCTCATTGGCCATAACTGATCACCTGGTCAATCTTGATTACAAGGTGTTCTAAAATTGGGGTTTTGTTAGCAAGAGGGAAGGAGAGAATAGATATTTGAAAGGCATCCACCAGTGTCTGTCACATCCCCAAAATCCAACTGTAACCCATGCAGTCGTTCTTTATATATATTTTTTCTCTTACAGAAAGGCAGATGGGAATGAGTAGATGGGGATTGACCTGTTTCTCCAGCAAGTTGTTGTCTACAAGAAAATGTTCATTGACACTAAGTATTCCACAGTGAAGAATTTGTCACTTTTATCTTTATCTCCACCCACATAGCCACTATCCCAGTCTAAAACACCATCATCTTCCACCTGAACAGAATCCTAATGGGTTTTCCAGTCTATACTTGCCTCCCTCCAACACTTTCACAAGAGTACAGTCAAGGCAATATTTTAAAATGCAAATCTAATTTTATTACTTCTCTCCTTAAAACTCTTCAGTATCTTCCAATTATTCTTCAATAAAGCTTCAAATCCTAACCATGGTTTACAACACCCTCCAAGACCCCAACATCTGGAGACTCAGTCTCCTTTTCTATCTATCTCTGTTATTCTCTCTCTTTATATTCCTGTCTCTATCTACAACATGCGTGTTAATGTCTAATATGTATAGAATATTCACTATGATTCATGAACTGTGCCAAATGCTTTACATGCATCACCTCATTTAGTCCTCACAACATCCTTATGAAGTAAACACTGTTATTGTCTCCATTTTACAGATGAGGAAACTGAGGCTTCAAGTAGTTAAGTAACTTGCCTAAGGCCACACATTAGTGCCAGAGCCAGGATTCAAACACAACCAGCCTGACTCCAAAGTCTGTAACTACTGAGGTGTATTCTTTCATGTTTCTTCACACACCATTCTCCAGCTTGCTCTGTACTCTAGTCATACTGGACTTTAAGCTTCTCTTTTAGGGTCTTCCTACATACTTTAAAGTGTTAAAAAGCAAAGATGTCATCTTGAGGACTAAGGTGTGCCCCACCGAAACCATGGTATTTTCAATAGCCTCATATGCATGCAACAGCTGGACAATGAATAAGGAAGACCAAAGAAGAATTGATGCCTTTGAACTATGGTGTTGGTGAAGAATACTGAATATACCACGGACTGCCAAAAGAATGAACTAATCTGTTTTGGGAGAAGTACAGCTAGAGTGCTCCTTGGAAACAAGGATGGGAAGACTTTTTCTTACATACTTTGGACCTGTTATCAGGAGGGACCAGTCCCTGGAGAAGGACATCATGCTTGGTAAAGTAGAGGGTCAGTGAAAAAGAGGAAGACCCTCAACAAGATGGATTGACACAGTGGATGCAACAATGGACTGAAACATAACCATGGCTGTGAGGATGGCACAGGACTGGGCAGTGCTTCATACCGTTCCACATAGGATCACTATGAGTCAGAACTGACTCGACTATACCTAACAACAGCAACAATACATGTAGTTCCCCCTGCATAGACAACCTGATTAGAAATTAATCTCTGAACCCCATGAGTATGGCCCCTGGACTCCCTGTTAACTCAGTACTGATGTCACTCCTGAAGTTCACCCTTCAGCCAAAGATTAGACAGGCCTACAAAACTAACAATAGCATACGTAGTTCAACCATCTATATGAGACTAAATGGGCACACCAGCCCAAAAGCAAAGATGAGAAGGCGGGAAGGGACAGAAAAGGTGGACGAATGAAAATTGGGAACCCGAGGTCAAGAAGGGGAGAGCGTTGACACATGGCGGGCTTGGCAACCAGTGTCACAAAACAATATGTGTATGTTTAATGAGAACCTAATTTGCTCCATAAACTTTCATCTAAAGCACAATAAATACATAAATAAGTCTCTGATATTCAGATGTTTCTTCTGTAGAAGCTGTAACCATCTCAGAAAAAGTCTCTAAGGAAATAGTATAGCATAGTGGTTAACAGATGGGATAACTCTGTAGTCAGTCTGTTATATTAAAATCCTAGCTTCTCAACTTCATAGCTGTGGGACCTTGGATAAGTGCCATCCTTTAGGCCTCAGTTTCATCCTCACTAAAGTGCGGATGTAATAATAATATCTACTTCATAGGGTTGTTGTGAAGGTAAGTGAGATAAGATACATAAAGTACTTAGAACAGTGCCCAGCAAATGCTAAGTACTCGAAAAATCATAGCTATTATCTGCCTCGTACAGGAATAATATGAAAGTAGACAAAGGCTTCTTCTGTAGGTGCTCTTGGCACTCCAAGGATCAAGCTCTATGTTTGAACTTACAGTAACTGCTTGATTTTACCGATTTAGCTGACTTTGCCAAGATTTAAACAGACAGACACGTACTAATATATATAGCTACATAGAGAGATATAGGGAGCCCTGGTAGCACAGTGGTTAAGAGCTCAGCTGCTAACCAAAGGGTCAGCAGTTCGAATCCACCAGACACTCCTTGGAAGCCCTATTGGGCAGTTCTACTCTGTCTTATTGGGGTCGTTGTGAGTTGGAATAGACTCGATGGCAATGGGTATATAGATAAAGATACATAGATACACAGGTGTAGCTATATCTCTGGCCTATGCTACCTAGATTTAACTACCTAATTATGATCAAGTCTTTTGTTGACTCCTACATCTTTCTATTACAAAGGAAATTTGTTATTTTTGTTTTGCTTTTAATTTACTGAGAAAAATTCACCTAACATAAAATAACCATTTTAGAGTGAACAAGTCAGTATCATTTAATACATTCACAGTGTTGCATTTTTTACATCCACAGTGTTGTGCAACTATCATATATATCTAGTTCCAAAACATTTCCATCATTTCAAATTAATACCCTGTATCTAGTAACTTTTTTTTTTTTTTTTTTTTTTTATCTAGTAACTAGTTTCTCTCCATTTTCCCTGTCCCAGGACCTGGCAACCACCAATCTCATTCTGTCTCTCTGAATCTACCTACTTTAGATTTTTCATGTAAATGGAACCATACAATATGCAACGTGTTGTGCCTAGTTTCTTTCACTTAGCACAATGATTTTGAGGATCATTCACACTGTAGCAGGTACCAGTACTTTTTATGGCTGAACAGTATTCCACTGACTATATATACCGCATTTGGTTTATCCATTCATCCCTTGATTGCTATTTGGGCTGTTTCCACCTTTAGGCTATTGTGAAAACGAACACTGATGTACAGGCTTCTGTTTGCGTTCCTGCTTTCAATTCTTTTGGGTACATACGTAGGAGTGGAATTGCTTCATCATACAGTATTTCTAAGTTTAACTTTCTGAGGGACCGCCAAACTGTTTTCCACAGTGGCTGAACCATTTATGTTCCCACCAGCAAAGTACAAGGGTTCTAATTTTCCACATCTTCACTGACACTTGTTATTGTCTATTTTGTTGTTGTTTATAGTCTTCCTAGTAGGTGTGAAGTGGTACCTAATTGTGTTTATTTTTTATGCGTAGTTGATTTTTTTTCATTTTAACTGTTTTTAAGCGTACAATTCAGTGACGTCAATTACATTCACAATATTGTACAACCATTACCACTACCTATTTCTAAAACTTTTTGTCTCCCTAAACAGAAGCTCAGTACCCACTAAATAATAACTCCCCATTCATCTCTCCCCCACCTCCTGGTAATCACTAATCTACTTCAATCTCTATGCATCTGAATATTCTAGTTATTTCATATAAGTGACATGATACAATACTGGTCCTTTTGTGTCTGAATTGTTTCACTTAGTGTAATATTTTCAAGGTTCATCTATGTTGTAGCGTGTATCAGAACTTTATTTCTGAATGAATAATTTCTTTTATAAGGATCAGCACAAAGCTGGTTCCTATGAGGAAGAAGTTAAAGATGTCCCAAATGTCCACTTTTTCCAAACTGCTGTCCCACTTTATCATCTCTAACATCAGCTACTCCTCCTTCCCTCAATACTCTCCTTCCCATCTTTGGGTTCCGTAATTTGCTGCAACATCTCACAGAAGTCACAAACGTATCTCAAGAAAATGGCTCATGCAGTTGTGGAGGTTGGCAACTCCCAAATCCATCAGTCAGGTGTCAGGTTGGAGGCTTCTTTTGACCACGTGGCTGCAGGGGCTGACGAACCCAAACTGGCAGGTCAGATGACAGGTTGCTGACTCACAAGGCTGTGGAATCTGGTGAATGTGATTAGACAATAGGCTGCTGGCTCAACGGGCTACAGAAGCTGGTGAGTGCCAGACCTGGCAGGTCAGGTGGCAGGCTGCTGGCTCGAGACCCAAGAACTGGAGGTCAGATGATCATGAACCAGATGCAGGATCCAGAGTGAGAGACAGAGAACTTCCCCAGAGCAGTCATGTACATTTGATGCAGATCATACCCTCAAGAAAACTCACCCTACTTGAGAAGGCAGTGACTTGGGTCACACCCTTTAGTAAGTAAGGGTAGTGACTAGGGTAAGGGTGGTGACTTGAGTCACACCCTCTAGTAAGGTGGTGCCTCAAGATGCATCTCTAATCCTGCCTCATTAACTTAAACATAGGCATAGAGGCTAGGAGTCACAACACATCACAAAATGAAGGCTAACCATATAATACTGGGAATCATGGCCTAGCCAAGTTGACACAGAACCCCAACCATCACAGGTTCCATATATCTTATATGCATAGTTCCACTCAATCACTGGGTGTGAGTCATAAAGAGTATGGCTAGAAGGGCCATATTGAGTAAGTTATTACACTTCAATTTCTCTTTTTGGCTAAACAATATTCCATTGTATATATGTACCACATTTTGTTTATCCATTCATTTATTGATGGACACTTGGGTTGTTTCCACATTTTGGCTACTGTGAGTAATGTTGCAATGAACATTCATGTGTCCATTTGAGTCTCTGCTTTTAATTCTTTTGGGTCCTACCTAAGAGTGGAATTGCTGGTCACATATAATAGTATGTTTAACTTTTTGAAGAACCACCAAACTGTTTTCCACTCCAGCTGCAACATTTTACATTCCCATCAGCAATGGATTAGAGTTCCATTTTCTCCACATTCTCATCAACACTTGTTATTTTCTGATAATAACCATCATAGTCAGTGTGAAATGGTATCTCATTGTGGTTTTGGTTTGCAATTTCCCTAATGACTAATAATGTTGAACATATTTTCATGTGCTTGTCCATTTTTGTATTTGTGAAACGTCTATTCGAGCCCATTTTTTTATTGGGTTGTTTGTGTTTTTGTTGTTGTGTTGTAGCTATTCTTTATATATTCTCTTCATTAAACCCTTATCAAATATATGGTTCCCCAATATTTTTTTTCCTATTCTGTGGGTTGTATCTTCACATTCTTGATAAAGTCATTTGATGCACAAGTTATTAATTTTTATGAAGTCCAATTTATCTATTTTTTCTTTTGTTACTTATGTTTTTGGCATGCCAATTATTTTTAATTGCTTCCTGCTAGGCACAAGAGTGAGTTTGGTTTGCCTTTCTGACACTGTCAGGCAATGATCATAAGTACTTATATCCTTTGCTCCTCATGACCGAAGGAGAGAGACAAAAAGTAGCAAAAATAACAGTATGCTAAATTTTTTTTTTTTTTTAAGAAAGTAAGTACTCTCATGAATCAGTTCTCCTCAATCAGGAGTTTTTTTTTTCTATTCTTTAAGAACTAAATACTTCACTTTCTATTATTTTTCTAACTGAAAGTGTCTAGCTAAGGTTATATATTAGTTTTATAGGTCTGCCATAACAAATTACTTAGAAAGTTGGTGGCTTAAAACAGCAAAAGTTTATTCTCTCACTGTTCTGGAGGCCAGAAGCCCAAAATCCGGTCTTGAAAGGGCCATACTCCCTCCTTAAGAGACTCTAGGGGAGAATCCTTTATTGCCTCTCCCAGCTTCTGGTGGCTTCTGGCATTCCTGGGATTGTAGCAGCTGAGGCTTGTGCTTCCGTGTTCCCATGGTGTTCTCTCTGTATGCCTATCTGTGTGACTATCTCCTAATCTCTCCTTATAAGGACACCACTCATTGGATTTAGGGTCCATCCTAATCCAGTATGACCTCATTTTAACTTGATTACATCTGCAAGGACCCTGTTCCCAAATAAGGCCACATTCATGGGTACCAGAGGTTAGGACTTCAACATATCTTTTGGGGAGACACAATTCAACACACAACAGGCTTTTTGTTTGTTTTTATGTTTTTGTTTTTGCATTTATTAATCAAAGGTTTATTTGCCCAGTTTCAAGCCTGTCTTTGACTGCAGGCAGAAGGAATGTCAGAAATGATCGTGATGAGAGAGCCAAGAGTCGAGCACAGAAACTTCCAGTCTGTGGCTAATGCTAAAATAGGATAATGTAATAGAGCAATTGCAATAAAAAAAAAGATAGATATCAATTCATCCACCACGTGACGGTTCTCTTTCCCTCCTGGACTTAGTATCATTTAAACCAGGATCACTCTTCCTGGTCTAGGATGCGGTTCCTTTTTCAGCAAACACAAGATGTTTCTTAAACGTTTAAGGATAGCATGGTTTCGGAGAGCTTTGGCAGACAGGTTATTTTTAAGTTCATACACTGTAGCTCTTCTTTTAGCAATATCTTTGGAATGTCTACAACTTTATAGTCTTGCATACAAAGGTGTCCATGCTGTTTTCTAAAGGAATGTAATCCATTCTGAAAATTTAATAGGTTTAGAGTACTTTTCTCGTTTCCCTCTACTGTTAAGCTTTTACCTTCATAAATGTTTTGAGCACAATTTATAATTTTATTGGTCTCTGTAGCATATGCAAGGACCCCTGGTGGTGCAATGGTTAAGCCCTTGGCTGTAACCCAAAGGTCAGCGGTTTGAAACCACCATACCAGCAGCTCCACCAGCTCCTGGCAATCTGCTCCCAAAAAGATTATAGCCTAGGAAACCGTATGGGGGCAGTTTTACTCTGCCCTGTAGAATAGCTATAAGTTGGAATCCACTTGACAGCATACAAACAACAGCAACAAAAGGTAGTATATTCTCAAGGTTTGTGCCTTCATATCATCTGGTTGAGTTACTGTCACAGTAATATTATTGTATTTTAGAAATTCTCCCATTTCTTTGCACACAATGTTTGTGTTACTGACACTTGCAATTTAGAGACTTGGTAAGATTACTTGAGTGCTGGCTGGGAATTTTATTAGACTGGAAGATGAGTGATATTTACAGTAAGGCATAATGGAGAGTTTCAGAGAGGTCATCTAAGGCCGAGAGGAGCAGGCAGATATCATAGGCCCAGAGAGAAAACAGAGATCAAAATTTCATTTTTCTCTTCTGTAAAATGAAGAGGTTAGACTAGATGATCACTCAGTTTCCTTCAAGCCATTATGTTGCATGTTCCAAATGTAGAAAGGTGAGCCTAGATAAGGAACATAGGTCCAGAAAATGGGTCAGATCTAGGAGGAATCAGGAACCCAGGTTTTTTTTTAATTAGTGCCAGTAATGCCAGGATGAGATGGTATCTCATTGTAGTTTTGATTTGCATTTCTCTAATGGCTAACAATCACAAGCATTTTCTCAGGCATCTGTTAGCTGCCTGAATGTCTTCTTTGGTGAAGTGTCTGTTCATAACCATTGCCCATTTTTTAATTGGATTATTTGGTTTTTCGTTGTTGAGGTGTTGAAGTTTTTTGTAGATTTTAGAGTTTAGACCCTTGTTGGATATGTTGTAGCCAAGATTTTTTTCCCAGTCTATAGGTTCTGTTTTTACTCCTTTGGTGAAGTCTGTTAATGAGCATAAGGGTTTAATTTTTAGGAGCTTCCAGTTACCTAGTTTCTCTTCTGGCGTTTGTACATTGTTAGTTATGGTTTGTATACTATTTCTGCCAGGTATTAGGGCCCCTAGGGGTGTCCTTATTTTCTTTTCCATTATCTTTAACATTTTAGATTTTATATTTAAGTCTTTGATCCATTTTGAGTTAGTTTTTGTGTTTGGTGAGGTATGGAGCTTGTTTCATTTTTCTTACAGAGGGACATTCAGTTTTGCCAGTATGATTTGTTAAAGAGACTGTCTTCTCCCCATTTAATTTAATTTGGGCCTTTGTCAAATATCAGCTGATGGTAGGTGGGTGAATTTATGCCTGGGTGCTCAAGTCTGTTCCATTGGTCTAAGTGTCTGCTGTTGTACGGTAGCAGGCTGTTTTCACTACAGTGGCCATATACTAGGTTCTGAGATTGGGCAGTGTGAGGCCTCCTACTCTGTTCTTCTTCAGTAATGCTTTACTTATCCAGGTTCTCTTTCCTTTCCATATAAAGTTAATGATTAATTTTCCATCTTGCTAAAGAATGCTTTTGGTATTTGGATAGGTATTGCATTGTATATGTAGATGGCTTTGGGTAGTATTGACGTTTTCACAATGTTGAATCTTCCCACCCATGAGCATGGTATATTTTTCCACTTATGTAGGTCTTTCTTGGTTTCTTGCAGTAGTGTTTTATAGTTTTCTTTGTATAGGTCTTTTACATCCCTGATTAGATATATTCCCAAATACTTTATCTTCTAGGGGGCTATTGTAAATGGTATTGATTTGATGATTTCCTTCTCAAAGTTCTCTTTGTGGGTAATCCAACTGGATTTTTATGTTAACTTGTATCCTGCTACTTTGTTAAAATCTTCTGTTAGTTCCAGTAGCTTTCTTGTGAATTCCTTGGGATTTTCTGTGTATAAAAAAATATCATCTGTGAATAGGAATAGTTTCACATCTTTCTTACCAGTTTGAATGCCCTTTATTTGTTTTTCTCGCTTTATTTCTCTAGCTAGGACTTCCAGCACAATGTTGAATAAGAGTGGTGATAAAGGGTATCCTTGCCTGGTTTCTGTTTTCAAGGGGAATGCTTTCAGTCTCTCTCTGTTTAGAATGATGCTGGCTGTTGGTTTTGTATAAATGCCCTTTATTATGCCCAGTAATTTCCGTTCTACTCCTATCTTTCTGAGAGTTTTTATCAGGAATCTGTGTTGGACTTTGTCAAATGCCTTTTCTTCCTTGATTGAAATGATCATGTGATTCTTTTCTTCTGTTTTATTTATCTGTTGGATTATGTTGATTGATTTTCTAATGTTGAACCATCCCTGCATACCTGGTATGAATCCCACTTGGTCATGATGTATTATTTCTTGATATGCTGTTGGATTCTATTGGCTAGAATTTTGCTGAGAATTTATGCGACTCTGTTCATGAAGGATATCGGTCAGTTAGGTGACGTCCAGTCAATTCAGATTCATAGTGACCCAGGTACAACAGAAAGAAACACTGCACCATCCTGGGTCCTCTTCACAATCCTTGCAATGCTTGAGCCCGTTATTGCAGCCACTGTATCAATCCATCTCATTGAGGGTCTTCCTCTTTTTCCTTGACCCTCCACTTTACCAAGCACGATGTCCTTCTCCAGGGACTGGTTCCTCTTAATAACATGTCCCAAGTATGTGAGATGAATTCTCACCCTCCTTGCTTCTAAGGAGCATTCTGGCTGTACTTCTTCCAAGACTGATTTGTTCATTCTTCTAGCAGTCCATGGTATATTCAATATTCTTCAGCAACACCATAATTCAAAGGTGTTAATTCTTCTTCAGTCTTCATATTCATTCATTGTCTAGCTTTTGTATGCTTATCAGGCTATTGAAAGATACCATGGTTTGGGTCAGGTGCACCTTAGTCCTCAAAGTGACATCTTTGCTTTTCAACACTCTAAAGAGGTCTTTTGCACCAGATTTGACCTATGTCTTCTAAATTCTTGGATGCTGCTTCCATGGGTGTTGATTGTGGGTTCAAGTAAAACGAAATCCTTGACAACTTCAATCTTTTCTCCGTTAATCATGTTTCTTATTGGTCTAGTTGTGAGGATTTTTATTTTCTTTATGTCAAGGTGCAATCCATATTTAAGGCTGTAGTCTTCGGTCTTCATCAGTAAGTGCTTTAAGTCCTCTTCACTTTCAGAGAGGAAGGTTGTGTTATCTGCATAGCGTAGGTTGTTGATGTGCCTTCCCCCAATCCTGATGCCACATTCTTCTTCATATAGTCCAACTTCTCAGTTTATTTGCTCAGCGTACAGATTGAATAAATACGGTGAACAGATACAACCCTGAAGCACTCCTTTCCTGACTTTAAATCACGCAGTATCCCCTTGTTCTGTTCGAATGACTGCCTCTTGATCTATGTATGGGTTCCTCATGAGCACTGGGATTCCCATTCTTCACACTGTTATCCATAATTTGTTATAATCCACACAGTTGAATGCCTTTGCATAGTCAATAAAACACAGATAAACATCTTTCTGGTATTCACTGCTTTCAGCCAGGATCCACCTGACATCAGCAGTGATATCCCTCATTCTATGTGCTCTCCTGAATTAACTTGAACTTGTGGCAATTCCCAGTCAATGCACTGTTGCAACCACTTTTGAATGATCTTCAGCAAAATTTTACTTGTGTGTGATATTAATGATATTATTTGATAATTTCTGCATTCTGTTGGATCTCCTTTCTTTGGGATGGGCACAAATATGGATCTCTTCCAGTCAGTTGGCCAGGTAGCTGTCTTCCAAATTTCTTGGCATAGATGTATGAGCACTTCCAGCACTGCATCTGTTTGTTGAAACATCTTAATTGATATTCCCTCAATTCCTGCAGCGTTGTTTTTCACCAATGCATTCAGTGCAACTTGGGCTTCTTTCCTCAGTACTACGGGTTCTTGATCATATGCTACTTCCTGAAATGGTTGATCATTGACCAATCGTTTTTGGTGCAGTGACTCTGTGTATTCCTTCCATCTTTTTTTTTTTTTGTTGTTGTTGATGCTTCCTGCATCATTCGGTATTTTCCCCATATAATCCTTCAATACTGCAACCTGAGCCTTGCATTTTTTCTTCAGTTCTTTCATCTTGGGAAATGCCAAGCATGTTCTTCCCTTTTGGCTTTCTAACTCCAGGCCTTTGCACATTTCATTATAATACTGCCCTGTAGTTTTATATAATATTGGTCTGTAGTTTTCTTTTTTTGTGCTGCCTTTGCCTGGTATTGATATCAGGGTTATGCTGGCTTCATGGAATGAAGTCGGGAGTATTCTTTCCTTTTCTATGCTCAAAATAGTTTGAGTACTATTTGTGTGAGCTCTTCTTTGGAAGTTTGGTAGTATTCTTAGGAAAGCCATCTAAGCCTGGGATTTTTGGGGGGGGGGTGGTTGGGATTTTTTTTAATCATCTCTTCAATCTCTTCTTTTGTTATGAGTCTGTTTACTTTCAAAGAACCAACTTTTGTTTTTGATGATTCTTTTGACTGTTTTTCTGTTCTCATTTTCTTTTATTTCTGCTGTATTCTTTATTATTTCCTTTCTTCTGGTGACCGTGGGCTTCTTTTGCTGTTCTGTTTCTATTTGTTCAAGTTGGAGGATTAATGTTTTGATTTTGGCTCTTTTTTAATGTGTGCATTCATTGCTATAAATTGACCTCTTAGCACAGCTTTTGCTGTGTCCCAAAAGTTTTGGTAAGATGCTTTTTCATTTTTGTTTGATTCAATGAATTTTTTTATTCCATCCTTGATTTCTTCAATTATCCAGTAGTTTTCAAGCAAGATGATGTTCAGTTTCCATGTATTTTGGTTTTTCTTTCTTGCTGTTTCTGTTACTGATTTCTACATACATGGCATTATGATCAGAGAAGATGTTTTGTATTATTTTGATATTTTGGTTTGTGCCGAGGATTACTTTTTGGCCTAAAATGTGGCCTATTCTGGAGAATGTTCCATGTGTGTTGGAAAACTTGCTGCCGTTGGGTGGAGTGTTCTATATATGTCTATAAAGTCGAGTTGGTTGATTGTGGCCTTTAGAGCTTCTGTATCTTTATTGAGTTTCTTTCTAGATGTTCTGTCCTTCACCGAAATTGGTGTGTTGAAGTCTCCTACTATTATTGTGGAACTGTCAGTTTCTCTTTTCAGTGCTGTTGTAGTTTGTTTTATGTATTTTGGAGCCCCTCATTGGGTGCATATATAATTATTATGGTTATGCCCTCCTGGTGTATTTACACTTTAATCACTATATAGTGTCCTTCCTTATCCTTTATGATGGATTTTTCTTTTTAATGTATTTTATCAGAGATTAATATTGCCACTCCTGATCTTTTTTGGTTTTTATTTACTTGACTTTTTTCTTTTGTGTCTAAACTATGCCTCTTGTATATGGATTGTATATAGATGGATCGTGTCTTTTTTATCCTTTCTGCCACTTTCTGTCTCTTTACTGATGCATTTAGGCCATTTACATTCAATGTAATTATTAGCCAGTATGAGTTTACTGCTGCCATTTTTTTTTTTTTTTTGGTGTTGATAGTTTCTTTGTTCCAGTTAATTTTCTATGCTGAGTTCTTTTTGATTATGGATTTTCTTTTCATTTGTTTCATTATTGTAGATTTTGTGTTTGCTGCGTCTTTATGGTTTTCTTCTTTTTTTTTTTGATAGCTAAGTTTGTTAGCTTCCTTTGTTACCTTGAAATTTACCTTTATTTTTCTAAGTTTAAACCAGTCTTTTGTTTCTTGATATCTCCTTGACTCCTCTCCATATGGAAGTTCTATGACTACACTGTTTATTCCTTCTTCTTTTTTCTTTTTGATGTTGTTGCTGTTTACACGTTGATGTCTCTCATTCCCAATTTTTAGACTCTTTGTTTTGTTTTTGAGAATTCCTCATCTCGGTTGGTATCTGGTTGATCTGTCTTATGTCCTAGTCTTGGGATGTTTGCCAGTGTTCTTGGTTCTCTAACTAGAGGACTCCCTTTAATATTTCTTGTAATTTTGATCTGGTTTCTACATATTCCCTTAATTTCTGTTTATCTGGGAATGACCTAATTTCACCATCGCATTTGAAAAACAATTTTGCTGAATATATAATTCTTTGCTGGCAATTTGTTTCCTTCAAGGCTTTATATATATCATCTCATTGCCTTCTTGTCTTCATGGTTTCTCCTGAGTAATCAGAGCTTAGTCTTATTGGTTCGCCTTTGTAGGTAACTGTTTGTTTATCTCTAGCCACTCTCAGGATTCTTTCTTTGTCTTTTGGTTTTGGAAAGTTTGATTATGATATGTCTTGGTGGCTTTCTTTAGATGTTTATCCTGTATGAGTTCACTGAGCTTCTTGGATAGGCATCTTCTCATCTTTCATGACATTAGGAAAGTTTTCTGCCAGCATATCTTCAGCAGTTCTCTCTGTGTTTTGCATTATTCCCTCCTGCTCTGGAACTCCGGTCACTCGCAGGCTTTCCCTTCTGATAGCATCCCACATAATTTTTAGGCTTTCTTCATTCTTTTTTTCTGATTTTTCCTCAAACAAATTGGTGTCAAGTGTTTTATCCTCAATCTCACTAATTCTGACTTCCATTGTCCCCATTCTGCTCCTATGACCTTCTATTGAGCTGTCTAATTCCGAAATTTTATAGTTAATCTTTTGGATTTCCAGTTACTTCTTCTGTATGATTTCTAATAGTCCATTTTTTCTGTCACTTTGTTCTTGTATTGTTTTCCTGAATTCTTCTATTGCTTTGTCCGTGTGTTCCTTGGTTTTGTCTGTGTTTTCCCTGGTCTCCTTCTTGATCCCTTGGAGAGCTCTGTATATTAGACTTCTGAATGCTTTATCAGGTAGTTCCGCTGCCTTATCTTCCTCCAGAATGTTTCTGGTCCTTTGTTTTGGTCAGTTGCTGGAACCATCTTGTCCTGCTTCTTTGTGTGATTTGTTCAGATTTTCTACCTCAGCTTGTGTTAGTTTAGGTAGGTTGTATGTTTCTAGAAATTTGCCCATTTCCTCTAGGCTTTCAAATTTGTTGGAGTATAGCTTTTCATAATACTCTGTTATGATCCTTTTTATTTCAGTTAGTTCTGTTGTAATGTCCCCCGTTTGATTTCTTATTTGGGTTACTAGGTTCCTCTCCTGTTTTTATTTTGTCCATTTGGCCAACGGTTCGTCAGTTTTGTTGATTCTTTCAAAGACTAACTTTTGATTTTGTTGATTCTTTCTACTGCTTTTCTGTTCTCAATTTCATTTATTTCTATTCTAATCTTTATTATTTCCTTTCTTCTTGTGCCTGTGGGTTCCTTTTGCTGTTCTCTTCATATTTGTTCGAGTTGTATAGCTAACGTTTTGATTTTGTCCCTTTCTTCTTTTTTGATGTGTGGTTCTATTGGTACAAATGGATCTCTTAACACGTCCTTTGCAGTGTCCCAAAGGTTTCGATATGATGAGTTTTCCTTCTCATTTGATTCCATTTTTATTCCATCTTTGATTTCTTCTACTACCCAGTGGTTTTTAAGCAAGGTGTTATTCAGTGTCCATGTATTTGATTTTTTTCTTTGCTTTTCCTCTTATTAATGTCTACTTTATGGTGTTGTGATCAGAGAAGGTGTGTTGCATAATCTCAATGTTTTGAATTTGTTGAGGGTTGCTTTGTGGCCTAAGATGTGGTCTATTCTGGAGAATGTTCCATTTGCATTGGAAAATAATGTGCGCTTTGCCGCTGTTGAGTGGAGTGTTCTATATATGTCTATGAGGTCAAGTTGGTTGATTGTGGCCTTTAGATCTTCTGTATCTTTGTTGAGTTTCTTTCTAGATGTTCTGTCCTTTACCGAGGTGGTGTGTTAAAGTCTCCTACTATTATTTTGGAGCTGTCAGTTTCTCTTTTTCAGTGCTGTTAGAGTTTGTCTTATGTATTTTGGAGCCCATCATTGGGTGTGTAGATATTTATTATGGTTATGTCCTAATGGTGGATTGTCCCTTTAATCATTATATAATGTCCTTCGTTGTCTTTTATGGTGGATTTTGTTTTAAAGTCTACTTTATCTGAGATTACTATTGCCACTTCTGCTCTTTTTTTGGTTGCTGTTCGCTTGATATATTTTTTCTGTCCTTTGATTTTTAATATATATATGTCTCTGTTACTAAGGTGTGCCTCTTGTATACAGCATATTGATAGGCCCTGTTTTTTTTAATCCATTCTGCACTCTGTCTATCTGTATATTTAAGCCATTTACATTCAGCATGATTATTGATAGGTGTGAGTTTACTGCTGCCATTTTGTAGTGCTTTTTTGTGGTGCCAAAGTTTTCTTTGTTTCTCTTACTCTTCTGTGCTGAACTTCTTGTGTTTCTTTATTTCATTTTTGTACATTTTGTGTTTACTGAAACTTTACGTTTTTCTTCTTTATTTTGATGAGTAGGTTTGTTAACTTTTTTATGTGATTTGATATTGATTCTTGTCTCCGAGGCACAGAGAAGTTATTATATTTATTTACTCTATGTTTGTTAACCATGCCCTGAATTTTTGTTTTGTTTTGATATATCCAAGTAGGCTGAGTGTGTGTGCTACTCCGATCATTAATCTGGCCACGATGAATCTCTCATCTCCTTTCTCCAGGTGGGTGGAGCGGCTACTAGATGTGTGAGCCTGGGACTCTGTTCATTGTTCTAGCAGTGCTACTGAGGATGTAGGCAGTGTTTTTGGTGAGGTGATTTATCTGTTCTGTTGGTCACCTGACCGTGGGTGCAGGAAGTGCTCTCCCAGGTTATTGGGTTGGGTGTTGTGTGCATGCTTGCCAGATTGTTGGGGCAAAGGTGCCCAGGTTGTTGGTCACCAGTGTGTGGTGCCGAGACTCTTCCCTACATTCCTAGGTATGCAGGGCTCTGTGGGGGTGTTTGGAGCAGGCACAAGTCTCTGGTTGCAGTGCGAGATGTTGCTGGGAGCCAGACAGGGGGCTGTTTGCTGCCACTTGGTGCCTGGATGGGGGGTGTGCCCCTGTTCACTTAAGCATGCGGTGGTGGGGGGGGTAGTATAGCCAGTCCTTGGGAATTCAGTGCCATTGGCTAGAAGGACTGTGGGGAACCACTGGTTCTCAGTCCTCTGTCGTGGATACCTGGATTGAGTGGGTGGTACTGCCAACCCTCAGACCCCTGTTGTATGTGGTTTAGGTCCCTTTTTAGGGGGTGGGGAAGTGTCAAATGTCACAGATCTGCAGCTCCCACTTGGCTGCTACAGGTGAAAATGAGCTTCTGCTGGGAACTCTGACCACCTTATGCCAATGTGTACATGCTGTGGGAACCCAGTCAGCAAAGCACTGGTGCAGATGATTGAAGGGGGCGTAGGTCACTGAAAGCTCATGGACCCCCTGTGCCAGTGGCTGGGCGAAGGGGCAGGTGCAGACCGGGGCCATATATTCCCAGCTTAGGGGATGTTGCGGTGATGAATGCTGCTAAACTGTTGTCAGAGCGGATAAGGGGATGAATAAGGGGGAGGGAGTGTTCCTCGGCCCATGGAGCTCTGGTGGGGGAGGGGCTGCAGTACACGTGGTGAGTTGGGAGCATGCATTTAACTTTCACAGGTCTGGTGTCTCTCCCTTCTGATTCTGGAAATGTGTGTAGAGCCGCTTCTGCTTAGCAGCACCAGATGGGGTGGGTTTCAACTTGGTATGCTGCTGTTTGCCTCAATATGTCTGCACTGTGCAGGATTGGCTAGCAGGATGTCGGTGATCCAGTGATCTGTAATTCCCCATTTCCGCTGTTTTTGACTTGTCTCTCCTTCCACCTGTCTCTAGTTCAATTCTTCAGCTTTGTCTTTGATGCTTAGTGTACCTAGATTGTCATGCACATCCGATTCACTTGTTTTTTTTTGGGGGGGGGTCTTTGTTGTAAGAGAAAGGACACAAAGCATCTGATTATTCTGCCATCTTGGCCTGCTTCTACAGAATGTTTTATATTTTCACATTCTTATAGCAAAAGTGCATCCAATTCTGTAGTAGTCATTTCAGTTACCACAATAAATGAATTTGCAGAGTTTGGAGCTTTCAATACTTGTAAAGAAACCAAAGCTTGTTTCACGTTTTTAAAAAAAGTTCTTGTAACTGTATTCCTGATAACCTTACCAGGCTTTTCATTATGTGTTAAGTCAGTCAAAAGTTCAGTTATGGTCCTCAAATGAGAGACAAAACCTCTGTGTTAGTCTGTGTATATCACAGAATTGTTTTTCTTTTAAGAATGCTGACAGTTGGCAACAACATTTTTACTTTTCAAACGCAGAACAGTTGAACATATTAAAATTTCTTATGAAAACTGCAAATTTTAACAGTTTAGTATCTAACCAGGTAGATCCATTTAAAATCAGTTACAATTCATGTATATAACCTTTTTTTAATCACACAATTAATATGAAAGTATTATGCCACGTATTAAATTATTTTCTTGCCCAAAGCGACTTATAGCAACACTACTTCTCACTGGTAAACTCATGACTGTTATTGAGGAACTCCCTTTGTAGCTGTAGCAGGATAGTATTTTAATGCCTAGAGCTCTTAGCTTAATAGAGTAATCTGATCGGGTCACTATATTAAAGTTATGGTATTTTCCCTGTCAACATTGAAAAACTATGTGTCTAGACCTAGACCTAGAGGGAAAGAATATTATCTTAACTACAGAAATGAAGAAGGCATTTCATACTTTTATGTCACTGGAAATAGAGGATCAATGAAGGCATAAATTATAATTAGGCATATACTGTTGTATTTTGTTACGTAGTACTTTTAGATTATGAACTGAAAATGAAATACTAATAACACTGGCAGAGAAAGAGGGAGGAGGGGAGAGAAAGAAAGGAAAAGAGAGATTATATAAAAATGACAATGCTTTACTTGCCTTACTTTGTAGCTTTGCCTCTCTTAATAACACTAATAACAAAAACTTAATAACTTCTTACTATGTGCCAGGCACAACGCTAAAGTTTTTGTGGTGTGTCACCATTTCACAGACGAGAAAACATATAAAAGTTCAGTCACTTACTCAAGGCCATAGTGCTAGTAAGTGGCTGAGGAAGACCTTGAATTCAAATTTGACTCTAAAGTCAGTTCTCTTAACTACTGTATTAGTTTTCTGTGGCTTCCATAACAAATTATTAGAAACTTGGTGACTTAAAAACAACAGAAACTTATTCTCTTACTGTTTTGGAGACCAAAAGTCTGAAATCAATGTTTTGGCAGAGCAAAGCTCCCCCAGAGGCTCTAGAGGCAAATCTGGCTCTTGTCTCTTCCAGCTTCTGGTGGCGGTTGTCGTTCCTTAACTTGTGGCTGCATCACTTCAGTCTCTACCTGTCTTCACATCACCTTCTCCTCCGTATGTGTATCTGTCTCTTCTTCTGTTTGATGGATTGAAGGAACTGCAAGTAATTCAAATATGGCTGGAGCATAAGAGCGTATGTGGGAGATAGCCCTTTTCCTGAAATGTTCACCTTTGGTAGTAGTCAAAAGGGATCTCTCCCCCTCAACACTATGATACATAGGCATCAAAGGAAATCCCAGAGCTCCTCTATTCCAGGAGTTAGGAGGAAGCCATCCCCTTTCTCTAGTCTCTATCTTTTCATTACAGGAGTGAAGAACTAGCCTCATATTTCTCTATGCTCCTTGTAGAACTCCCATCCCTCCATCCCCACCCCCAACACTCACAGTTTCACAACCATTATCTGACTTGAGGTCATCAGGATAATCTCATTATGCCCTTTATCTCTGTTTATTTCAGTAATCTAAAGAAGTTAGAACTCTAAATTCTTAGATTCTAATTCCCATAGAATTCTGTACATTCCTTTCGGATGCCATCTCCCACCCCTCCTAACTTCTGTGGCATAACTTCTAGCATCACAAGCAACATGCAAACCACGACAGTACAACAAAATGACAGATGGTGAAAGGGCTGGGAATACAACTATATACATATGTATGTATGTGTGTATATATGTGTGTGTGTGTGTGTGTGTGTGTGTGACAAAAATCCCAGACCACATAAGCTTACATTTTACTCCTCCCCCTTATTACAGTTCTACCCATTGTTCCTTGAAGAGTTTAGCCTCTGGGACACTGCCATAATTCTTGATGATTTCAATATCTATCTTAATGAATCTTTCAATATTTTGACCTCTCAGTTCCTTGATATTCTCACTTCCAGGGGTTGTGTCCTCCACCCCACCTCAGCCACTCATTCCCATAGTTATTCCATAGCCCTAGTCCTTACCCCTTCCATACTCTCAGTTTTAAACCTTCCACTATCTGATTACCACCTCCTATCTCTCCAGAACACTGCTTTAGTACTTTGACTTCTATAATTCTTCACCCTTTCCAGGATATACAATCATTTGATCCAATAAGCATTTCCCTGTTCCTCATCATTCTTATGTCACTTCCCCCTTTACTTAATTCAAATTCCATGGTACATCATTATAATCACTCTCTTACACATACCTTTAATATTCCTCAATACTCTCAAGAGAACCCCTGTCTTATTTGTACTCATCTGTCAAAACTGAACCTTACTTAAAGCCAATTTTTCACCTACTTTGGATCTGCATCTGTGCAGATGAAAGCGGCTGAAGAAAATCACAAAGTCACATTTACTGGTTGTTATGGATTGAATTGTATACCCCCAAAATATGTGAAATAGGTGTTGTAAATTCTAACCCCTATTCCATTTGGGAATATGTTTTCTTTGTTATGTTAATGAGACGGTATTAGTTTAGGGCGTGTTTTAAATCAATGTCTTAAAATACACAGCAAAACATACACCAATACAAGTTTCTACATGTACCATTTAGTGACATTGATTACATTCTTCGAATTGTGCAACTATTCTTACTCTCCTTTTCTGAGTTGTTCCTCTCACATTAACATAAATTCACTGCTCCTTAAGGTTCCTATCTAAACTTTTGGGTTGCTGTTATCAACTTGATCCCATACAAATAGTTCTTAAAAGAGCATAATGCTCAAGACAGACATTTTTTACTAGTTAAGCTAAACTATTGTTTGGTTTTAAGAGGTCTTCAGAAGTATTTTTGGCTTAAGATTTAAAGATTATCTCAGGGCAATAGTTTCAGGGGTTCATCCATCCATCATGACCCCAGGAAGTCTGGAGTCCATGAGAATTTGAAATTTTGTTCTGCATTTCCCCCCTTCCGGTCAGGATTCTTTTGATATATAAAAGAGATTAAACAAATAAGGAAGGAAGCAAAGATGGGGGAAGATAGATGCCATGGAACCAAGGGATTAGAACCTTCCCCCAGAGCCAACAGAGAGAGAAAGCCTTCCCTTAGAGCTGGCACCTTGAACTTGGACTTCTAGCCTCCCAAACTGTGAGAAAATAAATTCACTTGTTAAAGCCACCCACTTGTAGTATATATCTGTTACAGTAGCACTAGATAACTGAGACAGCAGTCTTCCTTAAAATTTTTAACCGTGAAACTCATGTGCGCTCTTCGTGCTGCCTGGCAAACATACAGAATTTTCCTAGTCCAATTGTTTTCCTGCTTTCTTAGATATCTACTTCATACTTTCTCCTCCTCAAATTCCCAACATCTCTTCTTTCATCCTCCCTCTAGCTACTAACCCTCCTTCCTATTTCATTGAGAAAATTGAAGCAATTGAAAGAAAACTTTCCTACCTTCCGCCAGTGTAACCTTATAATGAATGAGGGGAAGTCCCTCTTTTTAGAAATATTCCAGCTAATTACAGCAACCCCTAATGAATTAATGGATCCAAGAATAATCAACAATGGCTGCTAACACCCCAATAAGAGAGACAAGTAGAAATTACGTACCTCTTGATGGAAGCTCAACACCATCTATGAAGTTTTTTAGCAAAAAAAAAAAAAAAATCAGACCCTGATCTAATCGGGACAGTATATGAAGAATTACAGGGAATATAACATGTCAAAAGTCACCATGAGAATGCAATCAGCAGAATCCAGACTGTGGAAGACTCTACAGGACAAACGACTCCAGTTTTTCAAAAAATAAATTGGGAAAAAAAAAAAAGATGGAAAGAGAATCTACACATTTAAAATGACCTAAGAGACAGGGAACTGCCAGAAATTCAGGCCAGTTTCAGAAGAGGACATGGAACCGGGGATATCACTGCTGATGTCAGATGGATCCTGGCTGAAAGCAGAGAATACCAGAAGGATGTTTACCTGTGTTTTATTGATTATGCAAAGGCATTCGACTGTGTGGATCATAACAAATTATGGATAACACTGCGAAGAATGGGAATCCCGGAACACTTAACTGTGCTCTTGAGGAATCTTTACATAGATCAAGAGGCAGTTTTTGGGACAGAACAAGGGGATACTGATTGGTTTAAAGTCAGGAAGGGTGTGCGTCAGGGTTGTAGTCTTTCACTATACCTATTTAATCTGTATGCTGAGCAAATAATCCGAGAAGCTGGACTATATGAAGAAGAACGGGTCATCAGGATTGGAGGAAGACTCATTAACAACCTGTGTTGTGCAGATGACACAACCTTGCTTGCTGAAAGTGAAGAAGACTTGAAGCACTTACTAATGAAGATCACAGACCACAGCCTTCGGTATGGATTGCACCTCAACATAAAGAAAACAAAAATCCTCACAACTGGACCAATGAGCAACATCACGATAAACGGAGAAAAGATTGAAGTTGTCAAGGATTTCATTTTACTTGGATCCACAATCAACAGTCATGGAAGCAGCAGTCAAGAAATCAAAAGATGCATTGCATTGGGCAAATCTGCTGCAAAGGACCTCTTCAAAGTGTGGAAGAGCAAAGATGTCACCCTGAAGACTAAGGTGCGCCTGACCCAGGCCATGGTATTTTCAATCACATCATATGCATATGAAAGCTGGACAATGAATAAGGAAGAATGAAGAAGAGTTGACGCCTTTGAATTGTGGTGTTGGCGAAGAATATTGAATTTACCACGGACTGCCAAAAGAACGAACAAATCTGTCTTGGAAGAAGTGCAGCCAGAATGCTCCTTAGAGGCAAGGATGGAGAGACTGCGTCTTACATACCTTGGACATGTTGTCAGGAGGGATCGGCCCCTGGAGAAGGACATCATGCTTGGCAGAGTGCAGGGTCGGTGGAAAAGAGGAAGACTCTCAAGGAGGTGGATTGACACAGTGGCTGCAACAATGAGCTCAAGCATAGCAACGATTGTGAGGATGGTGCAGGACCGGGCAGTGTTTCGTTCTGTTGTGCATGGGGTCGCTATGAGTCGGAAGCAACTCGATGGCACCTAACAACAACAACAAGAGGCACACAAAACAATTGCAATGCAAGGACCTTATTTGGATCCTGATTCAAAAAAAAAAAAACCTAAAAACACAATTGGACGATTTTGAACACTGACTGGATATTTGATGATATTAAGGAATTATTGTTAATCTTTTAAATGTGGTAATGTGGTTATATTTTTCTAAGTCATTTTGTGATGGTTAAAGTTGTGTGCCAACCTGGTTGGTCCATGATTCTCAGTGGTTTGGCAGCTATATAAAGATGTATTTGACAGTTATGTAATTATATTGTCATCCTCCTTGATGTGATCTGATGTGATCAATCAATCATAAAAGGAGTTTCCCCAGGGGTGTGGCCTGCATCCAATATATACATGGGACCTTCTGGCAAAGTTTGCTCACTTGTTCTGGACCCTGCATTCAGCTCATCATCATCTGACCTTCAGCTCTGGGAACTTGAGCCAGCAGCCTGCCGTATTGTCTGCTGATCTTGGATCCATCAGCTTTCACAGCCCGTGAGCCAGTGGCCGACCATTTGGCCTGCCATTCTTGGGTTCGTCGGACTCTACATGAGTCAGAGGAAGCCTCCAACCTGATGTCTGACCCACAGACTTGGGACTTGCCATCCTCTAAAACCGAATGAGCCATTTCCTTGAAATAAATCTCTCTCTCTTTCTGTCTGTCTCTCTCTCTCTCTATATACGCTTCACTGGTTTTGGTTCTCTGGAGAACCCAGCTTAAGACATTTCATACTGAGAGTGGTTCTAGAGAAACAAAATCATAAGGATGAGTTTTTAAAGTTGATTCTTAAGTCATACTAGTTTTAAAGGTGCTGATGACTCTGCCTCCAATAGTAAAGAGGGTGCTGTTAATCCATGGAATGAGGTGGCAATATTAACACACAAAAAAATCAATATTGGTGAGAGGTGAGGCTCTGGGTAATCACATGTTTGATACTTTTCTACAATTTTGTCAGAATGAGAAGTATAGGGAAGCTGGTTGGCTGTTCCTACTTTTGCTAGACTAAGTGGTGAAAGAAAGAGATGAGCTCAGAGCTACAGAGTTACAGCTCAAGGGCTGCATAAAAGACCTTGAAGTTACCACTTGTGCCCTGAAATAAAGCCATATTTCTTGTAGTAACGGAAATGATATTGCTGAAAACCAAACCCAGAGACTTGTCAAAGAATGACTGAATTGCAATGCAAACTGAATTCCCAACCTTGAATGGTGTCTGAAGTTAAAGTAAGGGCATTGATTAGAAGAAATGGGAATCCCAAAACTTGGGATGGAGACATGCGGGCAGAAAATCAGGAAGCTGGGGACACGGAGCCCTTAAATTCCATTGAATCACTCCTGCCAACAGAACCAGCCTTCTTGCTCCCATCTGAAGGGATTACTCCATCCTTGTCTGCTAAGCTACCACCTGTAAAACCATTATCCCCTCCATCTGAAGAGATTAACCCAGCTGTGTCTGAAGAGCCTTTGTCTGAGATATTATCACCTGAAGCAGTGTCTGAGTCATCACCTGGGGCTACATGTGAATCATTGCCTGGGACATCGCCTGGGGTAGATACCTTACAAGGCCTTGATGAATGTTCCCAGGACCCACCCCCACCACCCACTTTTGCTTCCAGACCTATAACTTGATGTAAGTCCCAGTGAACCCCAAAAGGTGAAGTACAAAGTGTGACCCAGGAGGAATTATGCTACACTCCAAAAGAACTGCTTGACTTTTCTAATATGTACAAACAGAAATCTAGGGAATATATGTGAGAGTGGCTATTAAGGATGTGGGATAATGGTGCAAGGAACATAAAGTTCAATCAATCTGAGTTTATTGATATGGGCCCACTAAGCACAGATTCTTCGTTCAATGTTTCAGCTCCAAAGGTTAGGAAAGGATCTAATATTTTATTTGTTTGGGTTGCTGAAGCATGGATTATGAGGTGGCCTACACTAAATCAAGTTGAAGTACCAGACCTTCCTTGGTATACAGAAGAAGTTTTCCAAAGGCTTAGGGAAATTGGCATGCTAAAGTGAATTTATCAGGTTAGACCCACAGACCCACACATGGAGTGCTCAGAGGACACACCTTTTACCACACCTCTGAGAAGCAAATTAGTGAAAGTAGCCCCAGTATCCTTGAAGACTGCTGTGATTGCTATTCTGTGTAAGTCAGATTTTACAACGGGAACTGCCCTAAATGAATTAAGATGCCTAACTACACGGGGCTGATTGGACCCTGTCGCGGTAGGGGCCAAGTGGCGGCACTCAATCGACAAAGACAGGAAGGGTGTGGTTACTATAATGGACAGCAGAGTCAAAGCAGTAATCAGAATAATATGACTCATATGGACATATGGCATTTGCTACTTAGTCATGGTGTCCCTGGGAGTGAAATAGATGGGAAATTTACTAAATATTTACTTGATCTGTACAAGCAGAAGAATTCTAGGTCGAGTGAATGGCAGTCTAACTCAAATCACCAGAATAGAATCCAGCCCCTCAATCAATTCCCAGACTTGCGCCTGTTTGCAGATCCACAACCACTTGAATGAAGGAGAGGTTGGGTCCCCGTGAGGAAAAAACCCACTAACTACCAAAAATTTATACTGTTAATCTTTCTCCCAGCCTTCCAGAAAGGAATATACAGTCTTTTACAAGAGTGAGTATTCATTGGGGAAAAGGAAATGATCAGACTTTTCAGGGATAACTGAATACTGGCTGAACTGACAGTACTTCCAGGAGACCCAAAGTGTCACCGTGGCCCATCAGTCATAATGGGGACGTATGGAGGTTAGGATGTTAATGGAGTCTTTTCTCAGGTTCATCTCACAATAGGTCCAGTGGGACCTCAAACCCACCCTGTAGTGATTTCCCCAGTTTCAGAATGCATAATTGGAATGGCTACCCTTGGCAATTGGCAGAACCACTGCATTGGATTCCTACAAGTGGAGCAAGGGCTATTATGGTAGGCAATGCAAAGGGAAAGCCATTAGAACTGCCCCTACCTAAGGAAATAGTAAACCAAAAGCAGTGCTGCATTCCCAAAGGGATTACAGAGATTACTACTACCTTAAAGGACTTGAATGACCCAGGGGTGGTGATTCCCACCGCATCCCCATTCAACTCCCCTAGTTGGCCTGTGCAAAAAACAGATGGATCTTGAAGAATGACAGTGGATTATCCTAAACTTAATCAAGTGGTAACTCCAATTGGAGCTGCTGTTCCGGATGGGGTTTCATTGCTTAAGCAAGTGAATACATCTCATGGTATCTGGTATGCAGCTATCGGTCTGGTCAATGCTTTTTCTTGATTCTGATTTTGAAGGAACACCAGAAGCAGTGTGCCTTCTTGGTGGCAAAATCAGCAATACACCTTCACAGTCCTACCTCAAAGGTATATCAATTCTGCAGCCCTAAGTCATAATTTAGCCTTCAGGGAACTTGACTGCCTTTCCTGTCCACAAGTTGTCACTCTGGTCTGTTACACTGATGACATTAGACTGATTGGACCTAGTAAGGAACAAGTGTCAGCGACTCTGAACTTATTGGTAAAATATTTATGTGCTAGAGGGTGGGAAATTAATCCTACAAAAATTCAGGCACCTTCCACCTCAGTGAAATTTCTAGGAGTTCAGTGGTGTGAGGCATGTTAAGATACTCTTTCTAAAGTGAAGAATAAGTTGTTACACCTGGCCCCTCTCACAACTAAAAAGGAGGCACAATGCCTAGTGAGCCTCTTTGAATTTTGGAGGCAACATATTCCTCATTTGGGTGTGCTACTCTGGCCTATTTATCAAATGACTTGAAAAGTTGTTAGTTTTGAATGGGGCCCTGCCGTCCTCTGCAGATAACTACTCTCCTTTTGAGAAAAAGTGTTTGGCTTGTTATTGAGCCTTAGTAGAGACTGAACACTTAACCATGGACCACCAAGTCACCATGCGACCTGAGATGCCCATCATGGACTGGGTGTTGTCTGACCCACCGAGCCATAAAGTCAGAAGTGCACAGCAGCACTCCATCATTAAATGGAAGTGGTATATACAAGAGCAAGCCCAAGCAGTGCCTGAAGGCACAAGTAAGTTGCATGAGGAAGTGGCCCACATGCTCGTGGTCTCCACTCCTATCACTTTACCTGTCCTCTCCCTGTCTGCACCTATGGTCTCATGGGGACTTCCTTATGATCAGTTGATTGAGAAAGAGAAAACTCATGCTGGGTTTACAGATGGTTCTGCACGATATGTAGGCCCCACTAGAAAGTGGACAGTGGCAGCACTACAGCCCCTTTCTAGGACCTCCCTGAAGAAAAATGGTGAAGGGAAATCCTTCCAATGGGCAGAACTCTGAGCACTGCACAGGATTTTTCACTTTGCTTGGAAGGAGAAATGGCCACATGTGTGATTGTATACTGATTCATGGCCTGTGGCCAACGGTTTGGCTGAATGGTCAGGGACTTGGAAGGAACATGATTGAAAAATTGGACAAGGAAGTATGGGGAAGAGGTATGTGGATAGACCTCTCTGAATGGGCCAAAGAAGTGAAATTATTAGTGTCTCATGTGAATACTTAACAAAGGGTAACCTCAGCAGAGGAGGATTTTAACGATCAAGTGGATAGAATGACGTATTTGTGGAAACCAGTCACCCTTTTTCCCCAGGCACTCCCATCATTGCCCAATGGCTCATGAACAAAGGGGCCATGGTGGCAGGGATGGAGTTTATGCATGGGCTTAGCAATATGGACTTCCACTCACCAAGGCCGATTTGGCTACAGCCACTTCTGAGTGCTTAATCTGCCAGCAGCAGAGACCAACAGAGTCCCCAATATGGCACCATTCCTTGAGGTTGTTAGCCAGCAACCTGATGGCAGGTTGATCACACTGGAGCACTTCCATCATGGAAAGGGCAGTGTTTTGTTCTTACTGGGATAGACGCTTACTCTGGATACGGATTTGCCTTCCCTGCATGAAATGCTTCTGCCAAAACTACCATCCATGGACTCACAGAATGCCTTATCCACCATCATGATATCCCACCCAACATTGCCTCAGGTCAAGGGGCACACTTCATAGCAAATGAAGTGTGGCAATGGGCCCATGCTCATGGAATTTACTGGTCTTATCATGTTCCCCATCATCCTGAAGCACCTGGCGTGATGGAATAATGGAACGGCCTCCTAAAAACACAATTACAGCACTAGCTAGGTGGAAATACTTTGCAAGGTTGGGGCAAGTCCTCCAGGAGGCTGTATATGCTCTAAACCACTATATGGTGCTGTTTCTCCTGTAGCCAGGATTCATGGTTTCAGGAACCAAGGGGTGCAGATGGGAGTGGCACTACTCACTATTACCCCCAGTGATCCACTCACAAAATTTTTGCTTCCTATCCCAACGACCTGATACTCTGTGGGCCTTGAGTGTTTTTAGTTGCAAAGGGAGAAATGCTCCCACTTGGAGACACAAGGATTCCATTAAACTGGAAGTTAAGAATACCACCTAGCCAGTTTGGACTCCTCATGCCTCTGGATCACAAGGCAAAGAAGGGAGTTACCATACCAGCTGGTGTGATTGATCCTGACTACCAAGGGGAAATCAGATTGGTGTTGCCTAATGGAGGTAAAGAAGAGTATGTTTGGAACACAGGCGATCCCTTAGGACATCTTTTAGTATTACCATGTCCTGTGATTAAAGTCAATGGAAAACTACAGCAACCCAGTTCTGACATGAGTACTAATGGCCCAGAGCCTTCAGGAATGAAGGTTTGGGTAACCCCACCAGGCAAAGAACCATGATCACCTGAGGTGTTTGCTGAAGGTAAAGAGAATACAGAATGGGTGTTGGAAAAAGGTAGTTCTAAATACCAGTTACAACCACGTGACCAGTTTTAGAAACAAGGACTGTTATTGCTATGAGTATTTCTTCCTTGTATGTGTGCATCAAATATTTTTGTTTTCTTCACTTACAAAATATAAGATGTAAATGGGGCTAGTGCGTTTTCAGTTGTACGATGGCAGTTGTATCATGTTAGGTGCAAATATGACATTGTAATTGTCTTTATTTAGAGATTGCGAATGGTTTAAAGAAATGAGTAAAGGTGTTAAGTTGACAAGAGGTAGACTATGATGGTTAAGGTTCTGTGTCAACTTGGCTGGGCCATGATTATCAGTGGTTTGGCAGTTATGTAATGATGTAGTCTGGCAGCTGAGCATTGATGTAGTTTGGCAGGCATGTAATGGTGTAATTTGGTAGTTATATAATGATGCAGTCATCCTCCATGATGTGATCTAATGTGATTAGCCAATCAGTTGTACGAGGAATTTCCTCAGGGATGTGGCCTTCGTTCAACATATATATGAACATTGTGGCAAAGCTTGCTCCCTTACTCTGGATCCTGTACCCACCTTGGCATCATCTGACCTTTGGTTCTTGGGACTTGAACCAGCAGCCTGCAGTATTGCCTCCTGGTCTTGGGATTCATTGGCCCCCACAGCCTGTGAGCCAGAGGCCTACACTTTGGCTTGCCGATCTTGGGTTCGCCAGTCGCTGCAGCTATGTGAGTCAGGAAAGGCCTCCAGCCTGATGCTTGACCCACAGAATTGGGCCTTGCCAGCCTCTACCACCTCGTGAGTAATTTCCTTGAGATCTCTCTCTCTCTCTATGTATATATGCTTCACTTGTTCTGCTTCTCTAGAGAATCCAGGCCAAGACACATCTTTTAGAGGTCTATAATGAAATATTTCCTGTTGTAATGATAGGATACCTGAGAGTTCCTTCAAAATAATCTGGGCAAGGGAGAGAGTGTAGGTGGGACTACAGGAAAAAAAAGATATGACATAAATAGGTAATTTTGAAAGCTGGGTGATGGAAACACAGGTGTTCATTATTCTATTTGCTCTGCTTTTGTATGTGCTTAAACTTTTCCACAATGAAGAATTTTTTTATTGTGCTTTAAGTGAAAGTTTACAGCTCAAGTTAGTTTCTCATACAAAAATTTATACATACATTGTTATGTGACCCTAGTTGCTCTCTCTATAATGTGACAGCACACTCCTCCTTTCCACCCCAGATTTCCCATATCCATTCAACCAGCTTCTGTACCTTTCTGCCTTCTCATCTCACTTCTAGACAGGAGCTGCCCATTTAGTCTCATGTATCTACTTGAACTAAGAAGCACACTCTTCACAAGTTATCATTTTATGTCTTATAGTCCAGTCTAATCTTTGTCTGAAGAGTTGGCTTCAGGAATGGTTTTAGTTTTGGGCTAACAGAGAGTCTGAGGGCCATGTCTTCGGGGGTTCCTCCAGCCTCAGTCAGGCCATTAAGTCTGGTCTTTTTACTAGAATTTGAGTTCTGCACCCTGCTTTTCTCCTGCTCCGTCAGGGACTCTTCATTGCATTCTCGTCAGGGCAGTCATCCGTGGTAGCTGAGCACCATTTATTTCTTCTGGTCTCAGGCTGATGGAGTCTCTGGTTTATGTGGCCCTTTCTGTCCCTTGGGCTAATATTTTTTTTGATCATTTTTATTGTGCTTTAAGTGAAAGTTTACAAATCAAGTCAGTCTCTCACACAAAAACCCACAGACACCTTGCTACACACTCCCAATTACTCTCCCCCTAATGAGACAGCCTGCTCTCTCCCTCCACTCTCTCTTTTCGTGTCCATTTCGCCAGCTTCTAACCCCTTCCACCCTCTCATCTCCCCTCCAGGCAGGAGATGCCAACATAGTCTCAAGTGTCCACCTGATCCAAGAAGCTCACTCCTCACCAGCATCCCTCTCCAACCCACTGTCCAGTCCAGTCCATGTCTGAAGAGTTGGCTTCAGGAATGGTTCCTATCCTGAGCCAACAGAAGGTCTGGGGGCCATGACCACTGGGGTCCTTCCACTCTCAGTCAGACCATTAAGTCTGGTCTTATGAGAATTTGGGGTCTGCATCCCACTGCTCTCCTGCTCCCTCAGGGATTCTCTGTTGTGTTTCCTGTCAGGGCAGCCATCGGTTGTAGTTGGCCACCATCTAGTTCTTCTGGTCTCAGGGTGATGTAGTCTCTGGTTCATGTGGCCCTTTCTGTCTCTTGGGCTCGTAATCGCCTTGTGTCCTTAGTGTTCTTCATTCTGCTTTGATCCAGGTGGGTTGAGACTCATTGATGCATCTTAGATGACTGCTTTGCTAGTGTTTAAGACCCCAGACGCCACTCTTCAAAGTGGGATGCAGAATGTTTTCTTAATAGATTTTATTATGCCAATTGACTTAGATGTCCCCTGAAACCATGGTCCCCAGACCCCTGCCCCTGCTATGCTGGCCTTCGAAGCATTCAGTTTATTCAGAGAACTTCTTTGCTTTTGGTTTAGTCCAATTGTGCTGACCTCCCCTGTATTCTGTGCTGTCTTTCCCTTCACCTAAAGTAGTTCTTATCTACTATGTAATTAGTGAATGCCCCTCTCCCACCCCCCCCCTCGTAACCACAAAAGAATGTTTTCTTCTCAGTTTAAACTATTTCTCAAGATCTTATAATAGTGGTCTTATACAATGTTTGTCCTTTTGCCTCTGAGTAATTTCACTCAGCATAATGCCTTCCAGGTTTCTCCATGTTATGAAATGTTTCACAGATTCCTCACTGTTATTTATCGACGCGTAGTATCCCATTGTGGGGCTAATATTTAATGAAGAATTTATTAAAAAGGAATTTTCCACAAATACCCAGAAGAGAACTTGCACATCTACTGATGTACCTTCAACCATGCACGTATATTCTGCCTTCTCTCTTGCCATCATCTTGCCATTATCCATGCCCCTAATTAAGGCTGATCCCTTCATTTGTGCACTGAAACCTCTCACCTATTCAAATATGTCATTCCAGTAATTTTTCTTCTCGTTTGCATTACCAATTTTCCCCTCTCTACTGCATCAGTACCAATCAACATATAAACGTTATAATTTCTCTCATTAATCAAAAACTTCTATAGATGCCCCTTATTACCCTCCAACTACTGTCCCACTTCTCTCCCCCCTTTACTGTAAAACTCCTCAATTTAGTTTTCTACCTTCATTGTCTCCAATTCTTTTCATCCTATTCTCCCTAGAGCCCATTCCATTCGGCTTTTATTCCTACCACTCCACTGAAACTGCTTTAGTCAAGGTCACCAATGACCTCCATGTTTCTAAACACAGCAGTCAATACTCAGTCCCCATCTTCCTTGAACTATCAGTAGCATTTGCTGCTGCTGATAATTCCTTTCTCCTCAAAATACTTCACTTGGTTTCCAAAACCCCACACTCTTCTGGTTTTTCTCCTACCTCACTGTTCTTCTCTTCTCAGTCTCCTTTGCTGGTTTCTTCTCATTTCTTTGACCTTTAAAATGTCAGTCCTCTAGAGTTCATTCCTGGACCCTCTTCTATATATACACTCACCTCCTTGATGATCTCCCAATTTTATATTTCTATCTTGGACTTCTCCCCTGGACTCCACATTACACTTGGACATTTAACAAGCATCTCACACTTAACAGGTCCAAAACTGAACTCCTGTTTTCTCTTTAAAAACTTGTTCTCCTTCTGTATATTTCCTCATTTCAGTTGACAGCAAAAACTTCAGTTGAGGCTAAAAACTTTGGAGTCATCACTGATTGCTCTCTTTCTCTCTACGCCACATCCAATCTGTCAGCAAAACATATTAGCTGCCTCTGTATTAAAATATATATCCAGAATCTGACCATTTCTCACCACCCACTGATACCACCAGAGGCAAAGTTATCATTATCTCCTGCAATAAAAATAATCACCTGGATTATTGCAATTTCTTCCTAAGGTTTTTTTTTTTTTATAACTTCTATTAAGCTTCAAGTGAACGTTTACAAATCCAATCAGTCTGTCACATATAAGTTTACATACATCTCACTCCCTACTCCCACTTACTCTCCCCCTCTTGAGTCAGCCCTTTCAGTCTCTCCTTTCTTGACAATTTTGCCGGCTTCCCTCTCTCTCTATCCTCCCATCCCCCCTCCAGACAAGAGTTGCCAACACAACCTCAAGTGTCCACCTGATATCATTAGCTCACTCTTCATCAGCGTCTCTCTCCCACCCGCTGACCAGTCTGTTTCATTTCTGATGAGTTGCCTTCGGGGATGGTTCCTGTCCTGTGTCAACGGAAGGTCTGGGGAGCATGGCCGCCGGGATTCCTCTAGTCTCAGTCAGACCATTAAGTTTGGTCTTCTTATGAGAATTTGGGGTCTGCATCCCACTGATCTCCTGCTCCCTCAGGGGTCCTCTGCTCTGCTCCCTGTCAGGGCAGTCATCGATTGTGGCCGGGCACCAACTAGTTCTTCTGGTCTCAGGGTGATGTAGGTCTCTGGTTCATGTGGCCCTTTCTGTCTCTTGGGCTCTTAGTTGTCGTGTGGTCTTGGTGTTCTTCATTTTCCTTTGCTCCAGGTGGGTTGAGACCAATTGCTGCATCTTAGATGGCCGCTTGTTAGCATTTAAGACCCCAGATGCCACATTTCAAAGTGGGATGCAGAATGATTTCATAATAGAATTATTTTGCCAATTGACTTAGAAGTCCCGGCAAACCATGTTCCCCAGACCCCCGCGCTTGCTCCGCTGACCTTTGAAGCATTCATTTTATCCCGGAAACTGCTTTTGGTCCAGTCCAATTGAGCTGACCTTCCATGTATTGAGTGTTGTCTTTCCCTTCACCTAAAGCAGTTCTTATCTACTGATTAATCAATAAAAAACCCTCTCCCACCCTCCCTCCCTCCCCCCCTCGTAACCACTAAAGTATGTGTTCTTCTCAGGTTTACTATTTCTCAAGATCTTATAATAGTGGTCTTATACAATATTTGTCCTTTTGCCTCTAATTTCGCTCAGCATAATGCCTTCCAGGTTCCTCCATGTTATGAAATGTTTCAGAGCTTCGTCACTGTTCTTTATCGATGCGTAGTATTCCATTGTGTGAATATACCACAATTTATTTACCCATTCATCCATTGACGGACACCTTGGTTGCTTCCAACTTTTTGCTATTGTAAACAGAGCTGCAATAAACATGGGTGTGCATATATCTGTTTGTATGAAGGCTCTTGTATCTCTAGGGTATATTCTGAGGAGTGGGATTTCTGGGTTGTATGGTAGTTCTATTTCTAACTGTTTAAGATAAGGCCAGATAGATTTCCAAAGTGGTTGTACCATTTTACATTCCCACCAGCAGTGTATGAGAGTTCCAATCTCTCCGCAGCCTCTCCAACATTTATTATTTTGTGTTTTTTGGATTAATGCCAGCCTTGCTGGTGTGAGATGGAATCTCATGGTAGTTTTAATTTGCATTTCTCTAATGGCTAATGATCGAGAGCATTTTCTCATGTATCTGTTGGCTGCCTGAATATCTTCTTTAGTGAAATGTGTGTTCATATCCTTTGCCCACTTCTTGATTGGGTTGTTTGTCTTTTTGTGGTTGAGTTTTGACAGAATCGTGTAGATTTTAGAGATCAGGCGCTGGTCGGAGATGTCATAGCTGAAAATTCTTTTGCTTCAGTTTTTTTTGCTTCAGTCTTTGCACCGTTATAGTCTACTCTAAACACAGCAGCCAGAATGACCCTTTTAAAACATATATCAGACCATATCACTCCCATGGTCAAAACCTATGTTTCCATTTCCTTTAAAGAAAAAGCCAAAGTCAATAACTTAAAAGGACCATGATTTGATCTACACTTATCTGTCTGACTCCAGCCATGCTTGTCTTCTTGCAATTGCGTGATAGTCTAGCCAAATTCCTGTCTCAGAATCTTTGTATTTGCTGTTCCCTTTACTATGAATGTTTTGCTACCAAATATCTACCTAGCTCACTCATTTCTTTCAGGTGTTCACTTAAATAACATCTTCTCAGTAAGGCTTTCTCAGATCACCCTATTTTAAATTGCAAACCAACTCTCAAAGCCCTGTCCTTCCTCTATGCTTTTTCACTGTCTATTTTTATCATACTACCTGTTTTATTTAGTCCATTGTTTATCTTCTGCTTCCTTCTCTCCCCAATAGAGTGGAAGTTGTACTATGAAGTCAGGGATTTTATCTTTTTTGCTCACTGATAGACCCTCAGTGCCTATAACAGTGTTTGTTTGCTTTATTGGTTTATTGTCTGTCTCTCCCAACTGGAATGTAAGCTCCAAGAGGCAGGGACACACTAGACCAGTGTTTGGCACATAGCAGGTACTCAAAGAATGTGAATGAATGAATGAATGACTTGACGACATTTGATTTGCTCCCAGTTTTTAGCTATTTCAAATAATGCTGCTGTGAACATTCACGTAGATGTTTCTTTTATTGTTGCTGCACAAATGTTTGCCCTTCTGATGGGTATATACCTAGGAGAGGAAGTGCTAGGCCTTAGGCTATGCACATATTCAGTTTTAGTGGATACTGCCAAAGTGTTTTCCAAAGGGGTTGTAACATTTCAGGGAACAATGCTTGGATGGTCACAGGTTGCTTAAATTTTACTTGGTGTGAAGTGAAGTGGATTCTTATTATAGGAATTTAGGAAATAGCAGGGGTATCTCAGTGGTGTGCTGGAGCCACTCGTACTGATTCACTAAAGCCGACTGTATGTATCTCTTTCCAAGCCTGCATTTAGTGATACCATGTCGGTAGCTTTGGGATTGCCCATGGTAAGAACATTTATACCACAAAAATCAGTAAAAACTATAAATTAAGCCCCCACTTCTCCAGTCTATTTACCAGCACACCACTGGACTATCCTAAATAACAAAAGACAAACTTTATGCAAGTGTATAGCCACTCACAGTTATTTAGCCTTGAGTGAATCATTTCAGATTCTTAGCAGAGAATGGGAGAAGGGGCATATTCAAAACTGTTCTGTTAATAAACGATGATGATTAATATAGCTAATAAAAATTGCTAATATTTATTGAATATTTAAGATGTATCAAGCATTGGACTAAGTATTTACAAGAATTTCCTCTTTTAACTCTTACATCCCTATGAGGTAAAAAAAATGAGGTAAAAGTACTCTTTTAATCTCCATTTTACAGATGAAAAAACTGAGGCACAGAGAGCTTTAAAAAAATGCCCCTGTACACTAAACTGGTAAGTGGCCCATCTGAGTTCATTTCTTCTTTGGTTTAAGTACTAGATCTTTATAGCATATAAGCTCTGTGGGACAGAGACTTTGTCTTGTCCACATTTGTATTGCCAATATCAAGTGTCCAGTACTAAATCTTTGTTGAATGAATAAGCGAATATGTGAATGAATGGCTGCCTGACTGAATGAATAATACTAGATCTCTAAAGCCTTGATTTGTTAATTCACTACCAACTCAATTTATGTTCCTGTTAAACAACATTATTAGAAAGAATTGTCTCTACTCATTATATTCACTCCTTCTCATCCCATTCTCTCCTGAACCCATTACAACCAGGCTTTTTTCTCCACAAAGCTCCCAAAAGAAGTTTGGCCAAGATTACCAATGACTTTCATAGTGCCAAAACCAATGATCAGTTATTAGTTGTTATCTTAATCAATTTGTCGATCTGTCATCAGCATTTGATACAGTTGAGCATTCCCTCCATTTTTTTTATTAAAAAAAAAAACCTTAAAAAAGTTATTGAATCAATTTCAAACAATTGAAAATGTTTACTTTGAGACTTCTGCTTCCATGTAACATGGAATAAACACATGCCTCCCTTTATCTCCTACTGAATGCAAATATAAAACTTGAACAGACTGCATGGATAGCTGTTTGAGAATTCTGAAAAGAAAACATCGGCAGGAGGATCAAAGAAGAACACCAGAATTCAAAGTACCACTGAAGCAGCAGTTAAGGTTATTTTTTGTTTCTAATTCCTCCTATATTCCCGGCCTGAACTCAATGCAACTCGAAGCCCAAAAGTGAGCACTGGGGATCAGACAGAGAGCCACGTGAAACTCACTAATTCTTGCTCAAAGAGAGGAAAAGGGAACTCCTAAAGCTCAAAAAAGAGAGTAAAGAAAATCTCTGATTCTCTTTTCTCTGCTTTTTCTTCATTCAATTGGTCGAGCCAGGTCAAGTGCCCACTAAAACAAAAACATCAACATACCATATTTTTATACAAATAATGTGCACCTTCTGCATTTGTTTGCTGGCCATGCTCTACCCCTCCCCCACTCAGAGATATTTTAGTAAGCATGCTATGCCGCCTTTTTCACAGCAACTTGTGGAAGAGGACTGGCATGGCAGCACTTGGGAAGGTGCCTTATGGGGGAGGGCACAACTGGCAAACAAAGGCAGAAGATGTGCCTTATTTGCACAAAACATGGTATTTCATAGAATATAGATGAGACCCAGATACTCATAATGCATTACTGAAAATATCCAGGACAAACTAAAATTACTCAGCACATGAAAATCCGTGAAAATCTCAGTTTATATGAGGAAAGATAATAAAAAAATGCCAACACAAGATTGACACAGATGTTGGAATTATCTAACAAGGACTTTAAAAGCAGCTATCATAAAAATGCATGAATGAACAATCATAAATAATCCTGAATCAAATGCTAAAATAAATTATTAGCAAAGAAATAGAAGATATAAAGAAAAATCAAATGAAAATTTTAGAACTGAAAAATGCAACAACAAAAAAACTCTCAATAGCAGAATAAAGATGACAGAAGAGTCAGGGAACTTGAAATTAGATCAATAAAAATTATCCAATTTGAACAACAAAGAGAAAAAAGATGAAGAAAAATGAAAGAAACCTCAGGGACCTGGGGACAACAAAAAGTCTAAATTTCATATCATCGAAGTCCCAAAAGGAGTAGTGAAAAAGGGTGGGGCTGAAACAATGGCTGGAAATGTCTCAAATTTGGCAAGTTATCTGACATAAATACTCAAAGATTCTGAGTGAACCTCCAATAGGATAAACCAAAAGAAACTCAAGTCCAATGTTATGGATTGAATTGTGTCCTCCCAAAATATGTGTTGTAATCCTAACCTCTGTATCTGTAAATAAGGGGCCCTGGTGGCACAATAGTTAAGCACTTGGCTGCTAACTGAAAGATCAATGGTTCGATCCCACCAGTCACTCCACAGGAGAAAGATGTGGCAGTCTGATTCCATAAAGATTACAGCCTTGGAAACCCCATGGGACAGTTATACTTTGTCGTATAGGGTCGCTATGAGTTGGAATCTACTCAATGGCAATGGGATGAGTAAGAGTATATATGACCCTGTTTAAGAAATAAGGCTTTTTGTTGTGTTAATAAAGTAAGAGTAGGCTGGGTCCTAAACTTAATCACGTCTGAGTTATAAAAAGAGCAGGATAGGCACAGAGACACACACAAAGGGAAGTAGACGCCAATGAATGCCAAGGAACACAAAGGAACTCCGAGGACCTCCTGGGGCTACTAACAAGGAAGGATCTCTCCCTAAAGCCACGCCCTGAATTTGAACTTTTAGTCCCCACAATAGTGAGAAAATAAATTTCTTTAAAGTCACTCACTTGTGGTATTTCGGTAAGAGCAACACTAAGACACCACAAAACCAAATTGCTTAAAACTAAAATAAAAAAAAAGGAAACTGAATTAAAAAAATGCCATTTACCATAGCTCAAAAAAAAAAAAAAAAAAACCTTAGGTACAAATGTTACAAAACATGTGAAGGATCTGTGTACCGAAAACCACAAAACACTGATGAAATAAATGCAAAATCTTGCCAATGAGTTGATTCCGCCTCATAGTGACTCTATAGGACTGAGTAGAAGTGCCCTATAAGGTTTTCAAGGAATGGCTGGTGGATTCGAGCTGCTGACCTCACGGTTAGCAGCAAGCTCTTAACCACTGTGCCACCAGGACTCTGAAACAAATCCAAGAAGACCTAAATAAATGGAAAGACATATCATGGTCATGAATTAGTGGACACAAGATGTCAATTCCCCTCAAAAAGATTTACAGATTAATGCAACAACAATCAAAATCCCAGTAGACTCTTTTTTTTTGTGGGTATTCACAAGCTGATACTAAAATTTATATGGAAGGGCAAAGGAACTAGAATTGTTGTTGTTAGGTGCTGTCAAGTCGATTCTGACTCACAGCGACCCTATGTACAATAGAACAAAACACCACGGCACAGTCCTTGCCATCCTCACAATTATTGCTATGCTTGAGTCCGTTGTTGCAGCCACTGTGTCGATCCATTTCCTTGAGGGTCTTGCTCTTTTTTGCTGACCCTCTACTTTACCAAGCATGATGTCCTTCTACAGGGACTGGTCCCTTCTAATAACATGTCCAAAGTAAGTGAGATGAAGTCTCGCCATCCTTGCTTCTAAGTAGCATTCTGTCTGTGTTTTTTCCGAGACATATTTGTTCTTCTGGCAGTCCATGGTATATTCAATATTCTTCACCAAAATTGATACTAAAATTTACGTGGAAGGGCAAAGGAACTAGAATAGCTAAAACCATTTTGAAAAAGAAAAACAAAGTTGGAGGAATCAAAAGTCCCAATTTTAAGACATACTTTAAAGGTAAAGTAATCAAGTCAGTGCATATTGGTAAAGGGATAGATACAGAGATCAAAGCAATCTAATAAGATAAAAACAGACCTACATAAATATATCCATTTGATTTTTGACAAAGATGCAAAAGCAATACCTTGGAGAAAGGACAGCCTTTTCAAATGTTGAAAACTTTGATCATCCACGTGGATAAAAATGAACCGCAAACGTCCTCTCACACCTTATACAAAGATTAACTCAGAATAGCTCGTAGATATAAAGTAAAACCTAAAACTGTAAAGCTTTTAGAAAAAGACATAGAACATCTTTACGATAGGGGGTTAGGCAAGGAATTCTTAGAATTTACACCAAAAGCACAATCTATAAAATAAAAATTTGATAAATTGGACTTCATCAAAATAAAAAAAATTATTGCTCTGCCAAAGGCTCTGTCAATAGCATGAAAAGACCAAGCACAGGTAGGGAGAAAGTGTTCGCAAATCGTGTATCTGGCAAAAGACCTGTATCCAGAATATAAAAAATCCAGAATATATATTTAATAAACTTTTTTTAAACTCAAAACCGAATAATAATAAAACAAATAACCACGTTAAAAGACAGGCAAAGGACTTGAACAGATACTTTACCAAAGAGGTTATGACAAATAAGCACGCAAAAGTGTGTTTCATGTTAGTAGCCATGGGACAAATGCAAATTAAGACCACAATGGAATATCACTACTTGCCTATTAGATCAGCTGAAGTAAAAAATACTGACAATACCAAATATTGGTGAAAATTTGGAGAAACCGATTAGTGGATTCAGGTGATGACAACCTGAACCTCTTTATGAAGTTTCACCTGATGTCTCACCCACCGATGATGGTTACCTGGCCCTATTACTTCCTTAGAGATTGCAAGATGAACTTCTAAATCTATCTTTCATCTATATTTATTAATAAAAAGTATTAAAAACACTTAAAGTTATAAAAATCATACTAATGGAAAGAAAAGCTTTCCCTCATCAAACTAGAGCTAATTAGTTATCCTGAAATAGTTTGTACAGGAAAGGCATAAGAAAATGTTCAGTTATTTTCTTTCAATTGCTAATTTTCAGAGTAAAGTGTTGATGTCCTATTTACTTCAAATTATATCAAATGAGATTTTTTTTGGAAGGGGGAGGGAATCTCTTTATTTTAGCATCATTAATCAACTCATGAGTTTTAACATATTCAATGTGCTTCAATTAATTGCAGTTACTATCATTTTTTGATGATCTTTTGTCCTTTCAACATGATCTCATTAGTCTTTGATGATTTCTTTGCTCTCTGATACAATAGGATGCAAGCTCATCTTATTTATTTCCTATCTTGAACCTGGAATTAGGTATTTCCCCAAGGAGTCCTGGTATTTTTTATGGAGAATATTGTTTAGAGACCTTTTATGTGTCATTTTGTATTTTTTATTATAGAGTATTTTAAAGGAAAAATTATACCTTTAATGTTGACTTAACTTTATTATGTTACTTAAGCATGAACAACAGTAGAACCATGTATAAATAAATCCCATATGCTTACAGTGCTTATCAATTATAAAACCAAAACAGTGAACAGCAGAACTAATAAATTAACAGCTTTAATTTAGTGTTATGCATCGCATTGTTTTCTTAAAATTACATTGCAGCTCACAGTATAATTATGACTATGCAATGGCATATTTTGAGGATACTTGCCTTATTATATGCTATGGGATGATTCACTTCCCTCACCACTTTATTCTAAACCAGTTGCCGTCCAGTCGATTACAACACACGGTGACTACATTCTAACTACCAAGAAATCGTAAGTACAGCACACCTGGACCGCATAATTTACAGATGCATTCTCATGCCTTGATTTCAAATCATTCCCCCAAAATTGAAGTAGTACTATTTGGTTTTAGGAATGTTGGTAGTACATTGGTAAGGAGTTCAGGCTGCTAACCAAAAGGTCAGCAGTTTGAAACCACCAGCCACTCCTTGAAAACCCTATGGGGCAGTTCTACTCTGTCCTATAGGGTCGCTATGAGTCAGGATCCACTTGACAGCGAAAGGTTTAGTTTAGTGTGTGTTTTTTTTTAATTTGGTGTTAAGGCAGCTTGAGAGGACAAAGTGCTATAATGAAATGTGCAAAGACCTGAAATTAGAAAACCAAAAAGGAAGAATACGCTCAGCATTTCTCAAGTTGAAAGAGCTGAAGAAAAAATTCAATCTTTAGGTTGCAGTACTGAAGGATTATACTGAAATATTGAATGACGCAGGAAGCATCAAAAGAAGATGGAAAGAATATACAGAGTCATTGTACCAAAAAGGATTGGTTGACCTTCAACCATTTCAGGAGGTAGCATATGATCAAAAACCCATGGTACTGAAGGAAGAAGTTGAAGCTGCACTGACAGGAATGGTGAAAAACAAGGCTCCAGGAATTGACGGAACAGCAATTGAAACGTTTCAACAAACAGATGCAGTGCTAGAAGTGCACACTCGTCCATACCAACAAATTTGGAAGGCAGTTACCTGGCCAACTGACTGGAAGAGATTCATATCTGTGACTATTCCAAAGAAAGGTGATCCATCAGAATGTGGAAACTATCAAATAATATCATTAATATCATTAAAAAATACACAAGTTAAATTTTGCTGAAGATCATTCAAAAATGGCTGCAGCAGTATATCGACAGGGAACTGCCAGAAATTCAGGCCAGTTTCAGAAGAGGATGTGGAACCAGGGATATCATTGCTGATGTCAGATGGATCTTGGCTGAAAGCAGAGAATGCCAGAAAGATGTTTACCTGTGCTTTACTGATAGTGCAAAGGCATTCGACTGTGTGGATCATAACAAATTATGAATAATATTGTGAAGAATGGGAATTCCAGAACACTTAACTGTGCTCATGAGGAATCTGTACATAGACCAAGATGAAGTTGTTCGAACAGAACAAGAAGATACTGCATGGTTTAAAGTCAGCACAGTGTGTGGCAGGGTTGTATCCTTTCATCATACTTATTCGATGTGTATGCTGAGCAAATAATGTGAGAAGCTGGACTGTTTGAAGAAGCAGGTGTCATCAGGATTGGAAGAAGATTCATTTATAACCTGTTATATACAGATGACACAACCTTGCTTGCTGAAGGAGCCCTGGTGGTGCAGTGGTTAAGAGCCTGGCTGCTAACCAAAAGGTAGGCAGTTCGAATCCACTGGCCACTCCTTGAAAACCCTATGGGGCAGTTCTACTCTGTCCTAAAGGGTCGCTATGAGTTGGAATTGACTTGACAGAAATGGGGTTTTATTTTTTTTTAATCCTTGGTGAAAGTGAAGACAACTTGAGAAGCACTTACGGATAAAAATACTACAGCCTTCAGTATGGATTACACCCCAACATAATGAAAACAAAAATCCTCACAACTGGACCAAAAAGCAAACTGATGACAAACGTAAGAAAGATTGACGTTGTCAAGGATTTTATTTTACTTGGATCCCTAATCAACGCCCATGGAAGCAGCGGTCAAGAAATCAAACGACATATTGCATTGGATAATCCGCTGCAAAAGACCTCTTTAAAGTGTTAAAAAGGAAAGATGTCACTTTGAGGACTATGGTGCACCCGATTCAAGGTACGGTATTTTCAGTTGCCTCATGTGGTGCAAAAGCTGGACAATGAGCCAGGAAGATCAAAGAAGAACTCATGCATTTGAGTTATGGTGTTGGGGAAGAATACAGAATATAACATGGAGTGTCAGAAAGACAAATCTGTCTTGGAAGAAGTACAGCCAGAATACTCCTTAGAAGCAAGGATGGCGAGACCCCGCCTTAAGTACTTAAGACATGTCCCTGGAGAAGGACATCATTATTGGTAAAGCAGAGGGTCAGCAAAAAAGAGGGAGACCCTCAGTGAAACGGATTGACACGGTGGCTCCAACAATGGGCGCAAACACAGCAACAGTTGGGAGGATGGCACAGGACCTGGTAACGTTTTGTTCTGTTGTGCATGGGGTCGCTATTAGTCGGAACTGACACGAGGGCACCTAACACAACAATAACAGAGGGGCCAGCAACCTACAGCCCACAGGCCAAATCTGGACTGCTGCCTTTTTTTATGGTCTGTGACTAAGAATCATTTTTATATTTTTAAATGCTTGAAAAAAATCCAAAGAAGAATAATTTTCATGACAATGAAATGAATAACTTGTGTGAAATTAGTGAGAATGATATGAAATTCAAATTTCAGTGCTCATAGATAAAGTTCCGTTGCATCACAGCCATACTCCTGTGCGAGCATATTGTCTATGACTGATTTTGGGCTGCAATGGCAGAAATGAATAGCTTTAACAGATACTGCATGGCCTGAAAAGCTTAAAATATTTGCTACCTGGCCATTTACAGAGGAAGTTTGTTGACTACTAGTCTACTATGAGTCAGGTAGTGTGCTGAGTGCTTTTACATCTTGTCTCCTGTGATTTCCTCAAAACTTTTAGTGGTATATATGTATTAGGCTATAGAGACTTGGGGAAATTATCTAGATAACCCAGAACAATAAAATGTTTTATTTGTAAATATTCGAATTATTTAGGCAAAAATTGTTGTCTCTCTCTTTTTTCCCAAAGGATTGATCGTATCCTTTCCCAGCTTACTCACTGCCATTGGTTCCAATTGCTCATAGTATTAAAGCTAAATTCTTAGAATATAAAACCGTTTGCAAACGCAATCCAGTCTCCACGTACCTTGAGTCACATCTCATCAGTCTTTTCCCTACCCCTCATCCACTTTATTTCTCACTGTTCTCCCATCTTTTAAGTGCAGACACAAGCTGAGAGTGACTCATTCAAGAGATACCTAGTGTTGGGTTCCTTGCGATGTGCGCAATGTCCACCTTTCCTTTCCACCCCTTTCTTCACTCTACTTTCTTCATCGAATGGTCTACCATCAGGCAATATAAAGAAAGGAATGAAGGAAGGGAGGGAGGGAAATTTCAAAATAGACACAGGCTTTATTGGGGGATCACACTTCTTACCATACTGATAAGGTTAATCCTCGAGAGTAGGAAAGACATTTTTTTTTAACAGCGTCCAACATCTATTAAAGGCTCAGTGAGTGCTCATCCAGGCATTGATTTCCCCTCTCCTCCTCTTCCCTCCTTTGAGAAACCTGGAAAACAGAAAACATCTTCCCACGGAAACTCCTCAGGGGCGCGCCAAGATCTGGGCTTGCGCACTTAGGCTCGGCGTGAGCTACAGCCCCGGCTGCAAGCCCGCGGGGTCTGCAAGCACAAGCCCAGCGCGGGTTTCTCGGGCTCCCGCGCGCCTGCGCGCGCTCCCCCTTTCGGCCCCCTACCCTGCAGAAGGTTAGCGTGATGTAATGCAACCTCAGCAAGTCAGCGGCAGTATAAAGGAGGGCGAAGCGGCGCGCCTCCCAGACGCAGGGTAGCTTGTGATTGGTTCGGGCTGTGGGACCTCGGAAACCCGAATGCAAGGACCTTACAGACCCACAGCTGCCGCCCCCCGCAGAAATCCCGAGCGCGGTCAGAGTCCAACTGGCGGCTGCCGTGGCGGCGGCAGGTAAGGAGACTCCTGAGGAGAAAGTGGAGGGACTAGGGATCGCTCCGCTGAGTGGCTTTCGTGTGAAGGGAGGAGAGGCTTGCACCCAGCGTTGTAGAGTAGGGCGAGAGGAACAATGGAAGTGGCATCGGGTCCCTAAGCCTCTCCTCCTCAGGCGGACAGTTTTGCTCCTCAGCCGCAGCTAGCGGCTGGAGGCAGAGAGGGAAGACGGTGTTTCCTCCTCAGCCAAGCGTTTTTTCCCCTAGGCCAGAGCCCCTGGGAGCGAGAGCCGTCGTTGAGGCCGTCGGTGGTTTAGAGTGATGGGAAAATGGCGGAAAACAAAACAGTGAAGCGAAGAATGCGGCGTCCCCCCGGGGATTTTTTCTCGGCGACCCTGCCCCCCGCGTCTCCCTTCCGCGCGCCCCCTCCCCCACCTAAGCCCCCGCCTTCAGCCGGCAGCTAATGGTAGTCTTCGGAATGCGCGAAGGATGGCGGCGTTTTGCCAGACTGTGGCACCGAATCGGGCATCTGACGGGGATTGGGAGCCGCCAGAGCCTGGGGGGCTGTGTGCGGCGATTGTCGCCTCCACTAAAACACCACCATTTTGATTCCCAGCCGTCTCCCACGTAGTCGGGCAGAAGGAGCGGGAGGAGGATGAGGGCTTGGGCAGCACCGTGTGGGTAGCAGCGGTGGCGACCGCTGCGCCAAGTGAGAGGAGGGCGGAGGGGAAGGGTCGTTCTTGTCGTTTAGGTCTCTACCTTTCCACCCTCGTTCCGTTTAAGATCTATTCAGATGGGTAATATATGAGAGGACACGTGCGAGCATTCTGCTCGAAACGATTGAAACTTGGCATGGCCGTGGGAAAGGAAGACTTATGCGGGAAGAGGGCTGCGTCCAAAGCTGCAATACTGCTACTTGCCAGGGCTCCTTTGTCTCCTGTCTCCGCACATACTACTTTGGCGTCCTCTTGCTCTGCCGCCTTCGGGTTTCTTTTCTACCCCTCACCCCATCTATATCACTGAGAAGCCAGGTCCTGACTGAGCTCCGATTAGAGGAGACAGACGAGAGTAACATTTTCTTTTCGTGATTTCTGATCCCCGTACATCGATGGGAAGATGTTTACTTGAAGCGTATTTGGTCGGTTACCTCTATTCATTGAGGATGTGAGATATACTCTTGAGAAGATTGAGAAGCCTGGCTATCTGCTGGTTATGGAATACTCGACACATTACTGTTTTCATACCTCATTTCTTCTTATTGAGCGTATTGAAACTTCCCATATGAGAAAAAAGGTGTCCCAATTTGTTTGTTTTGGATTTATATAGCGGTATTTCTCATAACAGTTACTCGGAGTATTAATAATTTTTACACTTAATTGAGTGTTAGTGCAGCTTTTTCTCCACGCATTTGGCAAGGATAAAGCTTGCCCTTGGTTCGCTTTCACTTTACAAAATAAGGTCTTGCTAGTGATTTTTTTTAAAATGTGATTTAGAGAAGATTTTGATTTAATCGAGTGTTTGAATTCTAAGTGTAATAACATTGCTTATGTTTCTGTTGGAATTCCTTTGGCTGTTTTTAGATTAACTCGGATTTGAGCATATGAGCCCTTCCCAACCTCACCCTGCAAGTTAAAATGTAAAGAAAAACATTTTTGAATTGTGTAAGAGATTTGGTTTAAAATATCAAATTTCTAATTTCCAATGTATTTTTACAATAGGTAAAGAGAACGTTTTCACAAAGAAAATAACATAGTTCAGAAGGAAACATAACAAAAAGAAATTGCTGCAGATTTTATTTTACAATATGAAAGAAAATCTACAGTTTCTTGGAGACACTCATATTAAGGTGATTAACATCGCTTAATGCTTAAATTACTTAAAGTTAAGTTTAAAAACAAAACATTTGTAATTGTTATTATTAGTTATAGGATAAAGAAAGCAATTACTCTAATTAAAGTCAAAACAGACACTGTTTTAAATGTTAAAAATAAGTACTTGTGGCATTTTTTCTGTGTGAACACACAGGCTGTTTACTGCAAACTCTCTTGGCCTCATTTTGCATAACAGCAAGGCAGAAAACAATTCTCCGGTACTTGTAAAAAGACAAAATAATGCTAAGAATGTCTTAAGGAATTGGTAATTTCGCTCACATGTAGGTAAAGTAATTTTGTGTGAATCATTTGATATATACAAATGTCACCTACTGCTGTAGCATATTTATGTACACAACTCAAAATGTTGATAGGGGATACCCTGTGAGACTGCTGCCGCCTATATGCCTATAGAACTTTAAGGCAAGATGAAAACCTTTGTGATCCTTCTGTACTTATAGAATCTAAGAATAGATTGTTCTTTTTACATAGCAGCTTTCTAAAACATACATTAATGATGTAACCTCATCTTTTGTGTAATATAACCCAATTTATTAAACACTCCTAACTGAAAATGAGATAAATGCCTTATAAAATTCACAGTATTTTTGATTGATTCACTTCGAATCTTGTGTTTGAAGGGAAAATACACATATGTAATTCTAAGAAATATATTGAATGACAGCATCTGCCTTTATGTTCCATAATATCTGATGATCTTAAATATACTTAAGTCACTTGAAATGAAATACGTTGAGCCCTTGTTTTCAAAACCATCCTGAAAAAATTTGGTTGTACGAATATAAGTAAAAGATATGCGCAAGAAACAGTTTGTTAAATGTTTATATGTGATTGATCTTATCTTTACCATATGTAGGAAGCAGTCATGTTTCATGAGTCCTCAAAACTGTGAGACAAGAGAATATAGTAGAGTGAGGCCAGAAGTCCTTACTGGTTCAAAGAACTCCAGGGAAACTGGGATAGAACATTTTACATTATAAGTAGAACCCTGGGAGCCAGAGGTGAATACGTTTATCTGCAGAGCTCGCCTGCAGGGCTGATCTGGGTCTGGAAGAAATGGAGGAAAGCCACTGGATGAAATTCACTAATACTAGACATCTGAGTCCTCTAGTAATGTATAAATATCCTAACTACTGTCCGTTGTCATCTTGTTTTTCTTTTTCTTTTCTCTAACTTATTTTTTAATTGGAACCTCAGCGCTACAGTTTTGTTCTTTTGCTTGCTTGCTTCTATCATTTCCCTATGCCTGATCACCCTTACTATGTCTTATTCTTCATCCCCTTAAGTTTACTGCCACGTGGCCCTTTTATTTATGATCGTCATCTAAAGAAAGCATCGAAGTTTCTGTTTGTTTTGTTTTCCTTTGTAATGAGATTTGCACAATGGTTGAGGGACATAATTTTAAATTCCATTTTTTCCTCAAAAAAACTGACTTTGGCCTAAATATATTTAAACTATTAAAAAAAACTTTCTTTTACAGAGATTTGTGAAGGAACTTTGCTAAGTATGGATCCAGGTGGTGGAAGTCTTGGATTGCACACATCAGAATCTAGAATGGCCCATACCATGATTATGCAGGATTTTGGTAAAACATTTTCTTTGTAGTATTTTTTTTCTTCTTTAAAAGTCAGAATATACTAAAAATCAAAACTAAATTGAGGAAAGGGTGAATGTTTACAATGAGAAATAGTTCTTTTACTGGGAAATAACATCTGTAGAACTTACTTTTTTTTAAAGGGAAGCTATATCAGTCTTAAAATCAATCTGTGATAATATATTACTAATAATGAAAAATTTACATAATTCCATCACATTCTGATAGCGTTTGTCAATTATTGCATGTAGGAAATGTTAAATTGACTTTTTAAAATACATTTTAAGTTGTGTAGTTAATAAAGCTCAAAAAGGAAATGCATTTATTCAAAGAAATTAGATGCATATATAGTGATATAGGGAAAATCATGCACTAGGTGATTAATTATACTTTGATGCTGTATCCTCAGAAATTTGTTACCGGTAACATACGCTTCTCTTGTTAAAGAAAGAAGAGACTCCCTACTTTTGTGGTCAGGTTTTTCAGTAGCTTCTTAACAGCAGTCATTTTGAAGAAGATGTTACGGCTCCATTGACGGTCCACAAACTGAACTTGGGCAGGGTCGGTCTGAGTTACAGAGGCGATAGAGATATCTGAAGTATGAGAGTCCGGGATGATTAGAATTGAAGATACAGAGTGAGGGCAGAGAAGACACGGGAAGTCGGGATAAACAGTAAATGGGAAACATGAGGCGTCATGGGCTTGTTTGAGCTAAAGTTAGGGATGGGGGACTGGAACTAGTGATACTTTGCTCAATTAAGAATATGCCACTACTGATCTAGGATAATACAGTTGAATATGTCTTTTGATCCCTGTAGAAAAGCCCACTGTAATGAGTGTCAGAAGAACTGGATTCTAGTCTTGCCTGTGCTATTAACTTAATTGTGTAAACTTGGTGAAGTTACGTCTTGATAATATGTAAGGTCCTCTCCAGTACTGTGATTCATCAATATTTCTGAATGATGAATAAAACTGGGTGGATAAAGATTAGATGTGATGAGTAGTTAACTGATGAAATAGAAATGAATTGTGGATTCTTTTCTGCTAGAGCCAGAAGTGAGTTGTGTTGATTCTAGATGATTTAGAAATGATGTTGGATGAAAAAAAGTACAGGAATAAATTCTAAAAGAAAGACACAGTGCTGAAGAGTAAGAGCTAAATTAGAAGTGTTCTTATGAATTTATGGCTGGAGACTTGATATTTTTCAGAATACTGGAACACTTAAACTTCATTCAGTATAGTAAATAAGTTCTGGTTGAAATGTCAACTTTTAATTTTTTTACCTTTTAAAATAAGATCTTCATTTAATACAACATATTACCTACCATATAGTACCAAATACCATATAGTATTTGGTAAATGCCAGAACCCCCTTCAGTCCTCTTGGCAACTGAAATATGATTCATTCCAAAGGATGAAAAAATGTTTGGTGTTGGTGGATGTTTACTTGGTGTTCCTCTTATCTTCCTTTTCATTGTTCCTCCTAAATATCTTGAAGTTTAATTAACTCCTTATTACATCAAATACTTTATTTGCGAGAGAAGTAGAATGTGGATATAGAAATATTTTTGTATACATTCTTTTTTCTTTTTTTTTATTGAGACATAATTTATATACCATACAAGTCACCTATTTTAGGGTTTGCAATTCGGTTGTTTTTAATATAGTCACAGAGTTGTGTAATGATCACCACTAATAATTTTAGACTGTTTCATTATCCTAAAAAGAAACTTGATACCCATTAACAGCCAGTCTCTATTGCCTCCAGCCCTAGGCAGCCACTAATCTACTTTTGGTTTCTATGGGTTTGCCTATTCTAGACATTTCATACAAATGGAATCATACAGTATGGGGCCTTGTGTATCTAGTTTCTTTCACCTGCATAAAGTGTTCAAGGTTCATCCATTTTGTAGCATGTATAAGTATTTCAGAAACCCTGGTGGCGTAGTGGTTAAGTGCCATGGCTGCTAGCCAAAGGGTCAGCAGTTCGAATCCGCCAGGCACTCCTTGGAAACTCTATGGGGCAGTTCTACTCTGTCCTATAGGGTCACTATGAGTTGGAATCAACTCGACAGCACTGGGTTTGGTTTTTTTTTTTAAGTATTTCATCCTTTTAATTGCCAAATAGCATTCCGTCGTGTGGTTATACTATATTTTGTCTATCTATTCGAATAATTTGTTGATAGACATTTGGGCTGTTGAAATATTTTTAATGCTCTAAAACAATTTTGTGTTTAACTTAATGCTTTCTTCCTTAGACTGGGGTATGAGTGTCCTTGGAGGCATGTGGCAATATGCCAAGGGTTACCTGAAGCCAAAGAATAAACACTACATCTTCTTGGAGTCCCTTTCATTTGAATTGGGAAAAATACACACACACACACACACAAACACCTACACATAATTTATATACATACCTACATGTATACTCAGAAAGATACATTATGGGATAGAAAGAAAAAATTTTCTTTATTTCCTGTCTTATTCCTGTCTTTCTAGGAGTAATAAAATGGAAAGTTTGACAGCTGCTAACTTAAGGTTTCCGGATATTTTACTGGTATTTTCATAGTATTTAAAAGCCCTTTCTAAAATGAATTTTATAGAGCAAATAATAATATTTATATGAGAAAAAGGTTTAAAGCCATTGTTTTTCATAATACACCTCTTAATGATTCAGCTGCCCAGGAGTGTTTTGTGGTCACTGGTTTTTTTGTGGATGAGTTACTTTTCTTTTTAATTACAGTGAAAATGTATATAACAAAACACACACCAACAATTCAACAATTTCTACATGTATAATTTGGTGACACTGATTACATTCTTAAAGTTGTGAAACAATTATTCCACTACCATTAGCATAAATTCACTGCCCCCTAAGCAAAAACTCTCCCTTCCTCCCTCCCTTCCACCTTTGGTAACCATGAATAATCTTTCATTTCTCTATATTTGCTTATTTCATATAAGTGAGATCATACAGTGTTTGTCTTTTTATTCAGCGTAATGTTTGCAAAGTTAATCCATGTAGTGGCACGCATCAGGACTTCATTTCTCTTTATGGCTGAGTAATACCACATTGTATGTATATACCACATTTTGTTTATCCAGTCATCTGTTGATGGACATTTGAGTTGTTTCCACATTTTGGCTATTGTGAAAAGGGCTTCAGTGAACACTGGTGTACATGTGTCTGTTTGCTTGGCTGCTTTTAAGTCTCGTGGGTAGATACCTAAGAGTGGAATAAAACCCATTGATTGCCAACTCATAGTGACACTATAGGACAAAGTAGAACTGTCCCATAGGGCTTCTAAGGAGTGACTAGTGGATTCGAACTGCTGACCTTTTGGTTAGCAGCTGTAGCTCTTAACCACTGTGCCACTAGGGCTCCAAGAGTGGAATAGCTGGGTCAAATGGTAGTTCTATGTTCAAATTCTTGAGGAACCACCAAACTATTTTCCACAGTGGCTGTACTATTTTGCATTTCCACCAGCAGAGGATGAGGGTTCCTGTTTCTCCAGAACCTCTCCAACACCTATTGTCTCCCCTCCCTTTTTTTTTATCATTGCCCTTCTAATGGGTTTTTTTTTATTTAGTTGTTTGTCGTTGTTAAGCTGTAGAAGTATTTTATTTTGCGTATTAGACCTTTATTGGAATATCCCCCAAATTTTCTTCCAATCTACAGGTTGTCTTTTCACATTTTGATAAACTCCTTTGATGAACAAAAGTATTTCATTTCCGTGAGGTCCTTTTCTCTATTTCGTCTTTGGCTGCTCGTGCTTTTGTCACATTTAAGGATGGATTCTTTTTTAATTCCATTTTTATGCCCTTTGAAATTTAGGGATATAAATTAATGGCAACTAATTGTATTTACATTTTGGTAAGGTTATTCTGCTGAATTTCGAATTAGATCAAGCAAGACTAATATGAATAATGTTCAGTAGTTTTTGTCTTGATACGATGTTGACCTAAAATATAAGTTAGGTTTTCGTTTGTCCTTGATAATAGATTCTGAACTCTTAGAAGGCAGCAACTGTATATATTTTTTGATATACAGTTTTGAACCCAATTTCATACATAAGTGTATTTTTTTCCTTTGTTTTGTATAAAATGCAAAGATGTCAAACAGGTCTAAACCTAAAGGGGCTGTTTTTGGGAAGACATTTGACAACAGAAATTTTAGCCTTGGTAACTTAGATTTCTTCTGAAAGCAGCCACCATATGCTTAGTTACCCGACACCCGTTAAACTTTCTAAATTCTAAAATTGTGTTAGAACTAAGATAAATGCTCTTTAAATTTCTGTTATGAAATCTTAGATGTTTGAAACTCCACAGATTAATGATATTTGTGAAACATTGTAGTTTAGCCTTCACAGGTAGAGGTAGCCAAGTAATGGCACAGAACCAAATCAGACCAAACCCGTTGCCATCAAGTCGATTCTGACTCATAGCAATCCTGTAGAACAGAGTAGAACTGCCCCATTGGGGTTTCCAAGGAGCGGCTGGTGGATTCAAACTGCCGACCTTTTGGTTAGCAGCCAAATGCTTAACACTGTGCCAAGCAGAGATGCTTAGAATTGGTTTTGTTGAATTTAATAGTTGTTTAAAATTTTAGAGCTCCAACAAACTAGTGTTGCTTTGGGACTTAAGTTGCTGAACAACCTTGGATGGTGGTCCAGGACAGACCCAACAAATACCAAATTTTATGCTTTTGCTCTGGTGAAGTTATAGGTATTCACATTTAATGAAATAACTTTAGTAAAATGGAAAATACTTGAAATTAGGATTTATTACTGTTAACCTGGTTGTTTAATTGATTTTATAATTTATAAATGATTTTTTTCCTAATCATTTGTAATTCGTTAAGCTAGTGAGAGGAAACTTTGTAATGCCATGTAATACTGTTAATGACATGCTTTGAAATTAAGTGAGTGACTGTTGGTACATCTTTTTACTGTTTACCTCAAACTATTCCTCTAGTAGTGCCTTACTTGGTTAACCCATGTAAGTCTCTTAAAAAACATTCTCTAGAGTAAATAAATTATTTTCTCCTTCTGTAAACCAAAAACCAAACCCATTGCTCTTAAGGTGATTCCAACTCATAGCGACCCTATAGGACAGAGTAGAACTGCCCCCATAGAGTTTCCAAGGAGTGCCTGGTGGATTCGAACTGCTGGCATTTTGGCTAGCAGCCATAGCACTTAACCATTACGCCACCAGGGTTTCCTCTCCTTCTATACACAATCAGAAAAAAAGTCTGTCTTGAACCAAACTGTGGGTTCAGTTCCCAGCTTGGACCATAGGCAAGCTATTTAAACCATAGGCAAGCTCTGAACAATAATTCCTTCATATTTGAACCGGGGCATGATAGTACCCACCTTATGCACGTATTGTAAGGATTCAATGAGATGACATATGTAAAAGTATTAGCAGGTTGCTTGGTGCATAGGCAGTGCTCAATGAATACAGCTAGCGTATAGCTAAATAAATGACTGTTCAGAAAGTCAGTGGAAGCTAACAGCTGAGCTGATAAGAGGAAAGAGCAAATTTTAATAGGAGACTTACTGGATCTTGGTCTAAGTATTTTGACTGCTTGTATTCTGTGGGGTCTGATCAGTTCTCAGTCTAAGATCCTTGAGATCATTTGGTTCAGAGTGAACAAGCATATTTGGATTTGTTCTGGGTGAGACCTGATTTATTTTGAGCTGTAGGTACTTATTACAGTAGAGGCTCGGTGAACCTAAAGGCACTTATTCCATCTTCTTAGACTTCTCGCAGCCATGTTAATCTGAACCCTGGCCAGCACTAGAGCTACTCTTTCCTTCTGTTCTTCCCTAGCGTCTACACTCAGGAATCCAACTAACCTCTAGCAATGCTCTAAAATAAATGGAATTTTACAGATTTTAAATCTTTGACTTGCAAAAGGCTTAACATTTTATTTTTCCTTACTACTCTTAAAAATAATCAAAACTCAAAGAAATTGAAACATAAGGTCTATTCTGAGCAATTATTCTGTATTCATATAAGGGGGAGACCATTCTTAGTAAAAAAAAAATGGTTTGAAGTAGGATAGTTACAATGAAGTTTATAAAGAGATGAGGGGGGATAAGAATAGGAGATTAATCTTAACATGATTGAAACCCCTTTTACTGGGATCAACTGATAATCAGATCATAAAGTGGTCTTTGCCCTTTCCCCCACCTGTAGCAGTGATACTTTTTGAAATTTAAATTAAGTAAGTCTGGTTTCCATCAGGAAAGAAAAGATTAGCAACTGTGGGTGAAAAAAAAAAACGCTTCTGGCAGGATTAATTTTGGGTCAGGAATTTTTACTGGTAATATTCAATTTTGTGGGTAAGAAAAAACCTTAAAATCAAAGTAAGATGTCTGTTATTAAGTTTTCTCTTTGACACTACAAACCACATTTCCAGTCTGTTTGAATGCCAAATTTGATCCCCCATCACTGGAATATGGGGAAAGTGGTGGTTCAGTGGTAGAATTTTTGCCTTATATGCAGGACACCTGGGTTCGATTCCTGGCCAGTGCACTTTGTGCACAGCTACCACTCTGTGCACAGTGAAGACTTGCATGTTGCTATGATGCTGAACAGGTTTCAGCAGAGCTTGCATGCTAAGGCAGACTAGGAAGAAAGGCACACCCATCTAGTTCCAAAACTCAGCCAATTAAAGCCCAGGTTGGAAGCTAACTTGATGGCAGCTAATAACAATCTCTGAAATGACTCTGAAGTGGCCAGTGGAGTAACAAGTGAATAGAACGTACTTGGTTTATACATACTCTTTTTGTATAGTAGAGCCCTGGGATTTGGACTGTGTCCTTTTGGGGTAATTTGGTGGTTTAGGTAGAGTCCCTGGGTGATGCAGATGGTTAAGTGCTTGACTGCTAACCGAATGGTTGGCAGTTCGAACCCACCCAGAGGTACCTCAGAAGAAAGGTCTGGCAGTCTGATTCCAAAAGGTCACAGGCTTGAAAACTATGAAGCATGGTTATACTCTGCACCACATGGGGTTACAATGAGTCAGAATCGACTCAACGGGAACTGGTACTGGAACTCGGTACTGGTGGTTTATGTGAAAGTTTGAAAAAAGTGAGGCTACAAAAGGATTCAAAGGAAGATAATCCTAAGAGCTATGTTGAAAGCTCAGCTCTCCCTCCTTACCTTATACTTTGATGGTTTGGGGTATTCATAGTGTTCACTGGTCTCTGTCCTGACTTGTTAACTAACTTTCATAATTAACTGGTTAATAATAGTGAACATTGCATAGGAAATGGCACTCTTACAGGTACCACTTTATAGAAAGTGATCATTATGTGGAATCGGCTTTGTACTGGATTATTTACTGTAGAAATTTTGTTACAACCAGGTCCACAAACTCTCTTAACTTGTTCATAGTACCTCTTCAGGGAAGCAGAACTTAATAGATTCCTCACAAAGGGATTTTTTTTTAAATTGAACTTTAGATGAAGGTTTACAGAACAACCTAGTTTCTCATCAAACAGTTTACAGAACAAACTAGTTGCTCATCAAACAGTACACACATTGTTGTATGACATTGGTTAACAACCCCACGACATGTCAACACTCTCCGTTCTCAACCCTGGGTTCCCTATTACCAGCTTTCCTGTTCCCTCTTGCCTTCCAGTCGCGCCAGGGCTGGTGCGCCCCTATAGTCTTGTTTTGTTCCGTGGACCTGTTGAATCTTTGGCTGAAGGATGAACCTCAGGAGTTGGCCTCATAACTGAGCTGAAAGGGCGTCGGTGGAGGGGGAGGGCGTACTGTCAGAGTTTTTCCAGCCTCTGTTAGGCCAGCATGTCTGGTCTTTCTTTTTGAGTTAGAAATTTTGTTCTACATTTTTCTCCAGCTCTGTCAGGGACCCTTTATTGTGATCCCTGTCAGCAGTCGGTGGCAGCCGGGCACCATCCCGCTGTACTGGACTCAGTCTGGTGGAGGCCATGGTAGATGTGGTCCGCTAGTCCTTTGGACAGATCTTTCCATTGTTTTCTTCATTCCTCCTTGCTCCCGAGGGGGTGAGACCAGTGAAGTGTCCTAGATGGCCAATCACAGGCTTTTAAGACCCCAGACGCTACTTACCAAAGTAAAATGTGGAACATTCTTTATGGACTGTGTTACGCCAATTGAGCTATATGTTCCCTGAGACTATGGTCCTCACAGCTCACAAAGGCATTTTTAAGGTCATACAATATTTACAAAGTGGGAGGAAGAGGGGAATTGATGTTTACCTTGCTGCTCAAGAAAAATATTAAAGTTTTCCTGCAGATTTACTAATTTAGAATTTGACACAATTTAGAGTCCGTATATGTGATTGTTTGTCAAACCAAACATTAGTCTAAATTATTTTAGCTTTTTGATTTTTGTTTGTTTCCCCAAATCAGGGGTTGAAATATGCCTCCAACTTCTGGATGTAGTAATTCTAACAAGTTAAAGAAGTTCTGGGATTTTGTGCTTATAATACATATTTAATAATATATTAAGCTAGTAATATTTAACATATTCATATTTTTTATCTTTATGTGTGTCTTTTTTTAATTTTTGAAAATGTAGATTCACAGGAAGTTGAGTAAATACTGCATAGAGTCCTATGGAAAACCCTGGTAGCCTAGTGGTTAAGAGCTGCAGCTGCTAACCGAAAGGTCGGCAGTTCGAATCCACCAGTCGCTACTTGGAAACCCTATGGGACAGTTCTACTCTGTCCTGTAGGGTCACTGTGAGTCGGAATCGACTCGATGACAATGGGTTTGGGGTTTTTTTTTTTAAGGGTTCCATGTACCGTTCATTTAGCTTCCCCCGATGGTGACATTTTAAATACTTTAACTGTAGTACAATATCAAAACCAGGAAATTGATATTGGTACATTAGTATTAAATTAGCCTACAGACTTCATTCACTATGGATCTCATTTGGTTTTCACCATTTTTTACATGTATTCGTGTGTGTGTATATGTGTAAGAGAGATAATATAGTTCCATGCAATTTTATCCCATGTATAAATTCATGTAAACACCACCACAGTCAACGTAAGAAACTGTTTCATCATCATATGCGTGCTACCCCTATATATTCACACACAACCCTGCCCTTGGGCATCACTGATTCATTCTCCAACTCTATAATTTTGTCATTTTGGGAATGCTATGTAGGTGATTCCATTCATACATTATACTGTATTGTAACCTTAGGCAAATGGCTTTTTTCACTCAGCATAATTATCTGGAGATTCATCCAGGTTGTTGCATGTATCAATAGTTTGCTCCTCTTTATTGCTGAATAGTAAATATTCCATGGTAAGTATATGTACTGAAGTTTGTTCAGCCATTTACCTGTTGAAGAGCATTAGGTTGTTTCCAATTTTGTTCTACTATAAGTAATTTTTACTGTAAGCTGCTATGAATATTCATGTACAGTTTTTTGTGCAAACATATGTTTTAATTTCTCTGGGAAAAATGCCCAAGCGTATAATTGTTATGTTGTATGATAAGTCCATGTTTAGTTCCGTAAGAGACTGCCAAACTATTCTGCACAGTGCCTGCTACCATTTTACATCCCCCCAGCAATGTGTGAGAGACCCACCTGCTCTGCAGCCTCACCAGCCTGCGCTGTTGTCATTGGTTTTTATTTTGGCTGTTCTAACTGGTGTGTCGTATTATCTCATTGTGGCTTTTATGTTTTATTTGAAAAGAAAGTACATTTTACGTTCTTTTAAGGTGTTAATTTAGATTTTACTAACATCGTTTTTGCCTACCTTTTTTTACCCCAATTTCTGTTTAGTGAGGGTTTTTATGGCAGTTAAATTGTCAGTGATTTTTTTTTCTTAAATGATATGTTTGGACAGGACTCTTTAATATTAAAAACTTTTTTTGTCTGCTAGATTAAAGTACTGTGAATTAATAAAATAACTTCACTTCTTTTTGGATAATTGTTTGTATTATAGTGGCTGGAATGGCTGGTACTGCACATATAGATGGAGACCATATTGTTGTCTCAGTTCCTGAAGCTGTCTTAGTTTCTGACGTTGTCACAGACGATGGCATAACTCTTGATCATGGCCTTGCGGCCGAAGTTGTTCATGGGCCTGATATCATCACAGAGACTGATGTAGTAACAGAAGGTGTGATTGTGCCTGAAGCTGTACTCGAAGCAGATGTTGCCATTGAAGAAGATTTGGAGGAAGATGATGGTGATCACATCTTGACTTCTGAGCTAATTACAGAAACTGTTAGGGTACCTGAGCAGGTTTTTGTGGCTGACCTTGTTACTGGTCCTGATGGACACCTAGAACATGTGGTCCAGGATTGTATTTCAGGAGTTGACTCTCCCACGATGGTATCAGAGGAGGTTCTTGTAACTAACTCGGATACGGAAACTGTGATTCAAGCAGATGGTGGTGTTCCTGGTTCTACAGTTACTATAAAAACCGAAGATGATGACGACGACGACGATGACGATGATGATGATGATGTTAAGAGCACTACTGAAGACTACTTAATGATATCTTGTAAGTGAAACATAAAGTCCATAATTATTGGGGGGTGTTGGTTATATAACCTAGAAAGGATTTATGAGATGGGGGATACATGCAGTAAAAGTCATGTGGGGGTAGGGGGGTGTCGAAAAACAGTTTTTTTTTTCTTAGTTGCCACTTGGCTTACATTTATTTATTTTCAGCTTTTTATTATGCTTTAGATGAAAGTTTATAGAGCAAATTAGTTTCCCATTGGATAGTTTGTACATAAAGTTTTCCATGACATTGGTTGCATACCCCACAATGTGTCAGCACTCTCCTCATTTCTGCCCTGGGTTCCCCATTTCCTTTCCTCTGGATTTTCTGCCTCTTCCCGCCTTCTCATCTTTGCTTTTGGACAAATGTTGTCCTTTTGATAGTGTATAATTGATTGTTCTAAGGAACACATTTCTCTCAGGTGTTCATTGTTTATTTTATGAGCCTGTCTGCTGTTTGGCTGAAAGGTGGTCTCTGGGAATGGCTTCAGTTCTAGGTCAGGAGGGTATCTTAGGGTCATAGTCTCAGGGGTTTCTCCAGTCTCTGTCAGGCCAGTAAGTCTGGCATTTTGTGTGAATTTGATTTTTTGTTCTATGTTTTTCTCCCACTTGGGACCCTCTGTTGTGATCCCAGCCATAGCAGTCAGTAGTGGTAGCCCGGTACCATCTAGTTCTTCTGGTCACAGGGTCATGTGGGCTGTGGTTCATGTGGTCCATAAGTCCTTTGGTCTGATATTTTCTTGTGTCTTTGGTTTTCTTCATTCTCCTTTGCTCCCGACAGGATGAGACCAATAGTTGTATCTTAGATAGACGGCCACTCGCAAGTTTTTAAGACCCCAGATGCTACTTACCAAAGTAGAATGCAGAACATTGTCTTTATCAACTAGGTTGTGCCAATTGACGTAAATGTCCCCCCAGTCTATGGTCCTTCACCTTCAATCCTAAGAACTTCATCCTGCAAGGTGTTTGGTCATGGTTAAGAAGTTTCCATGACTGTGCCCTTGTATGCTTTTTTTTGTGTATTAATATACATGTAGCACCTACAAATATGTATGTAGAAATAACCACAACCAAACCTATACCTGAGCTGGGTGTGCTCCCTTACACCCACCTTTCCACACCTCTTTCGGATGCCTATCTACCTCTGCATCCATTCAGAAATTACTGTTTGTTAACTCTTATTGTAGGATTGTTTCTGTTATAGTGATTACTGTAGTTGCCCTTTATTCTTGTGTTCTGTCCGTGTCTTCCTTTGCGTTGGTCGTATTGTGCTGACTTCTCCCATATTGTGTGTTGCCTTTCCCTTTACCAATTATTAACACGTTTTCTACCTAGTTAGGAATTTTGTCTCCCTTCCACCCCAGTCTGTGGTAACCATGAAAGAAGGTTTTTTTCCCGTGGGTACGTGTAAACCTTTTCTTGGAAAAAGTTTTTTCAAAGTTGTTGAACCTGCTTTTTAAAATTTACTCATTTTTTAAATTTACTTGGTGAAAATCCGTACCTAAAATAAAGTAAGAATTGCCATTTACTAATATCTTAGAAACAGAAATATAGATTTGAAAAGTTCAGACAAGAATATTAAATGATAATAATTTAATAGTAGATATACATTTTAATGAAAAATTTCTTTTATATATCCACTATTTTCTTTTTACTGTGGTGGGCGCTGGAGTTGTTAGTTCAGTTTGACTTAGGAATTAAGCATAATATGTTCAGAAATGTATTTTTTTTAGTAAATACTTCTAATTTATAAACTCAGATCATGTTCTACAGTTCTTCCTGTTTTATATTATGTCTAAATATGTATATATATTCTATGCAAAAATACTTCAAGCTTATGTCAAACTGCTTTATAAGGTCCTTGAAACATTCCATCTGAAGGAGGAAGATGGAAATACTTTGTTCTCATTTTTAAGTAGTGGGTTTGCTTGAGTAAAAACAATAATAATCTCATGACAAATTTTAATGTAGCTTGAGATAGAAATGGGTCTGTTCCTCTAAAATTTGAAAGGATCATGCTGCAAGTAGCAAAGATTAGACACAGACATTTCACTTTTCCCAGGATGGGTTTTTTCTATTCTTTTTAAAATAGAAAAATTGTTCATTGTGGGGTGTCTATGTGTGTATGTAAAGTGATAGTATGTTATATGTGTGTATCAGTGAATTTAAAACTAAAAATAAACTAGGTTTATATAATTTGTAAAACAATTCTGAAGTCTAGCATGTTAACTTTTTTCCTTTTTTAAAGGAGAATATTTACAGTGTTTTCAAAATAATGATTTAAGCCACTAAAAGACTTGTCTGCAAATATTGTTTGTCTTTAAATTGATGTAGGTTACTAAATCAGTATGCTATTTCCAACTGTTAATGGGTCGAATCCTGTCCCCCACAAATACGTGTTGTAAATCTTAGCCTCTGCCTGTGGTTCTGATCCACTTTGGGAATGGGTTGTCTTTGTTATGTTAATGAGACAGAATTAGTAGAGCCCTGGTGTTCTGAGTCAGCCTTAAGCAAGTGAAAGAAGCAAAAGGTGGAAGAGAAATGCCAAGCCACGTGAAGGTCACCCAGGAGCAGAAGCCCGGAGAGACAAGGACCTTCCTCCGGGCCTACAGAGAGAGAGAGCCTTCCCTAGAGCCTGCACCTTGAATTCAGACTTCTAGCCTCCTAAACTGTGAGAAAATAGGTTTCTGTTTGTTAAAGCCACCCACTTGTGGTATTTCGGTTATAGCAGCACTAGATAACTAGCCTGACGTAAAAAATTAAAGAAAATCATGGTTATGGCCATCATATAAAATGGCATGGCAAAAGTTGATAGTCCCTGTGTATTAAAATAAATACAATGTGCCTTCAGAAAAGTTATCCATCAAATTAAACTGTTTGGTATTAAAGTGGCCTAAAATTTAAATGTCATATATTGTAAATAGTCATACCTTGAGGTATATTATGATTTAACTTTGCAAAAGCACTTTTTAAAAAACATGTCTAGAATATTTTCAATTAGGATATTTATCTTGATCTTTCCGTATATATTTAACGCAAAGGATTTCTATCTAATTCCAGTCTAATAGAATTAGAATGAAAATTAAAAAGAACAATGTATTGCTCTAATAATGTTAGAGTTGCTGTGGGGTCATTTTCCCAAAAAACCAAAAAGCAAACCCATTGTTGTCAAATCGATTCCAACTCATAGCGACTCTATAGGACAGAGTAGAACTGCCCCATAGAGTTTCCAAGGGATGCCTGTTGGATTCGAACTGCCAGCCTTTCGGTTAGCAGCTGTAGCATTTAACCACTACACCACCAGGGTTTCCAGGGTCATTTTAGGGGGCATTAATTAACTCCTTAGTCATTAATAAACCAACAGCAACAACTTTTAAAAAAATTCCTTTAAAACTGAAATAATTATTTTTGTTATGGAGAATAACCCCAACCCACTAAAAACCCACTGCCGTTGAGTTGAATAGAATATACATAACACAAAAATGAAGTATTTTTCATATCTTTTGTCTTACCACCAGCTAGATCCTTGACCATTTTTATAATGGTTATAATATTCAAATTAGGACTTGGTTACTCTTTCTTGCCTCTTTCATTGATTTATTTCATTCTATTTTGATTTAATTTTCCCCATCTCTTCCTTAATCTTCACTGCACTTTCTTTTCTTTACCTCTTTGGTTAGATGATTTTTTATCAGCTATCGAATCCTTCAGGACTTAGAGAGCAAATTGCTTTGAAGGGCTTCAATGTGAGTTCAGGAGGTCCTCTTTTCTGGTATTTTTCAAAATAGAGATTTTCACAAAATCCAAGAGATAAATTTGAGGACTCAAAACAGAAGACCTTTCTCTTATTCTTGAATCCCTAAATATTCTTATAAAGAAACCTCTTCAATAGCTACATTTTGGAGGCAGGGAGTTTGTCTTCTCTCAATATCTGAGGTATAACTGAGTTCACGTGTTCTAAGTAACTCGTAAATTAATATATGATAACTGTCTAAAGTTGCCTCATACGTGTCCTACTTTAAATATAACCAACACTTATAAGACACTTGAGGGTCAGCAAAAAAGAAGACGACCCTCTACAAGATGGACCGACACAGTGGCTGCAACAATAGGCTCAAACATAGCACTGATTGTGAGGATGGTGCAGGACCAGGCAGTGTTTTGTTCTGTTGTATGTAGGGTCGCTATGAGTTGGAACTAACTCAGCAGCACCTAACAACAGCAACATTTTCTTTGTGAAAAGTTTCCTTTAAATAATGAGTCAGTATAATGGCACTTAAAGAATTTTTTTTGTTCATGAAAACTAGTTTATATTTCTTTCAGGAACATAATTTTGTATAAAGCAAAATACCTTGCTAGGGTCAATTTGGGAATGTCATTCAAACCTTCTTAATTTCCGGGGTAAAGGAAAAAAGGTTAACACCTTTGTAATTTTTTTAATGTAACAATTGTATTGAGGTATAATTCACATTCAAACAATTCGTCCATTTAAAGTGTTCAATTCAGTGGTTTTTAGTGTGGTCACAGTTGTGCAACCATTACAACCATTTAATATTTTAATTGTTTTTTATAGTGGTAAAAATATATATAGCAATATTGGCCACTTCAACATTTTTTACATGTACTATTTGGTGACACCAGTTGCATTAATCATGCTGTGCGACCATCACTGGTATCCATTGCCAAATTTTCTGTTTCCCTTAACAGATACTCAGTGCTTCCTATGCTTCACCATAATTTTAGAACATTTCGTCACCCCAAAAGAAACCTCACACCCATTAAACAGTCACCTCCCAATTCCTCCACCTCCCAGCCCTAGACAACTATTAATCTAGTTTCTGTCTCTATAAATTTGTCTATTCTGGACATTTCTTATAAACGAAGTCATGTAATACATAGGCTTTTGTGTCCGGCTTCTTTGACTTAGCATGATATTTTCAAGGTTCATCCATGTGGCATCATGTGTTAATACTTCATTTTTATTGCAGAATAATGTTCCATTGTATGAATATACCACGTTTTGTTTATCCATTTACCAGCTGATGTATATTTGGGTTGTTTACGCTTTTTGACTATTACGTATAATGCTGTTTTGAACATTCATGTACAAGTTTTTGCATACACTGTTTTCTTTTCTCTTGAATATATATCTAGGAGTGGAACACCTTTGTAATTTAAGTGTTACTAATGTTTGTTTTTTTCACCATTGTGAAATACGGATCCATTGCACATTGCCTGCCTCCATCCTTATACTGATAGCATCGTATCTACCGTATCTGTGATAATAAAAGGGGTAAAGTAAAAAGCCTACTTACTCCTTAAAAGAGAATGTTGTATTTTACATTTTGCTAAAATAAAAGTTGAATAATTCAAATTGTGCTGATGGAATGTAAAAGAATATTAAATATTAGCAAACTTTGCAGTGCTGGCAGATAATGCACCTTTACTCCTTTATGCTGTAGTGTCCAGTAGAATTCTGTGTAGACTGTATTCCAGTAGGGTTATATGGCCAGCTCACCGCTGACTGGACTGTCACGTGGGTTAAGAGAAGGCATTGTGGGGTGTGGCTATTGCATGCTTTACAGCAAGCAAAAATCTTAAGCTTATATTGTAGGTATTTTTAATGAGTTAAGGAGAGTCTTTGCAAATCTGTTTCTAAAGTCAGTTGATTGAATATATTAAGTCTTTGTTAACTTTGTGTTTTCTCTTACAAAGGATATATACAGACTAAATTGTGGTCAAGTTGATGGCTTTTCTCTTAAAACTCTGCCTACATGCCAACACCTTTAAAAGCCTTGTGCTCTGTAAACTTAAAATATGGAACAAGTTAAGTTATTCAATACATTTCGGTATTGTTCATTCAGAAGAGTCTAATCTAAAGAGAAGATAATGGATATAGTTTAAGACTCAATATGGACTTTAAGGAAAGGTAGAAGTGGAATCAGAATAACAGCAGAAAATAGAATCAGAATAGCAATGGTAATTTCAATACTTAAGCTAAAATTGTGGTGCAGAACTATTGAGAAGTGATAAAAAATGTGTTTTGTTTCAGGAGTTATAATTTGTGAATTACAGTTTTAATTCAGCTTATCTCGGAACTGTGGTCACTTCAAACCATTCAAGTATTATAAAGCAATATTTTATGTGTCAGATGAAAATATTTTTATTATTTTATTAATTTACTATGTTATTCCAACTTGAGATACATATTTTGCATACTTTGTGAATTTTTTGTATATCCTGTCTTTATTTTCAAGAATGAAAAAGTACTTTTTTAAAATAATTTTTATTGTGCTTTAAGTGAAAGTTTACAAATTAAGCCAGTCTTTCACACAAAAACCCATATACACCTTGCTGCACACTCCCAATTACTGAAAAAGTACTCTCTATAAAAACTTTTCTTGTTTTTTTTATGATCTCACATTATCCAACTTTTGTTTTTATGATCTTACACTTTCAACATATTTTAAAAGAGAAACTATTAAACCGATAATATCAGATACTTCATTTTTGCATTTCATTTTAGTCTGTCCCATTGTTAAAAAATATTTTCAAATAATGTAGTAATAGAATTATGTGATGACATAAAAATATTTAATCTCTTTAATTTGATCATTTGGGTATGTTCTTTCATAACAATAACTATTTGAACTCTTAAAATAGTGTGGAATCATTTAATCACAAATTTAAAGTAGCTTTGTGTTATAAAAAGAATTTCTGAAATTTATTATATTTCACCATTTTGAAAGGCCAAAAGAACATTTTTGAAGTTATGTCAGATTTGAAACTGAAGTAGGAAAAATTGGTGCTTTGACCCATTTAGATCTTTCTGAAATTATTTTTTAGAAAAGAATACTGAGTTAATGAAACTTACAACACTGTATTCTGTTTTCATTAGTTCTAGAATTGTTTAGATGTAGTCTGGGTCTCAAGATTTTACAGTTCGTATATGGTACTTTCTTTGAAGGCGACTAGCAACAGCAACAACAAATGATGAGCAGATCTTTGATTTAGACTACATTTCAGTTTTTATAGGGGCAAGAATTGAAGTAAAAAAATTGATGGATAATATTTGGGGAGAATATACTGTTCAATTATTATTTATGGTCAGAAAACAAAGTTGGTTAATATGTGTTCATTGCATAGTTCATGCTTAGTATTCATGTAAAACTAGATGTTACTCTTAAAGCCGCCTGTACAGCAGAGTCAAGTTTTTTAAGTGTACTTAAAATGTGATAGTCTTAAATCTTGTTTTACTATTGTATATGGTTTTGAAATATATCATGCATTGCTAAATCTAGAAGTGTACAAAATTTCAAGTCTGAAGTTGTCATTTGTTTACTCAGCTGCAATTAGAATGTTTACTAAGATTTTATAATTCTGAAAAACTTGTTTAAAATCATTTGCACATTCTGTGTGTTTTCTCTTTTTTTTAAAACCCTAGTTTTCTTACATTAATGGCTTTTAGAAACAATTGCTGTTTAATTTGGGAACTATTTATGTGAGCTCACTTTATGAGTTTAAAAAAAGCCGTTGCAGTCGAGTTGATTCCGACTCATAGTGACCCTATAGGACGGAATAGAACTGCCCCATGGGGTTTCCAAGGAGTGGCTGGTGGATTCCTTTTATGAATAGTATGTGGTATATGTCCTAATCTGTTCTTAGTTTTGGTGTGGGGGTTTAACTTAAAAGGTTGAAAGTGATGGGGTATTACTTAATCTTTTCCCAAATCGGCTTAATTAAAGCGATATGATTACTATTTCGTATACATAAATTGCCATCTGTGAATAAGTTTTATATAATTGCAATTATGTAAGTATATCTGATCTTGTATAGTATTTTTTCATGAAACATAATACTTCGAATGGCTACATAATAATCAATTGAATATGGTTGGTAGATGGTTAACACATTGCACCTTGCGCTTATGCCCGAACACCCACTAAATGTCAGTGGTAATTTTTGAGTGACATAGATTTCCTCTTTATATTTTACAGTGGATGATGTTGGGGAGAAATTAGAACATATGGGAAACGCACCATTAAAAATTGGCAGTGATGGTTCACAAGATGTTAAAGAAGATGAGTTTGGTTCAGAAGTAATAAAAGTGTATATATTTAAAGCCGAGGCTGAAGATGATGTCGAAATCGGTACAAAGGCTAATTTATTTCTATAATAGTTAAGGATTAGAACCTATCTTTTCTAGGGTGTATTCTGAAATCATCCTCAAAGTGCAGATTTTTTTTTTATAGGTCTCTTCGGGATTAATATATAAAAATTGTTTGAATATAAAACAGGAGTGTAGAATATATCATTTATGGATTATTTCAAACATAAGTAGTGTATTGCATCTGAACATAGCAAAACAAGTGAGTGGGGAGAGAGTTTGGTTTAGAGTAGAAAAATACAGTGAGTGTTTAAGAGCACGGATTCTAGAGACAAACTGCTTGGATTTTAATCCTGGTTTTGCCATTTAGCTGAGTGATCTTTGGTGAATTACTCAACTTCCCCCTGCCTCAGTTTTCTCATCCATAAAATGGCTTATAATGATAGATACTCCATAGGGCTGTTGTGAGGATTAAATTGGTAAATATATGTAAAAGACTTATATCAAAAATCAAACAAACTCATTGCCATTGAGTCGATTTCGACTTAATGGCGACCCGTGTCAACAGAGTTTTCAGTGGCTGCAATCTTACAGAAGGAGATCGTCAGGCTTTTCTTCGGTGGCGCTGCTGGGTGGATTCAAACCACCAACATTTCAGCTAGTCAAGTGTAAACCATTTGCACCACCCAGGGACCTTAAAAATTTACACAGTGCTTGGCATATAAAGTATGATAGATATTAGCAATTGTTCTTATTTCTCCGTGACGACTGGAAATTTCAAGTGTGATTTATACGCCAATTTTCTTGACACTTTAAAATTTACGTTGGAATATTTTCTTAAGCGAAAATATTTCTTACATACTCCCCTTATTACATAAGGGAGTTACTCCATGATACTGCTCTATTTTGATATGTGTTTCAATTTTTAAGGCGGAACAGAAATTGTCACAGAGAGTGAGTACACCAGTGGACATTCTGTAGCTGGAGTGCTTGACCAGAGCCGAATGCAGCGGGAGAAGATGGTTTACATGGCAGTTAAAGATTCTTCTCAAGAGGAAGATGATATCAGTAAGGCACTGTAGTGACTTATCAGCAACCATCACGCAATTCTTAAAAAAAATTGCAATCTCTGAGGTACAAGCACTATTTAGGAACAAAGTTCAGTAAATTAAACCTGACCCTTTGCTGTAAGTAATTTAAAGGGGAAGGGTCATGTTGACCATTTATGCATACACGTACTGTTGAAATCAGCAAACAAGAAATACTACTTGTCAGGTACTATACTAGGAACAGAGAGATGAGCAACATATAGTTAGTTCTTGACTTCAGAGGCGCTCACAAGTATATAATTATTGAGTACCCAGTTTGTACTAGGCATTATTGGGTATGTTGCATATATTTCATTTAATTCTCACAACTCATGTCGAAAGTTTGTGATATTATCACTGTTTTATGGAAGGAGAAAAGGCTCAGGGAAGTTAAATAATTTGTCCAAGATCATTCCTGTATTAAGTGGGGAAGACAGCATTTGAGATCATATCTGTCTGACTCCACAGCTGGTGTTCTTTCTATGTGACAGTGAGCACTGTTGGTCTCTTTCTGGATTCAGCAGTGGATGGGTTAACTGGTGGTTGTCCTGTCACTGAAGGGTTAGCTGAGTAAATGTTCTTCCAGGCCATGCTACCAGGATCTTTACTTACCGTGCTGTTGATGGACCCCAAGTACTTACTTTCTTGGGGCTAAGTACCACAGGATGAATAAAGCTCCTTAGGTTTCCTTGCCTGCCATGCTACACTTTACTTAGAAAAACATTTCTTTCCTCTCTGCATACTTTCTCTTCAGCCTTGGTATCGGAACACAGGCCTTCCCTAAGGCTACTGTAGTCATCTTGCCTTGCTGAGAGAAACACTGCTTGGTTTGGTCCTAGAAGGGCAAGCAGCACCATGTCCCTGCATTACCTCACCAATGTGAGGCTTTACCTGTGCTGCGCTCTGATCCCCACTCCTCGAGTTTCCTACCCTAGACACTGTGGGGAGCTGAATATCCCAACCCATTTAGGAAAAGAGCTGAAGGGAAAAATTTCTATTTAGTCTCTAAATTCTTAAATTTTACTCATTGGTCAGGAAAAGGGTGGAGTAGGAAGTGGGAGACTGAAGCTTAGATTAGCTGAAACCAGAACTCCATGGGGCTGTGGAAAATCTAGACCAGTGTGTCTTTCTGAGGGTTGGAAAGAAGAGAAGCTTAGGAGAGAAGAGGTTTACCCCCGCCACACACACATCTCTATTCTGTAGTGAATAGATGATCCCAGGGTATGAATCAAAATCATACATTCAAGCAGATTTTTTATTTAATAGGTTTTTTTTATATAGATATTAATTTCATGTAAATGTATTAAGTGGCTCTCTAGATTTAAATTTTTTGCCCCTACCATTATACTAGAGTTTTTTTAATGAACCTCACTTAATGCTTTTTTTCCCTCAGTAAGTTCTCTTGTAAAATCCTGCCTTTTGACCGGTGTCCACGTATTTTTGAGCACCAGCATATGTATATATGTGTATAAGATACTAAGTTTTAAAACTTCTGCAGTAACTAGCATTTGACTTTTTTTTACATGTGCAGTCCTGCATTTCAGCTACAGTGTGTGGGATAGCACGGACCGCTTTCGAGGATTGTTTCTGTGAGAAATTTTTTCTGAGTATCAAAGAGCCATCAGGCAAACTTACGGAAGACCAGCACTTTATAAACTAGTAATGCCTGACAGACTGTAAAAATCAGTCGCTACATTTTAAGCGCACACATTTCGTATACTCAAAAAGCCACTTTCTTAGGACTAGGAGAAGAATAAGAACTTTCTTAAATGATTACCTCCCAGTGGCACTAGCCTCAGAAAGGGCCCAATATATAGTTTTTAAAAATTAACCAAACTGAAATCTTGACAGTTGAAAGATATAAATTGTTTGGAATTTTTACCCATTTATTAAATATTTGGGGTTATAAACAAACAATTATTTCTAAAATTTAGGTTGCGCTGAAATAGCAGATGAAGTTTACATGGAAGTCATTGTAGGGGAAGAGGAAGGAACTTCTCTCCCTGAGGCACAGCTTGAGGACTCTGATGTTAATAAAACAGTTGTCCCTGTTGTCTGGGCTGCGGCATATGGTAGGACACTGGTATTTTTTCACCTGATAAGTACATAATATATGTATTTGATCAGCCTTTATCAATCGGTGGCTAATGGCACCAATAGTTGGCTAGTATAAAATGTTTTACTGTGGACTAATTCATCTCTAGTTACTTTACATGATTTTCCTACCACGTAGCTGGTACTATTTAAAATGAACCTTGCTTAATGCATTGTGTGTTTCAGTAGGGTCTGTTTTAAATCCTGTCTTAATAAGTGAGTGCCATAAAAAGTTTTATTTTTCAAAAATAGGAATATGCTTTGAAAATTGATTCTTCCCCTTTTGGAAAAACTTATTTCATGTATTAAAGACAGATAATAAGATTTGGGGATTTGGAAAAGGAACAGAAACCCAGGTATGTCCTTTTAGAAAGTATGTAATGAAAGGTAAATTTATCAAGTTATATATTTTTCTTTCTGTTTATTTTATCTCTTTTCTAGTTAATTGATTATGTAGGCCAGGCATACCCTTTAGTTTGAAAAAATTTGGTATTCAAATGCATTAATTTATCTTAACTTTGTTCTCTGAAAGTTTCATTCATTCCCCAGCCATTTACTGAGCATCTTCAATGTTGAGGATACTCTGCAGAAATATCTTCCCAGTTTTCATTTAAAGTAAGACTTTTCTAGACGGTAACATTTCCGAGGATGCTGACAGCAACCCTTATTTTCAGTATATGTAATTATCTAATCCATAAGAGTGGAAGAACGCAACAAAAAAATTTTAATTGAAGGGATGGTGGTCAAAGTATGATTTTGTAGATTAAGATGTGATCCGCTAATAATCAGCATATCAGTTTTTGACTTAGCCCTTTTTTTTTTTTTTTTTTTTTTTAGGAGACGAAAGAAGAGTTTCCCGAAGGTATGAAGACTGTCAACCTTCAGGTGAGAGGGCATTATGTATGAAATATAAGTTAACTATCTGGGTGGTGGCGTAGTGGTTAAGCGCTACGGCTGCTAACAAAAGGGTCGGCAGTTCCAGTCTGCCAGGCACTCCTTGGAAACTCTATGAGGCAGTTCTACTCTGTCCTGTAGGGTCGCTATGAGTTGGAATTGTGGGTTTTTTTGTTTTGTTTTGTTTTTATCTGGTTTTACACTATTTGGTAAATGAGCAATTAGTTTGTGTATATAGATACACTGATTGCAGTCTTGCCTGGTCAGACGTAACTAGTTACATAGTAGTTTGCCTCTTTTGACAATTGATTTCATTTATATGCAGACATAAAGCGTGTTAATCTGTGGGTGCAGCTCATTTTAGACTTGCCTCAAGATACAAGTATCAGGCAAGCTTACCTCAGGATACATAAAAGGCTTCTATGGGAAAAAAAAATGATCAAATAGAAATTATTTCACAGAAAAATAAAAATTGTTCAGAATATTAACCACTTTTTAAAGTCTTTGCTCAGAGTTGGGATTGTGGTTCTTAATTTTCCTGGCAAACTGTAGATTTATATTAATACTAATATAAAACCCATGTGTCAGCTTAATTTGTCTGAATTTTAATAAACTTCTTATAGAATTATTCTGTTGATAGTTTTTTTTTTTCCTTTAAGCAAAGAGACTTTTTATCACTTAAGTTTCTGATTTTTCTGTTTCTACCCTTGGAAAGTATTTGATTCTCTAAATTTAAATGTAGATTTCAGAGCAATCAACGAGAGACATGTATCACAGCATATAAGCTAAACTGACATTTTTGTAGGCCTACATTTCTAAACTAAATAGCATAAGTCTTAAGACACACATCTTTAAGAACTAGAATTTTATTAATAACTCTTGCGCGTCGACTCACCCCTTTAAAATTGTGGTAAATTGTCTGCCACCAACCCACTGCCGTTGAGTCAATTCCGACTCATAGTGACCCTGTAGGACAGAGTAGAACTGCCCTGTAGGGTTTCCAAGGAGCAGCTGGTGGATTCAAACTGCCAGCCTTTTGGTTAACAGCTGAACACTTAACCACTGTGCCACATCTGTAACCCCCCAAAATTAATTTTAATACTTGATGGAGTTTTAAGTACTTGGTTGAGCCCTGGTGGTGTAGTTGTTAAGAGCTACCATAAGGTCAGCAGTTTGAATCCACCAGCTGCTCCTTGGAAACCTTATGGGGCAGTTGTACCTTGTCTCATAGGGTCGCTATGAGTTGGAATCGACTCGACAGCAATGGGTTTGTTTTAACACTTGATACTTTTCACGTTAAGTATTCTAAAGCTTATATAGAAGAAATATGTTTTGTTTGTTACACATTACGCACAGTCAGCACGGCAAGATTGGTTCACTGATGTATGTATTTTTTTCAAAGTCTCAATTTCATCAGCCTTCATTGGTGAGAATTAGTCTGATGCCAAGACTGTGCTTATCTTAGGTTAATTCACCCAATCAGTTTATTTCATCAGGTGAATAAACTGGGATATTTTAAAATTAATTTCAGGTAATATGTTCTTTAAAGTGTTTGCACGGACACGCGTGTGTGTTTGAGAGAGAAAACCAAAATCAAACCCGTTGCCGTCGAGTCAGTTCCGACTCATAGCGACCCTATGGGACAGAGTAGAACTGCCCCGTACAGTTTCCAAGGAGCGCCTGGTGGATTTGAACTGCCAGCCTTTTGGTTAGCAGCCGTAGCTCTTAACCACTATGCTTCGAGGGTTTCCGTTTGAGAGAGAGAGAATATGAATAGGAATATGGGTATACTTTGTGAAATTTACTGCCACAAAGGGCAGTTTGGTGCTATGCCATCTCCAGTAATTCATCTAACCAAAACCAGAAAAGGGCAAATATATATAATTTAATGATGTATCAAATTTTCCAGGAAATAGCTTGGACTCGGCACTAGAAAACAGAAGTAACACAGCAGCACAGTACCTTCAAATTTGTGAGAGCATTAATACGAATAAAGTACTTAAACAAAAAGCCAAGAAGAGGAGAAGGGGAGAAACCAGGCAGTGGCAAACAGGTAAAATACTTTGCTTTATGAACATTGAAATGACCTGAGATGTGGAAGCATTTTTTTGTAACCAAAGAAACAAATCAATTGTGTAGTCCTACTCCAGTGTTTCTGTTTGAATATGATATAGGTAGTTGATTTGTTTTTAAAGTATGTGACTGGTATTTAGTAAAACTTTTTGCTTTTTACTCAAAAGATGTTTTTAAAGAGAGTTTTCAGGTCGATTCAACAATAAAGGGCACTGGTCTCTGGGTTTCAGTGTGCTTTTGACATAACATTTTGGCACATGAGCCCTATCCTAGAGTGCTGCTCATTACTTTTTAGAGAGCTAGTTTATCATAAATTGCTTTTAAAGTGCATTTTTACCTTACAGGATTGTATAGTTCTTGCACAGTAAGTGTCAGCTGATTTTAGTACCATTGTTACTAAATCTTTTAAAGTAGTCTTTGACCAAATGTTATAACCTCCTTTTTTTTATCTAGCTGTTATAATAGGTCCTGATGGACAGCCCTTGACAGTATACCCTTGCCACATTTGCACAAAAAAGTTTAAATCCCGGGGATTCTTGAAAAGACACATGAAAAATCATCCCGATCATTTGATGAGAAAAAAATATCAATGTACAGACTGTGACTTTACAACTAACAAGAAAGTGAGTTTTCACAACCACTTAGAAAGCCATAAGCTCATAAACAAAGTTGACAAAACCCATGAATTTACAGAGTACACACGAAGATACAGAGAGGCTAGTCCATTGAGTTCAAATAAACTTATATTAAGAGACAAGGAGCCGAAGATTTACAACTGCAAATATTGTGACTATGAAACTGCAGAGCAAGGTCTGTTGAACAGACATTTGCTGGCTGTTCACAGCAAGAATTTTCCTCATGTTTGTGTTGAGTGTGGGAAGGGCTTTCGACATCCTTCTGAGCTAAAGAAGCATATGAGAACCCATACTGGTGAGAAGCCATATCAGTGTCAGTATTGTGTCTTCAGGTGTGCAGATCAGTCAAATCTGAAAACTCACATTAAGTCAAAACATGGTAACAATTTACCATATAAATGTGAGCACTGTCCCCAAGCATTTGGTGATGAGAGGGAGCTTCAGCGTCATCTGGATTTGTTCCAAGGACACAAGACACACCAGTGTCCTCATTGTGACCATAAGAGCACCAACTCAAGTGACCTTAAGCGGCACATCATATCCGTCCATACTAAGGATTTTCCTCATAAATGTGAGGTCTGTGATAAAGGTTTCCATCGTCCTTCTGAGCTCAAAAAGCATAGTGATATCCATAAGGGAAGGAAAATTCATCAGTGTAGGCACTGTGACTTTAAAACCTCAGATCCATTTATTCTTAGTGGGCATATCCTTTCAGTTCATACTAAGGATCAGTCATTGAAGTGTAAAAGGTGCAAGAGAGGGTTCAGACAACAAAATGAGCTCAAGAAGCATATGAAGACCCATACTGGAAGGAAGATCTACCATTGTGAGTATTGTGAATATAGCACCACAGATGCATCTGGCTTTAAACGACATGTGATATCAATACATACAAAAGACTATCCACACAGATGTGAATTCTGCAAGAAGGGATTCCGAAGACCGTCAGAAAAAAACCAACATATTATGAGGCACCACAAGGAGGCTTTTGTGTAGTAAGATCAATATGAAGAAAAAAGCTACTTAGAAGATACGTTAATTGGGAGGAAAATCTCACGAACTCTTTCATCTGGTTTCAAAGTTTGATATTAAATCATAACTTTACATTCTTGGTATTAAAGATCTTAAAATATTTGAATTGACAGAGGGTCTCACAGCCCTTTGGAAATTACTTAAAAGAATTTAAGAAGCACCATAGAAGGGTTGTAGAAAACTTGTGTTTGTTTAATTGTATTACATGCATAGTTGAATTACAGAGGGAAAAAGCAAAGACATCTACTTTATTTGGCAGATCATACTAGAGACAAATGTTTCTGAAAAGAGAATACATATTGAGTTTAGCAATGCTTTGCTGTGGCAAGCACGCCTCAATTTTATGCAATTTTAGAAATAGGGTAGGGAAGTAAAATTCAGTCATCCATCAGTCACTAAGTCATTGAGCCTTTTATCTTTTACCTGGAAGTTGAAATTCAGAACTGGAGAAAGTTTTGTGCATTCATTTAAAAAAATTTCATTGGAAAAGTTTAGACTAATTCATTACTACTTAAAAAAGAATTTCAGAGCTGCTAATATTTTATTGAAGGATAGGATGTTTAAAATATAGCATTCTGTGAAGTCTAAGGATTGTGTGTGTGTATATATATATATACACACACACACATATATATATTTCCCTTTTATCCGATATTCCAAGTTGATGTTCAGTATGGCATATATGACAAGAGTATATTTGAGTCAAATGTGGCTTTCTAAAATATATGCAACAGTAATGTTGCAAAAAAGTTGGCACAATATTTCCTAATGACATAAAGATTAAGTTGAGAGAACACAGTTTTCTTAAATATTCTAATGTTTAAAGATTTTTTTTAGAACAGTCTTAGCGAGTATGATTGTTCTAGTCTTAATCTAATGTTTAAAGGTGCAATTTTATGCCATTATTGAGAATTTTGATTTTTAAAATCTATATACCATGTTGTTAACATGTGTTTTCAATATAAGGCAGTATTTATCAGACGGTATGCTGCCAAGAGAGTTTGAAGGTGATTATTCAGTTTACAGTGTATAGATTTAAAATACGCATCATTTTAACGCTTTGTGTTAGCATGCTGCAAATCAAAATGGCGCTTTATATAACAAGCTGGTTTTAGGGCAACTTAATAAAAATCCTGTTCATAAATGTAATTCCTATGATGTGTACTTTGAAAGTTTTAGTTGCTTCATGTTTACACTCAGCTATTCAACATAATTAACATGTAATTTTACTTCCTACTATAGTGTGGTTTTGTGTTTCAAATAATGTTCACCTTTCTGTTTTTGCACCAGATAAGAATCAGTTTCTTGAGAATAAATTTTTTTATCTTTCTTAACTTCAGAATATTAAATTTGGGAAATATATGAAAATTGTGTGTTATGTGGCTGTAAATGATGTACACGCTGTAAAATAAGATTGTCACTGTTATGTGGGAGTATTATTTTAAATGTTACTCATTGAGATGAGCATACAATAAAATGCATTTATTGCACTTCAAGGTTTTATGAGTTTATTTAAAGCTGTGTTGTAACGTTCACTCTTTATTAAAAGACTTTTCACTTGAAGTTGCTCTTAGGTAATTGGTCCTTTTTTAAACGTGTTCTTAAATTTTGTGTGTTGGCAACATGCAAAAGTAATTTAGACAATTACGATGACTGTGGCGTGGTTATCTCTCAAGAATGTATGTCTTAAGGTGCACATTTTAAAACCCTGGATTTTGTTTAAAATTCTGAACTTCTTTAAATAATGCAGCCCTGAGAGATGAATACATCAAATGATATTCTTGATATGTGTTCAAAGGGAAAAATATTGAGTCAAATATTTGGGAAAGATTTCTGAAAACTAACATAGAAATCTACATAAAAGATCTCTGTAAACTAACACAAAATGCAGTGTTATGTTCAAACCCATCAGCATTCAATAAATTCATGTACCTAGGTATATAGCATTATTAAAACTCTGTCAGTTGGGTTATTAACTGTTCAGTAATAATCAATAACAAAAAGGAGACATCTATTAGCTGTTAGATGTTAAGGAGTCCTGGTGGCACAATGGTTAAGCGCTCAGCTGCTAATGGAAAGATTGGCAGTTTGAACTCAGCAGCTCCTCTGGAGAAAGATCTTTCTGCTTCCATAAATATTACAACCAAGAAAACCCTATGGGGCAGTCCTGCTCTGCCATATGGAATCGCTGTGAATTGGGATCTACTCAATGGCATCCAACGACAACAACAACATTACATGTTAGACCAGTGATTTTCAAACTTTAATGTGTCGACAGTTTTTTTTTTTATTTTTTTGAAGAGCAGATTCTGATTCAGTAGGTGTGGGGTGGAGCCTAGGAGCCCTAGTGGCACAGTGGTTAAGGACTCGACTGTAACCAAAAAATCAGCAGTTCAAATCCACCAGCTGCTCCATGGAAACCCTACAGGGCAGTTCTACTCTGTCCTACAGGGTCGCTATGAGTTGAAATTGACTCCCTGGCAATGGATTTGGTTTTTTTTTGGGGGGGGGTGGAGCTTAAGATTCAAGGGTTTTTATGAACTCCCATGTGATGCCACCATAGTAGTAAGGTGTTAGACAAAAGCCCCCAGTGTAATTCTGGTACACTTTGGCGACTTTGCTTATACAGACAGCTATGGGTGAGGGGGTGGAGACAATTCTTACTGTGGACGAGGCATTTGAGCGAAGACCTGAATGCAAGAAGGAACCAGTTGGGAAGCTCTTGAGGAAGAGGAGTCAAGGTGGAGAAATCTGCAAACACAAACTGAGGTGGGAATAAGCTTTGGCTGGACCATGGTGTATGAAGGAGACTGTTGAGAAGACCTGTGAGGAGTTTGAAATGGGAAGCTACTGGTGGGTTTTAAGAAACTGAGTGATGTGATCTGATCTACATTGTTAAGATCACTTGGAGACTGAGGAGCGTATCCTAGAGGGAAGCAGGGAGCTGTGTCGAGAGATTATTCCAGTTCACTACTGCAGTGGAGCTAGTGAAAAGTAGATAAATTTCCTTTTTTTTTTTTTAATTTAATTTGTTGTTGAGAATACACAGCAAAACATACACCAATTCAACAGATTTTACCTGTACAAATCAGTGACATTGATTGCATTCTTTGAGTTGTGCAACTCTTATCACCTTCCTTTTCCGAGTTTCTCCCTTATTAACAAACCCATTGCCTCCTAAGGTTCTTATCTAATCTTTTGAGTTGCTCATGTCAATTTGATCACATATAGATACATCTTAAAAGAGCCTAATTCTCAAGGCAGATATTCTTCACTACTTAAGCAAAAAATTTTTATTGTTTGCTTTTAAGAAGACATCAGGGGATATTTTTGGTTTAAGGTTTCAAGATTATCTTAGGGCAATTGTTTCAGGGATTCATCCAGCCTTCATGGCTCCAGAAAGCCTGGATTCCATAAGAATTTGAAATTCTGTTCTACATTTCCCCCCTTTTGGTCAGAATCCTTTTATAGATGCTTTGATCAAAATGTTCAGTAATGGTAGCCAGGCTCATCCAGTTCTGTTCTCAGGGCAGAGGAGGCAGTTGTTCATGAAGGCAATTAGCCACACATTCCACATTCTCCTCCTCCTCCTCACTGTCCTTCCTCTGTTGCTCCAGGTGAATAGAGACCAACTATTGTGTCTTAGATGGCTGCTTGCAAGCTTTTAGGAACCTAGGCACTACACGACAAACCAGGAGATAAAATAGAAGTAATAAACACGTTATTAGGCCAATTAATGGGGTGTCTCATGAAACCATGACCTTAAACCTCTGAGCCAAGGAACCAAATCCCATGAGTTATTTGGTGGTACATAAGCAGCCTCACTAGCATCTATTACACAGCTTTAGCCAATTTGACCTTTTATAGGTGTACAACTTAATGATACCAGTTAATATTTGGCTGTGCAATATGCAGTTTTTCCATTGCTGTAAACTGGTGCTAAGTGCTCCATAACCAATAACCCCCTCCCCTCATTTTGCCATCCCTCTCGCCCCTGGAGAACCACTAGTAAACTTTGGTCTCAAGACATTTACCTTTTTATATCAGAGAGGCCATACAATATTTGTCCTTTTGTGATTGACTTATTTCTCTTAGCATAATGTCTTCAAGCTCCATCTATATTGTATATGTGTCAAGACTTCATTTCTCTTACTGGTTAAGTGGTAATTCCATTGTATGTGTGTGGTACATTTTGTTTACGCATTCATCCATTGATGGGCATTTAGGTTGTTTCCACCTCTTGGCTATTGTGAATAGGGGCTGCAGTGAACATTGGCGTACATGTATCTGAGTCTCTGCTTTCAGTCCTTTTGGGAAGAATTCCTAGGAGTGGAATTTCTGGGTCATATGGTAGTTCTATTTTTAGTTTTTTGAGGAACCACCACACTGTTTTCCACAAGAGCTGTACCATTTTGCGTTCCCACCAGCAATGAATGGTCCAATTTCATCACACCCTTGTCAGCATTTGGTATTTTCTGTTTTGTTTTTATCTTCGCCATCCTAGTGGAAGTGAAATGATAAGTCATTGTGGTTTTGATTTGCATCTCTCTGATGGCTAATGACATTGAGCATCTTTTCATGTGTTTGGTGGCCATTTGAATGTCTTTTTTGGTGAAATGTGTATTCCTTTAGTCGTTTTTTTGATGGGGTTATTTGTCTTTTGTTGTTGTCAAAGTTCTATATGTATTTTGGCTATTAGATTCTTATCCAGTAATATGGGTTCTGAAGATATTCTTGCAGTTGGTAGTTTCTCTTTTCACCTTTTTGGTAAAGTCTTCTGATGAAAAAAATTTTTTAATTTTTATGAAGTCTCATTTATTTATTTTTTTGCTGTTTGTGCTTTTACTACATGAGATAATCCATTGTTAAAGGGTAGACCTGACAGCATTACCCTTGCATTTCTTCTAAGAATTTTATGGTTTTAGATTGCACATTTAGGTCCTTAATCCATTTTGAATTTGTGTATAGTGTGAGGCATGGGTCCTGTTTCATTTTTCTTCATGTGGAAGTCCAATTTTTCTAACATCATTTATTGAAGAGACTCTTCTTTCCCCATCAAATGGATTTAGTACCCTTGTCAAAAAGCAGGTGACCATAGATGTGTGGGTTTATTTCTGGACTCTCAACCCTATTCCATTGGTCTATGTGTCTATTGTTATACCAGTGCCAGGCTGTTTTGATTACTGTAGCTGTATAATATGTTTTAAAATAAGGAAGCGTGAGTCATCCTACTTTCTTTTTCAACATTCCTTTAGCTATTCAAGCCTAGATAGATTTTTTTTTTATCTTGTGTAAATTGGGCCTAGAAAATCTCAGCCCGGATAGAACAAATATGAATTTAGTCCTTGTTACAAACAAAAGATTGGCTTAAAAAAACAATGATTTTATTGGCACAGGCCTCCCCTTTTTGCCAAAACAGGTTTCACCTGAAAAATGTAGTTCTGCAGGTCAAAATACCTTCATAATAAGGATAAATAATTTGGAAATTACGGAAAAAAATTTTTTTCTAGAACAGTTCAGGGCCATTATGTGGGGATAGGCTTGTCTCATTGTCACTTTTTCTAAACGGCCTATGCCACAATGGAGAGGAAAGTATTTGGGAATTGTTACCCAAGGAGGGCCCTCAAATTAAATTTCTCATGTCTCAAATAGGACAACCACCAGTTTGAACCTGGAATTGCTCTTAAACTTAGATATGACTAAGAAAAAATATATACATAGAGGACCCCTGGGGGTGCAGTAGTTAAAGCAATTGCTAACTGAAAGGTCAACGGTTCAATACCACCAGTGACTCCCGGGGAGAAAGATGTGGTAGTCTGCTTCTGTAGAGATTAGCCTTGGAAACCCTGTGGGGTTGCTTTGAGTCAGAATGGACTAGATGGCAGTGAGTTTTTTTGGGGGGGAGGGGAGGGGGAGGTCATATATATATATATATATATATATATATATATATATATGTATATGTATATATATATGGAGCCCTGGTGGCTGCAGTGGTTAAGAGTCAGGTTGCTAACCAAAAGGTCAGCAGTTCAAATTCACCAGCTGCTCCTTGGAAACCCTATGGGACAGTTCTGCTCTCTCCTACAGATCGATATGAGTCAGAATCAGCTCGATGGCAACAGATTATATATACAATTATATATGTATGGAAACCCTGGTGGTGTAGCGGCTAAGTGCTACAGCTGCTAACCAAAAGGTCGGCAGTTCGAATCCACCAGGCACTCCTTGGAAACTCTATGGGGCAGTTCTACTCTGTCCTATAGGGTTGCTATGAGTCAGAATCGACGGCAGTGGGTTTGGTTTTTTGGGTTATATACATGTGTGTATATATATATATATATATACGTATTTTTATATATATATATATATATATTTTTTTATGTGTATCAGTAGAACTATGTGGCCTTTTTTCTGAGGGCCACTGGGTGGACTCAAACTTCCAACCTTTCAGTTAGCAACCAAGCGTGTTAACCATTTGTAGTATCCAGGGACTCCATATATAATGAATAATATACATATTATATTTGTATATGTGTATATAATTCATTATAATATGTCATATGCATATATACCTATATGTGTGTATATGTATATATAAGCATGGTATACATATTTTTACACAAATAATGCACACCTGGGTTTGCCAGCCACACCCTCTCCCTGTGAGATATTTTTCTAAGCACGCTATGCTAATTTTTTTACAGCAACAAGGGGAAAAGGACTGGCATGGAGACCCTTGTGTGGATGCCTTGTTAGGGAAGGACACGGCTGGCAAACAAACATACAGAGGACGCTTTTTTTTTGTAAAAATACCGTGTGTGTGTGTGTGTGTGTATATATGTATATATATGTCAAATAATGAACCCCTATATACCCATTATCCATCTTCAACAATTATCGCCTTATGGCCAATCTTGTTTCTTTTATATTCTCCCTTTACCTGGTGTGTTTTGAACGATGGGAAGAATGCTTTATGGAACCATGTTTGAAACAAATGAGTTATGGGACTTAGAAGACTAATTCTGTAAGCAAAGAAATTTTAATTTAAAGCAGAAATCTGCATCAACTGGAGTTTATGTTAAAGTGGGTGTCTCTAGTACTCCAGGGGAGGGGGGCATTGTGTTTTTTTGTTTTTCTTTTACATTGTTTTAATTAGGGTGCTGCTTGTGAGTGCTGACATGGACATTCATAATAGGATAACTTCTTGGAAAAAATAGACAGCTAAGCTAAAAATTCTTCCTACACATTTCCTAACTGAACTTCCACAAACGCAATACAGATAGTTCATGTACTTTATTTAGACACAAATTACTTTGCATGCCATTGTACAGTCTCCATTTTATTTGACAAATCTAAGGAGAAAACATAGTGGGATACAAATTAGATAAGCAGGTATTTCTCACCTGACAATATCTTTGCAGTTTTAAGAGATAAGGTATATGAAACTTGTAAAAGAACAAAATCACTGCTATTTCCATTGATCTTAATCACTAATTGGAAAATACATGTATTTAAATGGTCATCATTACAGAAAAACTGTCTATACCATTAAGTTCTGTATTAGAGTTTTAAAAAATTAGCAAGTATAATAACGACCTTGTTATGACTCCCATCACTATGGATGGGACAAGTGGGTCAATGTGCTGACGTGTTAACTCCGCCAAATTTTGGACACTGCTATTTTTGTTATTTGGAGTATTTTGGAAAAGTCACACCTATTCTACTTTGCAAACCGTCAAAAGTTCAATCTAATAAAAACTTCAGTTTATATCATTTGCAATCGGTAGATAACATGGCTAACTTTGTTACAGTTACATATATAGTAGTTAGCAGAGGTTAAACTGCTCTGTTGAGCCTACACCAAAAGAAAAAAATAAGGACTAGAGCTCCTGAAAAATATTAACATTTTCTATCTAAATATTGATAAAAGTGGAACGTATCAATTTATGTTGTGGCACTTAAGTTTTAGGCAAAATATTAAAAAGTTTCAGCTTCAGAGCAAGACCTATTTGATATTTCTATAAAAGAATATTAAAAGCATTTTCTCCTTATTTACGGTTTGATCTTTGTAGTATCTCATTTGTTCCTATCTTAACAATTTCTTCAGTATAATGAATAATGAGAATATGATTATAAAGCATGACATAATTCTATACAGATATTTGCAGAAATACTTCAGTGCAAAATGTCATCCACTGTAATCTTAATATATGTGTTGCCTTAAGCAATAGCTTTTCAAATGTAAATATTAATTTTTGATAAATATGAATTTTAGCCAGAGGGGTTGAAATTAAGAAATTTCATTCTAATGTATTTAGAAGTATTGTGTTCACTTTGTAAGGTCATTAGAGCCCAAATAATAAACCAATTTCTGAGAACATTAAAAAAAAAAAAAAAACCTACTATAAAATCTTCCAAGTAGAGAAGACATCAAGTATTTGTTGTGGATATTTTTATTTCCTAAGCTTTTGTTATGTCTGTGTAATATTTTGAAAACCCTGGTGGTGTAGGGGTTAAGAGCTATGGCTGCTAACCAAAAGGTCGGCAGTTTGAATCCACCAGGTGCTCCTTGGAAACTGTTGGGCAGTTCTACTCTGTCCTATTAAGATCGCTATGAGTTAGTCAACTTAACGGCAATGGGATGTAGTGTTTTAATGTTAAATTGTGTATACCAATATAAAAAAGCCCACCCTCTTTCCACCCACTACTGGGATGTAGTATTTTAATGTTAAAAATTGTGTATACCAATATAAAAAACCCCACCCTCTTGCCACCCACTACTACAATATAGTGTTTTTTAAGGAAGTGGGTGGACTAGTTTGGGGATGCCATGCTTTTGATATGCTTTGAAAGAATAGATTACCAAGGCACTGATATGCAGTTAGAATCAGTATAGCATAATGTATATAATTCAGTGGATTTAGTTATTTAAAAAGATATCATCCCACTTCCCTGCTAAATGAAATTAACCATCACCTTTGATTTAACTATGTCTCCAAGAAAGTGTAAATAGCATGTGATGAAGCATCTCCTTCTGTCACAAGGCTTAATGTGAGAAAAACAAATATAGGCTGTATGTATCATGCACTAGTTAAATTTCTTTTGTTTCTTCAATTGTCTTTTTCCATTTTTCGTTAAAAAACACAATTTAATCTTGTAGCCGAATTGAACATCTAATGTCAGAAAATCTTCTAATGAAGTAACTTGTGAAATCTCTACCACAACAAATTAATATCTAAAAATCACCCTACCAGAAAAATAATGAGTTTTGTTCTACAACGTCTGCAACCAAAGTTTAAACAAGAGGGTCCCTCTTTGAGTTTGTTGCTGTATTGAATACACAAATGTGATTGAAAGGATTCGGGTCTTATAAATGGCTGGAGAAACTCATCTGCAGAACTAATCCATCTCATTAGATCCATCGTATAGTAGCATGGTTCAAATTTTTGATTGGCCTTTAGTGGGTGGAAAAAGAACAACTAAAGTAATAGTACAGACACAACAAAACTCCTTTGAGCTGTAATACTTTAAAGTAGATTCATTCATGGCTGTAAAAGAAAAAAAGGAAAGGTTAGTTTACAACTGGCTCATAAAAAAGACATTCTTGTATGCACACAGGGAAAATGATTTAAATTGATACGTATAAAACCAAAGATAATGTACATTTTAGTACATTTTTATATGTATATTTGATGAAAAATTGTTTTGTCTAGCTGATCTTTTATTCAAGGTATATGTTTAAAATGACTTTAAGCAGGAGGAAGGGAGGATTGAGTAGATTTCCTCCTTGATGTCATATGTAGAGCTTAAATCAAACCAAACTCGTTGCCATCGAGTCCATTCCAATTCATAGCGACCCTATAGGACAGGGTAGAACTGGTCATACATAGGGTTTCCAAGGAGTGGCTGGTGGACTCAAACTACTGACCTTTTGGTTAGCAACTGAGCTCTTAACCACTGCGCCACCAAGGCTCCATTAAGAGGCTGGGTATGGTCAAACGTCTCTAATTGTTCATAAATATGGATCTATCATCTGTGAACTTAAATATGTTTTGAATTCACAGCCCATTGGAATATCAAGTTTGATATTTATTGCTGCATGTTTTTAAGGGAGAGGTAATGAATGGCTATTATTCTATAAACCTGTTGCCGTCGAGTTGATTATGACTCATAGCGAGTCCATAGCACAGAGCAGAACTGCCCCATAGGGTTCCCGAGGCTGTAATCTTTACGGGAGCAGATTGCCACATCTTTCTCCCTCGGAGCAGCTGGGGGCGTTCAGACCATCAACCTTTCGGTTAGCAGCTGAGTGTTTAACCACCGTTCCACTGGAACTCCTTTATACTATAGACCCTTTATTTGGCAGGTCCTCACACCGAAGCTACCTTTGGGGCACATGCAATTAGTAGCAGTAATTGCTTCTCAGTCTTAATTTTCAGCATCAAGTTATCTCTGAGTGTCAATTTTTAAATCCTTCCTGTGCTGACTTGCCCTTTCTGTTAATGTGGTTCTTGGGCTGTCAAATACCCTTTATCAATTAATAGTAATAAGCAATTCTCACCTAATCGATAACCTTCTTGACAGAGAAAAACAGCATATTTAAAAGCTGAAATTATGGAATTGTTTTTATTTGGGGGTTACCCAAATATTGCTCTCATCGATGATAGACGATACAAGACTGATGGCTTGATTGTGGTTAAAGAAGGGCTATCCTTCAGAGCTATATTTTTTTCAAAAAAATTTTTGTACACTTGAGTATTTTGAGTTGTTCACCAAAAAAGATAAAATTTTAAAGTAAATTATTTGTGAACAGATGGTTGCTTTTATTAAATCTGAATCTGCAGTGTAATTTTAAATATTTAATGGACATTTATATAGTGCTTATCATGGTAAAATTTTTTTTTTATCATGGTGTATCTAAGCATTTTAAGACTACTCTTGAAGTATAATAAACATTTATAAAAAGTACATATAAACACCAAGGTCACACGATAACTAAGAGCCCAAGAGACAGAAAGGGCCACATGAACCAGAGACCTACATCATCCTGAAACCAGAAGAACTAGTTGGTGCCCGGCCACAATCGATGACTGTCCTGACAGGGAGCACAACAGAGAACCCCTGAGGGAGCAGGAGATCAGTGGGATGCAGACCCCAAATTCTCACCAAAAGACCATACTTAATGGTCTGACTGAGACTAGAGGAATCCCGGCGGTCATGGTCCCCAAACCTTCTGTTGGCCCAGGACAGGAACCAGTCCCGAAGACAACTCATCAGACATGAAAGGGACTGGACAGTGGGTAGGAGAGAGATGCTGATGAAGAGTGAGCTAATTATATCAGGTGGACACTTGAGACTGTGTTGGCATCTCCTGTCTGGAGGGGGGATGGGAGGATAGAGAGAGTTGGAAGCTGGCAAAATTGTCATGAAAGGAGAGACTGGAAGGGCTGACTCATTAGGGGGAGAGCAAGTGGGAGTATGGAGTAAGGTGTATATAAACTTATATGTGACAGTTTGACTTGATTTGTAAACATTCACTTGAAGCTCAATAAAAGTTAAAAAAAAAAAAGTACATATAGGCCTAAAATTTCCCAAACTGAATATGCATATGCAACCACACCCAGTTCAAGAACATTTTTAGCATACCAGAAGCCCTCCCCATACCCCCTTCCAATCAATATCCACCCCTCAAGGATAGTTTTGCCTATTTTTAGTACCTGAGCAGTTTGATAGGTGGGAAATTTAACATAACAAAACAAAAGTTGTCATTTTCACTATGTTTAAGTCAGATTCTGTGTGGTTTTAGAGCTGGAGTTCTCAACCTTTTTTTTTTTTCTATCCCCTTGCACCTGAGGGGTACCATATATTCCATCACTACCGGAACCTCTCGGCAACAGTGCTGTTGTCAGCTGCCATCAAGTCAGCTCTTACTCATGGCAACCCCATGCACAATGAAAGGCAACACTGCCTGCTATCCCCACTGTTCCTTGCAGATCAGACCACTGTGATTCATAGAGTTTTCACTGGCTTATTTTCAGTAGTACATTGCCAGGGCTTTTTCCCTAAAATGACTTTAAGCAGGAGGAAATGCTCCATAGGGAAATGCTCCAATGGCTGATTGTACTAGTCTGGAAACTCTGCTGAAACCTGCTCAGCATCATAGCAACACGCACAACTCTACTGATAGACAAGTGGCGGCTATGGATGAGGTGCATTGCCTGGGTATGCCTCATGGAAGATGAGAATTCAACCACTGAACCACCAATGCCCCCTGGCAGCGGTGTACCAGTACCAGCTGCTGTAGAGTTGATTCTAACTCATGGCGATCCTATATGTGTCAGAGTAGAGCTGTGCTCCACAGGGATTTCAATGGCTGATTGTTTTTCCTGATCTGTGATTTTTTTTATTGTACTTTAGATGAAGGTTTACAGAGCAAATGAGTTTCTCATTAAACAATTAATACAAGTATTGTTTTGTGACACTGGTTGCCAAGCCCACAACATGTCAACACTCTCCCATTCTCGACCTTGGGTTCCCCATTTCCAGCATTCTTGTCCACTCCTGCCTTCTCATCCTTGCACCTGGGTTGGCGTGCCCCTTTAGTCTTGTTTTGTATTATGGGCCTGTCTAATCGTTGGCTGAAGGTTGAGCTTAGGGAGTGACTTCCTTTCTGAGTGAAAGGGAGCCCAGGGTCCATACTCTCAGGGTTTCTTCAGTTTCTGTCAGACCAGTAAGTCTGGTCTTTTCTTCCGAGTTTGAATTTTATTCTACATTTTTTTCTCCAGCTCTGTCCAGTACACTCTATTGTGATCCCTGTCAGAGCAGTTGGTGGTGGTAGCCAGGCACCATCTAGTTGTGCTGGACTCAACCAGACTGAGTAGTAGTGGTAGTAGTGGTCTGGTAGTAGTGGTCCATTAGTCCTTTGGACTAATCTTTCCCTTGTGTCTTTGGTTTTCTTCATTCTCCCTTGCTCCAGATGGGGTGAGATCAGTGGAGTATCTTAGATGGCCATACATAAGCTTTTGAGACCCCAGACACTACTCACCAAAGTAGAATATAGAATATTTTCTTTATAAACTTTGTTATGCCAGTTGAGCTAAATGTTTCCTGAGACCTTGGTCCCCACAACCCTCAGCCCAGTAGTTTGGTCCCTCAGGGAGTTTGGATGTGTCTATGGTGCTTCCATGATCTTGCTTTGGGCAAGTTGTGCTGACTTCCCCAGTATTGTGTACTGTGTTACCCTTCACCAAAGATACCATTTATCTAATGTCTATTTAGTGTTTTCTCTCCCGCCCCTCCCCTGCCTTGTAACTATCACGGATTATTTCTTTTTGTGTGTAAACCTTTTCATAAGTTTTTATAGTAGTGGTCTCATACAATATTTGTCCTTTTGCGATTGACATTTCACTCAGCATAATGCCTTCCAGATCCATCCATGTTGTGAAATGCCTCGCAGATTCATCATTGTTCTTCATGGTTGCATAGTATTCCATTGTGTGTGTGTGTACCAGAGTTTTTTTTATCCATTCAACTGTTGATGGGCACCTGGGTTGTTCCCATCTTTTTGGTATTGTGAACAATGCTGCAATGAACATGGGTGTACATATGTCTATTCGTGTGACAACTCTTATTTCTGTAGACTATATTCCCAGGCGTGGGATTGCTGGATCATATGATACTTCTATTTCTAGCTTTTTAAGGAGGTGCCATATCATTTTCCAAAATGGTTGTACCATTTTGCATTCCCACCAGCAGTGCATACAAGTTCCAATCTCCCCACAGCCTCTCTAACATTTGTTATTTTCTGATTCATGCCAGTGATGTTGGGGTGAGACGGCGTCTCATTGTGGTTTTGATTTGCATTTCTCTAATGGCTAGTGATTGTGAGCATTTCTTCATGAATCTGTTAGCCACTTGTCCTCTTTGGTGAAGTGTCTGTTCATATCCTTTGCCCACTTTTTAATTGGATTATTTGTCTTTTTGTTGTTGAGTTGTTGGATTTTCCTCTAGATTTTAGAGATTAGATCTTTGTCAGATTTGTCATAGCGAAAAATTCTTTTCCCAGTTTGTAGGTTCCCTTTTTACTCTTTTGGTGAAGTCTTTTGATGAGCATAAGGGTTTCCTTATTAGAAGATCCCAGTTATCTAGCTTATCTTTTTGTGTTTGTGTATTGTTAGTTATGGTTTGTATCCTGTTAATAGGACCTCTAGCATTGACCTTGTTTTTTCTTATATGGTCTTTATAGTTTTGGTTTATTTAGGCCTTTGATCCGTTTTTAATTACTTTTTGTGTATGGTGTGAGTATGGGTCCTGTTTCATTTTTTTGCAGATGGACATTTAGTTTTGCCAGCACCATTTGTTAAAGACTGTCTTTTCCCCATTTGATGGACTTTGGGCCTTTGTCGAACATCAGGTGACTGTAGGTAGATGGGTTATCAATTCTGTTCCATTGGTCAGTGTGTCTGTCATTGTACCACTATCAGGCTGTTTAGACTACTGTAGCTGTATAATAGTTTCTGAGGTCAGGCAGTGTGAAGCCTCTTACTTTATTCTTCTTCTTTAGTAGTGCTTTACTTATCCAGGGCCTCTTCCCTTTCCATAAAAAACTTAATGATTAGTTTTTCCATCTGGTTAAAGAATACTGTTGGTATTTGAATCGGGATTGCATTGTATTTGTAGATTGCTTTGGGTAGAATTGACATTTCACAATGTTGAGTCTACCTATCAGTGAGCATGGTTTTTCCATTTATGTAGGCCTTTTTTGGTTTCTTGTAGTAGTGTTTTGTAGTTTTCTTGGTATAGTTTTTTTACATTCCTGGTTAGATTTCTTCCTAAGTATTTTATTTTTCAGGGATTATTATAAATGGTATTTTTTTAACCTGATTTCCTTTTCATAGTTCTCTTGGTATATAGGAATCAACTGATTTTTGTATGTTTATCTTGTATCCTGATACTCTGCTGAATTTTTCTATTAGTTCCAGTAGTTTTCTCCTGGAGTCTTTTGGATTTTCTATGGATAGTATCATATCATCTGCAAATATGGACAGTTTTGCTTCTTCCTTACCAATTTTTTGTTGTTGTGAGGTTGGTTCCAACTTGTAGTGATCCTGTGTACAACAGAACAGAACGCTGCCTGGTCCTACGCCATCCTCACAATCATCATCATGCTTAAGCCCGTTGTTGCAGCCACTGTGTCAATCCATCTCATTGAAGGTCTTCCTCTTTTTCACTGACCCTCCACTTTACCAAGCATGATGTGCTCCAGGGACTGATCTCTCCTGACAACATGTTCAAAGTATGTAAGACATAGTCTCACCAGCCTTGCTTCTAATTTGACGATGAATGCAGTGCCATTCCTCTTCAAGTTGTCGTCCCCAGCATGGTAGACCATACGATTGTCTGATTCAAAATGGGCAATACCAGTCCATTTCAGCTCACTAATGCCTTTTTTAATGCCTAGGATATCTATCTTTATGTGTTCCATTTCATTTTTTGACCATTTCCAATTTTCCTAGATTCATACTTTTTACATTCCAGGTTTCAGTTATTAATGGATTTTTGCAGCTGTTTCTTCTCATTTTGGGTTGTGCCACATCAGCAAATAAAGGTCCCAAGAGCTTGACTTCATCCACACCATTAAGGTCAGCTCTACTGTGGGAGGCAGCTCTTCCCCAGTCGTCTTTTGAGTGCCTTCCAACCTGAGGGGCTCATCTTCCGGCACTATATCAGACAATGTTCTGCTGCTATTCATAAGGTTTTCACTGGCTAATTCTTTTCCGAAGTAGACTGCCGGGTCCTTCTTCCTAGCCTGTCTTAGTCTGAAAGCTCAGCTGAAACCTGTCTGCCATGGGTGACCCTGCTGGTATTTGTATCAAAAAAAAAAAAACCAAACCTGTTGCCGTCGAGTTGATTCCGACTCATAGTGACCCTGTAGGACAGAGTAGAACTGCCCCACAGAGTTTCCAAGGAGCACCTGGTGGATTTGAACTGCTGACCCTTTGGTTAGCAGCCATAGCACTTAACCACTACGCCACCAGGGTTTCCGGTATTTGCATACCTGTGGCAAATCTTCCAGCATCACAAGGCAAAAGCACCTACAGTATGACAAACTGACAGACACGTGGGGCACCCAGTTTGGATGCCCTTTATTTATTTTTCTTGCCTTATTGCTCTAGCTAGAATTTCCAGCACAATGTTAAATAGGAGTGGTGATTAAGGGCAATCTTGTCTTGTTCCTGTTCTCCAGGAGGATGTTTTCACCCTCCTCTCCATTGGCTGTTGGTTTTGTATAGATGCCCTTTATTATGTTGAGGAATTTCCCTTCCGTGCCTATTTTATTTAGAGTTTTTTAATCAGGAATGGGTGTTGGACTTTGTTGAATGCCTTTTCCTTATCAATTGAGATAATCATGTGATTCTTTTGTTTTATTTGTGTGGTGGATTAAGTTGATTGATTTTCTAATGTTGAACCATCCTTGCATACATGATATAAATCCCATTTGGTCGTGGTGTATCTTTTTTTTTAATATGATGCTGAATTCTATTGGCTAGAATTTTGTTGAGAATTTTTGCATCTATATTCATGAGAGATATTGGTCTGTTATTTTCATTTATTTTATTTTTTTGGTGTCTTTGCCTGGTTTTGGTATCAGGGTTACGCTGGCTTCATAGAATGAATTCCAAAGTAACCCTTCCTTTTCTATGTTCTGAAATAGTTTGAGTAGTACTGGTGTAAGCTCTTCTCTGAATGTTTGGTAGAATTCTCCAGTGAAGCCATCTGGTCCAGGACTTTTCTTGTTGGGAGTTTTTTTTATTTTTATTTTTTAATTACCTTTTCAATCTCTTCTCTTGTTATGGGTCTGTTCAGATTGTCAACTTCAACTTGTGTTCATTTGGGTAGGTAGTGGTTTCTAGAAATTTGTTCATTTCCTCTAGGTCTTCGAATTTGTTGGAGTATAGTTTTTCAGAGTACTCTGTTATGATCCTTTTTATCTTAGTCTGGTCCATTGTAATGTCCCCCATTTCATTTCTTATTTGGGTTATTTGCTTCCTCTCGTGTTTTTCTTTTGTCAGTTTGGCCAAAGGTTTGTCGATTTTGTTGATCCTTTCAAAGAACCAACTGTTGGTTTTATTGATTCTCTCTGTTGCTTTTCCATTCTTTATTTCATTTGTTTCTGCTCTGATCTTTATTATTTCCTTTCTTCGGGTGGCTGTGGGCTTCTTTTGCTGTTCTCTTTCTATTTGTTTGAGTTGTATGGCTAATGTTTTGATTTTGTTCCTTTCTTCCTTTTTGTTGTGTGCATCTTTTGCTATAAATTGACCTCTGAGCACTGCCTTTGCTGTGTCCTGAAGATTTTAGTATGTTGTGTTTTCATTCTCGTTTGATTCTGGTAAGTTTTTGATGCCATCTTTGATTTCTTCTATTACCCAGTGGTTTTTAAGCAAGGTGTTATTCAGTTTCCATGTATTCGATTTTTTTTCCTTACTCTTCCTGTTGTTTCTACTTTGACGGTGTTGTGATCACAGAAAGTACTTTGTATTATCTCAGTGTTTTGGATTTTGTTGAGGGTTGCTTTGTGGCCTAAGATGTCGTCAGTTCTGGAGAGTGTTCCATGAGCACTGGAAAAAAACAAAAGCTTTGCTGCTGTTGGGTGGAGTGTTCTGTATATGTCTCTGAGGTCAGTTTGGTTGATTGTGGACTTTAGATCTTCTGTATCTTTGTTGAGTTTCATTGTAGATGTTCTGTCCTTTACCGAAAACAGTGTGTTGAAGCCTCCTATTATTATTGTGGAACTATCAGTTTCTCTTTTCAGTGCTGTTTTATGTATTCTGGAGCCCTGTCATTGGGTGTGTAAATATTTTTATGGCTTTGTGTTTATGGTGGATCGTCCCTTTAATCATTTTATAATGACCTTCTTTGTGTTTTATGGTGGATTTTGTTTCAAAGTCTATTTTATCTGAGATTAGTATTTCAATGGCTGATTTTTTGGAAGTAGATCCCTAGGCCCCTTTCTTCCAATGCACCTCTGGATGGACTTGAACTTCCAATCTTTTCATTAGCAGTCAAACTCTTTAATCATTTGCACCACCCAGCGTCTCTGGCAGCATTGTAGGAGTATATAAATAGAAAAACAAACAAACAAAAACAACCCTAGGCATTCCAATGTGCTAAAAGGGCTTTTCAACCTTTGGCAGTATTAATATTTTGAGCTGGTGATTCTTTGTTGTAGGGAGTATCCTGTGCATTACAGAATGTTTAGCAGCATCCCTGGCCTCTACTCACTAAATGTCAATAGCACCCCCCCTCCCCCAATTGGGACAAATATCCCCTGGGGGGCAAAATTTTCCCTAGTAAAGAACAATTTTGCTAGGGAAAATATACCACCTGTTTGATGATCACTTTTTTTTTTTTTTTTGAGACCTGCGTCACACTGCTCTTCTGCTCCCTCAGTAGTTCTTTGTTGTGTTCCCTCTCAGGGGAGTCATCGGCTGTAGCCAGGCACCATCTAGCTCTTCCGGTCTCAGGCTGTTGTAGTCTCCGGTTTATGTGGCCCTTTCTGTCTCTTGGGCCCATAATTACCTTGCGTCTTTTGTGTTCTTCATTCTACTTTGCTCCAGGTGGGTTGAGACCAACTGATGCATCTTAGATGTCCGCTTGCTAGTGTTTAAGACCCCAGACGCCACTCTCCAAAATACGATGCAGAATTTTTTCTTAATAGGTTTTATCATGCCAATTGCCATAGATGTCCCCTGAAACCATGGTCCCAAAACCCCCGCCCCTGCTATGATGGCCTTTGAAGCATTTAGTTTGTTCAGGAAACTTCTTTGTTTTTGGTTTAGTCCAGCTGTGCTGACCTTTCCTGTATTGTGTGTTGTCTTTCCCTTCACTTAAATAGTTTTTGTCTACTATCTTATTAGTGAATACCCCTCTTCCTCCCTCCCTCCCCACTCTTGGAACCATCAAAGATTATTTTCTTCTCTGTTTAAAGTATTTCTCAAGTTCTTATAGTAGTGGTCTCATACAATATTTGTCCTTTTTTGATGATCACTATTTTAAGGGTTAATAGGTCAATAAGTAAAAGATTTAGGAAAGTAGCTTTCAGTCCTTTATAAGAGGAGGGTTAAAATAACTTTCTCAGCAATGGATTGGACCACTTAGAAAGGTATTGAGGGCTTTGCTGCCTGGTCATCTTGGAGGATGTTGTAGAAGGTAGATGTTAGAATAAATGAACTTTGAGGTGCTTTTCAGCCTCAGTATAAGTGGGATATAAAGCTGGAAGATCTTATATTCTAGTGAGAAAGACAGACACACCTGCCCTCTTTTTAAAACCCTAAAAATTTATAATCTGCAGGAATAAGTACCACGTTAAAGATCACAAGGCAAATTCTGTTTAAATATACCTCTTTTCCACCCTCCACCCTCCTTCATAATTGTCTATGTATGACACTTGCTGCCTCCTTTAAAGAAAAAAGGAAACTTTTTTATTTTTGAAAATTTGTATAGAATCAGTTCAAGAAATACTGAGTTATGCAAGGAAAGAAAGAAAATTGGTATGCTGCCAATGTGAACTTTCTTCCTTTTTGGGGTAAATATTGTATCTACTTTATTATAGTATGGATAATTGTGGGGCAGAACTCATATCTAGTTTATTGGAGTTTGGAGTTTGGGTAATCAATTATATTATCACATGTATAAATCTTTCCAAAGTTTCTTATTTCTCACTGTATATAGTAAGGAAAATGCAAAAAAGCCTTAAGAGAAAAAAAAGAAACTCTAATTCATTTTCATGATGTTTTATCTCAGTTTTTCAAGGCTGTTAACAAGATATAGTCAAAATAGTACTAGTAATGTCCAAGTTAACTTACACAGGTCCATTTGTCTTCTGTTTTCTCAATGACAATAGTCTGTGTGTCACTGCCTGGTGGTATATATTCATAGTCATCATACAGAAGGCCTAGGATGGGATATTGTGTCCTGTACCTATATAGAAGAAAAGAGATTAACAGGCTGCACCAGAAATAACTTTTATTCTTTTTTAGTCACTCCTAGTTTCATTCCCTTTATAAATCAATTTGATTCTGAATGACTTTTAACTGTTTCTAAAAATAGAATTTCCTCTCAATGGACGAAGATTTACTAGCATTACTTTTAAGAGAATAAGAAGAAGGGACTTTAGCTTCTGGGCATGATGCATCACCGGCAGTACATGACAGTGATCCCAGCAAAGGGAAACAAAAACATGAACACTAAAATGGTCCGGCTCACTGCCTGGTAAGATTTTCCTGGTTACAGCACAGAGAAAGTGAAGCCAAACAGATTCCAGCAGTCTCATCAAGTTAAGGAGACAGAGTTTAGAGTACAGACAGTCAAAAAAAAATTTTTTTTTTTTTTTTTAGTCAAAAGGCAGCCAGAATTTGTGGGACAGAGTACCTTACAGAGGACAGCTACGTAGAGAAGTCAGGAGAACTGTAGAAGGTTTACTGTGAGACCTAGGCTGAGTACTGATCAGTGTATGCATGTGAAGAAACTATTGAGGCTGGGAAAGAACCACAGGAAAATAGCAAACTGACAGTGCCTGTAGCTGACACAGAGAAGGGAATAGTTTTTTTTTTTTCTACTAACCAGAGTGGAAAGACATGCTAATACATTAGGAATGAGGTAGAGGTTATAGAAGAATATTGCCTTAATAGTGGAATGAAATTAGCCCTAGACTACAGACTTCTCTGGAGCCCTGGTGATGCAGCGGTTAAACACTCAGCTGCTAACCAAAATGGTGGTGGTTCGAACCCACCAGCCTCTTTGTGGAATAAAGACTTGGCAGGATGCTTCCATGAAGATACAGCCTTGGAGACCCTATGGGGGCAGTTCTACTCTGTCTCATAGGGTCACTTGGAGTCAGAATCAACTCAACGGCAATGGGTTTACAGACTTTTCTAGCAGAGTTTAAAAACAAGACTTGAAAGTGTTAAACTATTTCCAAATAACTTCTTCTAAGGAAAAAAAGAAAAACCTTAAAATATTCAAAGTAATATCAAAAAAATCTAGACCTCAACAGTATATAATCACACTATGTGGCATTCTATAAAGAATTAGTAAGCATGCAATGAAGCAAGAATATATGACCAATATGAGGAGAAAAATAAATAAGTAAAAGCAGATCAAGAAATGACACAGATGATAAAATGAGTGGGTAACTTAGAAGCTACTAGAAATATACAAAATATAATCTGTATGTTGAAGAAATCAAGAAGCCCTGGTGGTGCAATGGTTAAAGCACTCAGCTGCTAACCAAAAGGTTGGTGGTTCAAACCCATAGTGACTCCGTAGCGGAAAAGACCTGGTGATGTGTTCCCATAAAGATTACAGCCTAGGAAACCCTATGGGGTGGTTCTGCTCTGTCCTATAGGGTCACTATGAGTTGGAGTCAACTCAACAGCACACAACAACACAAGAACAACATGTTGAAGAAATTAGAGGAAAGCATAAGCATGATGAGGGGAGTAATGGAAGATATAAAAAAGATCCACATTAAGACTTTTAATGATGAAAGATACATTGGATGGCATTAACATAGCAGATTAGGCACTGCAGAAGAAATAATAAATATGAGGCCAGTGAGACAAATTACCCAAAATTAAACAGAGAGGGAAAAAAATGAAAAAAATACAGTGCATGAGTAAACTATGGAAAATACCAAACACCCTGATAGATATGTAAATGAAGTCCTGGAGATTTGGCAGGAGACAGAAAAGAAAAATAATGACCAAAGTGTTTCCAAATTTGGTGAAAACTATAAACACAGAGATCCAAGAATCTCAATGAACCTCAAGAAAATGAAAAACATGAAGAAAACCACAGAGAAGTACATCACTATCAAATTCCTGAAAACCAATGATAAAAAGAGAATCTTAAAAACAACCAGAAAAAAAAGAACAGTTCTCAAATAGTAACAATCATAAGATTAACAGCAGGTTTCTCATCAGACACAATGGAAGTCAGAAGACAATGAGCAACATCTTTAAAACACTGAAAGAAAAAACCTGTCAGCTTAGTACTCTATACACAGAAAAAAATATGTTTCAGTAATGAAGGCAAAATAAATATGTTTTTTTTTTTTCAGTTATAAAAAGCCAAGAGAAATCTTCAGCAGCAGAGAGTACAACAAGAAATGTTAAGGAAATCCCCCAGGGAGAAGGAAAATGATACCAGATGGAAATTTGGATTTAGAAGGAATGAATAGTACTAGAAAAGGCACATATGTGCATAAATTTTAAAAATCTTCTTTCTTATTTTTAAAATGTCTTTAAAAGATAATCTGCTGTTTAAGGCAAAAATAATAGCAATGCATTTAAGGGTTCATAATATATGTAAAGATAAATATATGACAAAAATAGCACAAAGATTGTGAGGGGGAAATGGAATTAAGCTATTATGAGGTTTCTATGCTATTTTAATGCAAATAACATGATGGGGTATATTATTTGAAGGTAGACTGTGATATCTCAGGGAAGAATACTGTAAACCCTAGAATATACATAAAAAATAGGTATATCTAATAAATCAATAAAACATACAAAATGAAATCATAAAAATAATGAAGAAAGAAAGGAAAAGAGAAAAGGGGAACAAAGAAAACACGGGACAAAGGGAAAACAAATAGCAAGATGGTAGACTTAAACCCAACTATATGCATAATCACATTAAATACAAATGATCTAAACACTCCAATTAAAAGGCATTGGATAACAATGCAAGACCCAATTATAAGCTACTTACCTCCCCCCCAAACACCCCCAAAAAACACTTTAAATATAAAGACACTGATACAGGAGCAATCAGAAGAATGTGGGGGCAGACTTGGAAGCATTCCACAAGCTGCACACAGGTCTATCAACAAAGGGCTGAAGACTCACTGCACAAGGAACCTAATCATCACCTCTGAGCAAACAAAGACTGAAGAATAAGTTACTCTGACCAAAGGGTGACTTCTAGGAACCTGGACAAAACAAACAAACAAACACACACACACACACACTCATCCCTGGCAGTCTGGAAGACTATGTGTATTGCCCAAGAATGTTCCCTCTCAGGTATACAGAGGAAACTTCCATTCTACTAGTCCCTGGCTCAACATGAGGCAATGAAATGTAAGTTTCCTGAACCATGATAGCAGGTTCCAAGCCACACATATATGCAACAGTAAAATGTAAAACTCTAACAGGTTAAGTCACAGGAATACAACTTTTGACCAATATGTGGGTTATACTGGCCTAGGGACAATGAATGCCTCAGTAGCCAGGCTAAAAGATGAAAATAACAGACAAAATATGAACAGGGATACCAGAGGCTGCACTTTGGGGGAAGAGACTTCAAAGATTTAGTTCAGCCAAGTCACTAAACAGACAAACAGGTAAACAATAACAGACTAGCAGGATACAAGATAAATACACAAAATTTAGTTGGATTCCTATACACCAATAAAGAGAACTACAAAAAGGAAATCAGGTAAACAATATCATTTATAATAGCCCCTGAAAAAATAAAATACTTAAGAATAAATCTAACCAAGAATGTAAAAGACCTATACTAAGAAAACACTACTGCAAGAAACCAAAACAGACCTTCATAAATGGAAAAACATACCATGGCCATGAATAGGTAGACTCAACATTTTGAAAATGTCAATTCTACCCAAAGCAATCTACAAAAACAATGCAATCCCGACACAAATACCAACAGCATCCTTTAACGAGATGGAAAAACTAATCATTAACTTTATATGGAATGGGAAGAGGCCTGGATAAGTAAAGCACTATTGAAGAAGAACAAAGTAGGAGGGATTCGCACTACCTAATCTCAGAAGCTACTATACAGCTACTGTAGTCAAAACAGCCTGGTACCGGTACGATGACAGACACATTGACCAATGTAACAGAACTGAGAACGCAGACGTAAATCCATCCACCTATGGTAACCTGATGTTCGACAAAGCCCCAGAGTCCATCAGATGGGGAAAAGACAACTTTTAACAGATGGTGCTGGCAAAACTGAATGTCCATCTGCAAAAACATGAAACAGGACCCATACTCACACCATATACAACAACTAATTCAAAATGAATCAAAGGCCTAAATATAAACCAAAAATCATAAATATCATAGAAGAATAAAAAAAAATAATAAATAGGGTCAATGCTAGAGGCCCTAATACACAGCATTAACAGGATGCAAACCATACCTAACAATACATAAACACTAGGAAATAAGCTAGGTAACTGGGATCTTTTAAAAATTAAACACTTATGCTCATCAAAAGTCTTCACCAAAAAGAGTAAAAAGAGAACCTACAGACTGGGAAAAAAAAGTTCTGGCTATGATAAATCCGACAAAGATCTAATCTCTAAAATCTACAGGAAAATCCAACACCTCTACTACAAAAAGACAAATCCAATTAAAAAGTGTGCAAAGGATATGAACAGATACTTCACCAGAGAAGGCATTCAAGTGGCTAACTGATACATGAGGAAATGCTTGTGATCACTAGCCATTAGAGAAATGCAAATCAAAACCACCTTCTCACCCCAGCATTACTGGTACAAATCAAAAAAACAGAAAATAACAAATGTTGGAGAGGCTATGGGGAGATTGGACCGCTTATGCACTGCTGATGGGAGTGCAAAATAGTACAACCATTTTGAAAAACGATATGGTGCTTCTTTAGAAAGCTAGAAAGAGAAATACCATACGATCCAGCAATCCCGCTTCTAAGAATATATCCCAGAGAAATAAGAGCCATCACATGAATAGACATATGCACACCCATGTTCACTGCAGCATTGTTCACAATAGCAAAAAGATGGAAACAACCTAGATGCCCATCAACAGGCGAAAGGATAAACAAACTATGGTACATACACACAGTGGAATACTAAAGAACAATGATGAATCTGCAGAGCATGTCACAACATGGATGAATCTGGAGGGCATTATGCTGAGTGAAATAAGTCAATCACAGAAGGACAAATATTGTATGAGACCACTACTATAAAAACTCATGAAAAGGTTTACACACAAAAAGAAACAATCTTTGGTGGTTAAGAGGGAGGGAAGAGGAGGCAGGGAAAAACACTAAATTAGATAATAGATGTGGAAGGGTAAGACAGTACACAATGCTGGGGAAGCCAGCAGAAAGGTCATGGAAGCTCCATAGACACATCCAAACTTCCCAAGGGACCAGATTACTGGGCTGAATGCTGTAGAGACCATGGTCTCGGGGAACATCTAGCTCAATTGGCATAATATAGTTTATAAAGAAAATGTTCTACATTCTACTTTGGTGAGTAGCATCTGGGGTCTTAAAAGCTTGTGTACGGCCATCTAAGATACTCCACTAGTCCCACCCCATCTGGAGCAAGGGAGAATGAAATAAGCCAAAGACATAAGGGAAAGATTAGTCCAAAGGGCTACCACAGCCTCCACCACACTGAGTCCAGCACAACTAGATGGTGCCTGGCTACCATCACTGACTGCTCTGACAGAGATCACAACAGAGAGCCCCAAACAGAGCTGGAGAAAAATGTAGAACAAGATTTCAACTAAAAAAAAAAAAGACTTACTCATCCAACAGAGACTGGAGAAACCCCAAGAGTAGAGTCCCTGGACACCCTTAAAGGTCAGTAATGAAGTCACTTCTGGGTTCACCCTTCAGTCAAAGATTAGACAGGTGCATAAAACAAAATGCGACTAAATGGGCACGCCAGTCCAGGGGCAAGGATGAGAAGGCAGGAGGGGACAGAAAAGCTGGTAATGGGGAACCTAACATCAAGAAGGTGAGAGTGTTGACATGTTGTGGGGTTGGCAACCAATATCACAAAACAATATCTGTATTAATTGTCCAATGAGAAACGAGTTTGCTTTGTGAACCTTCATCTAAAGTACAAAAAAAAAAAAAACTTTGAAGAATGCATATTTCCTGATTTCAGAAAATACACCATAGTAATGAAGACATTGTGGATCTGGCATAAGGACAAACATATAGATAAATGGAATAAATTGAGAGTACAGAAATAAACCCACAAATATGGACAACAGAGCCAAGGCAGTTCAATGGGGGAAAGGATAAACTTTTCAAAATACAGTGCTGGTACAACCAGACATCCACATGTAAAAGAATGAAACTGGACTCCTATCTCACACCCTATGCAAAAATTAACTCAAAATGGATAAAAAATCTAAATTTAAGTGCTGAAACTAAAACTCAGAAGAAACATAGGTGTAATTCTTCGTGACCTTAGAATAGATGATGATTTCCTAACATGATACAAAAAGCACACACAACAAAAGAAAAAATAGAAAAAAACGGACTTCATCAAAACTAAAAAGTTTTGTTCTTCAAACAGCGCTATCCAGAAAGTGAAAAGACAACCCACAGAACGGTAAAAAAGTATTCCAAAATCACATATCTGATAGTGGATTTGTATCTAGAATACATAAAAAATTCTTACAACTCAAAAAAGCCAACCCAATTAATTAGACATTGATGCAGAGAAGATATACAAATGGCCAATAAGCACATTAAAAAAAAAGCTCAGCATCATTAGTCATTAAAATCCATTGCCTTTGAGTCGATTTGGGTACACAGCGACCCTCTAGGACAGAGTAGAACCGCTCTATAGTGTTTCCAAGGCTGAGCCCTCCTGGTACAGTGGTTAAGTGCTTGGCTGCTAACTGAAAGGAGGGCAGTTTGAACCCACCAGCCACTATACAGGAGAAAGATGTGGCAGTCTGCTTCCATAAAGATTTACAACCTTGGAAACTCTATGGGGGCAGTTCATAGGTTGCTATGAGTCAGAATCCACTCAACAGCAACGGGTTTGGTTTGGCTTAATCTTTAGAGGAGACAACTGCCACGTCTTTCTCTTGCAGAGCAGCTGGTAAGTTTGAACTGCTGACCTTTCAATTAGCAGCCGAGCACTTAACCACTGTGATACCAGTTCTCCTTATCATTAGGGAAATGCAAATTATAAGCATCAGATAACATTTCATCCTCACTAACAAACTGCCATTGAGCCAGGGACTCTTCACACTCACACACACACACACACACACACACACAAACAAAACTCATTGCCATCAAGTTTATTCAGACTCATTGCGACCCTATAGGACAGAGTAGAACTGCCCCATAAAGTTTCCAAAGAGCGCCTGGCAGAATTGAACTGCCAACCCTTTGGTTAGCGGCCATAGCACTTAAGCACTATGCCACCAGGCTTTCCTCACACTCACTAGGGTGGTAATAATGAACAAAATAAACAATAACAAGTGTTTGTGAGGATGTGGAGAAATTGGAACCTCTTGCATTGTCAGCAGATATGTAAAATGGTGCAGCTGTTTTGGAAAACAATTTTGTAGTTCCCCAAATGTTAAACATAGAGTTACTACATAACCCAGAAATCCCACTCCTAGGCAGATACCCAAGTGAATTGAAAGTATATGTTCACATAAAAATTTGTACACGAATGTCCATAAGAGCATTATTCATAATAGCCAAAAATTTGAACCAACCAAAAAGTTCATCAACTGATGTATGTATATACAAAATACGGTACACCTATACAAAGACGTATTATTCCACCATAACCACGAATGATGTACTGATATACGCTAAAACGTGGATGAACCTCAGAGACCTTATGCCAAGTGAAAGAAGCTGATCACAAAAGACCACATATTATATGATTCCATTTATGTGAAATCTCCCGAAGAGGTAAACCCACAAAGGCAGAAAGTAGATTAGTGGTTGTCAGGAAATGGGGGCAGAAGGAAATGGGAATGACCAGTAATGGGTAGGAATTTCTTCCAGAGGTTATGAAACTGTTCTAAATTTAGATAGTGGTTATGGTTTCATTTCTCTGTGGATATACTAAAACCACTGAACTGTTTAAACAGGTACATTTCACGGCATAAGAATTGTATCTAAATAAAAATATAAGTGGTTATTAAAAAAATAGTCATCTCACAGTGACTGTGTATTTTCAGAGCTGTGCCCTCTGAGGAGTGACATCAGAGTTTACACACTGTGGGAGAAATAGACTTCACTGAAATAGTTGAGCTAAGTTACTGAACAAATAAACAAGCAAACAATAAAAACAACAAGCCCCAAGGAGATCAGTGGTTAGTATTCAAAGTTGCTACAATGCATTTTTAAAATGTCCAGTTTTCAACAAAAAATTACATATAGGCCAAAAACAAGAAAAGCACATACACTGGAACACAAACAGGTGGTAGGAACTGCATTAAGTGGTCCAAGATATTGGACTTAACAAAAACTTCAAAGCAACTATTATAAATATGTTTTTCTTTAATGAAGGAAACCATACTTAAAGAAATAAGAAAGGTATGATGACAGTGTCCCATCAAATAGAGAATGTCAATAAAGAGATATAAATTATTTGAAAGAATCAAATGGAATTTCTGGCATTCAAAAGTACAATAACAAAAGTAAATTCACTAGAGGAGCTCAACAGTAGATCTGGTCTGGCAGAAGAATCAGTGAATTCATAGATCAATAGAGATTTTTTCAGTCTGAGGAACAGAAAGTAAGAAACATAAAAAAAAAATGAATCATGATTCAGAGAATTTAGAACACTATTTTATGCACTGACATATGTATAACGGGAGTGCCAGCAAGAAAGAAGAGACAAAAAGGGACAGAAACAATACTTGAAAAAACAAGACCTGGAAACATCCCAAATTTGATGAAAAACATTGATTTACACATATGAGAAGCTCAAAGATGGCCAAGTAGAATAAACACAAACAGATCCAGGCACAGACACATCATAGTGAAAATGTTAAAAGACGAAGACAAAGGAAGAATATTGTAAGCAGCTAGAGAAAAAGGACTCATCAGATATATGGCAACCCCAATAAGATTAAGAAGTGATTTATATTCAAAAACAATGGAGGCCAGAAGGTAATGGGTTGACATATTCAAAATTCTGAAAGAAAACAAAATACTGTTTACTACGAACCTTATTATTAAGCAATGTTAACTTTCAAAAATGAAGGCAAAATAAAGACATGCTTAGATAAATAAAACTTGAGAGAGTTTGTTGCTCACAGATTCATCTCCCAAGAAATGCTAAGGGATGTTCTTCAGACTGAAAGCAAGTAACCCCACACACAGGTGTGCACACACACACACACACACACACACACAATAGCATTAGGAAAGGTAATCCCATATTTCTTCACCATTCTTTTTTTAACTAATTAAAAACCAATTTATAAACTAATATGTGTGTAATTCTATTGTTGGGCTTATAACATGTAGAAATGTAATATATTTAATAATAACAGCACAGAAGAAATAGGCAGGAGCAAACCTGTTGGAGCAGGGAAATGCAACAGATGGTAACTCAAAACCACAGGAACAAATGGTAAATAAGAATAAATGTAGCAAATTCTCAGCTTCTTAAAAAACATAAAGTTATATAAAATGACAATTATGACAATTCATTGTTGGTCTATAGCATATAGATGTAATGTATACAACAGTCATAGCACAAAAGGGGAAAGTGAATAAAGTTATATAGAAGTAACATTTCCATGTCCGTCTGGAATTAAGTTAGTGTAAATCTGCAGGAGAGTCTGATAAATTAAAATGTATATGGTAAGTCTCAGAGCAAACAGTAGAAAAACAACTCAAAAAAGATAATGGAAACATCATTAAAGGAATTAAAATGTTAGACTAGAAAATATTCCTTGAATGTTCAAGAAAGCAGTAAAGGAGAATAGAGGAACAGAGACATGAGACATAGAGAATAAAATGTAAAATGGCAAATGTGAGTCTACCTATAATGATAATGACATGAAGTGTGAATGGACTGAAAAATTCAATCAAAGGCACAGATTTTGAGACTGAATTAAAAAACAATTGCCACACTGTTTACAGGAGGCAAACTTTAGACTCATTGATACAAATAAATTGAAAGGAAAAGAGTATAAAAATGTACCATACAAACAACAATAATAAAAGTGTTGGAATGACTATACTAATATCAGACAAAATACACTTTAAAACAAAAAATGTTGCTAGAGGTAAAGAGCAATAGTTTATAAAGATAAGAGGATCAACTGATCAAGAAGATATAATATTACAAACATATATGCACCTAACAACAGAGCCCTAAAATACATAAAAAAAAACAACAGAGCCCTAAAATACATACATGAAGCAAAACTGACAGAATTAAAAGAAGTAGAGAATTCAAGAATAATATTTGTAGACGTCAATACCCTACTTTCAATAACAAATAGAGCAACTAGGCAGAAGATCAACAAGGAAATATAAGATTTTAACAACACTATTTTTTTATATAAATCAACTAAAGGGCTCTGGTGGTGCAACTAAAGAGCTCTGGTGGTGCAATGGTTAAACGGTTAGCTGCTAAACAAGAGGTTGATGGTTTGAACCCACCAGTGGCTCTGTGGAAGAAAAGTCCTGTTGATCTGGTCCCATAAAACTTACAGCCTAGGAAACCCTATGGGAAAGTTCTACCCTGACAAATGGCACACAACAACAACATAAATCAACTAGACCTAACAGACATCTATAGAACACACATTAGAAGAATACACATTCTTCTCATCCATGAAACATTCTCCAGCAGAGACCATATGGTAGATCATAAAACAAACCTCAATAAATTCGAAGGATTAAAATCACACAAAGTTGTTCTCTAATCACAATGGAATAAAGTTAGAAATTAACAATATATGGGAGTTTTGGCTTCACAAATATGTGGAAATTAAACAAGACATTACTAAACAATGAATGGGGAAAATGGATATAACAAGGGAAGCTAGAAAATATTTTGAGATGAATTAAAAAAAACACAACACATGCAAACTTATGGAATACAGTAAAATCAGTACTAAGAGGCAAGTTTATATCTGTAAACACCTATATTGAAAAACAAGAAGAACTTAAATCAATAAGCTAGACTTCCACCTTAAAAAGCCAAAAAAAGAGCAAACTAAACCCAAAGCTAGAAGAAAAGGGAAATAATAAAGATTAGAGCATAGATAAATAAAACAGATAATAGAAAGACAATAGAGAAAATCACAGAAACCAAAAGTTGGTTCTTTCAAAAGGTCAACAAAATTTACAAATCTTTAGCTAGGCTAACCAAAAGAAAAACAAAAGCTCAAATTACTAAAGTAAGAAATGAAAGAGGGGAGATCACTACTGACCTTATAGGAAAGGAGTATATGGTAATACCATTTTTTTTTAACAACTGTATGCCAACAAATGATATAATTAAACAAAATGAACAAATTTTTAGGAAGACACAAACTACGAGAAATGTCTCAAGAAGAAATAGAAAATCTGAATAGACCTATAACGAGTAAAGACGTTTAGTTAGTAATCAAAGGAACATCCCACAAATAAAAGCCCAGACCCAAATGGCTTCATTGATGGGCTCTAGGAAACAGTTAAAGAAGAATTAATACTAATCCTTCAGAAACTCCTCCAAAATGTACAAAATAAGAGAACACTTCCTAAATCATTCAATGAGGCTAGTATTACCCTGATGCCAAAACAAGAAAAAGATATCACAAGAAAAATATAGACTAATATCACTTATTAATAAAGACACAAAAAATCTTAACAAAATGCTAGCAAACAAAATTCAATAACATATAAAAATAATTGTGTAACATGACCAAATTAGTGTTATTCCAGAATACACGGTTGTCATAACATCTGAAAATCATTTAATGTAATACACCGTTTTATTAGAATAAAGGATAAGTTGTATGATCTTCTCTTTAGACACACACACAAAAGCATTTAACAATTTTTAATACACTTTCATGATAAAAGACACTTAATAAGCTAGGAATAGAAGGGAACTTCCTCAACCTGATAAAAAGTGTCTACAAAAAACCCACAACAAACATCATACTTAATGGTGAAAGACTGAATGCTTTCCCCCTGAGATCAGGAACAAGAAAAGTGTATCCGTTCCTACCACTTCTATTTCATATTGTACTGGAGGTTCTAGCCAGGGCTACTAAGCAAGAGAAAGAAATAAAAAACATTCAGATTAAAAGGAAGATGTTAAAGTATCTGTATTTGTAAATGATATGATCTCGTATATAGACAATCCTAAGGAATCCAATAAAAACTATTAGAACTAATGAATGACTTCAACAATGTTGTAGCATACAAGATCAATACACAAAAAATCAATTGTAATTCCATACACTTGCAATAAGCAATCTGAAAATGACATTAAGAAACAATTCCACTTACAATATCATCAAAAAGAATAAAACAGGAATAAATTTAATAAAATAAGTGCAAGTCTTATACACTGAAAAATGCAAAATAATGTTTTCAGAAATTTTAAAGATGATCTAAATAAATGGAAAAGCATTCCATTTTCATATATTGGAAAACTTAATATTGTTAAGATGACAATATCCCCCAAATTGATCCACAGATCCAATGTAAGCCCTATGAAAGTCTCAGCTGCCATTTTTTTTTCCATAAATTGCCAGGTTAATCCTAAAAACATATGTAAATGCAAGGTACTTAGAATATACAAAGCAATTTTATAAGAAGTACAAAGTTTAAGGACTCACACTTCCAATATCAAAATTTACTAAAAAGCTACAGTAATCAAGACAGTGTAGTACTGGCATAAGTAAAGACACATGAATTAATGAAATATAATTGGGTGTACAAGTTTGCTCTTACATTTATGGTCATCTGATTATTGACAAGGATGCCAAAACAATCAAAGGGGGATAGAATACTCTTTTCCACAAATGGTACTAGAACAACTAGATATCCATATGCAGAAGAATGAACTTCAATGTCTATCTCACACTATACAAAAAATTAACCCCAAATGGATCACAAGCCTAAATAAAACTCTTAGAAGAAAACTGAGGTGTAAATCTTTATGACATAGGATTATGCAATGGTTTCTTACATATAGCACTAAAAACACAAACAACAAAAGAAAAAATAATTTGGAATTCATCAAAATTTAAAACTTGTGCTATAAACAATGCCATCAAGGTAGTGAAAAGACAACCCACGGAGTGGAAATATTTGCAAATCATATACTTGTTAAGGGATTTGTATCCAAAATACAGAAAGAGCTCTTACAACAAAATAAAAAGGCAAAAAGCACAATGACAGAATGGAGAAAAGACTTGAACAGACATTTCTCCAAAGAGACATACAAATGGCCAATAAGCACATAAAAAATGCTGAACGACATTTGTTATTTGGAAAATACAAATGAAAGCAACAATGAGATAAAATGTCCCACTCACTAAAATGGCTACAATTCAAGAGACAGACCATAACAAATGTTGGTAAGGATGCGGAGAAAATGGAATCTTCACAGAATGCTGGTGGAATTTAAAATGATGCAGCTGCTTTGGAAAACGGTTTGGCAGTTCATAGAATTACCATGTGTGGAAGCAATTCCACTCCTAGATATATACCAAAAAAACCCAAACCAAACCTAGGTATATATATATATATATATAAAAAAAAGGTATATACTCAAGATAAATGAATACATACATCTATGCAAAAACTTGTACAGGGATATTTATAGCAGTATTACTCATAATAGTCCAAAATGGAAAACAACCCAAATGTCCATCAACTGATAAATGGATACATACAATACGGTATATCCATAAAAAGGAGTATTGTTTAGCAACGACAAAGAATGAACTACATGACAAACATGAATAAATCTTGACCACATTATGCTAAATGAAAGAATCCAGTCACAAAAGATCACATATTTCTTTTCTGGAAATGTCTATTTAAGTCTTTTGCCCATTATTTAATTGAGTTTTTCATCTTTTTTTTTTTTTAAATTGCAGAACTTCTTAGTATACACATAAAAAAAAATTATATATATATTTTTCTCCCATTCTGTAAGTTGTCTTTTCACTTTCTTGATAAAGACCATTGACGAACACATTTTTAAAAAAAATTTTGATAAAGTCCTATTTATCTATCTTGTCTTTTGTTGCTCATGCTTTTGGTGTCATATCTAAGAATTGATTGTTGAGTGGATAAGTGGTGCAGTGGTTAAAGCACTTGGCTGCTAACTAAAAGGTCTGTGGTTCGAACTCACCAGCCTCTAAGCAGGAGAAATATGTGGCGACCTGCTTCCGTAAAGATTGACAGCCTTGGAAACCCTATGGGGCAGTTCTACTTTGTCCTACAGGGTTTCTACGAGTCAGAATCAATTTGACGACAGTGAGTTTTGGTTTGGTTACTGTTAAATATTACGTTGTGAAGCATTACCCCTACGTTTTAAGACTTTAATGATTTTAGTTCTTAAATTTCAGTCCTTTATCCATTATGAATTAGTTTTCATATATGGTGTGAGGTATGGGTCCAGATTTACGTTTTTGCTTGTGGAAATCCTGTTTTCCCAGCACCATTTATTAAGGAGACTATTCTTTCTACATCGAATGGACTTAGTACCCTTGCTGAAAATAAATTGACCATAGATGTATAGGTTTATGTCTAGACTTTTGGTTCTATTCCATTGATCTATATGTTTATCATTATACCAGTACCAGACTGTTTTGGTTACTGTAGCTTTATAGTATGTTTTGAGATCAGGACATGTGAGTCATCTTCTTTTTCAAGATTGCTTTGACTATTCAGGCCCCTTGTATTTTCATATAAATTTGAGGATTGGCTTTTCCATTTATGTAAAGAAGGCTATTAGAATTTTGAAGGGGATTGCATTTTGAATCTATAGGCTGTTTTGGGTGGCATTGACACCTTAACAATAGTAAGTCTTCCAATGCATGAGCATGGATTGTCCTTTCATTTATTTAGGTTTTCTTTAATTTCTTTCTTTAATGATTTATAGATCTCAGTATACATGTTTTTCACTTCTTTGGTTGAAATTATTCCTTTTGGTCTTTTAGATGCTATTGTAAATGAAATTGTTTCCTTAATTTCCCTTTCCATAATGCTAATTTTTCATGTATAGAAACCTGGCTGATTTTTGTGTGTTAACCTTGTATCCTGCCACTTTGTTGAATTACTTCACTAGTTCTAGTAGCTTCCTTGCAGATTCTTTGGGGTTCTCTATGTATAGGATCATATCATCAGCAAAAAGGGATAATTTTATTTCTCTTTTTTTATTTGGATACCTTTTCTTTCTTTTTTTTTTTTTATGGAAGTGCAAATCAAAACCACAATGAGATATCACATCACACCCACTGTGACGTCTATGATTTTTTTAAAAAGGAAAACAACAGGTGTTGGCATGGATGTAGAGAAACTGAAACTCTTGTCCATTGCTGGTGGGATTGTAAAATGATACAGCCACTATGGAAAACAGCTTGGAGACTTCTCAAAAAGTTAAACTTAGAATTCCATATGACCCAGCAATTCCACTCCTCAGTAAATACCCAAGAGAATTGAAAGGAGGGACTCAAACATATACTGTATATGAATGTTCGTTGAAGCACTATTAACAATAGCCAAAGGTGGAAACAACCTAAATATCCATCAACAGATGAATAAACAAAATATTGTGCATACATACAATGGAATATTTACTCAGCCAGTAAGAGAAATGAAGTCCTGATACATGCTACAACTTGATTATTCTTGAAAACATTATGCTGAATGAAATAAGTCATTGTCAAAAGGACAAATATTGTATGAGCCCACTTATATGAAATATCTAAAATAGGCAAGAGGAGGTGGGGCCAAGATACCAGAATAGACAGATGCTTCTGGCAAGCCCTCTTACAACAAAGACCCCCAAAAACAAGTGAAACGAGTATATTTATGGCAAGCTAGCAGCCCCAAACATCAAAGGCAACATTAAAAAACGAACTGAGGGGCAGGGGAAGGAAGAGACAGCTCTCAAGTGGAGAAGAGTTACCGAACCTGAATCGCAGGGAGCACTCAGGCACCATTTCTGGGAGCGGCTGCCGTGGGCTGGTGCTAGAGTTTGGCCACAGTTTCCTCAAGGAGAAGCAGCCAGCCACATAGCCTACTCACACCTCTGGAACCAGAGAACGGTGCTTGGCAAAAACTAAGTACTCGCGTATATTTTACTCCACCCTCCCTGCCCACAAGCAGGCTTCAGTGGCTGTTGATTTCCCTGGGCCTGAGATAGGCCCTGTTGAGCACCTAGAGCCATCCTCTAGGCCCTGGAGAAGGAATAAATTTGCAATTGGGGGAAAAGATAATTTGCCAGTTCCACTAACCAGGGAAGCTCAGGACAGAAGCAGCTCCTGTCCAGGCATAAATGGTCCGTGGACTTTGAGTACCTTTCCCCTCTGCATGGACCTGCGTAGGCCTGTTTCAGGAGGATAGGCCCTTGTTGGCAGACTACAACTGTTTCAGCTGTGCGGTGGAAAGGTGGGTGCTTGATGTTTGACACCTCTTTGCCTATTAAACACAGTCGTCACCTACCTGCAGCAGGGGCCTAAGGACTGGTGGCTCCACTCAGGTCACCCAGCCACCCGTGACAGGGGTCCAAGGATAACTGGTACCTCCCAGTCCTTACGACCAAAAACATTGGGTGCCCGTGGTCTGTCTGCAGAACCCACCCACCTGTACGCTCTAGGGAACAGGGACATGCTTTTCTCAGAGACCCTTGGGGGATGATTTTCAGCCTCCTGCCTTGTTCAGAGCATGACCCCCTGCCGCAACCAGATACCAGTACCTACACCAATCACCCCTGCCCCTCTAAGACTGCAGGACAGAGCCTGTACCACATGCTTGATGATCAGCTACCTGGACACCTGAGTTGAATTCATACAAGAAAAGTGAATGGACTCCTAGACTGATATACCTGATAATAGCTCTAGCCATCTGGGGGCAGGACACCAGAGCCCCAAAGGTGAAAATAATCAAGATAGCTCATTCAAGCAACCCATAGGGGTATACCAAAACAAAACAAAGCAAGAAGCTACAAAACAGTAAGCAAGCATAAACTAATACAATAACTTATAGATGGCTCAGAGACAACAGTCAATATCAAGTCACATAAAGAAACAGGCCATGATCACCTCAACAGGCTCTCAAAACAAAGAATCCAGGGATCTTCTAGATGAAAGTGCATTCCTGGAATTACCAGACGCAGAATACAAAAGTTTAATATACAGAACCCTTCAAGACATCAGGAAGCAAATGAAGCAATACACAGAACAAGCCAAGGAACACACAGATAAAGCAACTGAAGAAATCAGAAAGATTATTCAGAAACATAATGAAAAGTTCAATAAGCTGGAAAAATCCATAGACAGACAGCAATCAGAAATTCAGAAGATTAACAACAAAATTACAGAATTAAAATAGACAAGGGTATCGAGTTCAAAGTTTATTGGTTACTAGAGATCGTAGGATGGGGGAAAAAGGTCGCCAGTGCTTAGGAGGCACTGAACTGTCAAGAGTGATGGAAATTTTGAGTAGCGGCATCTGGGGTCTTAAAAGCCTGCGAGTGGCCATCTAAGATGCTTCAATTGGTCCCAAGCTACTTGGAGCAAAGGAGAATGAAGAACACCAAAGACACAAGGAAAATATTAGCCCAAGAGACAAAAGGGTCAGATAAACCAGAGGCTCTATCAGCCTGAGACCAGAAGAACTAGATGGTGTCTGGCTACCATCAATGCCTGCCCTGGCAGGGAACACCCTTCCTGAGAACGATGCCTACATGAAAAAGAGGAGAGCCAAGAGATGGAGAGAAATTTCTCAAGACATAATTTGAGCACATGAATCCATATAGACTCCAACCAATTTCAATAAAACAAATCAATTAATTCCCAGTTTGATTTGGGTAACTAATACAATTTGTTAAACAATATATTACTTTGTTTCTCATTTCCGTAGTGTTTAATATATTGTTAATACAGGAAAGGTTTCCTACAGAATTATATTGGCCATAACAGAAAACTCTTTTTGTGAATATTCATTCTTCAGTAGAATTATTGACCAACAGAAAACACCAAACTCTGTCTAGGGGGTGTGCATATCAATTAAACGTGCAATAATTTGGATTATAAAATAAGCAAATCAACATTCAAATTTTATTATAAAAGTACATTACTTTTTAGTGGTAATAGTAGTCCTTCCACCACTGGTGAGTTGGTTATGAGATGAATACATTTCTTGTCTTAATTTGGAGAGTTCCTTATAAATAAATGGGACATAATTATTTGGAGAAAAGCAGGAACATGAGGTAAAAAGTATGTTCTGTTTTTTTTTTTTTTAACAAGGCTAAGAAAAAAATTGCCCCATTTTCCTTCCTTTATAGCCTGAGGCAAAAACATTATAACCCCATTTGTTGAATACCAGATAGTCTTGTTTCCGGGTACCTAACAAGTTATACTGTATGCCTTTTGCAGAAATCCACTAACTAGTGTAGAATTTCTATACTTGGGAGATAACACGAAAGTGACTAGGTACAGTTCTCAAAACAAAGATGTGAAAGTTCTGTCCTAAAACACTTGAAAGTATGGCAACGGCACAAAAGTATTGTAGCTTAAATATGGAATCAGTTGTTGATTCCTAACAGAAAGCCTACCACTGAAATTTACTACAAGCACCATTTGTTCAGTAACAGCAATATAATATGAGACACCATTTTTTGGTAGTTCTTTCAGTATTTCCTGCATGGCAGATACTGGGCTACATAAAGGAAGACTATAACACAGTTCCTTGCTGAAACAGCTCATAATCTAGTAATGAGCTCACAGTCTTATTGGTAGTTCCACTACTGATGAGATATAAAATTAATGTCTTAAAAATATCCATTGTACAATAGCACTTATTTTCTGCTTCAATTCTAGCTTTCATTTGAATTATTTCTCTTGAAATATGAATCTTCTACTTATTCGCAAGTACTTATGTTCTACTTCATGTAATAAAGTGAGTCATGGAAATGTACCTTTTTTCTAGTTCATGAGAAGTATTTATGTTACAGGATCACATTGTTTCTTTCCACACCCACCACTTTTTTTCTTACCTCTGACTGACGTTTTATAAGCGCATCTTTCTCTTCCAGCAAACTTGTCAGTTCGTGAAGCTTGAGTTGGAAATCACTGCAACTTCCTTCTCTTCTAGAAACGTCTTTTTGATACTGGTTTAATTGGGTCTAAGGAATTAAAAAGGAATAAGCATTATTATGATAGCATCTCACCAAGCATCTGTCAGTTTGTCTTACTGTAGTGGCTTACATGTTGCTGTGATGCTGGAAGCTATGCCAGGGATATTTCAAATACCAGCAGGGTCACCTGTGGTGGACAGGTTTCAGCAGAGCTTCCAGACTAGAAAAGACTGGGAAGAAAGATCTGGTGGTCTACTTCTGAAGAAAATTGGCCACTGGAAACCTTATGAATAGCAGCAGAACATTGTCTGACATAGTGCTGGAAGATGAGCCCCTCAGGTTGGAAGGTACTCAAAATAAGACTGGGGAAAAGCTCTCTCTTCAAAGTAGAGTAGGCCTTAATGACGTGGATGGAGTAAAGCTTTTGGGACTTCCATTTGCTGATGTGGTATAGCACAAAATGAGAAGGAACAGTTGCAAACACCCATTAATCATCAGAACATGGAATGTACAAAGTATGAACACAGGAAAATTGGAAGTAGTTAAAAAATGAAATGGAGCACATAAAGATCAATATCCTTAGCATTAGTGAGCTGAAATGGACTGGTATTGGCTGTTTGGAATCAGACAATCATAAGTCTACTATGCTGGGAATGATAAATTGAAGAGGGATGGAGTCACACTCATCATCAAAAAGAGCATTTCAAGGTCTATCCTGAAGTACAACACTGTCAGTGATAGGATAATATCCATACACCTACAAGGAAGACCAGCTAATATGACTATTATTCAAATTTACATACCAACCACTAATATGAAAGAAGAGGAAATTGAAGATTTTTATCAACTTCTGCAGTTTGAATTAATTTTATCAACTTCCGCTTAGATTGATAATTACTAGTGATTGTAATGAGAAAGTTGAAAACAAAGAAGAAGGATCAGTAGTTGGAAAATACGGCCTTGGTGATAGAAATGATGCCAGAGATCGCATGATAGAATTTTGCCAGACCAACGACTTCTTCACTGCAAATACCTTTTTTTCATTAACATAAATGGTGACTATACATGTGGATCTCACCAGGTGGAAAATACAGGAATAAAATTGACTACATCCGTAGAAAGAGACAATAGAAAAGCTCAATATCATCAGTCAGAACAAGGCCAGGGCCTGAATGCAGAACAGACCATCAATTGCTCATATGCAAGTTCAAGCTGAAATTGAAGAAAATTAAAACTAGTCCATGAAAACCAAAGTATGACCTTGAGTATATCCCACTGGAATTTACAGACCATCTCAAGAATAGATGTGAACACTAATGATGAAACACCAGACGAGTGGTGGGATAACATCAAGGACATCATACATGAAGAAAGCAAAAGGTCATTAAAAAGACAGAAAAGAAAGGAAAGACCAAAATGAGTGTCAGAAGAGACTCTGAAACTTGCTTTGAACTTACAGCAGCTAAAACAAATGGAAGAAATGGTGAAGTAAAAGAGCTGAACAGAAGATTTCAAAGAGCGGCTTGAGAAGACAAAGTAAATTATTATAATGAAATGTGCAAAGATCTGGAGTTAGAAAACCAAAAGGGAAGAACACACTTGGCATTTCTCAAGCCGAAAGATCTGAAGAAAAAATTTAAGCCTTGAGTTGCAATTTCGAGGGATTCTATCAGTAAAATATTGAAAGACTCAGGAAGCATAAAAAGAAGATGGAAGGAATATGCAGAGTCACTGTACCAAAAAGAATTGGTCAACGTTCATTCAGGAGGTAGCATATGATCAAGAACCGTTGGTAACAAAGGAAGAGGTTCAAGCTGTACTGAAGGCATAGGCAAAAAACAAGGCTCCAGGAATTGACGGAATACCAATTGAGATGTTTCAACAAATGGATGCAGCCCTGGAGGTGCTCACTCATCTATACCAAGAAATTTGGAAGACAGCTACTCCGCCAACCGTTTGGAAAAGAGCCATACTTGTGCTCATTTCAAAGAAAGGTGATCCAACAGAATGTGGAAATTATTGAACAATATCATTAATATCATGCATAAGTAAAATTTTGCTGAAGATAATTAAAAAATGGTTGCAGCAGTGCATTGACAGGGAACTGCCAGAAATGCAACCCGGAGTCAAAAGAGGGCATGGAATGAGGGGTATCATTGTTGATGTTAGAGGAATCATGGCTGAAAGCAGAGAATACCTGAAAGATGTTTACCTGTGTTTTATTGACTGTGAAAAGGCATTTGACTGTGTGGATCATAACAAATTATGGATAACATTGTGAAGAATGGGAATTCCAGAACACTTAATTGTGCTCACAAGGAACCTGTGCATAGACCAAGAGGCAGTTGTTTGAAGAGAACTAGGGGATACTGCCTGTTTTAAAATCAGGAAAGGTGTGCATCAGGGTTGTATCCTTTCACCGTACTTATTCTACCTGTATACTGAGCAAATAATCTGAGATCAACTATATGAAGAAGAACGTGGCCTCAGGATTGGAGGAAGATTTTAACAACCTGAGATATGTATATGACACAACCACAGCTCTTAACCACTGCACTCCAGGGCTGCAGTCAGTGACAAAAGAACAAATATTGTATGATCCCACTTACATGAAATATCTAGAACAGGCAAGTGTATAGAGACAAAACGCTATTCGTGGTTACCAGAGGCTGGGGGAAGAGGAAATGGGAGTTACTGCTGAAGGTTTATTGAGTATCTGTTTGAGATATGGAAAACTTTTGGAAATGGATAGTGGTGATGCTACACAACATGGTGAATGTAATTAATGTCACCGAGTTGTACACTGAAAAAAGGTTAAAATGGAAAACTTTTTGCTATATATATTTCACCACGATAAAGTTAAAAAGAAAGTTCAGCCCCTTGAAGGGAATGTACAATGTTGCAACTACTTTGGGAAACAATGTGGCAGTTACTTGAAAAGATAAACCCAGTAATTATACTCCCAAGAGAAATGAAAACATATGTCCACACAAAAACTTACACAGTAATGTACATAAATGTTATTAAAAATAAACAAAAAATAGAAACAACCCAAATGTACATCAGCTGGTGAATGATAAACAAATAGTGGCATATCCATACAAAGGAATATTATTTGGCCATAAAAGGCATACTGATATATGCTACAACATGGATGAACCTTGAAAACATCACGTTAAGTAAGAGAAGCCAGTCACGAGAGGTCAACATATTGTATGATTCCATTTGTATAAAATTTCCAGAAAAGGCATATCTATAGAGAAAGTAGATTTATGCTTGACAGGGGTGGAGGAGTGAGCGTAGAATGGAGAGTCACTGATAATAAGTATGGGACTTCTCCTGTGGGGTGGATTGTGGTGATGGTTGTACAACTCTTCGACTATACTAAAAAATCATTGAATCGTACACTTTAAATGGGTGAATTGCATGTTATGTGAATTACGTCTCAATAAAGGTGTTATTAAAAATAAAAAAGAAATTAGCATTATTATAATCCTTGTTTACAAATTAGTTACCTGAATTCCAGTGAGGTTAAGTGACACAAAGTCACACAGCTAGTTACAAGATGAAGAACAAAATACCAATAGTTATGACCTTTGACAGAATTTTGTGAATGTAAAAAATGGATTGAAATACCAATTAGGAATTCTTCCATTTTCTGAAAGATACCTTTGCTCTTTTGAGGTAGGCATTACCTAAGTAACAGTCCTGGGCCACAAAAATTAAAATAAAGTTAAGAAATCAGGAGCTTTGTTGTTGTTGTTGTTAGGTGCCATTGAGTTGGTTCTCACTCGTAGCGACCCTATGTACAGCAGAACGAAACACTGCCCGGTCCTGCGCCATCCTCACAATCGTTGTTATGCTTAAGCCCATTGTTGCAGCCACTGTGTCAATCCATCTCATCGAGGATCTTTCTCTTCTTTGCTGACCCTCTACACTACCAAGCATGATGTCCTTCTCCAGGGACTGATCCCTCCTGACAACATGTCCAAAGTATGTAAGATGCAGTCTTTCCATCCTTGCTTCTAAGGAGCATTCTGGTTGTACTTCCAAGACAGATTTGTTCATTCTTTTGGCAGTCCATGGCATGTTCAATATTCTTCTCCAACACCACAATTCAAAGGCGTCAATTCTTCTTCGGTCTTCTTTATTCATCATTCAGCTTTCACATGCTTAGGAGCTGACTGAAACCACCATGGCTTGGGTCAGGCACACCTTAGTCTTCCAGGTGAAATCTTTGCTTTACAACACTTCAAAAGAGGTCTTTTGCAACAGATTTGCCTAATGCAACTCGTCTTTTGATTTCTTAACTGTTGCTTCCGTGGGCGTTGATTGTGAATCCAAGTAAAATGAAACCTTCAGCAACTTCAGTCTTTTCTCCATTTATCATGATGCTTCTTACTGGCCCAGTTGTGAGAATTTTCGTTTTCTTTATGTGGAGGTGTAATCCACACTGAAGGCTGTGGTCTTTGATCTTCATCAGTAAGTGCTTCAAGTCCTCTTCACTTTCAGCAAGCAAGGTTGTGTCGTCTACATTAACACAGGTTGTTAATGAGTCTTCTTCCAATCCTGATGCCCCATTCTTCTTCAAATAGTCCACCTTCTCAGATTATTTGTTCAGCATAGAGATTGAATAAGTATGGTGAAAGGATACAAGCCTGATACACACCTTTCCTGACTTTAAACCACGCAGTATCCCCTTGTTCTATTCGAACAACTGCCTCTTGATCTATGTACAGGTTCCTCATGAGTACAATTAAGTGTTCCAGAATTCCCATTCTTCAGAATTTTATCCATAATTTGTTATGATCCGCACAGTTGGATGCCTTTGCATAGTTGATAAAACACAGGTAAACATCTTTCTGGTGTTCTCTGCTTTCAGCCAGGATCCATCTGACATCAGCAAAGATATTCCTGGTTCCATGTCCCCTTCTGAATCCAGCTTGAATTTCTGGCAGTTCCCTGTGGATATACTGCTGCAGCTGCTTTTGAATGATCTTCAGGAAAATTTTACTTGCCTGTGATATTAATGATACTGTTTGATAACTTCTGCATTTGGTAGGATCACCTTTCTTGGGAATAGGCATAAATATAGATCTCTTCTAGTTGGTTGGCCAGGTAGCTGTCTTCCAGATTTCTTGGCACAGATGAGTGAATACTTTCAGTACTGCATCCATTTGTGGAAACATCTTGATTCATCAATTCCTGGAGCCTTGTTTTTCGCCAATGCCTTCAGTGCAGCTTGGACTTCTTCCTTCAGAACCATGAGGTCCTGCTCATATGGTACCCCTTGAAATGGTTGAACATTGATGAATTCCTTTTGGTATAGTGACTCTGTGTATTCCTTCCATCTTCTTTTGGTGCTCCCTGAGTCGTTTAATATTTTCCCCATAGAAGCCTTCAATATTGCAATTTGAGGCTTGAATTTTTTTTTCAGTTCTTTCAGCTTGAGAAATGCAGAGCGTGTTCTTCTCTTTTGGTTTTCCATCTCCAGGTTTTTGCATGTCATTATAGTACTTCATTTTGTCTTCTCGAGTGGCTCTTTGAAATCTTCCCTTCAACTCTTTCACTTCATCATTTCTTCCTCAAGAGCAAGTTTCAGAGTCTTCTGACATCCAGTTAGGTCTTTTCTTTATTTTCTCTCTTTTTAATGACCTCTTGCTTTCTTCATGGATGATGGCCTTGGGTCATTAGTGTTCAATGTGTCAAATCTATTCTATACTCAAGATTGTACTTTGGCTGTTGTCGACTTGTTTTAATTTTCTTCAGTTTCAACTTGAACTTGCATATGAGCAATTGATGTCTGTTCTGCAGTCAGCCCCTGGCCTTGTGTCGAGTGATGATATTGAGCTTTTCTATCGTCTCTTCCCACAGATGTAGTCAATTTGATTGCTGTGTATTCCATCTGGCAAGGTCCAGGTGTATAGTTGCCATTCATGCTGGTAAAAAAAGGTACTTGCAATGAAGAAGTCGGTGGTCTTGCAAAATTCTATCATGTGATCTCCGGCATCATTTCTATCATCCAGGCCATATTTTCCAGCTACCGATCCTTCTTTGTTTCCAACTTTCACGTTCCAATCTCCAATAATTATCAATGCATCCTGACTTCCTGTTTGATCAATTTCAGACTGCAGAAGTTGGTAAAAATCTTCAGTTTTTCATATTTGGTCTTAGTGATTGGTGCATAAATTTGAATAATAGTACTATTAACTGGTGTTCCTTGTAGGCTTATGGATATTATTCTATCACTGGTAGCACTGTACTTCAGGATAGATCTTGAAATGTTCAACAGCATATAGGGCTGTCGTAAGTTAGAATCAACTCAATGGCAATGTTTTTTTTTTTTTGCCTCTTCAGGTTGTTGTTCCCAGCATATGAGACCATATGATTGTCTGATTGAAAATGGCCAATACCAGTCCATTTCAGGTCACTAATGCCTAGGATATCAATGTTTATGTGTTCCATTTTATTTTTGATGCTTTCTAATTTTCCTAGATTCATACTTCGTACATTCCAGGTTCCAATTATTAATGGATGTTTGCAGCTGTTTCTTCTCATTTTGAGTAATGCCACATCAGCAAAGGAAGGTCCCGAAAGCTTGACTCCATCCACGTCATTAAGGTCAACTCTACTTAGAGGAGGTAGCTTTAGGTTCCTTCGAATTATCGAAAACTCAACACTAAGAACTAATATTAAATTGTGAGTTGAAGTGCACAAAATATTCCTCCTTCATGCCTTATCTCAGTCCTCACAGCAGCCTTGTGAGTAAAACATCGTTATAACCCTCATTTACAAAACAGGTAAATGAGTTCCAGAGAAGTTAAGCGATTCAAAATCACATGGTTAGTAAGTAAAATAGCTGCACCTCCAAGATCTTCTGACTCCAAGTCCTGTCCATTTTCCACTTTGCCACATTATGTTTGCATAGATGGCCACTTTGGGGGTGAAAAAGGAACCAGTGGATGAAATCTGCTAGAAGAGTTTGGTAGACTTTTGAACAAATTATGCTTTGTCTTGTTTTGTTTTGGTAAAGTTTGTACAGTGATATTATACAGAAAAAAAATCTGTGGTCAGTTTGTCCATTAAAATATTGACGTATATTTGATTACATTTGGAAAGCAATAAATTAGCGGTTGGACCAACTCAACCTAGAATTACAAAACAAGGCAGTGTATACTTATTCTAGAAAATATCATCCTAATTTTGCTGCCATTTACAGGTACTTAAAATTCAACACAGTTCCTTGTTTTATTCTCTTGTTTAAAAAGTCCTTGATAAATATCATCCTTCAAAGTTAAGTGCGGATTTTTGTGAATCCAACCGTGGCTCCTCTGGATAATCTGGACGGTTGCTCTTGCTTTTGTAAGTGTGCTTCAGGCAGAGATCATAAAGCCCTCCCCAAAAAAGACAAAGAACCCTGAACTTAATGTCTTCTTTTACTTTCCTAGAAAAGGTTAAGGAAAATTAGAAAACAGTTTAGCACTAACATTCTGTACACATTTAAAGCAAAACGTTCCATGGCATATTCCTAATTGGTAGCTTTAAACTTGAAACCATCATTCTCTTGTTAGAAAGTTTGTGCTGACACGTGTATTTATGCACTGTAGGATAAACATACCCTTAATTTGCAGATTTCTCTATCTTTCTCAATTCTCAAGTTTTTTACCATCTCCATGTAATGACTGCCAATCTCATCCATTTTTGCCTGCAGCATTGGGCCTGTGTGAGTCTCAGAAACCTACACAAGACAAAATAACTTTCTGTAATTGGATCGTTATGAATAAAATACATATATTATAAGACTTACTATGAGATGAAAATATGTAATTAAATAAGACATTGAAATAATGAAAGTGATTTTTAGGAAGCATATTATACAGCACAAATGGAAATGAGATAAGACCTGACTGTGCGTGAGGCCATCAGAAAGCAGTCCATGTATTTCCTTAAGATTAATGAATATATATATACACATATATAATACAAAATTTTAATACCTGCACTCTAAGGTTTTTATTCTCTTGTTCTAAATTACGTTTACAGTATTCTAGTTCTTTTAGTCTATATTCCACGTCAGACAGTGTATGTCGAAGAGAGAGATTGTTTTCTTCCAGTGCCTGGCATTTTGAGCTTGAGTCTTGAAGTCCTTGCTGTAAGAAAGACACAAGAAACTAAGACAAATGCATTCTACTTTTTTAGGGGGTAAAGGTGCACTTTTGGCTGATTCATTCAGTTAAATCAAGCAAATATTTTTCCATGCCCAGTTTTCGTATATACTTGCCCCTAGATGGTAAGTTGAATCAGCAATGCAAGATATTACATTCATGCCCCTAGTCTCACTTGGCTATCTTGTACAAGAAGGAATCAGAACTAGATGAATTTTCAGTATCCTGTTTAGCAATCTGGTCCCCGCTACCCTTTGACAATACAGTAACACCAAAATGACCATATGCCTCATTGTTTATGTGATGATTGGAAACTCAACAAGAATTTGGGACCATCGTGGGAGTGAAGATTAGGAAGGGGTGAGACTTAGAGATTCATTGCAATTTCCTAGGAATCATCTCTGCTTAGATATCTGGAAAAGTTCTCTAGAGTTCATTTATTCATTTATTCATTGTGAAAACACATTTTGAGGCCCCCCAATTTTTTTTCATCGACATGGTAGTAGACCGAATGAGTGAGTTAATCTAGATTTTTGGTATTTTACAATTCTTGTCACCCAAAAGCACACATAATTGTACATTGTATATACTTTATATCTAAAATATATAAGGTTATCTGTCATGATTTTATCCATTCACTGTACTTATTCAATCTGTATGCTGAGCAAATAATCCAAAAAGTTGGACTACATGAAGAAGAACGGGCATCAGGACTGGAGGAAGACTCATTAACAACCTGCAATATGCAGATGACACAACCTTACTTGCTGAAAGCCAAGGGAACTTGAAGCACTTACTGACAAAAATCGGAGACTACAGCCTTCAGTATGGATTACATCTCAACATAAAGAAAACAAAAATCCTCACAACTGGGCCAATAAGCAACATCATGTTAAATGGAAAAAATAATGAAGCTGTCAAGGATTTCATTTTATTTGGATTTGCAATTAATGCCTATGGAATCAGCAGTCAAGAAATCAAACAACATATTGCTTTGGGCAAATCTGTTGCAAAAGACCTCTTAAAAGGGTTAAAAAGCAAAAGATGTCACTTTAAGGACTAAGATGCACCTGACCCAAGCCATGATATTTTCAATCGCCTCGTATGTATGTGAATGCTGGAAAAAAAATAAGGAAGGCTAAAGAAGAATTGATGCCTTTGAATTATGGTGTTGTTGAAGAATATTAAATATACCATGGACTGCCAGAAGAATGAACAAATCTGTCTTAGAAGAAGTACAGCCAGAGTACATCTCGTGTACTTTGGACATATTACCAGGAGGAACCAATCCCTGGAAGAGGATATCATGTTTGGTAAGGTATAGGGTCAGCAAAAAAGAGGAAGACCCTCAACAAGTTGGACTGACACAGAGGCTGCAACAATGAGCTCAAATATAGCAATAATTGTGAGGATGTTGCAGGACTGGGGCAATGTTTCATTCTGTTGTTCATAGGGTGGCTACGAGTCAGAACCTACTCAATGGGACCTAACAATAACAACAATGATCTTTTTTTTTTTTTAGAGGGCTTTCAGTCATTGAAAATAGTCAAAACCACTCAATTCTCATATGAACTAATGATTCCATCATACTTTAAGTCTAATTTTCTGGGTTGTATTTTATAACTCCAATGTGCCAGTAATTATGCATGTGCGAAGTTATAAATCTAGTTTATCATCAGTGAAAACATCAAATTACCTGCTGCTGGCGATTATTTGCTCTCACTGATGCCAAAAGTTCTTCATACTCTTTTATTTGCGTTTCTTTGAATGCCAAGTCTTTCTCAAGTCTTAACTTGTCATTTTCCAGTAACTAGAAGTATAAAGTATTTGTTATGAATGAGAGTTACAGAAACTTGTCAACAGTCGCATAATATAAAGACTGGCTTTATGTTGGAAAATTTCAGTAAACACTTGATTCATTTGTAGTCGCATAATTAAACAGAATTCTTAAAAGTTAAGCAAACTAAGGAATAGGAAAGGACTGAAAATTTTAAAAAACTACATTGAAAGAGACATTTGATTGACTAACTCTAAGTGCAAAGAAGCAGAACCTTTTGAACTATTTTAATGTTTTTCCCCAGCCTACAAAGACCCCTTGTTAATCCCAGCAGGTGACGAATTTTCAAATTAGAGTCTAAATGTGTTCATCAGAACCCAGAAACAAAAAAACCTTCTCCAAAGTACTCGAGGAGTTATTCATTGTATGAAAAGCATTCTGAATGTACCTACATGATGGCATCAAGAGCACCAATTTAAATAGAGAATAGAAAGGTTAAGTTCTTGGAGAGAAGTTTTCAAGTTAGTATGTCTGAAGAGAAATTCCAAGTATGCTTTATTATTACAGAAAAGGGTGAACTTCCTATTCAATGGGCAAGCTATTTCCACACTTTAAGTATTAAGTCACCTTAATGATAACCTCAAATAATGAGTGTACATCCAAAATCCTTTTGTTTACACATTTGACAGGTGCTTTCTTCTCACTCTACCCTAATTAACTCTTTCATGAAAATGATTTAGCTGTGTCTGGCTTAGCATAGTTTCGTGTTATATTAAAAAATTTTTTTTTTGTAAAGCAGACCAAATGTCTCGACTTCTGCATTAGGAAGCTATGAACTAGAAAGGCTGTAGAAAGAAAAATTAAAGTAAATCTTACTGTCAAGTCATTTTGAAGATGTCCAAGTTCCTCCCGTATGTTGCTGAATGTGGACAGTACTAGTCGAAGTGACTTATCAGACATCCCCCTCATCTGGAGGAAAAAAACGATTGATAGTTTATTTTAACTAACAATTGAAAATAAGCAATGTAAGTGACAGTAATCTTAGTTTTCTGTTGCTATGGGTAAACTTATTAGCAATTTTATTTTTGGTATTGAAGTATTATAACAATGATTTAGGACATCTTGTCAATAGTGTGCTTAAGTAACCCAAGCAATATTGTTGAAGAGATCGTAGTCAGGTGTTTAGAACAAAGGTCTATTTTTTTTCCGTGATGATGTATCACCTTTCTCATAAGACAGAATTGAATCTTCAAATTCTCAAATTTACTTTTATTCTTTATTTAAAAGATTGGAAGAGATAAAGACGATCAACTTATAAAAAATAAAATACATCTCCCTAAATGTGCTTTCAAGTGCAAAGATTTTGCCTGAGGTGCGAAGAAGATAATACTAATTAAGTTTAACTTCAAAGAATAGAGCCATCTCAAATTTTAAAGAACAGGGAGAAAATCCTTTCACAGATTAAACTCATTTCTTGAAAGAAAAAAGTTTTAAGAAAAAAAAAGATGACTTCCACTTCTGGAAAGATGGAGTAGAAATAATTTTCTTTACTTCTTCCACTAAGTATAACTAAAAACCCTGGACATTATATATAAAACAAATATAAGAAGGCCCTGAAAGGTGAAAAGGGAGAAGGGTTAAGGACCTTGGGACCTGATGAATGGCACAGCAATGAGTTCTCTGGCTTTTCCTTTTGCCTCAAATATCCCAGACTTGATGTTGCAGAAGCAAGTAACCCAGAAACACCAGTGGGTACAGACAAAAAAAAAAAAAAGCCCCAAAAGAAGCTGACTCTAGTCAAAGGACCAAGAAAGGGGCAGCCTAGCAAGACAGAAATATTTTAGACAATAATCACTCCACTTTTTTTTTTATAGCTAAACACCACAGAAAAAACTGTGAACACATCTCCACCCAAACAGTCAAAGGCCAAGAGGAGAGCCTACATTTCTACCCTCACCAGGTTCTAACGAGGTGCCCCAACCTTCTTCCTCATTGGGTTGGTGTCAGAGGAGGCAGCATTTTCATCCCCACGGGGCAATAACAAAGCCCCAAGCACTGTGGTGTCAGTTGAGACCACATGGAGAACCCGAACTTCCACTCCTATCCAGTAGTAGTGAGATGCCACTCTTCTTCCCCTCGGGGTGGTGTCAGAGGAGTCCTAGTGGAGAGTCAGGACTTTTATCCATGCTCAGTTGAAATTAGGCATCCCCCTTCCTCGGCACAGCGTCGATGGAGGCCATGTGGAGAGCAGTAATAAGACATTCCTCCCTATCCCAGTTAGGGAGATATCAGGGAGAGCCTAATAGGGAGCCAGAATACCCCAACCCACCTAGCAAGAATAAAGAGCTCCTCCTCCCCCCAGTGTCAACAGAGGCTGAGTAGGGAATCCGGACCTCCATCCCCATCTGGCAGCAACAAGGTAGCACCCCCACTTCCCCTATTGGATCAGTATCAGAGGAGACCTGTTAAAACAGAAGGTTTGAATAAGACCCAGAGTCTCATAGCATAATATTTAAAATGTCCAGGCTTCAGTAGAGAATTTCTCATTATTCCAAGAACCAGGAAAATCTCAACTTGATTGAGAAAAGACAGTCAGTAGATTCCAACACCAAGATGACAGAGATGTTAGAATTATCTGACAAGGATTTTAAAACAGCCAACATGAAATGCTTCAACAAGAAATTATGAACACCATTGAGACAAATAAAAAATAGAAAATCTCAGCAAAGAAATAGAAGGTATAAAAAGAAACCAAATGGACATTTTAGAACTGAAAAGCACAATAACAAAATAAAACACTTCAATGGATGGGCTAAAAACAGAACAGTGAGAACAGAAGAACGAATCAGTGAGCTTGAAGACAGAACAATAGGAAGTACCCAATCTGAATAACAGAAAATAGATTTAAAAAAATGAGCAGAGCTTCAGGGACCTGTGGGGACTATAAGAAAAGATGTAACATTTATGTCATCAGCATTCCTGAAGGAGAGGAGAGAGTGGGCCTAAAAAAGTATTTGAAGAAATAACAGCTGAAAACGTCCCCAAATTAGCAGAAGAAATCAAAACAAAAAAATTCAAGAAGCTGAGCAAACATCGAATAGTATTAAAACCCAAAGAAATCAATGCCCAGGAAAATCAGAGTCAAGGTTATGAAAACTAAAGAACAACAACAACAACAAAAAACTTGAAAGCAGTGAGAGAAACCTTCACTATAGTGGAAAAACAATTCAAACGACAGTGAATTGCTCATCAGAAACCATGGAGAGCAGAAGGAAGCGGCATGCCATTTTTTCAAGTGCTGAAAGAAAGGAACTGTTAGCCATGAATTCTATATCAAGTGAAAATACCCTTTAGGAATGAAGGGAAAATCAAGACATTTTAAGATGAAGGAAAACAAAAAGAATTTGTTGCCAGCAAAAAGCAAAATGAGACAAAAACAACAAAAAAGTTGCCATAAATGGATGTCCCAAAAACCCAGTGCCGTCGAGTCGATTCCGACTCATAGCGACCCTATAGGGCAGAGTAGAACTGCCCCAAAATGGATGTAGAGGAAATAATTAAGACAATTACATTACAAATGCAGAGGGTTAAGGGAAGAAAGGGGAACAAAGGTTTCTAGAGTTCACTGAAACTGGTAAATTCTCAGCACCAGCACATTTTACTAGATAAGTCTGGGTATATAACGTAATACCTAGAAAAACCACTAAATAACTATACAAAGAGATACACTCAAAAGTACTATAAATAAATCAAAATGGAATTTTAAAATACATCCTAGTAACCCACAGGAAGGAAAGCAAAGAAAACAGAGAAACAAAGAAACAAGAAACCAAACCAAACCAAACAAAAAGGGAGAGAGAACAAACAGAAAACAAAAAATGAAAATGACAGGTCTAACTCTATCAATAATCACAAATGGTCCAAATATACCAATTAAAAGACAGAGATTGGCAGAGTAGGCTAAAAAAATTACCCAGCTATATGTTGCCTACAAGAAACTCACTTCAAATACAAAATTAAAAAAAAAAAAACCAAAGAAAAAGGTTGGATAAAAGATATACCATACAAATATTAATCAAAAAAGAAAACAGAAGTGGCTATATTAATATTAGATAAAATCAACTTCAGAGCAAAGAAAATGACCAGGGACAAAGAGAGACATTACATAATGATAAAAAGGTTAACCTAATATTAGATAAAATCAACTTCAGAGCAAAGAAAATTACCAGGGACAAAGAGAGACATTACATAATGATAAAAAGGTTAACCCAGCAGGAAGACATAGCAATCCTAAATGTTTATGCACCAAACAGCAGTGCTGAAAAATGTGTGAAGCAAAACTGATAGAACTGAAAGGAGAAATATATCCACAGTTAAAGCCAAAGACTTGTATATCCTCTCTCAGCAACTGCTAGACCTACTTAGCAGGAAATCAGCAAGGATATAGAAGAACTCAATAACACCATCACCCAAAAGACCTCATCGACATTTACAGGACACCCCTCCCAAGAATAGCAGAAGATACATTCTTTTAAGCACCCATGGAACATATACCAAGATGGATTCTATCTTAGACCATAAAACAACTGCAACCATCTTAAAAGAACTGAACTCTCAACAGGCTGTATTCTCTGACCACAATGAACTAGAAATCAATAACAGAAAGACAACAGGAAAGTCTCTAAACCTTTAGAAACTAAACAATACAGTTCTAAACATTCCATGCGTCAAATAGGAAGTCTCAAGGCAAATTAAAAAAATACATAGAATTGAAAATATAAAACATTAAATGTATATCAAAACTTTCAGGACATAGCAAAAGCCATGTGAGAGGGAAATTTATAGCACTGAAATGCTCACATTGGAAAAGAAGAAAAGTTTCAAATCAATAATCTAAGTTCCTATCTCAAGAGAGTAGGAAAAGAAGAGCAACAGAAACCCAAAGCCGGCAGAAGGAAGGAAATAGTGAAGATAAGAACAGAAATCAATAAAATTGAAAGCAGGAAAGCAGTAGAGAAAATCAGTGAAACTAAAATCTGGTTCTTGGAAAAAAAACAATAAGATTAACAATCCTCCAGCAAGATTTCCAAAAAGAAAAGAGAGAAGACACAAATTACTAATATCAGGAATAAAACAGAGGCTACTGACCCTGAAGGCACAAGGGGATACTATGAACAACTCTGCACACACAAATTTGACAACAAAGGTGAAATGGACCAATTCCTTAAAAAACACAAACTACCACGACTTATCAAATATGAAACAGATGGTACAGTGGTTAAGAGCTTGGCTGCTAACCAAATGGTTGGCAGTTCAAATCCACCAGCTGCTCTTTGGAAATCTCATGGGGCAGTCCTAGTCTATCCTATAGGGTCGCTATGAGTTGACTCAATGGCAAGGGGTTTGGTTTTGATTTGTAACTATTAAGGAAATTGAATTTGTAATTTTAAAATACTCTCCCCCCCAAAAAAAAATTTCTCCAGGCCCAGATGGTTTCCCTGGAGAATTCTAGCAAACGTTTAAAGAAGAGTTAACACCAAGTCTTTTCCAGAAAATACAGAAGAGGGAAACGCTTCCCAATTCATTTTATGAAACTAGTATTACTCTGATACCAAAACCAGACAAAGACAATACAAGCAAAGAAAATTTCAGAGCAATATCTCTCATGAACGTAGAAAAAGTTTTCCACAGAAATAGGCCTAGAATATACTTGGAATGGATATCCCATCATCATAAATAATATTAAAGAGGCCTCCAAGATTTAAGTGCTCGAGTATAGGTGATCCCCACATCACTCCTCTCTCTATAACACAGCCCATGTGCCATTAAAAATAATATTTCATTTGTTTTACAAATATTTCACCAGGTCCGATACTTGGATGATAAGCAAACGTCTGACACCAAATATCAAAGTTAAAAATTTGCCTCAGTAGACAAAACTAGATTATCTTTAGAATGCTTTCTTGTAAATACTTGTACTCTTCTTTATGGTCATATTTTTTCAGTGCTTATCTTGATCTGTGGTCTCTCCTTTCATCACAGGATAATTTACCATCCTAGTGGTTTCTAGTCTTCCACAACTCAGAAAAGCAAGGCAGTAGCCTTTCCATCTCTCACTGCTGGGGGTAAGGTGGGGTGGAATCTGTAGAGGATGGAATGGAGAAGAGGAAGACAAAGGCTGTGGGTTAAAGTCTCAGTGCACTAAAGCACTGAGTAGAGAATAGGGGCATTCCTCAGCAAGGAGTAGTATTTCTAGAATGCTTTTCTGCATGCTAGTTGTTCGATGCTATTTTTGATGGTCTGACTAATCTATCATGCAACTTCTGTTTAACCAAAGTATAAACCACTTCATTCCCTTAATTAAGGGAAGCATCCTGGGCTAGCACTTAGTGTTGATTTCACATCCCCACTCCTGAACTTCCTCACCTGCAGAATATAGCGAATTTGTTGTTTTGTAAATTCTGAAAGTCCTTTAGGAATCAATGATTCAATGTCTTCTGACTGTAAAAAAAAAAAAAAAGATGCTTAGTATTAAACACACATTAGTATTTTACTTGTAGGGTCAGCAGCCCAGATTTTGGTGAAATGGGGCATATTTTTAGGGATATTAAAAATTCACTTTTTGAACAATAGCTTCTCCCAACTTCATTCTTAGCCTTATCATTTTTTGCTTTTAAAAAATCAATTATTCTACGTATACCATGGAAAAAAAAATTTTTTTTTTCATGGAAAGGGCCCTCAATTTTAGGTATTTTAGTGAAATCAGACTTGCCATTTCTATTAAACATTTTTAAAATGTGTAATTTAAAAACAAAAGGATTATCTATACAATTCCGGTGAACATTTTATTTCAGTGTGTCTTTTAATAACTGGAAGTTTTTTTTTTTGGAGGGTCTATCTATCCCACTGCCATCGAGTCGATTTTTGGAGGGTAGGTATAACATTTTAGAGGCTTTTTTTTTTAATAATGAAAACAGCAAATAAAACAAAATTATAGGTGTTACAGAGCTTGTTAAGAATTTACATAGAGCTGTGTCACAGCAACGTTGAATTCCCTGGGTGGTGCAAACAGTTAACATCCTGAGCTGCTAACTGAAAGCTTAAAGGTTCCAGTCCACCCAGAGGTGTCTCAGAAAAAAAGGCCTGGTTATCCGTTTCAAAATATCAGCCATTGAAAATCCTGTGATTCTACTCTGACACACATGGGGTCGTAATGTGTCAGAATTGACTTGATTACAACTGGTAGTAGTAGTAGTACAGCGACATCATAAGCTTCAACTAATTTTAAGCGAGAAGCTGAATTCAAGTTAGTATTTTTAAAAGGCCATTTAGGGCTTGCTGAATTACTATGATGAATGCAATATACCAATATATTGGAAATAAAGATGAAAATTAACACAAAAAGAGGCAATTGTACTTTTTATTATGCTTAAACCAATTTTTTTTCTCTATTTGACGACTTATGCCACTAAAGGCAATTATTAATAAAATATGCTCATGCAATAGAATTAATACTTGAGCAAAACTTTAAGTTGCAGGCAATTTGGCATGGGACATAAAAGACCAAATTAAAGCAAAATGATGAGCATTTTTGGTGAATGATTATTAGTCTTACAGACATTACAAAGATATATTAAAGCAAGAGAAGATCATTATTTCTTTCACTAACCTGTGTTTCATTCCAATAAATGTACGAAACTAAAGAAATATTACTAGTGCAAATATCAGAATCTACTTTTATTATTAACTGTATTTGACTTTCAGCTATTTTCGCACTTACCTCATCTGTAGACTCAAAGTCTTGTTTGCTACAAGGATGAAATAACAAGATAAACATCCTTAGGAAATGTATTCATTGATTGCATACAAATCTTAGTGTTCTATTATTTTTATCTTACTTTTTGATATATCATACTAGCACTGAGTCAACTTATAATTACAAACGAAAATGCTTAAAATAACTAAAATGAAATGGTATTGACAAAAATGAAGTCATTTTCATGGAATTAACTGATCTATTTTAAACAAACAACAAGTGGTTAACAAACCAAGAAAATGTGCACAATTGGTTAGTATCATCCATTAGCACTAGTCCATTTGTGGCTAGAAGTCCTGGTACTTGGCAAAACCTGGGTTAATAAATAGCAATAATAGCCATTCTCTATTTCCACCTCCCTTTTCTCCTTCTTGTATTGTTCCAGTTCAGTGCTGATTCCAGCTTCTCTCTCCAGTGTCTTCAAGTTCTTCATGCCTTCTTTATCAAAATCAAAACTTGCAAGACATGACTAACTCATTCAGCCTAGACTACAGTATAAATGGCAGTGATGAGACTTGAAGAATATTTGCATTTTTTATATAGGGACAAAGCCTTAAGCAAAATGACCAAAATTCTAGTGAGATAATTGAATTTCTAGCACCAAAATCTAGTGGAGGAGGGTTTGGTCATGGGGTTCAGGAGGCCTTTTGTGGACCCATGTTATAGAGGTAAATGCTTCAGGAGAATTGTTAGTGGCTTTATGGCACTAGTTTTTTCTTTCTTTCTTTTTTTTTTATAGCACTTGGTTCTCCTCATAGCACTCTGGTACTTGCTCCTTTGGGGGATGGTGCAAGCTTGGAGGGACACAGTTCTACTGTTGTCAGTGTGTCACAGACAGTCCCTTATTTTTGCCTGCTTGCTCCCTCTGCACTCAGTAGAAGAATGAGGCCTGAAATACATGTGGTGAACATACTTCGCAAATATGAAACCAGTGCACGTGCATGGTCTGACAGCAAGACAGAATATTTGAAAGTAAGGCAGACTTAGAACATCCTAGATATACGATTGCCATACCCTCAGTACACAAGAAAAGTACATTAGCTAGTACATGAGCCCCTCGCTACCTTTGCCTTCTAAGTGGTCGCTTATGAGTAATATATTGCTCACAAAGATAAGTGGGTCGCTCACTGTGCAAAACAACTTACATGCCCTTATAAAAATACACTGGCTGGTGTGGAGAAAAAGAACTGAAGGTCCTGTTTCCCAAGGCATGACTGCGCATATGCAATTGTCTGTCTGTATGCACGTGCGATTTCCCGTGTTGCCCAACACAGAGGTTGTGAGGAGGCCCTAGCAAAAACATGAAATATCTTCTAGTTTTTCATTGTAATGTTTTACTAAAGTAACTGCGTGTGTATGTTGGAAGCTAAAATAAGTTAAAATACGAATCACAATGCAGTTTTAGTAGCCTTGCCTCACTGTTAACTACTGTTAACTGAAATGATAGCATTGCTAGATCTTTTGTGTTATAAAACACACTAATCCTTTTTTCTTCCAATCCCAACCTAGTAGACATGTCCCTAGTCACTTGCCTCTTTCTACAAATAGGAAAAAAAAATTATACAAAGAAACAAAACAAGGAACAATCAACAGTACTTAATATTGGAATTTTTTTAAGTAACCAGAATGGTTTCATGAGACAACCTTCCTTTTCTGAGCATGCACTCATTGCTGAGTTGCAGTTTGGAAAAAGCAAAGTGGAGACAAAAGGGAAGGGAAAGAGAGGAAACAAAGACAGCAGAGCAGGGAGGTGGAAAGGTCAGTGCTGATCACATCTTCATTCAGCACCGGGCGTTGGAGGCTAGAATTACATCCAGCAAAAAAGAAACCGAGTAGTGCTCACTATATGCCATCCCACTGCCTAGGAAGGAAGGAAGGGAACAGAAAAAACATAAGAAGAAAGAAAGAAGGGCAAAAAAGAGGGTGAAGAGAAAGAAACTGACAACCATCTGACAAACAAAAACTCTTAAGTACCAAGACTTTGTGAGACCTTCTCCACTCTGGAATAAACGTTTACTAATATGGACACATTAGCTTTCCATGTTCTTTTTGGTATTTTTAGCTACTTTGGGAATAAAATGCAAGGCTTTCCAGTGCTTAATTACAGATTTAGGTCACTCATGTATGTATATTTATCAAAACTCCTCAGTGAGAAGAAATCATTCCAAAGCACTGGATCACACCTTTCTCTGGATGATCATTATGAAATAATTTAGCTTCTTTTGCTCAGTTACTTTCTCTACTTCCATTTAGCATGGGCCTAATACATTTGGAATATATTTAACTCTCATTCTATAGATCTTTATTGCGTAGCTACATTGTTAGGGACGTGTGCTCTGAACTGTTGTTGCCCAATACAAAACACGAATATTATCCTGTCCTGTACTTGGAAACCCTGGTGGCGTAGTGGTTAAGTGCTACAGTTACTATGCAAAGGGCTGGCAGTTCGAATCCACCAGGCTCTCCTTGGAAACCCTGTGGGGCAGTTCTACTCTGTCCTATACGGTTGCTATGAGTTGGAATCGACTCGACAGCAACGGGTTTGGTTTTTACAGGTGGTACTTCACACAAACATAGTTGTTCCAAGGTAAAATTTGAACAATGTAAAACCAATATAAATCCTGTGACCTTTCCAAATTTGACAATTCAAAAAATTGATATTTCCTTCCAATTTTTCTTCAGTATCTTAAACAATTTGCCTGATGTTACACATTTAGTATATCAAAGGTTATGTGATTTGCCTAAGGCAAAAAGGTTCTCCGAGCGTGGATTCTAGGCCCAGCTTTTGCCACTTTTGTAAACTTTGGTCACTGATTCTCAAAACTGAGTGTGCATCAGAATTGCCTGGAAGGTGTGCTGAAACACAGATCGCTGGGCACCACTATTTCTGATTCTGTAGGTCTATTTTCAACAAGTTCCTATATGACGCTGACACTACTTGTGTCATAAGTACAGGTCTTAACTCATTTACTGCTTGTAAGAAATCTATGAGATAAATACGATTATTATAACCCCTGTTTTACAGATGAAGAAACTAGGTGCAGAGAGCCTTAACAACTTATCTGTTGCTCAACTGCTAACCGAATGGTCGGCAGTTCATACTCACCCAACGGCTGTGCTCCCATAAAGATTACAGCCTACAAAACCTTATGGGGCCCTTATACCCTGTCATATGGAATCAGTATGAACTGGATTTGACCCAACGGCACCTAATAACAGACATCTGATATGTAACAAAAACTGAGACGTGAACCCAAGATATGAACTCTGGATGCAAAATCAGAGTGCTTAAGCACTATGTCTCTCTCTATATGCCCCTTAATTTTACAATGTTATACTTTGATAGAGATATTCACTGGGTACCGCTAATGCAAAGAATAGAAGCACCTCAACCATACTAAGGATCTAAGGAAGACTTTGTAGAAGAGCTGAGTGATCTTTTATAAGCGAAAGAGTACTTACAAAAGTTTGAATCCATCTCAAGCACTTAGTAGCTATGTGACTTTAAGTTAATAACTTACTCTCCATCTGAAAATGCAGACTTGAAGAGAATAAGTTACTTTGTACGTTATTGTGTAAGTTAGATAATATAGACAAAGCACTAAAGACAATGCATATTAAACTATGGCCTCTATATGCAGAGCACACTTCAGTGGAAGGCAAACAGTAATGTCAGTGATTGGCAGTGGGACTGAACTATGTATCAGCGGTATAATATTTCAAAACAAGTCACAGTATGCCATGAAATTTTTTTTGAGCTCCTTGTCCAAGAAGTTGCTCTTGCATCAAACTGCATTACAATGAAAAAAAAAAAAGAAAAGGTATACAAAATTCTTTATTGATCTGAAAATAACTGGTGTGGTCTTCTTTGATGATTTTCATAAAGTTCTCTCCTTAAAGAAAACTAATAATTTCTGAAATCCGGTAAAGGGCTTGAGCAATATTTTATCTCTTAAAATTGGATATTTGCTCAGTTTTCCTCATATAGTTCCCATTTCCCCATTAAAAATACTAGTGTTGTAAAATGTTTCACAACTACAAGATAAGGCAAATGTTATGTCTACAGTACCTTCCTCCAATTCTCTGCAAATGTTCTAATAAGCAGTGGTATAGGTCCATATTCTTACGGCTTAGATCAGCAAGCAACTCTCCAAAATACTTGGGGTCCAATTTTTCAGGGCCAGCATCCTGAATTATAACCTGAAGAAAGCATCAATCATAATTATAAACAATATTAAGTTTTTCTGAGTTTGCAGATGTTTTGACATGGAATGAGAACAAGTAAAATAAAGTATTAATGCAAGTAACTCATTTCAAAGTCATCACATAAATTAAGCCACTAAATTTTCTATCTGAAGCATGCATTCTTCACTGTGGGAGGATTTTAAAGGAAAAGTGACAGTACACTAACATTTTCAGTTTCATTTCAGTCAAGGCTGAGTGGTATAATGAATGCAAAATTTGTAAAATTTATGTAAAAAGTATTTAACATAGGTGCTTAATTAAAACAGCAAAACAAGTAAATCAAAACCTCTAAATCATCCATTATCACAAAGGGCTTAGTCATCCGTCTCCTTGGGGAAAAGAAAATGTGAATTGTTTAAATTATACTGTTTATAGAAAATTACTTTCATTTACACTTACATCTTCTCAGTGACAGCCAGCTTGATTTAGTAGTATATCTTAAAGTTAGATTAAATAAAACTACTTAATTCAATATGTTTTTGTGTATTTCTTGCTGGACTGTCTTCATTTATCATTTGGACTACATATCTAGTCAATCTGACATGGGAAAGAGTAGCTCAGGGCCAAGTGTAGAAAATTCATAGACTGCTGAGACATTTGAAATGCTGAGCACAAATTATTATGAATAGAGTCCTAGATAAGACACATTCTATTGACTTCATATGCTTTGGTACCAAACTTTTTAATATTGTTTGGCCACCTTGCCTCCCATCCCCAAGACACACTGCCACACTGCCTGGAGGATAATAACCTAGGTTGCATGCCATACTATCTTTGATATTGCATGTGGGACCAAAGACCAAAACCACTGCCATCGAGTCGGCCAAAGGGACCCTATAAACACATTTATTCCTAGATATGTAGATGGTAAATGGACTTCAGACTTGACCCTTGGTACTTCCTTTTCAGCCTGTGCTCTGAATGCAGACACTAAAATATCCTGCACGTTGGAGAAAATGGGAGGACTGCAAAGTAAGCAAAGATGAAGATTCATAATCGTGTCTGGGATATGAAATCATTCACAAAATACTGGTAAGTGAAAAAAGCAAGATACAAACTAGTGTGTAGTATCATTACGTTTTTATTAAGATATGTAAGAATACATCACAATGTTAGCATTTATTTCTGAGCGGTGGATTTTTTTTTCTTTTTTGCCTATCTGTGCGTTCTATTTTTTTCTATAAGGAAAAGAGTTCAATTCTATGTTAAAAAAAAGGGAAAAACCAAAACAAACAAAACAAAACTATACTTTTGTAGAGTTTTACTTGCTATTTATTTTCTTTAGCTATCTTTACATGTTCCCATTGGAGTTGTTTTCCTAGGCAGGTAATTGCGTCCTAAACAGAATAAAGTCTCCTATACGGAGGCATGAGTAGGCACGAGTAGATAGGTAAACTTGTAAAGTCAATATCATCACACCTCAAAAACAAACAAACATTACTGTCAAGTCGACTCCGATTCATAGCGACCCTATAAAACAGAGTAGAACTGCCCAATACGGTTTCCAAGGAGCAGCTAGTAGATTCAAACTGCTGACCATTTGGTTAGCAGCCAAATGCTTAACCGCTGTGCCACCAGGGCTCCAATATCACACATAGTATGCTTAAATGTCACAGAATTAAAAAGTAGTGCGTGTGTGTGTATGAGTGCACATATACCAGTTGCCGTTGAGTCAATTCTGACTCATGGTGAGTGACCCCATGTGTTTCAACGTAGAATTGCACCCCATAGGGTTTTTAATGGCTGTGACCTCTTGGAAGCAGATCAACCTTCTGAGGTGCCTCTAGGTGGTTTTGAATAGCAAACCTTTCAGTTAGTAGCCTAGCGCTTAACCTTTTATGCCACCCATGGACATATATAACCCAGGGACATATATATAATCTTTAAATGCTTACACGAACATACTAACACTTTCTATTTCTCAACTTTCTCTCTACTCCAGTCATAGTAGATCTCGTTGTCCTGGGCACACACCTTACTAGTCCTGACTCTGGGCCTTTACTTGTGTTGTTCGCTGCTTAGAATATCCTTGGCTGTCTATCTAAATCTTACCTGTTCTTTGAAGTGCATCTTAAGATATATTACCTTCATGAAAACTGAAACTATGTCATCCAACAAACTAAATTCTATTTAGGTCTTTGGGGTGTTACCTTGAATTGTTTTTACACTATTTTACACATGTAAGCTTTGTTCCCTCAGTACCTTCTCACTACCACAAAAGAAAAAAATCAAACTTAAGAGCAAAGAATGAGTCACACATTTTGGTGTGTTCTGTAGAATCTAGCATAGTACTGATTGAACACCCTAGAGCTGCTCAGTAAGTACTTGCTAAATTGCAAAAAACAATCTCACTAGAACTGACCCCAAATGCCAGCTGATTCTGGATACAATTTTCTCACAGGTTTCTCTCTTAAAGCAGCCAACCAAGAACAGGTAAGAAAGCCAAGTATAGTATAGGCAATGCTTCCCCAAGAATGTTGCGAGCCAAGTATAGTATAGGCAACGCTTCTCCAAGAATGTTGCGTGGTCCCTTGCACACTCTTCCTAAGTTCAAATCAGTATAATTGCAACAACTTCAATGAACTGACTTTTAAGTTCTATCTAGACGTCTGGATTTTGGCCATCAGCTCCTCAGTGACAGAGCCTGCTCAAGAAATCAAGGCCAATATTAGGCAAGACTTTATTCAGAATAATCCTGAATGCTGAAAAGTTTATTTAATGTTTTATTTATGCATTTCCCCTTTGTTGTTGTTGTTAGATGCCATCAAGTCGGCTCCAACTCATAGCGACCCTATGTACAGAAGAAGAAAACACTGCCTGGTCCAGTGCCAACCTCACAATCGTTGTTATCCTTGAGCCCATTGATGCAGCCACTGTGTCAATCCATCTCGTTGAGGGTCTTCCTCTTTTTTACTGACTCTCTACTTTACCAAGCATGATGCCCTTCTCCAGGAACTGATCCCTCCTGATTACATGTCCAGAGTATGTGAGACTAAGTCTCGCTATCCTTGCTTCTAAGGAACATTCTACCTGTACTTCTTCCAAGACAGATTTGTTTGTCCTTTTGGCAGGCCATGGTATATTTAATATTCTTCGACAACACCGTAATTCAAAGGCGTCAATTCTTCTTTGGTCTTCCATATTCATCACCCAGCTTTCGCATGCAAATGAGGCTATTGAAAACACCAGGGCTTGGGTCAGGCACACCTTAGTCCTTAAAGTTAAATCTATGTTTTTTAACCCTTTAAAGAGGTCTTTTGCAGCAGATTTGTCCAATGCAATATGTCGTTTGATTTCTTGACTGCTGCTTCCACGGGTGTTGATTGTGGATCCAAGTAAAAGGAAATCCTTGACAACTTCAATCTTTTCTCTGTTTATCTTGATGTTGTTTATTGGTCCAGCTATAAGGATGTTTGTTTTCTTTATGCTGAGGTGTAATCCATACTGAAGGCTGTAGTCTTTGATCCTCATTAGCAAGTGCTTCCAGTCCTCTTCACTTTCAGCAAGCAAGGTTGTGTCATCTGGATATTGCAGGCTGTTAATGATTTTTCCTGCAATCCTGATGCCCCATTCTTTTTCATGTAGTTCAGCTTCTCAGATTATTTTCTCAGCATACAGATTGAATAAGTACGATGAAAGAATACAAGCCTGACACACACCTTTCCTGACTTTAAACCACACAGTATCCCCTTGATCTTTCTGTTCAAATGACTGCCTCTTGATTTATGTACAGGTTCCTCATGAGCACAATTAAGTGTTCTGGAATTCCCTTTCTTCACAATGTCACCCATAATTTGTTATAATCCACACAGTCGAGTGGTATTGCATAGTCAATAAAACACGGTTAAGCATCTTTCTGGTATTCTCCGTTGTCAGCTAAGATCCATCTCACATCAGCAATAATATCCATGGTTCCACATCGTCTTCTGAATCAGGCTCGAATTTCTGGCAGTTCCCTGTCAATGTGTACTGCTGCAACTGCTTTTGAATGATCTTCAGCAAAATTTTACTTGTGTGTGATATTAATTATACCGTTCAATAATTTTCCCATTTGGTTGGATCACCTTTCTTTGGAATGGGCACAAGTATGGGCCTCTTCCAGTTAGTTGGCCAGGTAGCTGTCTTCCAAATTTTTTTGGCATAGGTGAGCAAACGCCTCCAAGGCTGCATCCGTTTGTTGAAACATCTCAGTTGGTATTCCGTCAATTCCTGGAGCATTGTTTTTTTTGCCAATGCCTTCAGTGCAGCTTGGACTTCTTCCTTCAATACCATCAGTTCTTGATCATATGCTACCTCCTGAAATGGTTGAACATCGACCAATTCTTTTTGATACAGTGACTCTGTGTATTCCTTCCATCTTCTTTTGATGCTTCCTGAGTCATTCAGTATTTTAGCCAATGAATCCTTCAGTATTACAACTCGAGCCTTGAATTTTTTCTTCAGATCTTTCAGCTTGAGAAATGCCTAGCATGTTCTTCCCTTTTGATTTTCTAACTCCAGGTCTTTGCACGTGGCATCATAATACTTTACTCTGTCTTCTGGAGCCACCCTTTGAAATTTCCCCCTTATGGATCATTTATATAGTCACCACAGTGGGAATGGACTTCAAAAATGATTTCAAGTATTATTTTAAAATCAAGGTTAGCTGGATAAGAGGGAAATCTAAGGACCACGTGTTACTTCACTGATCTTCAGGTCATTTCTGTAGCTGTAGCTGGCCAGGTAGACAGCCCATTCTTCCCTTGTCACTACATGTGTGTACCTTTCAAAATTGCAATTTTCCCTGGTAGAAGCAGGCATCTCGTTAGTCAGGTGTAATCAAGGGGCTGAGTTCCCATGCTGGAGTCTCCAAACAGCTAATTGCATGTTTACTGTTTTGCATATTTTTCTTGCTGAGCTGATTATAATCCCCTCATTGTGCTGTGAAAATCATATTTCTTTCCCTCTTAATTTGATTCATTTGACAAAAGAAATTTCTTATTTTTAAAAAATACTTATTTCTTAAAGGACAAATATTGTATGATCTCACTTTTATAAGAAGACAAGAATGGATACATAAACAGAGACCAACTGTCATTAGTGATTACCAGGGATGGATGGTGAAGAGAGGGGAGTAACTATCCAGATAGCAGACACCTGTTTTATATATATATATATATACACATATGTTTTGATGATGGGAAAAGTAGTATTGAATGTGGGTGAAGAGTGCACAGCTTGACCAAAGTAAGTGATGTCACTAAGAAGTACACAAAAGAATGTTTTTGATAAAGAATATGCATGCACATATACATGTATCTATATGTATGTGCATATATATGTATGTGTGTGAATGCGTATACATCCATATACATAGTAAACCACATGGAGGTACAGTTCCGTATACTTCTTAGACATAACCAAATACCTCACAATATTGGTTTCCTGGGTTTGAAGGCTTAGGACCATAGTCTCTTGGGAAAACTTGGCCAACTGACATAATGTAATTTATAAAGTTTATGTTCTACATCCTGGTTTGTTGAGTAGTGTCTACGGTCTTAAATAGCTTGTAGGTAGCCATCTAAGATACAACTATCAATCTCTACGCATATGGAAAAAAAAAAGAAGGAAACCAAATACTCAAAAAAAATTGGTCTACAGGACTAACCCACCATGCATCTGTCAGATTGTTGTACTGTGGTGACTTTTGTGTTGCTGTGATACTGGAGGCTTTGCCACTGGTATTTCAAATACCATCAGGGTCACCCTCGATGGACTGGTTTCAGTGGAGCTTCCAGACTAAGACAGGCTCGGAAGGACCTGATGGTCTACTTCTGAAAAAATTAGCCAGTGAAAACCTTGTGAATAGCAGCAGAACATTGTCTGATATAGTACTGGGAGATGAGCCCCTCAGGTTGGAAGGCACTCAAAATATAACTGAGGAAGAGCTGCCTCCTCAAAGTAGAGTAGACCTTAATGATGTGGATGGAGTCAAGCTTCTGCAACCTTCATTTGTTGATGTGGCATGACTCAAAATGAGAAGAAACAGTTGCAAACATCTATTAGTAATCAGAAGGTGGAATGTATGAAATATGAATCTAAGAAAATGGGAAGTCATGAAAAATGAAATGAAAACACATAAAGATTGATATCCTAAGCATTAAAGCCAAAATGGACTGACATTGGCCATTTAGAATCAGACAATCATATGATCTAGTATGCCGGGAATGACAAATTGAAGAGGAATGGTGTTGCATTCATTGTCAAAAAGAACATTGCAAGATCTATCCTGAATTACAACACTGTCAGTGATAGGATAATATCCGTACACCTACAAGGAAGACCAGTTAAGATGACTAGTATGCAAATTTACACACCAACCGCTAACGCCAAAGATGAGGTAATTGAAGATTTTTTACTAACTTCTGCAGCCTGAATTTGATCAAACATACAATCAAGATGCATTAATAATTACTAGTAATCGGAAAGAGAAAGTTGGAAACAAAAAGAAGGCTTGGTAGTTGGAAAATAGGGCCTTGGTGATAGAAATGACACTGGAGAGTCCATGATAGAATTTTGCAAGACTAAGGACTTCTTCACTGCAAATACCTTTTTCAACAACATAAATGGTGACTATACACATGAACTCATAGCCACTCATAGCGACCCTACAGGACAGAGTAGAACTGCCTCATAGATTTTCCAAGGAGTGCCTGGCAGATTCAGACTGCTGACCTCTTGGTTAGCAGCTGTGGCACTTAACTACTACACCACTAGGGTTGCTATGAGTCAGAATCGACTCAACGGCAGTGGGTTTGGGTTAGTGGGTTTATACACATGAACCTCACTGGATGGAAAACACAGGAATCAAATTAACTACATCTGTGGAAAAAGAGGATGGAAAAGTTCAATATCATGAGTCAAAACAAGGCCGGGGGCCAACTGTGGAACAGACCATCAATTGCTCATATGCAAGTTTGAGCTGAAACTGAAGAAAAGTAAAACAAGTCCACAAGAGCCAAAATATGACCTTGAGTATATCTCACCTGAATTTGGAGACCATTTCAAGAACAGATTTGATGCATTGAACACTAATGACTGAACACCAGACAAGTTGTAGGAAGACATCAAAGACATCACACATGAAGAAAGCTAAAGGTCATTAAAAAGACAGGAAAGAAAGAAAAGAACAAAACAGATATCTGAAGAGACTTTGAAACTTGCTCTTGAACCTAGAGTAGCTAAAGCAAATGGAAGAAATAATGAAATAAAAGAGCAAAACAGAAGACTTCAAAGTGCGGCTGGGGGAGACAAAGTAAAATATTATAATGAAATGTGTGAAGACCTGGAATTAGAAAACCAAAAGGGAAGAACAGGTTCAGAATTTCTCAAACTGAAAGACCTGAAGAAAAAATTCAAGCCTTGAGTTGCAATTTTGAAGGATTCTATGGGCAAAAAGCTGAATGGCTACTGGCTATTATGATAGGATCCTGACAGAATGGGAAAAAAAAAATCATTAAACAGAACTTAGATTCTGAAAAAGCCCAGAATTGCTGGATCAGTTGAGACTAGAGAACTAACTCCCTGAGACTATTGTCCTGAGTTACTCTTTGAACCTTAAACCAAAGCTGTCCCCTGAGGTCACCTTTTAGCTAAATAACACATTGGCTCATAAAAGAAAGAGTATCGCTCATGAGTAATGCACACCTTTAAAAAATCATCTGTTTGAGAGACTCTAAAAAAAAATTTTTTTTTTTATCAGCCTGAGACCAGAAGAACTAGATGGTGCCCGGCTACTACCAATGACCGCCCTGACAGAGAACATAACAGAGAGTCCCTGATGGAGCAGGAGAAAAGTGGGGTGCAGAAATAAAATTCCAGTAAAAAGACCAGGCTTAACAGTCTGGCAGAGGCTGGAGGGACCCCAGAAGACATGGCCCCTGAACTCTCTGTTAGCCCAGAACTGAAACCATTTCCAAAGTCAACTCTTCAGACAAAGAGTAGACTGGACTATAGGACATAAAACGATATTTGTGAAAAGAGTGCTTCTTAGCTCAAGTAGATGCATGAGACTAAATGGGCAACTCCTGTCTAGGGGCGAAATGAGAAGGCAAAAGGGGACGGGAGCTGGTTGAATGGACACGGGAAATCTGGGGTGAAAAGGGGGAGTGTGCTGTCACCTTATAGGGAGAGCAACTAGGGTCACATAACAATGTGTGTATAAATTTTTGTATGAGAAACTAACTTGAACTGTAAAACTTCACTTAAAGCACAATAAAGAAATTTAAAAAAATCATCTGTTTGAGACCAAAGGGTCAAAAATTACTCGAAAGCAAAGATGGAAATGTATAGGAACAGGAAAACTAGATTACTGGAAATGGAACACCCAGGACAGAACTGATGAGAGTGTTGATACATTGTGAAAAATGTAACCAACATCAGCAAACAATTTGTGTAGTGATTGTTAAATGGGAACCTAATTTGCTGTGCAAACATTTATGAAAACAATAAAAAATTATTTAAAAAATATTTCTTTTTTGCACAAATATTCTGTCATTGTGCTGCACACTTGTAGACCTTTTTTGCCCACATGAATCTTTTGTGCCATTAATGAAACCTTTGCTCAGGTGGTTTCTGTGTTGTGGTTTTAGGCATCCAAATAAAGAATCGCAGAGGCCAGAATAAGGAATGATTTACATCAACTTTGTGTTTGTGTTCATAGCTAGAAAGAGTTCGTCCGAACTACCAAAAGCAAGTAATCTTATTCTGAGAAAATATAATAATAACTAGTATTTATTTGGAACCCTGGTGGTCTTGTGGTTAAGAGCTTGGCTGCTGTCCAAAAGGCTGGCAGTTGAATTCATCAGGCACTCCTTGGGAACCCTGTGGGGGCAGTTCTACTCTGTCCCATAGGGTAGCTAGGAGTTGAAATCAACTCTGTGGCAAGTTTTTTTTTTTTTAACATTTATTTAGCACTTATGATTTACAAGCACTATGCTATGCACTTCACATGAAGGTTAAAAGAGGTAATGCTGTTTTGTAACCACTGCACACTATTGCTTCCCCAGATGACCTCTTATACTTGTTCTCTCTGACTGCTTTGGAATTGCACTGTCCTAATTGCACCTTTCTCTGGAAGTTCGTTGGGCTAGGACTTGAAACACTAAGAAATTTGATTTTATTAACACTAAGCTATACAAGTAACAGCTAAAGTTCATATAATCAATTTTATTTAGCTGTAGAAAATGTTAGAGCATTAAAATTGAATAATGGCCTCTTTTCAGAAAAGAGATGTCAAGGTGGAAAAGCAGGAAACAAAACTTTCCTTTTGTGTGAATCTATTCCTTCCCAGGTTTGTGCAGTCTACAACTCATAATAACATTCGAGTAACTCAGTAAAAATCAAAATTCAGTTGTGTTCAAAAGGTTGGAGGGGCATGACAGAGGGAGGCCAGATTATTATCTTTTGTTAAGTATTTGACAGGACTTAAAGAACAAGGTGAAATTTTCCAACCACAGACTGGGACGTGACAGCTGGTAACGTTTTCCATTACTGAAGCACAGCTCCATAGAGCTGCTCAGTTTTATTGGAACTGTTTGTAGGTGTGTTTTGCCATTTATTTGAAAGTTGGCCCAAAGCCACGTACTTGTTGCCTTGCACAAGCCAAGATAGGAGGTCTCACAAGAAAACGTAAATGCTTTGAGCCAGAATAAGGTGGCTTTATGGATGGCAGTTTTCTCTCTGTGACAATATTGAACTGATAGACTTGAGATATAGCTACATCCCATATCCGCTTATCTGCCTGATGAATGAGAGCTATGTCAAACGTCAGTCTCGGACACTAGCTTTAGCTTTTCACATATAAACAGGGCAGGAATACAGATTGTGCTGAAGAATAGTGTTCCCAGATATACAAAATGTGATATTTCTCCAAGAATATTACAAAGATTATTAAAAATCCTTTAGCATGCATCAATCAAATAGTTTCAATCAGATCACTATTTGACTATAAAAATGACTATAAATATGTCAGGCAATGTCAGACAGTGCAATTTCTTGTCTCTGATGGCAGGTATGAAGATCTTGATAAAAAATTGCTCTGGCAAACCCAAGGTAAGGCAACAGTGTTTAAATATGCAACCAGAGGCAAATTAGTGGTCATTTTTCAGAAAATATGACAAAGGAAGTAACCTGTAAAGGGAAACCATGGGCCTCAACCAAGTGATGACTACTGCCTTGGAAGTTCTAGTCCTGGTTCCAGCTTGGAATTTTATTTTATATTTGTGATCTATAAGATGCCAGGGTGTCATCATTTTTTGGAAGTATCTATATGATACAAGCTTGCATAGTCACAGGTGACACTTTGGACTGATCATCTTTACATACTGCAGTGGCAGTCATTATAGAGCCCTGTAGTGAACTTATACTAGTTGCTGATTTGAACTGAGCTCCCTATATTTTCTTGCCTGGTTTCCTTCATACCTAATGACACATTTGTAAGAATGCTACTCAGGGGTAGGGATAGTCGTGGTCAATGAGTAAATCATTACCCAGTAGTAAAGGGCCTTGGCTTAAGTGTGTGCATATCTCACCTATTTAGAAGAGTTGATTAGCAAATTGTAAAGTGCTTAAAATGCCAAGTTATATTAAAGCAATTATACATAAATACCTAACCCTCTAAAAGGTCATAAACATATTGGGTAGTAATACTGTTGCTGCAGCTGCGTCAATCCATCTCATTGAGGGTCTTCTTCTTTTTTGCTGACACTCTACCAAGTATGATGTCCTTCTCCAGAGACAGGCACTTCCTGATAACATGTCTAAAGTGCATGAGATGAAGTCTTATCATTCTAACGTCTAAAGAGCATTCTGGCCACCACACACCTATCAGTTTGTCATGCTGTGGTGGCTTGCATGATACTGTGGTGCTGGAAGCTATACCACTGGCATTTCAAATACCAGTAGGGTCACCCATGGTGGACAGGTTTTGGTGGAGCTTCCAGACTAGGAAGAAGGACCTGGTGATCTACTTCTAAAAAACTGGCCAGTGAAAACATTATAAATAGTAGTAAAACATTGTCTAATATAGTGCCAGAAGTGAATAGCAGCAGAACATTGTCGGATATAGTGCTGGAAGATGAACCTTTCAGGTTGGGAGGTACTTAAAATACAGCGGAGGAAGAGCTGCCTCTTCAAAGTGGTGTCGACCTTAATGACATGGGTGGAGTCAAGCTTTCGGGACCTTCATTTGCTGATGAGCCATGACTCAACATGGGAAGAAACAGCTGCAAATCTCCATTAAGTACAAATGAAGAAGAAGGAATGGTAGTTGGAAAATATGGCTTTGGTAATAGAAACAAATGCTAGAGATCGCATGACAGAATTTTGCAGGTCAATGACTTATTCATTGAAAATACTTTTTTTTCCAACAACATAAATGTTGACTATACACTTGGACCTTATCTGACGAAATACATAAGAATTAAATTAACTACATCTGTGGAAAGATATGATGGAGAAGCACAGTATCATCAGTCAGAACAAGACCAGGAGCCAACCGTGGAGCAGACCATCAACGACTCATATGCAAGTTCAAGCTGAAGCTGAAGAAAGTTAAAACAAGTTCAAAAGAGCCAAAGTATGACCTTGAGTATATCCCACCTAAATTTGGAGACTATCTCAAGAACCGATTTGATGCATTGAACTCTAACAAATGAACACCAGATGAGTTGCGGAATGACATCAAGAACATCATACATGAAGAAGGCATGAGGTCATTAAAAAAAACAGGAAAGAAAGAAAAGACCAAACGAATGTCAGAAGAGACTCTGAAAGTTGCTCTTGAATGCAGAGTAGCTAAAGCTAAAGGAAGACATGATGAAGTAAAAGAGCCGAACAGAAGAATTCAAAGGGTGGTTCAAGAAGATAAAGTAAAATATTATAATGAAATGTATACAGACCTGGAGTTAGAAAACCAAAAGGAAAGAACACGCTCGGCATTTCTCAAGCTGAAAGAACTGAAGAAAAAAATTCAAGCCTCAAGTTGCAATATTGAAGGATTCTTCTGGAAAAATATTGAATGATGCAGGAAGCATCAAAAGAAGATGGAAGGAATACACAGAGTCATTATACCAAAAAGAATTGGTTGATGTTCAGCCATTTCATAAGGTAGCATATGATCAAGAACTGATGGCACTGAAGGAAGAAGTCCAAGCTGCACTGAAGGCATTGGCAAAAAACAGGGCTCCAGGAATTGATGGAATACCAATTGAGATGTTTCAACAAACCGATGCAATGCTGGAAGTGCTCACTGGTCTATGCCAGAAAATTTGGAAGACAGTTTGTCTTAGTCATATTGTGCTGTTATAACAGAAATATCAAAAGTGGATGGCTTTAACAAAGACAAATTTATTCTCTTACTGTGTAGTAGGCTACAAGTCCAAATTCAGGGCCCCAGCTCCAGGGGAAGGCTTTCTGTCTAGGTCAGCTCTGGAGGAAGGTCCTTGTTATCAGTCTTCCCTTGATCTGGGAGCATCTCAGCGCAGGAACCTCAGGCCCAAAGGACGTGTTCTGCTCCTGGCGCTGCTTTCTTGGTGGCATGAGGTTCCCATGTCTCTCTGCTTGTTTCTCTTTTTTATATCTCAAAAGAGATTGGCTTAAGACACTACATAATCTTGTAGACCTTATCAATATAACTGCTGCTAATCTTATAACATCATAATGATAGGATATAGGGAAATCACATCAGAAGATAAAATGGTAGGCAATCATACAACAGAATCATGACCTAGCTAAGCTGACAGACATTTTGGGGGGACACAATTCAATCCATGACACAGTTACTTGCTGAACCAACTGGAAGAAATCCATTTTTGTACCCACTCCAAAGAAAGATGATCTAAAAGAATGCAGAAATTCTCGAACAATATCATGAATATGACGCGCCTTTCCTGATTTTAAATCACTCAGCATCCCCTTGTTCCGTTCGAATGATTGCCTCTTGCTCTATGTACAGGTTCTGCATGAGCACAGTTAAGTGTTCTGGACTTCCCATTCTTCACAATGTTATCCATAATTTGTTATGACCCACACAGTTAAGTGCCTTTGCATAGTTAATAAAACACAGGTAAACATCTTTCTGGTATTCTCTGCTTTCAGCCAAGATACATCTCACATCAGTAATGATATCCCTTGTTCTACATCCTCTTTTGAATTTCTGGCAGTTTCCTGTTGGTGTACTGCTGCAACCATTTCTGAATGATCTTCAACAAATTTTATTTGCATGTGATATTAATGATATTATTTGGTACTTTGAAATCTTCTGTTCAGTTCTTTTATGTGATGATTTCTTCCATTTGCTTTAGCTACTGTAAGTTCAAGAGCAAGTTTCAGAATCTTTTCTCACAACCATTTTGATCTTTTATTTCTTTCCTGTCTTTTTAATGGCCTTTTGCTTTCTTCATGTGTGATGTCCCTGATGTCATCCCACAACTCGCCTGGTGTTTGGTGGTCGTTCGTGTTCAATGCATCAAATCTATTCTTGAGATGGTCTCTAAATTCGGGTAGGATATACACAAAGTCATACTTTCGTTCTTGTGGACTTGTTTTAATTTTCTTCAGCTTGAACTTGCATTTGAGACACTGATCATCTGCTCCACAGTCGGCCCCGTCCCTGTTCTGACTGCTGATACTGAGCTTCTCCATTGTCTGTTTCCACAGTTGTAGCTGATTTGATTCTTGTGTATTCCATCTGGCAAGGCCCTTGTGTATAATCACCGCTTATGATGGTGAAAAAAAGTATTTGCAATGAATTAGTCACTGGTCTTTCAAAATTCTATCATGTGATCGCTGGCATTGTTTCTATTACCAAGGCCATAGTTTTCAACTACAAATCCTTCTTCTTTGTTTCCAACTTTCGCATTCCAATCACCAGTAATTATCAGTGCATCTTGATTGCATGTTTGAAGTTGGTAAATATCTTCAGTTTCTTCATCTCTGGCATTAGTAGGTGTCGTGTAAATTCGAAATAATAGTTGTGTCAAATGATCTTCCTTGTAGGGGTATGAATATTATCATATCACTAACAGTGTTGTACTTCAGGATAGATCTTGAAATGTTCTTTTTCGTGATACATGTGATACCATTCCTCTTTAATGTGTCATTCCCGGCATAGTAGACAAAATGATTATCTGATTCAAAACTACAAATACCTGTCCATTTCAGCTCACGAATGCCTAGGATATCGATCTTTATGCGTTCCATTTCATTTTTGAAGACTTCCAATTTTCCTAGATTCATGGTTCCTACATTCTACCTTCCAATTATTAATGGATATTTGCAGCTGTTTCTTCTCATTTTCAGTCATGCCACATTAGCAAACGAAAGTCCTGAAAGCTTGACTCCATCCATGTCATTAAGGTCGACTCTAGTTTGAGGAGGCAGCTCTTTTCCAGTTGTATTTTGAGTGCCTTTCAACTTGAGGGGCTCAGCTTCCTGCACTGTATCAGACAATGTTCTGCTGCTATTCATAAAGCTTTCACTGTTCAGTTTCTTCAGATGTAGACCATCAGGTCCTCCTTCCTAGTCTGCCATAGCCTGGAAGCTCTGCTCTAATCTGTCTACCATGGGTGAACTTGCTGGTATTTGAAGGATTGGTGGCGTAGCTTCTAGCATCACAGCAATACGCAAGCCACCACAGTACGACAAAATTGACAGAGTGGTCAGTACCCACTGCCGTCTGAGTGGTCAGTATATAGTGATAATGTGAGCCAAGAGGAGTGGTATATACGGAATACAAGATTTAAGAGAGGAGATAGTTGGTGATAGATGGTTGATAAACAAAAACCAAAATATTTGAGTGAGTGTAAAATTGTATACAGATAATAATCAGCAATAGATACATAGAAAATAAAGCAAAGGAAAAAAATAAGCGAATTATTAACACTGGTAAGAGCCAAGAGTTATACTAATAACAGCAGCAATATAACACACTAATTGGTTCAGCAATAAACAATATTTGTATAGCTGTAATGTTATGAACGTTGAATACTGATTTACCAAATGAAATTGAGATTTAACTATACTGGGCTGACAGAAGGAATAGAAGTGAGGAGACAGGGGAGTAATAAAACTAAATCTTTATTTAGAACAATTGTCAATAGATAATATAGACCGTTGGTAAATCAAGAAAAAGCAGCATAAGAATATCCATAATGTTTAGTCATATGGAGGTAAATAACAGAAGAAAAGTGTGAAGTTGAAAATAGTTGCTTCTGGGGATAAGGTCTGTGTGGTGAGGAGGATTAGTACAGTGAATTGTTTGTTAAATACATTTTAATACTATTTGACCTTTTAAACTATGTACTTGCATCATTTTGATAGAAAAATAAAAGCTACTTTTTAAAAAGAAAAAATAAACAATTTTTGAAAGGCAAGTTTGCCACAGAACAAGAGTTCAAAAGGGCACCATGGCAGAAGGTTGTAAGAGGTCATAAGAGACAGATAAGGGCAGTGCTGGGAAATGATGGGCCCCAAGCAGATATGAATTATATGTTTGGATGGGATAGCAGACGATAGAGGTTTGTATAAAAGGTACACACTTTCAATAGCAGGGATGAAGAAGGTAATAAATATGGAGAGAGCCTTGAGCCACATATTAATGAGTGAGGGAACAGAACACTGCTGAGTTTATTGAACAAACTAGCTTCAAATTCCATCATTAGTGAATGAATTATGTTAAATAAATATTGCAGCAAGTTTCCTGGACACCTGCCAGAAAAAGCACCTGACACTAAGATCAGTGCTGTCTTGGAGCTAACAAAGACTGAATTTTCAAATGATGGAAAGAACGTATTGCAGTGCAAGTTAGGGTATTTTCCATTGGCAGGACCTTTCCCTTTACACGTTCGCATGACTTCAAAGGTTTCCTAGAAGCCTCACGCCAAGAAATGGGAGAGAGTTGTAATTATTTGAATCTGGTATCATCACTTTCTTATAAACACCACCTGTATGACAACTTGGAAGATGACTTTAGCTGAGCTTTTTTCCTGTCAGCAACATGCATGAAATTATCTTTTCCTTGCTAATAGCAGGAAAATGATCACAACATGTTATTCTCAGTTTCCCCAGGGGAATAAATGTGACTGGTGATATTTTGAATTGGAAAACAGAATGGTGGTGTTGCTAGGGTGGACCATGGAAAACATGCATATATTAGTTCCATAAAAAATATTTTCAAGCCAGGTTTTTAGACTCCTGATTTTGAAAAATGTTTTTGAATGCTGTTTGCTTTGGGGAAAGCACTTTAAAGTGATTTAGTTTCATCTAAAAATAGCATATCACAATAGGAACCAAATACTTACATTGATACTTTGAAACATTTGGAATTTGGGAGCTGAGGAGGAAGGTCAAGAAACATTTATTTCAGCATCTGCTATGTGCTTGGCTGTATGCTAGGTACCTCATTTGATCATATCATAGGATACACTGTACATTAAGATGATTCTCTTCCTTTTATAAATGAGGAAATTGATGTTAAGTCCAGTTAATGACCTAAGGTCATGCAGCTCATGAAAACCAGGTTATAAACCCTAAATCTCTCTGAACTGAAAAGCCTGTGTCCTTTTCACTTTACTGCGCTACCTCCAAATTGCAATTCAACTGTAAATGCAAACTCTAAAAATGTGCCAACTTTTAGTTTTAAAAGAACCTAATTTAAGTCTGCTTTGTTCTCTTTTAAAGAGACTCTGCCACCCATGTGCCACAACTACAAGGACTGTGTAAATACCAAAGGAGCCCTGGGGCACAGTGGTTAAACGCTTGGGTGCTAACCAAAAGGTTGGTGGTTTGAACCCACCAGCCACTCCAGGGGAGAAACGTGTGGCAGTCTGTTTCCATAAAGGTTAAAAAACCTGTTGCCATTGAGTCAATTCTGACACATAGTAACCCTATAGGACAGAACAGAACTGCTGGTGGATTTGAAGTGCTGAACTTTTGGTTAGCAGCCATAGCTCTTAACCACTGTACCACCAGGGTTCCTTGGAAACTCTATGGGGCAGTTCTACTCTGTCCTATAGGGTTGCTGTGGGCTGGAATCAACTAGATGGTAATTTTTTTTTTTTGGTTTTGTCCATGGGCTCCACACAACTAGGTTACCCTTTCCTCACTCACCAGGAATGGGGAGTACGATCCTATCCTATGTACTCCATACAAGTGGAATTACTAACTCTAGGCTTCCCAGGGAAACCCTGGTGGCTTAGTGGTTAAGTACTACAGCTGCTAACCAAAAGGTCAGCAGTTCGAATCCACCAGGCGCTCCTTGGAAACTCTATGGGGCAGTTCTACTCTGTCCTATAAGGTTGTTATGAGTTGGAATTGACTTGACAGCAGCGGGTGTGCTTTTTTTTATTTTAGGCTTCCTAGGGCACTATTCTATTATGAGCAGAACCTCCACTTTTATTCTCATAAAATATTGAAAAAGAAAAAATTTATTCATATAAAAAGCTTCTAGCCTTTAACAAGGCAAAATTGGAATCTCCAACTGAAGTATGAATAACAAAATGGAAAGCAATATATTAGTTATCCAACTCTGCTCCTATTCTAAATGGATATTTAGTCTGGTCCAATATATTATTAGATGTGCTAAGCTAGTGAAAGAATATTGTAGCATTACAATATTCTTTCACTAGCTTAGCACATCTAATAATATATTGGACCAGACTAAATATCCATTTAGAATTGCCACTGGGCAAGATTCTTAATCCTGTGATATTGTTCTTCTCTCTGATAATTGTCCTTCATTCCATTCTGTTGTTATTATTCTAGTTTAAGTTTTATATACTTAGACTACTAAAACAGCCCCAATAGTCATCTCTCTGAAAATATTTCCTCATGGCAATGTTTTCTGTTGTAGGCTTTATATTTTATGAAACACTTTTTAGCATATATTTTCTTTTAGTATTTACATCAACCATTTGAGGTAGACATTATTATCCAAATTTTATAGATGGAGATGTTGTTGAGAGGTTTAGTACTTATTGAGAATACACAGCTGGAAAGGGGCAGAGTTGGGACTGCAATCCAGGTCTTCTGGCCTGAAGCTAGTCCACTTTCTACTATATTAGCAATACACTTCCCAGTGGTAAGCTGTTATCTAGTGCTTTATTCACATTTACACTCTTGACCAAGGACTCTCCACATAACTGACCCAAATTCAAGCAGGAACTCTCAATGGACTCTGGAGTCAGGCTACCTGTGTACGAATCCTGGCTCCACCGCATGTTAGCTGTGTAAGACTTTGCAAGTAACTTAACCTCTTTGAACCTTGGTTTCCTTATCTGAACAATAAGGACAACAATCTTATTTGGTCTTCCCAGTAACCCAGTCCCAGTGCCGTCGAGTCGATTCCGACTCATATAGGGTCGCTATGAGATGATATTTGGTCTTAGTGAGAAGAAAATGAATCAATTTGCCAAGCTATCTCATACAAAGCTGCTAGGGTTAAACTCCTAAAGCATAGCTATAATAACATTTTCCTACTCAAAAATCTTTACTCACTCTCCATTGCCTACCAGATAAAGCCCAAATGTTTTAACTTAAAATTCGAAGACCTCATGATCTGGCCTAAAGAATCATGTTATCCCTACACACCAGTACTCCCCATCATATGTCTTCCAAACTACTGGCTATTCCTGAAACCCAATATGTATTCCCAAATCTATGACTTTGTTTGTATGATTCCCTCTTCCTGTAATGGTAAAAAAAAAAAAAAAAACAGTGCCATCGAGTCAATTCTGACTCAGTAATGGTATCTCTATACAATACTACAATACCATATATAGAAAATTCTTCCCATTCTTCAAAGTCCAGGTCAATTCCTGCCTCTTCAACAAAGCCTTCCTTGATCTCCTAGCTAAAATTAGTTTCTTCTCTCTTTTGTTCCCAAAGCATTATGTTTTATGTCCTTGTCACTTCTCTCCTATTCTACAGTAAGCACCTATAGGAAATATCACAATGTCTTACTCACTTTTATGTTTCTCATAGAACCTGGCATGAAGCTTTAGTACATGTTTATGGATAGTGATTATTTACAACCTAATAATTACCGTTTGTTAAGTACTTACCATGGGCACTCAACTGTGCTAAATGTTTAACACACAAGACATAATTTATTCTTGCTGTAACTCTGTGAGAAATGGATAACGAATCTCTATTTTAGAGATGAGGACACTAAGGCAAAACAAAGTTAAGTATTAGATTGAACCAGATGAAATTGCTGATATTTGAAGAATTTTGACCTATAAAAATGACAAATGAAAATAATCTAACCTAATAAAATGACTTTTTTCATCATAACTAATCCATTTAATGTAATAAATTCAATACCCTCTGGACTGTGTTTTAGGGTTATTCCAGAGACCAATATTTCTATGCAAGTATTCAGAGTTAGAATAATTTTAGACTTTTTTAAAATGGAAAAGCATGAATTTTAAATCTTTAGTGGTTCTTTTTGGCCAATAGAGCCAAATGGTATATTTTACAGTTTCAGTCCTTAGAAATAATCTCATGTATATTTAATACAAAAAAATCAAGTTCTTATGTAGGGAGAATTCTTTATTTTTTCTTATTGTTTTGTCTTTTAGTAAGAGTTGCCTATGAGAAAGGTCAATTTGAGTAAGTTTTCCCTGTTGGAAAAAAGATCTTAAAACATACCAGTGATGGCTGATTCCTCACTGTTCCAGATATCATTTTTAGTTTAACCAAGATATAAGAAAATCTTTTTTGTTTAACACTTGTATAGCAGCTGTTTACAAGATTTCAAAGTCTTCAAAAGATAATTTAGTCACTGAGGATTGTATCCCAAGAGATTTCTCCTTAGCAACTGAGTTTTAGTTTTGTTTTGTTGATACGATAAAATGTATGCATACTTTGACTTCAGTTAACATAACATACTTTCAAGGAAGACATTACTAACTTTGTGTGTAACTGTTATAATTATCTTAGATAATATCATTTGCAATTCATTGTTTATTTAGATACAATACCTCATAAAAATATTTAATGCTACACAACTATTGGGCTCCTTTTAGCACTGAGAATCAGCTAAAAACCCATTGCCATCAAGTCAATTCTGACTCATAGTGACCCTACAGGACAGAGTAGAACTGCCCCATAGGGTTTCCAAGGAGCGCCTGGTGGATTCAAACTGCCGACATTTTAGTTAGCAGCCTAGCTCTTAACAACTGTGCCACCAGGATAGGTATTCATTAATCAGTTCATTACTTCCCTCATAGGTTTAATGTATTAGTCAAACTGAATTGTTTTGTCTTCCAAGAGGAGATGAAAAAATTTGTTTTAAAAATGCTAAAACAAAACAAATACTTCTATATTTTGATGAAAATTTAATGTGGATACCTGCACTGTGGTGTGAAAAGGATTCAAGAGCGTTATTTCAGTTTGATAAGGAATCAGCTGATTGTTCTTACCTGTTCATGTGTCTGACTTGATCCACCATGACCCAGCTCATTTTCAGTGTTTGTAGAGATTGAATCACTTCCTGTGATGGTCTGTATTTGTTGAGTAGAATCAGATTGTAGATAGTGTGGAGAGCGGATGATCTGGGGTTGTTGGACAACATGATGATGATGGCATTGAACCTGAAGATACCAAAAAAAAAAAGTCATCGAGTAGATTCTGTAGGGTTTCCAAGGCTATAATCTTTACGGAAGCACCCTGCCACATCTTTCTCCCTAGGAGTATCTGTTGGATTTGAACTGCCAATCTTTTGTTTAACAGCCGAGCACTTGATCACTGCACCACCAGGGCTCCTTAGAACCAGAGGATCCCATCCAACCAGAGGATAAATTTTTTGTTTTATCCTCTGAGGGTAGCACTCCTAAAACATGCCAATAAAGCATGCCAAAAACAGCCAGTGAGAGTAATAAGGAAGAAAAAAATAGGTTTGTGTTTTTAATTTAATGTGTTCTTTCACAAGAGAATTCATACTCCAGGATTCATAGTTTTAGTAAGTGACATATTATTTTTCAAATTATTTCATTGGGAGAAATTGTACTGAATTCTTATTTTATTTGATCAGGTGGCTGTGACCATCCAGACAGCTGCCTAGATTGGCCAGGGAATTGCATGTTCTGATTAATTAATATTCCACTTATATTTAACACTAAAGGTAGTGCAAATACTAATTAATCTCTCTTTGATGATTCAGCAGGCATTTCAAGATCTAATTTCATAATAATAGTATGATACTGAAGATGTAGATAAATATAAAATTGGAAAAAACACAATGTACTGATTTTCAGTGTTAGGAAGTATGTCAGAATCCCAGTGAGGAGTGGGGGTAGGGGAGTTCTTATGCTCATGAAAATGGGTCAAGAATTAAGAAAATAAGATTGAAAAATGGAGGCTGAATCCAGAAAACATGATTCTACTACTTTGTGACCTTGCGCAACTATACATACAACCTTTATGAGCGTCAGATTCCTCATTCGTAAAAGTGGAAATAGTACATGTCTCATTGGGTTGCTGCGATGAGTAAATGAACTAATGTCTCTAAAGTATCTAGTACAGAGGAGGCGGATAATAAACATTTATTGTTATTATTACAGAAACCCTGGTGACGGAGTGGTTAAGTGCTACGGCTGCTAACCCAAAGGTGGGCAGTTCGAATCCGCCAGGCGCTCCTTGGAAACGCTACGGGGCAGTTCTACTCTGTCCTATAGGGTCGCTATGAGTCGGAATCAACTCGACAGCACTGGGTTTGGGTTTTATTATTATTACCTTTATAATCATTGACAACGTAATCATGATTTTGATCATCATTCGCCCTCTGACATTATCATCATAGTTATTTTCATTGTCATTCACCCCCCTGATTTTGCAGGTGGGGGAACAAAAAACTCTGAAGTTCAGAGCAGTAAGGTGATAAAATGACACAGCAAGTTAATGGAAAGATTGGGACCGAAATTCTTGATTTCTAGCTCAGAGTTCTTTTCAGGATATTAGGTTGAATTTGTACTGTCCTCAAGATATTCTGAGACTTGTTTTTAAACTAAATCTTTGCTATCTGCTTGCTAACTTGCCATGGCTCTTTTCTGATAAGTACAGAGCATGGAATAAAAAAAAAAAGATATCTGGTTATTTCCAATTTGGGAATTTCAGGTAAATTTTCTATAATGTTCATTAGTATTGTATTTTGATAAGAGGTATCTGAAAGCCTGTATTCAAAGGAAAAAATACTCTCTTTTGAATCATAATGCTACATTCACACACACACAATTAACTTTGAAATTATAGATTCAATTATCTACTTCCTTTTGACCCTGGAAAGCTGACCTAAATTAATAAAGTAAAGCACTTAATATTTTACAATTTTTTATATGGAGGAATTTTTAAACTATAAGAAATGAAAAAAAGCAAGGTGTGAAGGTATGAATATAGTATGTTCCCTCTGGTGTAAATTTAAAAAATACATATATACAGACAGGCATAGCTACTTTTATATGAAGAGACAAACTTTTAAGAGTGGCTTCCTCTGGGAAGAGGAATTGGGGGACAAGAGGATCAGGATAGGGAGGCCTATTTTTCCAATGTATACCCTTTTATACGTTTTGAAATTTTTTCCATGTGCAAAAATTACCTTTAAAAATAACACATAAAATATTTTGAAATAAAAAAATAAACCCGTTTCACTAATAGAAGTTGCTTTTGGTAAACATATAAATAGTAGCGGTTATAGAACTTGTTCATGGAACTGATTCTAGAATTAGTTCTCTTCTTTAAAAATATAACTCACTTTACAAGTATGCTAGCACTAAGATCTTATACTTTAGGAAAAGTTTGGCTGTGTACTATCGGAAACTTTTGTACAAACATTTGGGATAAATGTATTATCTGTTCTTTTATGTTACACTAGATGAGACTGAAATCAGACTGATAGTTTGAGAAGAACTTCGCTCAGTTTTTGACCTTCACCCAGAGCTTGTACACTGCTGAAATAGAATTCCTCCTGAAAAAAAAAATGTGTTCCTCAGAAAGCAACTTAGGGAACACTTGGAAAAGACACATCTACAAAGGGCAATAAAGAAGACAAAATCCATTTCTCAGTCATCTTCCTTTGTTAATGTATCAGTTGACTCTTGTACAGGACTTTGACAGTCCCATTATCTAGCGTGTCTTACAGTTCCCCTAAGCCTATATGGCCTCTGAACCACATACTGATACTACTAAGTTCTTACCAGGGTTTCAAATTTCTATTCTCATACCTGACCACTAAAATTATTGTTTTAAAGCAAGATGTTCATATATTCTGAAGCATATCAGCAGCTGGATTTTCAAAATACAAAAGGTCAAACATTTCTGATTTATCATTACATTTTCTCTTTGATGGAGTAAAAAGAATTAACACAAAGCACAAATCATATGAATCAGTAATTATCTTTCAACTGGTATCACTTTATCACCCTCCTACCACAAAAACCCCTTTACTGGACAGGTCCCATTTAATAAGAGCTATTTGACTAATATCATGTGATATGAGCAGTTTCATCCAGACTCTGATTTTATTCAGCTTGTCCTAGTGTGTCCCTACCTCTGAGGAAACTCAGCTAGGACAAGCAGTTGTGGTTTGTTTCATCTGCATGGCTCCTTTTACCTTGAGCAACCTCCCATAGCAGTTTCAAACTTGCCAAATTATGTCATTGTTGTTCTTAGGTGCCATCGAGCTGTTTCTGACTCCTAGCGGCTCTATGCACAACAGAACACTGCCCGGTCCTGAGCCATCCTTGCAATTGTTACGCTTGAGCTCATCATTGCAGCCACTGTGTCAATCCACCTCGTTGAGGGTCTTCCTCTTTTCCACTGACCCTGTACTCTGCCAAGCATGATGTCCTTCTCCAGGGACTGATCCCTCCTGACAACATATCCAAAGTGTGTAAGACACAGTCTCGCCATCCTTGTCTCTAAGGAGCACCCTGGCCGCACTTCTTCCAAGACAGATTTGTTCGTTCTTTTGGCAGTCTGTGGTATATTTAATATTCTTTGCCAATGCCACAATTCAAAGCTATCAATTCTTCTTCAGTCTTCCTTATTCCTTGTCCAGCTTTCACATGCATATGATGTGATTGAAAATACCATGGCTTGGCTCAGGTGCACCTTAGTCCTCAAGGTGACATTTTTGCTCTTCAACACTTTGAAGAGGTCCTTTGCAGCAGATTTACCCAATGCAATTTGACTTTTGATTTCTTGACTGCTGCTTCCATGGCTGTTGATTGTGGATCCAAGTAAAATGAAATCCTTGGCAACTTCAATCTTTTCTCCATTTATCATGATGTTGCTCATTGGTCCAGTTGTGAGGATTTTTGTTTTCTTTATGTTGAGGTGCAATCCATACTGAAGGCTGTGATCGTTGATCTTCATTAGTAAGTGCTTCAAGTCCTCTTCATTTTCAGCAAGCAAGATTGTGTCATCTGCATAACACAGGTTGTTAATGAGTCTTCCTCCAATCCTGATGCCACATTCTTCATATAGTCCAGCTTCTCGGATTATTTGCTCAGCATACAGTTTGAATAGGTATGGTGAAAAATACAACCCTGAAACACACCTTTCCTGACTTGAAACCAATCAGTATCCCCTTGTTCTGTCCAAAAACTGCCTCTTGATCTATGTAAAGATTCCTCACGAGCACAATTAAGTGTTCTGGAATTCCCATTCTTCGCAACGTTATCCATAATTTGTTATGATCCACACAGTCGAATGCTTTTGCATAGTCAATAAAACACAGGTAAACATCCTTCTGCGTTGTTATTCTCTGGTTTCAGCCAGGATCCATCTGACATCAGCAATGATATGCCTGCTTCCATGTTCTCGTCTGAAACCAGCCTGAATTTCTGGCAGTTCCCTGTTGATATACTGCTGCAGCCATTTTTGAGTGATCTTCATCAAAATTTTGCTTGCGTGTGACATTAATATTGTTCTATAATTTCCACATTCAGTTGGATCACCTTTCTTGGGAATAGGCATAAAAATGGATCTTTTCCAGCCAGTTGGCCAGGAAGCTATCTTCCATATTTCTTGGCATAGACAAGTGAGCACCTCCAGTGCTGCATCTGTTTGTTGAAACATCTCAATTGATATTCCATCAATTCCTGGAGCCTTGTTTTTCGCCAATGCCTTCAGAGCAGCTTGGACTTCTTCCTTCAGTACCATCAGTTCCTGATCATATGCCACCTCTTGAAATGGTTGAACATCGACTAATTCTTTTTGGTATAATGACTGTGTATTCCTTCCATCTTCTTTTGATGCTTCCTGTGTCATTTAATATTTTCCCCATGGACTCCTTCACTATTGCAACTCGAGGCTTGAATTTTTTCTTCAGTTCTTTCAGCTTGAGAAATGCCGAGGGTGTTCTTCCCTTTTGGTTTTCCAACTCCAGCTCTTTGCACATGTCATTATAATACTTTACTTTGTCTTCTCGAGAGGCCCTTTGAAATCTTCTGTTCAGTTCTTTTACTTCATCAATTCTTGCTTTTGCTTTAGCTGCTCAACATTCGAGAGCAAGTTTCAGAGTCTCCTCTGACACCCATCTTGGTCTTTTCTTTCTTGCCTGTCTTTTCAATGGCCCCTTGCTTTCTTCATTTATGATGTCCTTGATGTCATTCCACTACTTGTCTGGTCTTCGGTCACTAGTGTTCAATGCATTAAATCTATTCTTCAGATGGTCTCTAAATCCAAGTGAGATATACTCAAGGTCATATTTTGGCTCTCGTGGACTTGCTCTGATTTTCTTCAGTTTCAGCTTGAACTTGCATATGAGCAATTGATGGTCTGTTCCACAGTCGGCCCCTGGCCTTGTTCTGACTGATGATATTGAGGTTTTCCATCGTCTCTTTCCACAGATGTAGTCGATTTGATTTCTGTGTGTTCCATCTGGCGAGGTCCATGTGTATAGTCGCCCTTTATGTTGGTGAAAGAAGGTATTTGCAATGAAGAAGTCATTGGTCTTGCCAAATTCTATCATTCGATCTCCGGCATTGCTTCTATCACCAAGGCCATATTTTTCAACTACTGGTCCTTCTTCTTTGTTTACAGTTTTGGAATTCCAATCGCCAGTAATTATCAATGCATCTTGATTGCATCTTCTATTTCTTCATCTTTGGCCTTAGTGGTTGGTGTGTAAATTTGAATAATAGTCATATTAACTGGTCTTCTTTGTAGGCGTATGCATATTATCCTATCACTGACAGCGTTGTACTTCAGGATAGATCTTGAAACATTGTTTTTGACGATGAATGCGACACCATTCCTCTTCAAGTTTCATTCCCAGCATAGTAGACTACATGATTGTCTGATTCAAAATGGGCAATACCAGTCCATTTCAGCTCACTAATGCCTGGGATATTGATGTTTATGCATTCCATTTCATTTTTGATGATTTCCAATTTTCCTAGATTCATACATCGTACATTCCAGGTTCCGGTTATTAATGGATGTTTGCAGCTCTTTCTACTCATTTTGAGTCACTCCACATCAGCAAATGAAGGTCCTGAAAGCTTTACTCCATCCATGTCATTAAGGTCGACTCTACTCAGAGGAGGCACCTCTTCCCCAGTCATCTTTTGAGTGCCTTCCAACCTGGGGGGGCTCATCTTCCAGCACTATATCAGACAATGTTTTACTGCTATTCATAAGGTTTTCACTGTCTGTCAGTTTGTCATACTGTGGGGGCTTGTGTGTTGCTGTGATGCTGGAAGCTATGCCACCGGTATTCATGTACCATCAGGGTCACCCATGGAGGACAGGTTTCAGCTGAGCTTCCAGACTAAGATAGACTAGGAAGAAGGACCCGGCAGTCTGCTTCTGAAAAGCATTAGCCAGTGAAATCCTTATGAATAGCAGCAGAACATTGTCCCAAATTATATGCCATTTATTTGAAAAAATAGATTTAAAGAAGTAAATATTCACGTTAACATAAAGTAGCAGCCCAAACCTGTTGCTGTTGAGTCTGACTCATAGTGGCCCTGTAGGACAGAGCAGAACTTCCCCATAGTGTTTCCAAGGAGTGGTTGGTGGATTTGAACTGTTAACCTCTTGGTTAGCAGCCAAGCTCTTAACCGCTGCACCACCAGGGCTCCAAAGTAGCAGCAACACTCTCTCAAATTAGTCTTTTTTTAATTGTCCCAGCTGCACAGCGATAATAATATACCATTAAAAAAGAAAAAAAAACATGGCAGTAGAGTCAATTCCGACTCAAAGAGACACTATAGAACAGAGTAGAATTGTCCCATTAGGGTTTCCAAGGAGCAGCTTGTGGATTTGAACTGCCTGCCTTTTGGTTAGCAGCCTGAGCTCTTAACCACTGTGCCACTAGGGCTCTGAAATAATATACAGGCTATTCAATCTCTTCCTCAAGGGACCAAAATTTATTTATTCTCTTTGAAGCAAGAAGCTGGAAATAGCGTGAAATGATGTGCCTCAAACAATCCCTACTATTTAAAATATGTCAAACATTGTTTTGGTAGTATAGTAGGATATCCATTCAAGAATGAATATACACACAGAGAGCAGACACTGAGAAGTACGCAGGAAAGAGGGACAACTTTGGTGGATTCTATGGCATGTGCAGTTTCACAACAGTAATAACAACCAAGGAATATGTGTGTGATTACATAGGTAGAGATGTATGCATATATATGTATAGGAAGACATACGAGAATAAATGCACCTGCATGTATAGGTTTATCTATAAGGGGTATGTTTGTGCATGTTTGTGTGAGCTGCATAATATAGCCATAAATATACTAAAGCACATAGGGGGCACAGTTATGGAGACTTCTTAGATATATCCAAACTACTAGCAGGATTGATTTACTGGGTTAAAAAGACTTGGGACCATGATCTGGTGGGACAATTTAGTCAATTGTGATAACATGGTTCATAACATGCCCTACATCCTAGTTTGGGGTCTTGAAAGCTTGACAGAGGCCAACTAAGATACAAATATTGGTCTCTGCTCATCTGGAACAAAGGAGAGTAAGGGAAACCAAAGACTCAAAGGAGAAATTAATCCACCGAACTAATAGCCCACACAAACCATGGCCTCTTTTAACCTGAGACCAAAAGAGCTGGGTGATTCCGGCTACCGCTACCGACCGTTCTGACCAGGGACACAATAAAAGGTCCTGGATAGAATGGTAGAAAAATGTAGAACAAAATTCAAATCTCTAATAAAAGTCAGACCTGCTGGACCGATAGAGAATGAAGAAACCCCTGAGGCTGTCATCCTGAGATACCCTTTGAACCCGAACTGAAGCTATTTCTGGAGGTCACCTTTCAGCCAAATGACAGATTGAGTAACGTCCTCCCTTGAACAATCAACTATATGAGAACAAACGGTCAACATTTGCAGAAAAGCAGGAATGAAAAGGCAAGGAGGGGAAGAGAAGCTAGGTCAGTGGAAATAGAACAAACAGAATGGAAATGATGAGAATGATAACACATTGTGAAAATTGTGACCAATGTCACTGAAAATTTGTATAAAAATTGTTAAATGGGAACCTAATTTGCTGTGTAGACTTTTGCCTAAAGCACAATAAAATATTAAAAAAAAGAAGTAATAATGTGTTAGTTCCTACAAATCTGGTAGCAGCTACCCATAAGTGCTCATAAAAATAAGATGTATTCTAGTGCCAGGAAGTTTAGAAAGGAAAATTCCGCATATTTTATCCAGTTTCATTTGTAGATGATAAAAGCTATTTTGTGATCAAAATTCATTTGATATTGTTTAACTGCCCTAGTTCAAGAATGTTCAAGAGACCAGAAGTCCCAATTCAGGCTTAGTCTGGGCCGAACATGCTTGTATCCACTGAGCAGATCAATGTAAAATCTCTGTTGGTTACCATAGCAACTCTGCACGAAGGACTTGGGGCTCTAGGTGCCATGAAATTATCATCTCCCTGATGAGTTTTGTATACTGCTTGGTTTCTCAATTAAGCTTAATGAATTTTTAAAATGTAACTTTAAACTTTAGTTTTCTAGATCTTTTACAGTATAGAGTATTTTACATATCTAAACTATACCAAATGCTTGTTCGTTTAAAATGCACTTGATATTAAAATAATTAAGGCAAAATTATAGTGTTTTAAATTATGATTTTTGGTGAGATCAGTTTTTTTAAAAAATACAAAGATTTGGGATACCTGCATTAAGTTCAGATTCTACCACTAATTTTCTAAGTGACTTCACATTACCCTTTATTTCAGATTCTCTTTCATTCAAATGGAGCAATAATACTTCACATGAGAAAATGGATGTGAAAGTGTTAAGGATGGTATAAAGGGCTGTAGATATAATGAGGTATTATTATGACTCATGGTGGCTTTGCCTGGCACTTAGCAATCCTGGCACTTGGTAATTGAATGTCATTTTAGTTCCATTAAACATCATCATTCAAAATTATATACTTTGAAAATAAGTTTTAAAACAAATATTACTTACCTGGTCTGGATTTAGCTTCTCCACTTTTCTTATTGTTTTTTCATAAATAACATTGTTTCCTGGGAAGAAATGGCCTCCTCTTAGGAATGGAGACAGTGGTTCCTATAAAGACAGTAAAGACTGTGTTTTGCTTTGAAAGGTATCTTTTAAGTGGAGCCTTAACTTAAGCAAACATCTAATCTCTAATAGGCTCTGAGATAGTGGCAGACTTTTGGAGGAGAGTGGAAGAGTGGAATGAAATCCCAATAAGATTCTGAGAGGGGTAAGGAAATGGTAAAAAAGACATTCTATTTTCTCAAATAGGACAATCTGCAACTCTCCTACTACATCTTACTAAGCCTAACAAAGTGTTTTGGGGAACTTGAAAAGGGGTGGGAAGCATAATCTTTTTGTCTCTTCCTAAGAGCAAAATAAGAGTTTCCTCTGAGGTGGACAGGCATGAGATCAACCTCATTTAAATTGGGCTCACTGGCAGGCTTTGTTCTATGCAAAAGTACTATTTAAAAAATGCAAAATAAACATAATTCAGCACCACTGAGCCATAAAGTAGGTGGGAACTATATTAAAGATTTTTCCTGGAACTCAATTTGGGTGCCCTTGAAGTGTACAATTCTTACTTGTGATTATAATCAAGGCGAAGACTCTCAGTACAACATATGTTTTCAATACTAAGAACAGAGTAGAGGCTTTAAGAGCCACTGTACCTCCATATAATCAACTAAATTGCTGCAGGATTAGCCAAGTGCTTAGAAAATGTCAGCCAGTGACATAAAGGCTGGTGACATCTTCAAGATCTGAAAGAAACAGGAACGGACTAAAGAGAATCAGACCGGAAGTTTAAAATAAATGTAATGTTCACTATATTCTTTTTCCCTTCTTTCGGTTTTCATGAATCTTTACTTGTGTAGGAGGAGTTAGGGTTGTGAGAGTTTGGGGTGGGGAGCTTCCTATATTTGTTATAAACCAAAAATTGCATTCATTTAGAGTGGCTGACCAAGTCTGTTACCAATTAATGTATTTAGGAGCATTTCAAAATTAACAAGATTTACTAGTATTCTTGTAGTCTGTTATTGTGAAACTCTTAGAGCACATTGGTTGTTGAGAGGCAAGATACTCTTGAACCCAAAGCTATATATTTTTTGTATTCAAGTTTGAATAAAGGGTGCATTAATTAAATGTTCCTATAATACTCTTTTTTATATAATACTCTGGTAAAACAAGCATGTAAGCAACTATAAGGAATGTGGGTGGTGCAGTGGTTAACTACTTGGCTGCTGTCTGAAAGATTGGTGATTTGAACTCACCTGCCACTCCATGGGAGAAAGATATGGCAATTTGCTTCCATAAAATTACAGCCTTGGAAATCCTATGGAGCAGTTCTATTCCGTCTTATAGAGTCACTATAAGTTGGAATCAACTAGATGGCAATGGGTTTTGTTTTGGATTAAACAACTATATTTAACTAGATTATGAATTATTAAGTCTAAAGATGGATATATTTGGAAAGATTCCCCAAAAGCTATTTTTGGTTGTTTTTGTAAGAGAGTTTCATTGGTAGTTCTTTGCAACCATTTAACACGTTTAAGGGCTTATTATGCACAATGTACTCTGATAAATGTTCCAAGACATATAAACATGAATCTGATCCAGATCTCACCAGGAGTATTTAATATTCATCAAGGGTTAGTGAACTATGGCTAGTAGCCTGTCTTTGTACCTCAAGATGAGAATGGTTTTTAAAGGACTGTAACTAAAAATCAAAGACAGAAACTCTATATGGCCAGCAGATGCTAAAATATTTACTTTCTGTCCTTTAAAAAAAAAAAAGCCAATTCCTGGTCTAGCTAATACATGAACGCAAACACCTATAGTACAAGTTAGAAAGTGATATGTGCTATAAGAGGTACAGAGAAAGAATTCATGGAATGGAGTTCAAAGGAGGAAAAGCCGAGTTCCATCTGGCGGTGCTCAGGTAGGCTACTTGAATCGGGTGGCATTTGAGAGAAAGGTAAGGTAGGATTTGGATATGAGGAAAGAAATTAGAGATGAAGAGACCCATTAAGAGATTATCCTAGTAATCAAGGATGGTACTTTTCAAAGATGAACCTGAGACATTGAACCTGAGATGTATGCTACATGGCCAATGGTGCCAAAAACAAAATTTAAAAAAGTTGGAATACATTGAGTTTTATGTACTCTTGATAAGAATCAGAAGCTGTGGTGACATAGTGGTTAAGTGCTGGGCTGTTAACCGAAAGGTCCGTGGTTGGAACCCACCAGCAGCTCCATGGTAGAAAGATATGGCAGTCAGCTTCCATATTTACAGCCTTGGAAACTCTATGGGAGCAGTTCTACTCTGTCCTGTGGGGTTGCTATGAGTTGGAATTGACTAGATGGCAATGGATTTTGGTTTTGATAAGAATCTAGGTCTGATTCCTGTCTTTATTCCTTGTAACAGCAAAGTCTATAATACATATTAAGCCCTTAAACATATGTTAAATGATTGCAAAAACAACCAAAGAGATTCTTTTGTTAAAAAACGTGCTAGTGGGACATTCAGGTATAGATGTCTAGCACACAGTTGAAAACAGGTCTGGAACTGAGTAAGAAGATTTCAGAACCATCTGTTTAGAAGTGCTAGTTAAAATCATGCAATCACTGAAAAAGCGGGTGAAGGCCAAAGGTAAAACTAGACAAGTCTTAACAGTTAAGAGAATCAGAAGTGTAAAATGCCAGTAGAGAAGAGGAATTTTCAGGAAGCAGTAGGAAGTCAAGAGTATAAATGATTCAGAGAAGTCAACAAATAAGAATTACAAAGTGGACTGAATTTGGACTACTACAAATCCATTGGATTTGACAACTCAGATCAGTGGAAGTAGGTCTGATGGGAGAAAATGTTGGAGTCATACAGCATGGATTTCAGTTCTGCCTCCATCATGGACTTGCTATGTGAACTTAGTAAGCCATTTACCTTCTCTGAGGCTTAGTTTCCTTACCCCTAATCTGTCATTTGTAATGTACAAATGCCACTGGTTTTTAATAATACAGTAACATGCTATTTAAAAACCATACTGTATTTAAAACAATTTGTGAGAATCTTGTTAGAGTTTTTCTATGATATCAAGTTAAAAATATATAAAAGTGGGCTTACTGAGGGGCAAGGACTTCAACCATCTTTAATCCCCAAAAGTGAGTGAATAGATGCTTGACTGAGAAAGGATACGATAAACCTAATCTTAAGGATATCAGTAAGCATCCTCTAAGAGGGGGAAAGTCCATTTAGCAAAAACATGAGATTTTCTCCTTTGCGAACTAAAGTTTATTATAAATGCTGAACCACTATTATTATTATTTTAAGAAGAAAAACGATTAAGACACTAGAAGTGTTGAGGTTGGAAACAGCCTCAACTTTTTCTCTAGAATGTGTACTTGGACTTATGAAATGACTTACCAGGAAAACAAAACAAAACAAAACTCAAATCTATAAAAAAAAGTAAAACCAAATATGAATAAATCACTTTGAGTAAAACAGACCAGAAAAATATATTTAGTAAAAAGTTTTAGATTTCTAAACTAATAAGCTGCTTGGCACTTTTACTATTTTGGCAGCTTCTTTTTTTTCAATATGTGCATTTGAATTGATGCCAGATCCAACCTGAGGATTAACAGGTGTTTTCAAAGATGGCAGATCTTATAATTTTAATTGTTAGTTTTAGAACCCCTGGCAGGAGTTCTCACATCTAGCCAAGTATGTAATTCCCACTATCTACTGTTCCCAGGCCATGAAGCCTTGCTGGAGAAAATTAAAAGAAAGAGAAAGAGTTTGCTGATTTGGCTCAGCACAAATTCAAGATATCGAACTTCAAGTGGGCCCTCCAACCTGCATGGTTATATTTGTAGTCACCAAATCCTCTATAACAGTGGTTAAAAATCTTTTTAATTTTCCTTAAGCCCCTATGATCATGCCCCTCACTTTTTGGGAAAACCAAGGTAACCTATCCAATGATTTCTCTCTGTTTTCCTCCACACCTCAACAATTTTTCTCCAGTTTCTACTCCTTCCATCTCATTGTGGCAAAGATGTACTCTTTTTTCTGAAGTCAACTTCTATATCTGAACCTTATCCAGTTTATCACCTTTAGTCTTCCTTGTTGTTGGTTCTTTTCTTCTGACTACAACTCTCTCAGGTTTCCAATATTCTGTTTCCTCCTTTAGCTACCATCCCATCTCTTCTTCATTGACCAGTATCCTTTTCAGAGGAGTAATCTTCACTCATTACCTCCACTTCATCTTCATCCACTGGCCCAATAATCCCTTTCATCTAGATTTTGCCTCCATAAGCATACTGAAACTGCTTTTTCAAATACCACCATTGATATCTTAATAATCCAACCATATTCTGAAAGCTCACCTTCCCTATTTGCTTCAGTGACTCTATGGCCACATCTGTCTCTGACAATTCCTTTTCTAGTCAAAGTGGCTTCTTCCTGCTTTTCCCTTGCATTAGGAATTTCTCAAGGTTCTGATCTCAGTTCCCTTCATTATCTGTCAATGATCTCACTCACTTCCACAGATTCAATGATAACTTTTTTTGTTTTAATAATAATATGTGTATTTATTGTATCCACTATAAGCATATGTTTTTTTTTTCTTTTTTGGTATAAGATACTTTTTCTTTTTTATTGTACTTTAGATAAAAAAGAAAGGTTTACAAAACAAACTAGTTTCTCATTAAACAATTAGTAATCCTATTGTTTCGTAACACTGGTTGCCAACACCATGCCATGTCAACACTCTCCCCTTCTAGAACCTTGGGTTCCCTGTTACCAGCTTTCCCTTCCGCTCCTGCCTTCTCGCCCTTGCCCCTGGGCTGGTGTGCCCATTTAGTCTTGTTTTATGGGCCTGTCTAATCTTTGGCTAAAGGGCGAGCCTCAAGAATGACTTCATTACTGAGCTAAAAGGGTGTTTCGGAGCCTGGTCTTTTTTGTGTGTGTGTGAGTTAGAATTTTGTTCTACATTTTTCTCCAGCTCTGTCTGGGACCCTCTATTGTGATCTCTGTCAAAGCAGCCAGTGGTGGTAGCCAGGCACCATCTCGTTGTACCGGACTCAGTCTGGTGGAGGCCATGCACACCCATGTTCATTGCAGCATTGTGGTAGTTGTGGTCCATTAGTCCTTTGGGCTAATCTTTCCCTTATGTCCTTAGTTTTCTTCATTCTCCCTTGTTCCTGAAGGGGTGAGACCAGTGGGTTTTCTTAGATGACTGTTCATAGGCTTTTAAGACCCCAGACGCTACTCACCAAAGTAGAATGTAGAACATTTTCTTTATAAACTATGCTATGCCAGTTGAGCTAGATGTTCCCAGAGACCATCGTCCCCACAGCCCTCCACCCAGTAATTCAGTCCCTCAGGGAGTTTGACTGTATCTATGGAGCTTCCATGACCTTTCCTTGTACAAGTTGTGCTTGCTTCCCCAGTATTGTGTACTGTGTTACCTTCCCCCAAAGTTATCACTTATCTATTGTTTATTTAATGTTTTTCCATACCCATCCCTCCCCTCCCTCGTAACAAAGATTGTTTCTTTTTGTGTGTAAACCTTTTCATGAGTTTTTATAGTAGTGATCTCATACAATATTTGTCCTTTTGTGATTGACTTATGTCACTCAGCATAATGCCCTCCAGATTCATCCATATTGTGAGATGCTTAGCAGATTCATCCTTGTTCTTTATCGTTGCGTAGTTCTCCATTGTGTGTACGTATCATAGTTTGTTTACCCATTCATCTGTTGATGGGCATCTAGGTTGTTTCCATCTTGTTGCTATGGTGAATAATGATGCAATGAACATGGGTGTGCGTATGTCTATTTGTGTGACGGCTCTTATTTCTCTAGGATATATTTCTGGGAGTGGGATTGCTGGATCGTATGGTATTTCTATTTCTAGCTTTCTAAGGAAGTGCCATATCATTTTCCAAATGGTTACCATTTGCATCCCCACCAGCAGTACGTAAGAGTTCCAATCTCCCCGCGGCCTCTCCAACATTTGTTGTTTCCTGTTTTTTTTGGTTCCTGGCAGTAATGCTGGGGTGAGGTTGTACCTCATTATGGTTTTGATTTGCATTTCTCTAATGGCTAGTGATCGCAACCATTTCTTCATGTGTCTGTTAGCCTCTTGAATGTCTTCTTTGATGAAGTGTCTGTTCATTTCCTTTGCCCATTTTTTAATTGGATTATTTGTCTTTTTGTTGTAGAGGTGTTGGATTTTCTTGTAGATTTTAGAGATTAGGCCTTTGCCAGATTTGTCATAGCCAAAATTTTTTCCCAGTCTGTAAGCTCTCTTTTTACTCTCTTGGTGAAGTCTTTTGATGAACATAAGTTTTTAATTTTTAGAAGATCCCAGTTATCTAGCTTATCTCCTGGAGTTTGTGTGTTGTTAGTTATGGTTTGTATCCTGTTAATGCTGTGTATTAGGGTCTCTAGCTTTGATCCTATTTTTTTCTTCTATGATCTTTCTAGTTCTTGGTTTTATACTTAGGTCTTTGATTCATTTTGACTTAGTTTTTGTGTATTGTGTGAGTTATGGGTCCTGTGTGATTTTTTTGCAGGTGGACATCCAGTTTTGCCAGCACCATTTGTTAAAAAGGTTGTCTTTTCCCCATTTGATGGACTTTGGAGCCTTGTCAAAGGTCAGGTAACCGTAGGTGGATGGATTTACATCTGGGCTCTCAATTTTGTTCCATTGGTTTACGTGTTTGTCGTTGTACCAGTACCAGGCTGTTTTTTTTTTTTAATAATTTTTACTGTGCTTTAAGTGAAAGTTTACAAATCAAGTCAGTCTCTCACACACAAACCCATATACACCTTGCTACACACTCCCAATTACTCTCCCCCTAATGAGACAGCCCGCTCTCTTCCTCCACTCTCTCTTTTTGTGTCCATTTTGCCAGCTTCTAACCCCCTTCACCCTCTCATCTCGCCTCCAGGTGGGAGATGCCAACATAGTCTCAAGTGTTCACCTGATCCAAGAAGCTCGCTCCTCACCAGCATCTCTCTCCAATACCAGGCTGTTTTGACTACTGTAGCTGTATAGTAAGTTCTGAGTTCAGGTAGTGGGAGTCCTCCTACTTTATTCTTCAATAATGCTTTACTTATCTGGGGTCAATGATAACTTCTAAGGGAATAACTTCCATGTCTCTACGTCAAATGTGACCTTTCTCTTAGTCATTTTTAAATGTCTTTTGGGCATCTTCCCTTATATGCACTTCAACTGCTACTGGTTCAAATCTCACAAAATCCCCCTTTCCCAAACCAGATTCTTCATCATAACTGCTTAATCATTTTAACTGGGCCACCATACTCCCAGTATCTCAGGCTAAAAAATTTGGAGTCATATTTGACTTTTCTTCTTCTTTTAACTCCCATATCCAGTAAGTTATCAAATTTTGTCAAAATCATCCCAAGAATATCTTTCAAAAAAGAAAACCAAACAAAAACAAAGAAAGTGATGAATTTGGAGTCAAAAGACATGAACAAATCACATTTATTTAAGATTCTTTGTTGTTGTTAGGTGCCATAGAGTCAATTTTGACTCATAGCGACCCTATAAGGTCTTTCTCCAGTGGAGCCACTGGGAGGATTTGAACCTTTGTCCTTTGATTAGCAGCTGAGAACTGAACGACCGCACTACCAGAGTTCCTATTTGAGCTTTAGTTTCCTCATTTGTAAAATGATGTTTGAATGATAATTCTAACAATGCCTTAAATACCACAATAAACCCTTCTTCTACTCTAGCAAGCAAATGTGCTATCTCCAGCCTCTGAATCCCAATTAGACTTCATCTATATTTCTATTTTGCCATCCATCATATACCATCGTTATTTTAGATATCTATCATTAGTCTCTCAGTTTGTTGCATTGTAGTGGCTTGCATGTTGCTATGATGCTGAAAGCTATACCACTGTTATTTCAAATACTAGCAGAGTCACCCATGGTGGACATGTTTCAGTGTAGCTTCCAGACTAAGACTAGAATAAAGTCCTGGTAATCTACTTCTGAAAATCAGTCAATGAAAGCTTTATGGGTTACAACAAAACATTGTCCAATTTACTTGCTTTGGACATGTCATCAGGAAGGATCAATTCCTAGAGAAGAACATCATGTTTGGTGAAGGAGAGGGCCACCAAAGGCAAGGGAGACCCTCAGTGAGATGGATTGCCACAATAGCTGCAATGATGGAGTCAAACATGCTGGTGATTATGAGGATGACACAAGACCATGCAATATTTCCTTCTGCTGTACATAGGTCCTCATGAGTCAGAGTTGACTCTATGGCAGCTATCATCATGATATCATCATCATTTGTAGGCATGTCTTATCTCCCTGAACTATAAGCTCCTTTGTTTCAGGAACTATGTCTTATTTCCTTGTTTCTACTAGAACACTATACAGTGCCCTCCCCATACCAGGAGCACAATAACTGAAAAATGAACAAAATAGATTAGTATCAATTGTAGATTCTGTCCCCTAATGGAAAGAAAAAGTATTTCCTTCAATTCTGGCTGAAGTTATAAGCCAGAATGGTTAAACCCTTTTGCTAAAATGAAAACAAATGGAGAACGTAGAAGATCAGGGAAAATAAAAAAGCTGAACAGAGAGTTACAGGGAATTATAATGAGAGGAGTGGATTAAGACGGGTTTAATTACAGGGAGGAGAAATGAAGATTATACAAACTGGGAGGTGAAAAAGAATAAAGTTGTCATTTAGAAGGCTCAGCTTATTATAAATATTATAATTAAACTAGAACCTTCTCTTGGGGGATTTAAAAGAGCAAACAAAAAGGAATATACTGCGATAAATAAAATGGGGACCATAGACAGGATTTTCAAGTTGCGTTGCAAAACCAGTTAGATTATTTTTGTTTATAAAGCATGTAACTTGACATTTGTTTTGCTTTCCATTAATGGAAAGAGTTAAAAGCTTTAAAATGACTCTTTTTTCCTCTACCCTCTGCTGGGTCTTCTGCCTGAGAAACCATTTGCTTATTTGTAGTTAAACAGAGCCATAATTGAGCTTTTTCAGGGACAGACTCAATGTCTCAAATATGCTGTGAACCTGCATGTTGTTGTTGTTAGCTGCTGTCGAGTCAGTTCCAACTCTTGGTGACCCCATGTACGATGGAATGAAAAACTGCCCAGCCTGCACCATCCTCACAATTGTTGTTACACTGGAGCCCATTGTTGCAGCCACTGTGTAAATCCACCTCGTTGAGGGTCTTTCTCTTCTTCACTAACCCGCTAATTTACCAAGGATGATATCCTTCTCCAGGGACTGGTCCCTCCTGATAACATGTCCAAAGTACGTCTGAAAAGGTCTTGCCATCTTGCTTATAAGGAGCATTCTGTCTGCACTTCTTCCAAGACAGATTTATTTGTTCTTCTGGCAGTCTGAGGCATATTCAATATTCTTCACCAACACCATGATTCAAAGGCATCAATTCTTCTTCCTTCTTCTTTATTCATTGTCCAGCTTTCACATGCATGTGAAGCCATTGAAAACACCATGGCTTCGGTCCAAAAACAAAAACCAAACCCACTGTGGTCAAGTCGACTCCGACTCATAACAGCCCTATAGGACAGAGTGGAACTGCCCCATACAATTTCCAAGGAGTGCTGGTGGATTCAAACTGCCAACCCTTTGGTTAGCAGCCGTAGCACTTAACCACTACACCGCCAGGGTTTCCTTGGGTTGTGTCAGGCACACCTTAATCCTGAAAGTGATCTTTGCTTTTAAACACTTTAAATAGGTCTTTTGCAGCACATTTGCCCAATGCAATGTGTCATTTGATTTCTTGACTGCTGCATCCATGGGTGTTGATTGTGGATCCAAGTAAAATAAAATCCTCAACAACTTCAATCTTCTCTCAATTTATTGTGATGTTGCTTACTGGTCCAGTTGTGAAGATTTGTGTTTTATTTATGTTGGGGTGTAATTCACACTGAAGGCTGTAGTCTTTGACTCTCATCAATAAGTGCTTCAGGTCCTCTTCACATTCAGCGAGCAAGGTTGTGTTATCTGCATATCACTGGTTGTGGATGAGTCTTCCTCCAATCCTGATGCCCTGTTCTTCTTCATATAGTCCAGTTTCTCAGATGATTCCAGCTTCTTGGATTATTTGCTCAGCATACAGATTGAATAGGCATGGTGAAAGAATACGACCGTGACGCACACCTTTCCTGACTTCAAACCATCCAGTATTCCCTGGTTCCATTTAAACAACTGCTTCTTGGGCTGTGTACAGATTCCACACAAGCATAATTTAGTGTCCTGGAATTCCCATTCTTCAGAACATTATCTATAATTTGTTATGATCCACAGAATTGAATGCCTTTGGATAGTCAATAAAACACAAGTAAACACTTCTGGTATTCTCTGTTTTTGGCCAAGATCCATCTGACATCAGCAATGATATCCCTCATTTAACTTCTAGTTCTGAAGCCGGGTTGAACTTGTGGCAGTTCCCTATTCATGTACTGCAGCAATCACTTTTGAGTGATCTTCAGCAAAATTTTACTTGTGTGTTGTATTAATGATATTGTTCAATAGTTTTTGCATTCTGTTGGATCACCTTATTTTTGGAACGGGCACAAATATGAATCTCTTCCAGGTAGTTGTCTTCCAAATTTCTTGGCACAGACAAGTGAGCACTTCCAGCACTGCATCTGTTTTTTGAAACGTCTCTGTTGGTATTCTGCCAATTCCTGGAGCCTTGTTTTTTGCCAGTGCCTGCAGTGCAGCTTGGACTTCTTCCTTCAGTACCGTTGGTTCTTGATCATGTGCTACCTCCTGAAATGGTTGAATGCCAAAATATTCTTTTTGGTACAATGACTCTGTGTATTTCTTCCATCTTCTTTTGATGCTTCCTGTGTTGTTTAATATTTACCTTGTAGACTCCTTCAGTATTGCAACTCAAGGCTTGAATTTTCTCTTCAGTTCTTTTAGCTTGAGAAATGCTGTGAGTGTTCTTCCCTTTTGGTTTTCTACCTATCTCCAGATTTTTGCACTTTTCATTATAATACTTTTTCTTTTTGAGCCGCCCTTTGAAATCTTATGTTTAACTCTTTTAATTCATCATTTCTTCATTTTGCTTTAGGTACTCTGTGTTCAAGAACAACTTTTAGAGCCTCTTCTGACATCCATTTTGGTTTTTTCTTTCTTTCCTGTCTTTTAAATGACCTTTTGTTTTCTTCATGTGTGATGTTCTTGATGTCATTCCACAACTCATCTGGTCTTTGGTCATTAGTGTTTAATGAGTCAAAACTATTCTTGAGATGATCTCTAAGTTCAGGTGGAATATACTCAAGGTCATACTATGGCTCTCGTGGATTTACATACATACTTCTAATTTCACTCTTTGTAACTACATAGAAGGATATGTGAGTCTCTTGATCCTAATTTACCTCCAACATCAATTGCCTTTAATTTGAAAATGTCTCTCTTTCTCAGCTCTGAATTGCTCAATTTAAATCCTAACTCTGTCACTTAGTAACTGAATGCTTTGGGGCCAGTTAAGAACCTAATTTGCAAGAAGCTGGGACCTTGTTTTGTTCACTGCTCTATCCCCAGCTCTGGCACAAAGTAAATGATCAATAAATATTCATTGAATAAATGAATGAACTTCACTGTTCTTCTGTTTTCTCACCTTTTTAGGATTAAATGGGATAGAACATGTAAATCATTTAGCATGGAAATAAACATCAATTGTTCCTTTTCCCCATTAACGAAAGAATAAGACTACATCCAAAGTCACATAAGAATCACTGGCAAAATAGGTTGGAATACAAATGATTTGATATTTAAAATCTCTCTCTGGATATATCCTAGGCAAGCATAGCAATTTTCACATTATTAAAAAAAGTACTACTTTTTTTTTTTAGAACTAATTCTTCGAAAGTCAGGATTATCAAGTGTGATAACAACCAAGTATGCATATTCCCCAGTTCTCATGAGAAAGAAAGAAAAAGAGAAAGAAGCAGGAAGAAAGGGAAATTGAAAGGTCATTGGTCTACCAAAAGCTGATTCTTTGAAAAGGCCAATGAAATTGATAAACCTCTAACCAGGCTAAGCAGGAAAAAAAGAGAGAAGACACAAATTACTAATATCACAAATGAAAAAAAGATCATCACAAATGAAAAAAGGTCATCACAAATGATCCCATGGACATTAAAAGGAGCATAAAGGAATATTATGAAAAACTCTATGCTCCAAAATTTGATAACTTAGATGAAATGAATCAATTCCTTGAAAGACCAAAACAAACAACAAAAAAACAAAACACTGCCGTTGAGTCCTTGAAAGACATATCTACCAAAACGCACACAGAGAAATTTATAACCTGAATAAGTTTATATCTATTAAAGAAATAGAATCAACAATTAAAAACTTTGCAAAACAGAAAGCACCAAGTCTACATGGTTTCACTGGTAAATTCAACCAAACATTTAAAGGAGAAATGATACCCATTCTTTACAATCTTTCAGGAAGTAGAAGAAGAGGGAACCCTCCCTAACTCATTCTATGAGCTCAATATTACCCGGATAACAAAACCAGACAAAGACATTACAAGGAAGGAAAATTACAGACCAATTTTTCTCATGTACACAGATGCAAAAATCCTCAACTTATTATTAGCAAGTCAAATTCAACAATGTGTAAAAAGAATTATACTTCACAACCAAGTATGCAAAGCTGGTTCAACATCTGAAAGTCAGTTCATGTAATCCGTCACATTAACAGACTAAATAAGAAAAAAATCATGATCATATCAATAGCTGAAGAAAAATCATTTGACAAAATCCAATATTCATTCCTGATTAAAAAAAAAACTCTCAAAAAACTAGAAATAGAGAGGAACTTGCTCAATTTCATAAAGGGCATCTACAAAATACCTTCAGTTAACATTATACTTAATGGTGAGAAACTGGATGCTTTCCTCTTACGATGGGATGTACACTCTCGCTACTCATATTCAACATCATACTGAAAGTCCTAGCTAATGCAAAAAGAAAAGATATACAGATTGGGAAAGAAGTAATAAAACTGTCTTTGTTCACAGATGATGTTGTTGTTAGGTGCTTTCAAGTCAGCTCTGACTTATAGCAAGCCCATGTATAACCAAAGAAAACGTTGTCTGATTCTAAGCCATTCTCATGATAGTAGACATGTTTGACCCCTTTGTGGCAGCTACTATGTCAATCCATCTCGGTGAGGGTCTGCCATTTTTTTTGCTGACCCCCTACCAAGGATGAGGTCCTTCTCCAGGGATTGTTCCCTCTTGATAACATGTCTAAAGTAAACAAGGTGTAGTCTCACCATCCTTGATTATAAGGAGTATTCTGGCTGTGCTTCCTCCAAGACAGATTTGTTAGTTCTTCTGGCAACCTGTGGTATATTCAACATTCTTTGCCAATGCCACAATTCCAATGTGTCAATTCTTTTTCACAGATTATATGACTATCTATATAGAAAATCTCAAAGAATCAGCAAGAATGCTGCTGGAACTAATAAGCAATTATAAGAAGGTTGTAGGATAAAAGGTTAATATGCAAAAGTCAAGTGAGCCCTGGTAGCACAGTGGTTAAGCACTTGGCTACTAAATGAAAGGTTGGCAGTTCGAACCCACCAGCAGCTCTGTGGAAGAAGGATGTGGCAGTCTGCTTCCATAAAGATTTACAGCCTTGAAACCCTGTGGGGCAGTTCTACTCTGTCTTGTAGGGTCGCTATGAGTTGGAATTGACTCAATGGGAAAAGGATGCAAAAGTCAATTGCTTTCCAGTATACCAGGAATGAACCATGGAATTTAAATAAAAACTCAAAACCATTTTAATTAGCACCTCCACCAAAAATACTTAGGTTTAAATCTAGCAAAATACGTACAAAGTCTACATGAAGAAAACTGCAAAACCCTAATGAAAGAAGTTAAAGAAGATCTAATAAATGGAAAGATAGTCCATGTTCATGGATAGGAAGACTTAATATTATTCAGATGTCAATTCTTCCCAACTTGATCTATAGATTCAACACAATCCCAATCATTATCACCCCAAAGTATGTTGTGAATATCAACAAAATTATTCTAAAGTTTATATGGAAACACAAAAGACCCAGAATAGACAACACAACACTGAAAAACAGAGTTGGAGGACTGACACTACTTGACTTCAAGACTTACAGTAAAGATACAGTGATCAAGACAGTGTAGAATTGGCAAAAAGAATAGACAAATAAGTCAATGGAACATTTGTATAGTCAACTGATCTTTGACAAAGTACAAAGGCAACTCAATGGAGAAACTATAATCTTTTCAACAAATGATGCTTGGAACAACTGGACATCCACAGGCAAAAAAAAGAACCTAGACGCTGACTTTTGGAGCCCTGGTGGTGTAGTGGTTAAGAGCTTGGCTGCTAACCAAAAGGTCGGCAGTTCAAATCCACCAGCTGCTCCTTGGAAACCCTATGGGGCAGTTCTACTCTGTCCTACAGTGTCACTATGAGTCAGAATCAACTCGATGGCAATGGGTTTTGGTTTTTAGCCACTGACTTTACACCTTTCAAAAAATATTAACCTCAAAGTGAATCTTAGATTTAAACAGAAAACACAAACTACCCAATTTCTGGAAGATAACATAGGAGAAAATCTAGGTGACCTTGGCCTTGATGATGACTTTGTAGATACAACACAAAAAGCACAATCCACAAAAGAGAAAGAAAAAAAAGCTTAACTTCATTAAAAGCTAAAACTTCTGCTCTGTGAAAGCACTGCTAAGAGAATGAAAAGACAAGCCACAGACTGGGAGAAAATATTTGCAAAGCATATATCTGATAAGGGATTTGTATACAAAATATACAAAGAACTCTTAAAACTAACAATAAGAAAACAAATAACTCAATTACATAATGAGCAAAAGATCTGAACAGACACCTCACCAAAGAAGATATAGAGATAGCAAGTGAGCATATGAAAAAATGTTCGTCATTATATGTCATTGGGGAATTATAAATTAAACAGCAATCAGATACCACTACACACCTATTAGAAAGGTTAAGATTGAACACTGACAACACCAAATGCTGGCACACATTTGGTGAATGAATTCTCATTCATTGCTAGAGGGAAAGGAAAATGATGCAACTGCTTTGGTAGACTGGCAGTTTCTTACAAAGCTAAACATAGGCTTGCCATATGATCCAGCAACTGTGCTCCTAGATATTTACCCAAATGAGTTGAAAACTTATATTCACACAAAACCTTCCCATGAATATTTATAGTAGCTTTATTCATAATTGTCAAAAATTGTTCTTCAATAGGTGAGTGGATAAACTGTGCTGCATCTATCCAATGGAGTATTAGTCAGCAATAAAAAAGTAATGTGCTATCAAGCTATGGAAAGAAATGGAGGAACCCTAAATGCATATTGAATTTAAGGTTCCTCCGTATCTTTTTTATGAAAGACCTGAAGAAAGTGAAAAGACACGAAAGAAGTGAAAGAAGCCAGCCTGGAAAAGCTACATACTGAATGATTCTAACTATATGACATTCAGGAAAAGGCAAAACAGCACAGACAGTAGAAAGATTAGTGGTGTCAGGGGTTCAGGGGGAGAGAGGAATAGGTGGAACACAGCGGATTTTTAGGGCAGTGAAACTACTCGGTATGATACTGTAATGGTAGGTACATGACATCATGCATTTGTCAAAACCCAGAAAACTACACAAGACAAAGAATAAACTGTAATGTAAATTATGGACTTGCGTTAATAATTATGTATCAGTATTGGTTCATCCATTGTAGCAAATGTACCACACTAATGCAAAATGGAGGAGCCCTGGTAGTGCAATGGTTAAGCACTCGGCTGCTAACCAAGAGGTCAGCAGTTTGAATCCGCCAACAGTTCGCAGGAGAAAAGACCTGGCAATCCGCTCCCATAAAGGTTACAGTGTAGGAAACCCTATGGGGAAGTTCTACTCTGTTATACAGGGTCACTATGAGTCAAATCAACTCGAGGGCATGCTACCACATCAGTGCAAAAGGTTAATAATAGGAAAAACTGTATGTGGAGAGGGAGGGGGTATATGTGAACTCTGTATACTTTCTGCTCAATTTTTCTGTAAACTTAAAACTGCTCTAAAAAATAAAGTCCATTAATTAAAAAAAAAGTGATTGTTCAAATGATAGAAAGATGACACTCTCCTCTCCCAGGATCTTGACATCCCTGCCTTCCTAACTTTTCAGATTTGTTGCTTAAGCATATATGATTCTGCAAAAAAAGGATTAGCTGCTTTAGCTATAATCACACTCTTTCCATATTTACATGGCTGTGTGAAATCGCAAGCAAATGTCCGAAGCAATCACCCTCCACTCAGAGCCTGCATGCCCATACGTTCACGCACACTCACATATCTGCACTTAGCAGCCTGCCTAGCTAAGGAGGTAAGAGAAAATGATTTTCAAATACATAAAAGAAAAGTAAGAGGGGAAACACATATAGGTAGAAAAATAGTGTGTCCTCCCTCACCTACCCCCATCTAGAATAGTAGCAAGTGTGTTATCCTAATTTAACCGTTTTCTTTCCACAGCTGAAGCAAATTATTTTATTTTGTAGAGGAAGGGAGGATTGTTTCCTGCAATAGTTAAAAGACATAAAATAAAGGGGAAAAACAATTGCTGTATTCCTATCTGGAGAATACCGCTTCTAGTTGTGAAACTGGTGTCCTTATAGCCTCATATAAACTTGTTGCAGCTAAAGAAAGTGGATGCACGTGCTCAATTGCGTGTGTGTGTTGAAGAAGGTTTATTACTATGGGAAAACAGTTTTTTTTTCTCCTCAAATGGAAACAGAGAATAATATCCTTGCTTATAAAATATAAAGTTGTATATGTTTATAGAATATATAATAATGTAATTTTTTAAACTGCTCATTGCCAGGCACAAAAAAAATTCACACACCGTAGGCAACAAAGGCATGGAGACACTTTTGAACTTTTGACTTTTAATTTTCTTCTTTCCAGCCCATATCTCATTGGCAAATCTAAATGGATTAGATAAAGACTCCAAACCCTGAAGTAAGGGCTGACAGACTTTTTATGTGAAGTCTATAAAAGAACTTTGCTCTTCTTTTCTTTGGTTCAAAGTGCACAAAAATCCTACGTAACACAAGGGTGGGGCTATAGAACTAGAAAAACTTTGTAACCCATGAAATGCCATACTGTTTGAATTGTTGCATCTCTGTATCAGAATATATGGGTGCACAGTTTTCAGGAATTACAAATGACATTTTTTGATACTGTTGTTGTTGTTAGATGCCGCCAATGGGTTCCGACTCACAGCAACCCTATGTACAACAGAACGAAACACTTCCTGACCCTGTGCCATCCTTACAGTCATTGTTATGCATGACTCCATTGTTGCAGCCACTGTGTCAATCCATCTCATTGAGGGGCTTGCTCTTTTTTGCTGACCCTTTACTTTACCAAGCATGATGTCCTTCTCCAGGGACTGGTCCCTCCTGATAACATGTCTGAAGTAAGCAGACTATCCTCGCTTCAAAGGAGCACTCTGGTTATACTTCCTCCAAGACAGATTTGTTCATTCTTCTGAAAGTTCATGGTATATATTCAATATTCTTCACCAACACCATAATTTAAAGGCATAAATTCTTCTTTGATCTTCCTCATTCATTGTCCAGCTTTTGTGTTCATATGAGGTGATTGAAAATACCATGGCTAGAGTCAGGCACACCTTAGTCCTCAAAGTGACATCTTTGCTTTTGAACACTTTAAAGATGTCTTTCACAGCAGATTTGTCCAATGCAATACATTGTTTGATTTCTTGACTGCTGCTTCCATGGGCATTGATTATGGATCCAAGTTGAATGAAATCCTTGGCAACTTCAATATTTTCCCCATTTATCATGATGTTGCTCATTGGTCCAGTTGTGAGAATTTTTGTTTTATGTTGATGTGCAATCCAAATTAAGGCTGAAGTCTTTAATCTTCATCAGTTAAGTGCTTCAAGTCCTCTCACTTCCAGCAAGCAAAGTTGTGCATCTGCATAATGCAGGTTGTTAATAAGTCTTCGCCCAATTTTGATGCTGCCTTCTTCTTCATATAGTGCAGATTCTTGGATTACTTGCTCAGCATACAGATCTAATAAGTATGGTGGAAGGATACAACCATGATGCACACCTGTCCTGACTTTAAACCATGCCACATTCCCTTGTTCTGTTCGAACAACTGCCTCTTGGTCTACGTACAGGTTCCACATGAGCACAATTAAGTGTCCTGGAATTCCCATTCTTCACAATTTTGTCCATGATTTGTTGTAATGCATACAGTCGAATGCCTTTGAATAGTCAATAAAAGACAGGTATACGTCTTTCTGGTATTCTCCGCTTTCAGCCAATATCCACCTAACATCAGCAATGATATCCCTCATTCCATGTCCTCTTCTGAATCCAGCTTGAATTTCTGGCAGTTCCCTGTCAATGCACTGCTGCAATGGCTTTTGAATTGATCTTCAGCAAAATTTTACTTGACTGTTATGTTAATGATATTGTTTGATAATTTCTGCATTCTGTTGGATCACCTTTCTTTGGAATGGGCACAACTATGGATCTCTTCCAATTGGTTGGCCAGGTAGCTGTCTTCCAAATTTCTTGGCGTAGACAAGGGACCACCTCCAGGGCTACATCTGTTTGTTGAAACATCTCGGTTGGTATTCCATCAATTCCTGGAGCCTTGTTTTCTGCCAATGCCGTCAGTGCAGCTTGGACTTCTTCCTACAATACCATCGGTTCTTGATCATATGCTACCTCCTGAAAGGGTTGAATGACGACCAAATCTTTTTGGCAGAGTGACTCCATGTATTCCTTTCATCTTCTTTTGATGCTTCCTGCGTTGTTTACTATTTTCCCCATAGAATCCTTCATTATTGCAACTCGAGGTTTAAATTTTCTGTTCAACTTTTTCAGCTTGAGAAATGCTGAATGTGTTCTTTCTTCCCTTTTGTTTTTCTAACTCCAGGTCTTTGCATATTTCATTATAATACTTTGTGTTCTCAAGAGGCCCTTTGAAATCTGCTGTTCAGTTCTTTCACTTCATCATTTCTTCCTTTCACTTTAGCTGCTCTATGTTCAAGAGCAAAGTTTCAGAGTCTCTTCTGACATCCGTCTTGGTCTTTTTTTTCTTTCCTGTCTTTTTAATGATCTCTTGCTTTCTTCATGTATGATGTCCTTGATGTCATTCCACAACTCATCTGGTCTTCTGTCATTAGTGTTAATGTGTCAAACTTATTGTAGAGATGGTCTATAGATTAAGGTAGGATAGATTCAAGGTCGTATTTTGGCTCTTGTGTACTTGCTACAATTTACTTCAGGTTCAACTTGAACTTGCATATGAGCAGTTGGTGGCCTGTTCTGCAGTTGGACCCTGGCCTTGTTCTGACTGATGATATTCTGCTTCTCCATTGTCTCTTTCCACAGATGTAGTAGATCTGATTCCCGTGTATTCCATCTGGCAAGGCCCACATGTATAGTCACCACTTATGTTGTTGAAAAATGTATTTGCAATGAATAAATAGTTGGTCTTGCAAAATTCTATCATGCAATCTCCGGCGTCATTTCTATCACCAAGGCCATATTTTCCAACCACTGATTCTTCTTCTTTGTTTACAACTTCCAAATTTCCAACCACTAGTAATTATCAATGCATCTTGATTGCATGTTTGATCAATTTTAAACTGCAGAAGTTGGTAAAAATCTTTAATTCCTTCATCTTTGGTCTTAGCGGTTGAGTCGTAAATTTTAATAATAGTTGGATTAACTGGTCTTCCTTGTAGAGGTATGGATATTATTCTATCGCCAGTAGCATTGTACTTCAGGATAGATCGTGAAATGTTCTTTTTGACAATGAGCAGGACACCATTCCTCTTCAATTCGTCATTCCCCGCATAGTAGACCAAATGATTGTCTGATTCAAAATGGCCAATACCAGTCCATTTCAACTCACCAATGCCTAGGATATTGATCTTTATGCATCCCATTTCATTTTTGATGACTCCCAATTATTTAGATTCATGCTTCGTACATTCCACGTTCCAATTTTTAATGGATGTTTGCAGCTGTTTCTTATGAAAGCTTGACTCTATCCACATCATTAAGGTCAATTCTATTTTGAGGAGTCAGCTCTTCCCCAGTCATATTCTGGGTACCTTCCAACCTTAGGGGCTCATCTTCCAGCACTAGATCAGACAATGTTCTGCTGCTATTCATAAGGCTTTCACTGATCAGTTTTTTCAGAAGTAAACCACCAGGTCCTTTTTCCTAGTCTGTCTTAGACTGGAGGCTCCTCTGAAACTTGTCCACCATGAGTGACCCTTCCTGGTATTTGAAATACCGGTGGCATAGTTTCCAGCCTCACAACAACATGCAAGGCACCACAGTACAACAAACTGACAGATGAATGGTGGCTTTTTTTATATTAAAAAATATATATAATTTTTTTTTATATTAGTGATGAGAAATTCACTATATTTTAACGGAAAGAAAGTCCAACAATCTGATTTTAAGAATCTGATAACTGATTCACCTTTCTTGTTGAAGCTATCTACTTATAAGGACTTATAGGTTGGGAAAAAGGTTTGCAAGACATGTCTTACCTGTTCAGGATTTTGTACTATGTATCTCCTAATGGTGGTCTGTGGATATGTAGTGACTTTCACTGTTGGAGACTGGACTTCCTGTAAAGAAAAGATAAAAGCTGCATATAATCATAGTCGTTTAGTGATCCTGGAGCCATCAATAATAATAAAAATTTTTTTTTTTTAGGGAGCATTTATCAGAGTTAGTTTAGAGTCATTTGCATGAATGATGATATGTAAATTTATTATTTAGTTAATTTCAATCACAGAAAGAAATACGAAAGCATGTGTTGTGTGTTCAGCACTGTGATAGGCACTTCAATTATACTCGTTTCATGGCGACTCATCTCACTTTCCAAATTCTAGTTGATGAGCTCTTCAAAATATTTGTGATTGTAAATGTCCCCACATGATTAGAAGAAAATGTAGCTCAATATTCATTAATTTTATCTTAGGTTTTGAATGGACATCCTGTGCAAAAAAGAAAAAGAAAGGCGTCAGAAAGAGAAGAAATGTATGTGCATGTGTGTGTGTTGTGTGTTTACATAAACATTTGAAACTTCAATGTGTTGGTGGGAGAGGGCCTTGAATAGCATTTAAAGGGAGACAAAACACAAAACAAAGTCATTTGTAAACTTTTGATGGAGCGAAGAGTCAACATCATTAACATAGAGTTCTTACACAATATGAAAGACATGTCCACACGAATAGAAAAATCAGGAAACAGAATGAAGAATTTACAAAAAAAAGAAAGGTAGATGGTTAATAAGTTTGAGAAAATATATTCAGCCAATTCAACCAAAGTAGGAATCAAATACACATAACAAAAGAATAACTGTAAAACTGGTAAATTAAAAAAAAAAAGCTAATGCTGATGAGGGTACAGTAGGAGGAGCGCTCTGATATGGACAGAGTAATATTAAATAATCATTCATGGACTGAAATGTGTAGCCATTAAAATAATGTTCTCAAATAGTACAAATTTACATGAGAAAAAGTCTCACAATATTACATAAGGTTAAGTGAGAAAATCAGGTTATAGAACTACATTTATGGTGTGATCCAAATTTTGTATTTGAATGGAAGAAAACAAACAAAAAATGCTGTAGTAGTATCTCTGGGTGAGGAAAGGAATAATGCATGATTTTTGTGTTTCTTCTTTATCCCAGTACCCAGTGCTGTCGAGTCGATTCCGACTCATTCTTCTTTATATTCTTTTATAATTGCAAAAACTTCTATGATAAACCTGTATTTTTATTATCGGAAATAACACATATGGCACAGCTAATTTTAAAGTCTCTCATTATGAAAAAGAACTTAGTGCAATTTTCTGACTGTGATTTAATCGGACTGACTTTTCTGAGGTAATCCTTATCTTAGTGGTCCTGGCTTGCTCAATTTCTAACTCAATTGTAGCATTTATCCCACTGTCCTATGGTTTGTTGTGTATGTGACCCATGCTAGTCTGTGAGTTACTTGAGAGTAGAGACTGAGTCTAATTCATCTTTGTATAATATTTGGCACATACGAGGCACTCAGTAAATGTTTGCTGAAAAAAATGCATTACTTTAGCTGACCATGACTACCTCTAGGCTAGGCTGAACTGGGAAGTGGTAATCTTTGATAATCTTATTATTTGTACTGCATAATTTCACGTGTTCCTTACTGTGCCCAAGGTCTACCCATTGCTGTGTAGTTGATTCCAACTCATTGTGACCCTATAGGACAGGGTAGAATTGCCCCATAAGGTTTCCAAGGAGTAGCTGGTGGATTCTAACTGCCGACCTTTTGGTTAGCAGCCAAGCTCTTAACTAATGCTCTACCAGGGCTCCATCCAAGCTTTAGAGACCACTTTTTGCTCATTTGTCCTCTCACTGTCCAAGCTCACACCTTGGCACCTCATCTGGGCTTGCTTGTTTTCCTTAGAAGAGCATCCCTGTCCCTCTTATTCTCCAAATCCCACACCCTTTACAATCTCCTCCTATGACCCCAAATTTAGGGTGTTTTATGCTTTATTTTCTTAGGACTTACTTTTTTTGTATATGTCAACTAGCTAATTAAAACACCTATTTATTAATATGGTATTGAATTATTATCATAGATACATTTTAAAGGCACAATGCCTACACTCAAGAATAATCTTAAAAGTGGAGTTATTAGACTTAGAGTAAAGGAGATATGATTTCTTGTGTGCCTTTTGAATCATACACCTAAGAAAATGGCTAGTTCTTACCCTATAAGTTATTCCTCTGAAATTAAACTTACAGCGATATCACTCACAAAATCAGAGCTTCATCAGTCCAAGATCTAGGTGCTTTATTCATACTCAGATCAAGGATCTTTACATCCATACTCACTAGGAGATCTTTGGCCAAAATAAGCGGCCCTCAAAATAAAAGCAATCAAATTGAGTAGGCAACGAAATTAAAATATCTCATTTGCAGCACTTGTTTCACATACCTCTAATGAGCTTATTCTCATGTGTGAGAACCTTCTTTCTTGCCGTATGGTCCTGACGTTTTGTGAATGTGTAAAGTCTTATGAGGGACTAAACGTTTAAACCTATGAGCAAGACTTACACAAAAAGAATCAAATCCCATAACTTCTTTTACCTGATCAGTATTTTGGGTTATATGTAGAGTGCTTGGGGCACAGGTAGATACTTTCAGAGTTGGGGAATGGAGTTCCTGTTGAAAGAAACAAAAGGAGATTCAGAAATTGTTACTAAGCAGTGTCATTTGAAAGTCTTAAGAAGTTCTTTAGGTATTATTTCCTTTGTTTTTAATATAATCCGATTTATCAGGAAAATGAGCATTGTTAAGCACTTTGACGATGGTCATCTTCCCAAGCATTTTACTGAATTTACTTTGTCAGCGTTGCAAGTAACCAAATGATAAAATATTTCCAGAGTTCCTTCATAGCAATACCTTCTTGTACTTTTAGGTTGAGTTCATTTCATTTGTTGTAGGACTCTTGCTGATACGCACTTCAATGATATTATATGTCTGCATTTCATAAGTGGCAAAATTATCAAGCAAAAATTTACATGTGAAAATTCTCAAACGAAAATAGGAAGTTACCTTTGAAAACTCAACTAAGACTATTGCGCTTGGACTACTTCAAGCTGATTCTTAATTATGATTTGTCTGATCTGTTTCGAGTTCAATGTTGAAGTGTAAGCTATGCCATTAAAAAAAATCCAAAGAAGTGAAAGAATAGAATTTTAAATAGTAATTAGGGAAAATGATCACTTTACTTAT